>NC_090921.1:3250354-3899903 GCF_040938575.1 Ambystoma mexicanum | reverse complement strand
CTCTTTAAATCTGGAGTGGCTGGCTTTCTTGTTCAGGGCCGTTAAAAAAAATAAGAAAAATAAGAACAGGAGTGCCAAAAGTCTAACACTTTCGGCACTGACCCTAAATAAGAAAGAATAGGAATACCAAATAATGTGTATTTCTGGAATGCTATACAATCATTGCTAGACTTATTAAAGGTTTATTTCAGGCACACTTCAGGGGGTGAGTCACTGATTTAGTCTGTTCTTAAACGCCTCAACTCAACCTTTCATCTTTCTGAGGTCGATAAAAGAGTACCAACACATGTTGGGTGATATTGGGTGTATATTTTTACTATATAAAGAGCTTAAGCGTAAGTGCTACATAATAACACATCATTATCATTTGGTCATGGACTTCTGCTTGCATTCACAGTAATTTGGTAATATGGGCCTATACACTCTGATCTTAACAATACATATGGCGATCGATTCTTGTATGAAATGTACATCACATTATGTACATCACACTATAGTGATATTGTAACCATATTTTTTGTGGTGTACAATGCTATGTGATGCCACTTCCTGTTTCATCAACGGGTGAATGGTTGTGTTCCATCGCTTCCTGCGATATCACTTCAGGGTGGGGTCAAATGAAATCACTTCCTGTGATGTCATCAGGGGGTCAACGGTCGTGTGATGTCACTTCCGCTACCCCTGGCATTTTGGTGAAATGACGTCCCTTTGGGGTTGCTGCCTGTTAATGATTGTTTAAACACTCACTCTCTGCTCTCAAAGCTGTGAGATTTGTTGTGCTCTTGCTTACTCCCCATTCCAAGCCGCTTCTACCCCGCCGTACTGAGCATCGTTGCGCAGTCATGCCTCCTGCCTGCAGCATTTTCAGTTGAGTGGGTGACAGCCCTGTTATCCTTTGCCAGATACCTGCTCCATTTACAGGAATTCTAATCAATTGCCTTTGCACTCACACATTTGCCGGGCATAGTTATCATTTGCACAGGCAATCAATCAGTTGCCATTCTTTGGCAATGACTGCCCAGGTCCCATAGCATTTGCCAGGATCAGAAGCTGGGCACGGCTAAGTGGGGCAGGGATGCTGCTGATAGGATATCCCAGTAGGTCCTTGACCTATTCCAAACATTGAGACCTTGTAGAGGAAACCAAGAGGAAAGATTGGTACACAGCGATTTGTTTGATGGGGGGCCTGCAAAAAAGGGGGGATGCCCAGGGGGTGTCCAAAGTTTAAGTTACCCAAGGCGGGCCAGAGGGGTGCTGTGCTGCGATGTTGGGCCCATCTCCTCCCCGCAGGGTGATCCGACTCCCACAATTCAGAAGCCAGAAGACTCCTGAGATGTCAGCACACTGCAAAGTTGGAGTGATGTTATCAATTTGGGACTGGAGGGAAATACCTGTGCTGCCACCACCGGCTAAGAAGAGGAGGACCACGGATAGACTGCCTTCTTGCAGCCCTTTTGCTACAGCACTAGGACATGTAGTCATTTCAGGAGCCAAAGAACTGTTTTTGGCATTAGCCAGAGGAAGTCTTTGCTTATATTGTGCTATTACTCAGAATTCCACATCGGCTTATTATTTAACAGATTTCATATTCGTCCAATGAGAGTTCTTCATTCATGAAGCTCCAATTTTAAAAGGAAACTTAAAAAAGGTGTGGCCAGTACGGGGATCGAACCCGCGACCTTGGCGTTATTAGCACCACGCTCTAACCAACTGAGCTAACCGGCCATTAATACTCAAGATCACAGCAACAGCTACTAGCAGCCACTGTCAACAGAACAATGTTCTTAGTACATTCCCATTCATCCCTTAGCGCCTGCTGTCAGCACATCGGAAGGCAACTTGCAGCCCAGGAGACGCGCCTGACAAGATGGAGCAGGTGACATCTAGACCATTCTTTGGCATGCACTGGATAAGAGCATTTGCACAAGATGTCGTCTTTGGGCCAGTTACAACCACTTTTGGGAAGGCTTACTGCTGCCACGGACTGCTGCCATTATAGACTCCACGCTCGAGGCTACATTATGAGGGGCAGCTGTCCTGGCCAAGCCTCAATGCCTAATGACTATAGAGTTGCTCCATATATAATACGAGTGCAATTTAGGTATTTTGCACCACATAGTTATTTGCCACTTGACTTACTTATGGCAACCTATTCTAAAGTCACTTCCAAGGTGACTCTAAGCAGTGCTTTAAGTGGGATTAGAAATTGAGGGTGGCTCTCGTTAGGGGGTTTGGCCTAGGCATGGGTGTGCTTAGTCCATGCCCCCATCAAGAGCCCCCGTCGCCTAAGAGGTGGGGGCCGCTAAAAGAAGCAGAGCTGGGGAGCACTGGCATTATTACATTTAATGCGCACAGCCCCTCCCCGGCTAAGCGGAGCAAAGGTGTGACACCAGTATGCCACAGCTCACACCCAGCAGGCAGCCTTTTCATTCAAGGAGCCACATGCTGCAATGCTTTACCACAGGCTCCTTGAATGAAAGTGATGCCTGCTGCTGATGGCTCTGTACTCTGAAACAGGAGGAGGTCTGAACTGCCCAGCTCGCCTTTTGTTTCCGAGTAGATAGCCATTAGCCAGCGTGAGTAGCGCAGGGGCTTCATGCTGGGTGATGGCTATTTACTCAGAAACAAAAGGAGGCCTGGCAGTCCAGCCCTCCTCCTGTTTCAGAGTACAGAGCCACCAGGCAGCCCGCACTGGAAGGCTGCACCTGCTGCTTGCAGGTGACAGCACTTTGGTTTAGAAAAAAAGAAAAGGCAATTGCTTTTTTTCTAAACCATAGTGCTGACACCTGCAGGCAGCTTGTGTAACCGTGCAGCCGCTGCACGGGCGGCCTCAGGTGTCAGCATGGCTGGAGCTAGTCGGGGGTGAGCCCCCGGCAGGGCCCCGGCTCAGGAGCCTTTTCTGGAGACTGCCGGGGCTCGGCCCATGCTAGCCCCAGCCCACTTAAAGCTCTGCCTCTAAGTATCAAAGACTGATGATGCTCCTTGAAATGTCTTTTTTCCGGGAAGTCACTTCTGTCCGTGCAATCCATATACAAAGTAGAATGTTTGCATGTATTTTGCCCCAGAACGCCCGGACAGAGCTCTTATAGATGAGTTTCCTGCATCTGTAATGTTCCTGCAGTTTTATTTTTTTCGTTATGTGTCAAAATACCATCAGTTACTAATGTCACCAAAAAAGTAGATTGGGGCAGAGTGGGTGGTGTGGGGGCTCGAATGAGACCGAATGCAATTGCACCCACTGCATTTAGGGGGAGGAGTAGCAGGACTTTGTTCATGGCTCACCCCCAACCCCACTCTTGAAATGCTGGCTACTCCGTGCTTCTCGGACTGTTATCCGCAATAAGCAAGTGCCCCCCCCCCCATCCCAACTTTCATCTTAAAATGGGGCCTCACGGGAGGTGACACATTCTCAGCCCGCCCTGCTGGTAGGAAGGAGGTGTGAGGAGTTAAGCAGCAGCCAGGCCCCCTGCTGCCTTAATACTTCTCAGGGGTTTCAGGTGCCACCAGTGTTTAGGAAGTCATAGATAGCTGTGGAGCTGGAGAGATAAATAAGTCTTGCAATGGTGAGGTGCTCAGCAGTCTCTATGGTGCACTGTGTGGCAGGACATTCAAATGTTAGCCCAAAACGGGCTTTTCAATCAAGCCCATAGCCCAAAGTGCTTTGTGTACTGTTTGAAGCTGAACATTACTTGTACCATACTGAGAAAGAGACGCTTCAGAGAAATGGAGGCGCCTATCCTAACTTACAGCCTTGCTGTGTGCAGACAGCGCTCCTCCCCAGGGCTTTAATAAAAGATGAAGTCTTCACCTGGATCCAGGCCTGCGCGATTAGCCTACATATATGGCTTTTGCGCAGCAGGGCACACATCATCTCTGTGGCGCAATCGGTTAGCGCGTTCGGCTGTTAACCGAAAGGTTGGTGGTTCAAGCCCACCCAGGGACGCAGTTTATTTTGGATTTTGGCAAACGTGAGCCAACTCCCGTTCAAAAAAAAAAAAACAACCAACGTGCAGGGTGCACTGCTTAATTCTGAAACCATATGTAAGGTGCTTCCTGTGCTGACATTTCCCTCAAGTCACACATCCATGGCCAGTCTGATTGTCTTTCAATACACGCTTACATGGCCCTATAGTTCTTGTATTCTGATGTGGGAATCTGGCATAGGCGTTTGTCTTTCAAAACCCACTTTCATGGCCCTATATTTCTGGTATTCTGATGTGGGAATCTGGCATAGGCGTTTGTCTTTCAATACCCAGTTTCATGGCCCCATAGTTCTGGTATTCTGATGTGGGAATCTGGCATAGGCGTTGTCTTTCAATATCCACTTTCATGGCCCTATATTTCTGGTAGTCTGTTGTGGGAATCTGGCATAGGCGTTTGTCTTTCAATACCCAGTTTCATGGCCCAATAGTTCTTGTTTTCCGATGTGGGAATCTGGCATAGGCGTTTGTATTTCAATACCCTTTTTCATGGGCCGATAGTTTTGGTATTCTGATGTGGGAATTTGGCATAGGTGTTTGCCTTTCGATACCCGGTTTCATGGCCCTATAGTTAGTATTTTGATGTGGGAATCTGGCATAGGGGTTGATTTTCAATACCCAGTTTCATGGCCCTACAGTTCTTGTATTCTGATGTGGGAATCTGGCATAGGCGTTTGCCTTTCAATACCCGGTTTCATGGCCCTATAGTTCTTGTATTCTGATGTGGGAATCTGGCATAGGCGTTTTTCTTTCAATACCCGATTTCATGGCCCTATAGTTCTAGTATTCTGATGTGGGAATCTGGCAGAGGCGTTGCAGCACTAGTTTGGGAAGGACACATTTTGCTATTCCATTGCCCACCCTATATAGCAGCGCTGACAACAGAGGAGTCTCCCTTAACTTTTTTGGGGGTGTCCGGGAGGTCAGGAAGGGTCCCCATTATTATGAGGGATTAATGTTGAGCGCACCACATTGATGATGGCGGATGGCAGCGAACTGGTCACAATATGTGAACCCATTTGTATCGAGTGCAGTTAGTTATGATGTTTCTTTTAATGTTACAGCTCTTTAGAATGTATACATAATCACCACGCACGTAGAGGGATAAACTGCAAATGCAACATGAAAACAATCTACACAACGGGGTGCTTTGTAAAAAGGTAGTTGGGACTCTCTTGCAAAATGCATGTTGAGATTTAAACTGACTTTCTCAGGTTTGCAGATGTCAGACAAATGAGTAAATCATTCATTTTCATCTCCTTGGTTCGCTGCTGCACATGAATTTTAAGTAGCAGGGACAGTCTTGACGGAAAGAAATATTAGTCACCTAGTAAGAAAGTCAGCTCAGAAGCAGGACACGGTTTATGATTTAAGAGTCCTGCAAGGGAACAGATGTTATCTCGCTCATTGGATTGGTGTCGCTAGAGGGCGTTGGTTTTTTGTTCGGTGGTAATAAAAGTTAGGCCTGAGGCCAGGGTATCTGACAGTTAATTGTCTTTAAAGGTCATCAGTGGCTATATGTTCTGAAGTTGTGGTCGTATAAATTAGTAGGTCTTCAGAAGCGCCAGGAGTATGGGGTATGGGTTAGTTGAGATCCTGTTTATTCAGGCCTTCCTCTATTTGCTCAAATTTGTTGTGCGGACCATGTGCAACCACAATGAAAGTTAAAGGCTTTAGGCCAGTTATTGCTAGCAATTAATTATGTTTTCAAGACCAATGTTTAACCATGTACTGACGCCATGGACTCCTACGGACCAATCCTAAGAAGGTGTGCTCTGATTATGACATGAAGATGACTATCAAGATAAAACTGACCAAGGATAAGTGGAGAATTGGGAGAAGATGGGATTCCTTTTAAAAGATTTTGGTCCAATCATATTTTGGGGGTGGATTGTTATAGAACATCTGGGATTATTGTAATTGTTGCAAAAAGGATGTAAGATGCCAACTGATGTTGTATTGTTCAAACCTGGGTTAGTTTGGTCCTGCAACACCATCTAACCACTCCCTGAAACTGTGTACAATAAACTTGCTTTATGCACAACCGTGTGCTCACTTCTTAAGTGGTGGGACTGTTTCGGTTAATGTGATTAAAGGCCCATACGCACAGGGGGCTAGAGTATGGTTTTATAAAGCTAATCTTGAGCCTAGCAACACCTCCAAGTGGGTACATAAGTGTTCATAAAATACCCCGGTACAATAACCCCTGCACCTGCAAGTTCCTGCGTGCCCACTATAAATTATGCCTTTGATTTGTGTACTCTGGCCTCCGTAGTGCTGGAAATACATATGCTGTCTCTCTGCTCCCAAGTGACCTGAGGAGAAAATTGAGGAACTAAAGTGATGCATAGGGATCACTGTTGATAAGTTACCTGTGCTGGGAATGAAAACAGGCACCAGTGGTCAAAGTGTATGAAAACAAGTAGTGGAACTATATTCCCTGCTGGCCTGCCCCGCTCCCCACAAACCACATGGCCACGTCCCCTTCCACACACAACACAAACCCCCAAACACATGCGCCTGCTGTTTAAGGGAACATTTAGTGCAGTGCAAGTTTCAACTGCTTCCTACACTTTTATTTTAAACCAAAACCATTCCGGAACGGGTTCTTTTTAAAATAAAACTATAGACACAGTAGAACCTGATTAAGAAAAGTAGAAGAGCACCGCTCCCGCTCCGTTAGACCACAGCACCTTCATGAGGTGGAGTCCAGGCACAGAATGCAATAATGTGTCAGTATCTCACCAGGAACTGGATGTATTGCCTGCAGGTTACATATAGATTGCTGTGGTAGGTGCATTAAACCACTAGGCGAGCTTATCAGGTTTCAAACCTTGGACTTGCAAGACACACATGCACACAAACACATGCTGCAAAAAACTGGACTTCCTCTGAGGCATCAGGTTGAATGTTGGTGCATTTCGCTTCCTTCATCTAGTATTACTTCCATTGGCCAATGGCAACTATTTTCCACCCCAATGTTGAGGATATTTAGTTTCACAAAGAGAGACTAATCATTGGGAGTGCGAGGCATGTAAAATCGGGCCCAGCATTTAGTCTTTGTCTTCACCCTGGGGCGTATATTGATATGGGCAGAGATGTCTCCTGCCACTTTACCCGGGGACGTCAGTTGGGGGTCGCAACCTCTGAGGTCTCCCTTGCGACATCTCTGTTCTCCCTTGCAACCTCTTGAAAAAAAGTTCTCTTTTTTGTTTTTTTGGGGGGGTTTTGTAATGCAAGCTCCTAGGCTGCGGCCAGCACCATGTAGCTCTTTAAATCTGGAGTGGCTGGCTTTCTTGTTCAGGGCCGTTAAAAAAAATAAGAAAAATAAGAACAGGAGTGCCAAAAGTCTAACACTTTCGGCACTGACCCTAAATAAGAAAGAATAGGAATACCAAATAATGTGTATTTCTGGAATGCTATACAATCATTGCTAGACTTATTAAAGGTTTATTTCAGGCACACTTCAGGGGGTGAGTCACTGATTTAGTCTGTTCTTAAACGCCTCAACTCAACCTTTCATCTTTCTGAGGTCGATAAAAGAGTACCAACACATGTTGGGTGATATTGGGTGTATATTTTTACTATATAAAGAGCTTAAGCGTAAGTGCTACATAATAACACATCATTATCATTTGGTCATGGACTTCTGCTTGCATTCACAGTAATTTGGTAATATGGGCCTATACACTCTGATCTTAACAATACATATGGCGATCGATTCTTGTATGAAATGTACATCACATTATGTACATCACACTATAGTGATATTGTAACCATATTTTTTGTGGTGTACAATGCTATGTGATGCCACTTCCTGTTTCATCAACGGGTGAATGGTTGTGTTCCATCGCTTCCTGCGATATCACTTCAGGGTGGGGTCAAATGAAATCACTTCCTGTGATGTCATCAGGGGGTCAACGGTCGTGTGATGTCACTTCCGCTACCCCTGGCATTTTGGTGAAATGACGTCCCTTTGGGGTTGCTGCCTGTTAATGATTGTTTAAACACTCACTCTCTGCTCTCAAAGCTGTGAGATTTGTTGTGCTCTTGCTTACTCCCCATTCCAAGCCGCTTCTACCCCGCCGTACTGAGCATCGTTGCGCAGTCATGCCTCCTGCCTGCAGCATTTTCAGTTGAGTGGGTGACAGCCCTGTTATCCTTTGCCAGATACCTGCTCCATTTACAGGAATTCTAATCAATTGCCTTTGCACTCACACATTTGCCGGGCATAGTTATCATTTGCACAGGCAATCAATCAGTTGCCATTCTTTGGCAATGACTGCCCAGGTCCCATAGCATTTGCCAGGATCAGAAGCTGGGCACGGCTAAGTGGGGCAGGGATGCTGCTGATAGGATATCCCAGTAGGTCCTTGACCTATTCCAAACATTGAGACCTTGTAGAGGAAACCAAGAGGAAAGATTGGTACACAGCGATTTGTTTGATGGGGGGCCTGCAAAAAAGGGGGGATGCCCAGGGGGTGTCCAAAGTTTAAGTTACCCAAGGCGGGCCAGAGGGGTGCTGTGCTGCGATGTTGGGCCCATCTCCTCCCCGCAGGGTGATCCGACTCCCACAATTCAGAAGCCAGAAGACTCCTGAGATGTCAGCACACTGCAAAGTTGGAGTGATGTTATCAATTTGGGACTGGAGGGAAATACCTGTGCTGCCACCACCGGCTAAGAAGAGGAGGACCACGGATAGACTGCCTTCTTGCAGCCCTTTTGCTACAGCACTAGGACATGTAGTCATTTCAGGAGCCAAAGAACTGTTTTTGGCATTAGCCAGAGGAAGTCTTTGCTTATATTGTGCTATTACTCAGAATTCCACATCGGCTTATTATTTAACAGATTTCATATTCGTCCAATGAGAGTTCTTCATTCATGAAGCTCCAATTTTAAAAGGAAACTTAAAAAAGGTGTGGCCAGTACGGGGATCGAACCCGCGACCTTGGCGTTATTAGCACCACGCTCTAACCAACTGAGCTAACCGGCCATTAATACTCAAGATCACAGCAACAGCTACTAGCAGCCACTGTCAACAGAACAATGTTCTTAGTACATTCCCATTCATCCCTTAGCGCCTGCTGTCAGCACATCGGAAGGCAACTTGCAGCCCAGGAGACGCGCCTGACAAGATGGAGCAGGTGACATCTAGACCATTCTTTGGCATGCACTGGATAAGAGCATTTGCACAAGATGTCGTCTTTGGGCCAGTTACAACCACTTTTGGGAAGGCTTACTGCTGCCACGGACTGCTGCCATTATAGACTCCACGCTCGAGGCTACATTATGAGGGGCAGCTGTCCTGGCCAAGCCTCAATGCCTAATGACTATAGAGTTGCTCCATATATAATACGAGTGCAATTTAGGTATTTTGCACCACAAAGTTATTTGCCACTTGACTTACTTATGGCAACCTATTCTAAAGTCACTTCCAAGGTGACTCTAAGCAGTGCTTTAAGTGGGATTAGAAATTGAGGGTGGCTCTCGTTAGGGGGTTTGGCCTAGGCATGGGTGTGCTTAGTCCATGCCCCCATCAAGAGCCCCCGTCGCCTAAGAGGTGGGGGCCGCTAAAAGAAGCAGAGCTGGGGAGCACTGGCATTATTACATTTAATGCGCACAGCCCCTCCCCGGCTAAGCGGAGCAAAGGTGTGACACCAGTATGCCACAGCTCACACCCAGCAGGCAGCCTTTTCATTCAAGGAGCCACATGCTGCAATGCTTTACCACAGGCTCCTTGAATGAAAGTGATGCCTGCTGCTGATGGCTCTGTACTCTGAAACAGGAGGAGGTCTGAACTGCCCAGCTCGCCTTTTGTTTCCGAGTAGATAGCCATTAGCCAGCGTGAGTAGCGCAGGGGCTTCATGCTGGGTGATGGCTATTTACTCAGAAACAAAAGGAGGCCTGGCAGTCCAGCCCTCCTCCTGTTTCAGAGTACAGAGCCACCAGGCAGCCCGCACTGGAAGGCTGCACCTGCTGCTTGCAGGTGACAGCACTTCGGTTTAGAAAAAAAGAAAAGGCAATTGCTTTTTTTCTAAACCATAGTGCTGACACCTGCAGGCAGCTTGTGTAACCGTGCAGCCGCTGCACGGGCGGCCTCAGGTGTCAGCATGGCTGGAGCTAGTCGGGGGTGAGCCCCCGGCAGGGCCCCGGCTCAGGAGCCTTTTCTGGAGACTGCCGGGGCTCGGCCCATGCTAGCCCCAGCCCACTTAAAGCTCTGCCTCTAAGTATCAAAGACTGATGATGCTCCTTGAAATGTCTTTTTTCCGGGAAGTCACTTCTGTCCGTGCAATCCATATACAAAGTAGAATGTTTGCATGTATTTTGCCCCAGAACGCCCGGACAGAGCTCTTATAGATGAGTTTCCTGCATCTGTAATGTTCCTGCAGTTTTATTTTTTTCGTTATGTGTCAAAATACCATCAGTTACTAATGTTACCAAAAAAGTAGATTGGGGCAGGGTGGGTGGTGTGGGGGCTCGAATGAGACCGTATGCAATTGCACCCACTGCATTTAGGGGGAGGAGTAGCAGGACTTTGTTCATGGCTCACCCCCAACCCCACTCTTGAAATGCTGGCTACTCCGTGCTTCTCGGACTGTTATCCGCAATAAGCAAGTGCCCCCCCCCCCATCCCAACTTTCATCTTAAAATGGGGCCTCACGGGAGGTGACACATTCTCAGCCCGCCCTGCTGGTAGGAAGGAGGTGTGAGGAGTTAAGCAGCAGCCAGGCCCCCTGCTGCCTTAACACTTCTCAGGGGTTTCAGGTGCCACCAGTGTTTAGGAAGTCATAGATAGCTGTGGAGCTGGAGAGATAAATAAGTCTTGCAATGGTGAGGTGCTCAGCAGTCTCTATGGTGCACTGTGTGGCAGGACATTCAAATGTTAGCCCAAAACGGGCTTTTCAATCAAGCCCATAGCCCAAAGTGCTTTGTGTACTGTTTGAAGCTGAACATTACTTGTACCATACTGAGAAAGAGACGCTTCAGAGAAATGGAGGCGCCTATCCTAACTTACAGCCTTGCTGTGTGCAGACAGCGCTCCTCCCCAGGGCTTTAATAAAAGATGAAGTCTTCACCTGGATCCAGGCCTGCGCGATTAGCCTACATATATGGCTTTTGCGCAGCAGGGCACACATCGTCTCTGTGGCGCAATCGGTTAGCGCGTTCGGCTGTTAACCGAAAGGTTGGTGGTTCAAGCCCACCCAGGGACGCAGTTTATTTTGGATTTTGGCAAACGTGAGCCAACTCCCGTTCAAAAAAAAAAAAACAACCAACGTGCAGGGTGCACTGCTTAATTCTGAAACCATATGTAAGGTGCTTCCTGTGCTGACATTTCCCTCAAGTCACACATCCATGGCCAGTCTGATTGTCTTTCAATACACGCTTACATGGCCCTATAGTTCTTGTATTCTGATGTGGGAATCTGGCATAGGCGTTTGTCTTTCAAAACCCACTTTCATGGCCCTATATTTCTGGTATTCTGATGTGGGAATCTGGCATAGGCGTTTGTCTTTCAATACCCAGTTTCATGGCCCCATAGTTCTGGTATTCTGATGTGGGAATCAGGCATAGGCGTTGTCTTTCAATATCCACTTTCATGGCCCTATATTTCTGGTAGTCTGTTGTGGGAATCTGGCATAGGCGTTTGTCTTTCAATACCCAGTTTCATGGCCCAATAGTTCTTGTTTTCCGATGTGGGAATCTGGCATAGGCGTTTGTATTTCAATACCCTTTTTCATGGGCCGATAGTTTTGGTATTCTGATGTGGGAATTTGGCATAGGTGTTTGCCTTTCGATACCCGGTTTCATGGCCCTATAGTTAGTATTTTGATGTGGGAATCTGGCATAGGGGTTGATTTTCAATACCCAGTTTCATGGCCCTACAGTTCTTGTATTCTGATGTGGGAATCTGGCATAGGCGTTTGCCTTTCAATACCCGGTTTCATGGCCCTATAGTTCTTGTATTCTGATGTGGGAATCTGGCATAGGCGTTTTTCTTTCAATACCCGATTTCATGGCCCTATAGTTCTAGTATTCTGATGTGGGAATCTGGCAGAGGCGTTGCAGCACTAGTTTGGGAAGGACACATTTTGCTATTCCATTGCCCACCCTATATAGCAGCGCTGACAACAGAGGAGTCTCCCTTAACTTTTTTGGGGGTGTCCGGGAGGTCAGGAAGGGTCCCCATTATTATGAGGGATTAATGTTGAGCGCACCACATTGATGATGGCGGATGGCAGCGAACTGGTCACAATATGTGAACCCATTTGTATCGAGTGCAGTTAGTTATGATGTTTCTTTTAATGTTACAGCTCTTTAGAATGTATACATAATCACCACGCACGTAGAGGGATAAACTGCAAATGCAACATGAAAACAATCTACACAACGGGGTGCTTTGTAAAAAGGTAGTTGGGACTCTCTTGCAAAATGCATGTTGAGATTTAAACTGACTTTCTAAGGTTTGCAGATGTCAGACAAATGAGTAAATCATTCATTTTCATCTCCTTGGTTCGCTGCTGCACATGAATTTTAAGTAGCAGGGACAGTCTTGACGGAAAGAAATATTAGTCACCTAGTATGAAAGTCAGCTCAGAAGCAGGACACGGTTTATGATTTAAGAGTCCTGCAAGGGAACAGATGTTATCTCGCTCATTGGATTGGTGTCGCTAGAGGGCGTTGGTTTTTTGTTCGGTGGTAATAAAAGTTAGGCCTGAGGCCAGGGTATCTGACAGTTAATTGTCTTTAAAGGTCATCAGTGGCTATATGTTCTGAAGTTGTGGTCGTATAAATTAGTAGGTCTTCAGAAGCGCCAGGAGTATGGGGTATGGGTTAGTTGAGATCCTGTTTATTCAGGCCTTCCTCTATTTGCTCAAATTTGTTGTGCGGACCATGTGCAACCACAATGAAAGTTAAAGGCTTTAGGCCAGTTATTGCTAGCAATTAATTATGTTTTCAAGACCAATGTTTAACCATGTACTGACGCCATGGCCTCCTACGGACCAATCCTAAGAAGGTGTGCTCTGATTATGACATGAAGATGACTATCAAGATAAAACTGACCAAGGATAAGTGGAGAATTGGGAGAAGATGGGATTCCTTTTAAAAGATTTTGGTCCAATCATATTTTGGGGGTGGATTATTATAGAACATCTGGGATTATTGTAATTGTTGCGAAAAGGATGTAAGATGCCAACTGATGTTGTATTGTTCAAACCTGGGTTAGTTTGGTCCTGCAACACCATCTAACCACTCCCTGAAACTGTGTACAATAAACTTGCTTTATGCACAACCGTGTGCTCACTTCTTAAGTGGTGGGACTGTTTCGGTTAATGTGATTAAAGGCCCATACGCACAGGGGGCTAGAGTATGGTTTTATAAAGCTAATCTTGAGCCTAGCAACACCTCCAAGTGGGTACATAAGTGTTCATAAAATACCCCGGTACAATAACCCCTGCACCTGCAAGTTCCTGCGTGCCCTCTATAAATTATGCCTTTGATTTGTGTACTCTGGCCTCCGTAGTGCTGGAAATACATATGCTGTCTCTCTGCTCCCAAGTGACCTGAGGAGAAAATTGAGGAACTAAAGTGATGCATAGGGATCACTGTTGATAAGTTACCTGTGCTGGGAATGAAAACAGGCACCAGTGGTCAAAGTGTATGAAAACAAGTAGTGGAACTATATTCCCTGCTGGCCTGCCCCGCTCCCCACAAACCACATGGCCACGTCCCCTTCCACACACAACACAAACCCCCAAACACATGCGCCTGCTGTTTAAGGGAACATTTAGTGCAGTGCAAGTTTCAACTGCTTCCTACACTTTTATTTTAAACCAAAACCATTCCGGAACGGATTCTTTTTAAAATAAAACTATAGACACAGTAGAACCTGATTAAGAAAAGTAGAAGAGCACCGCTCCCGCTCCGTTAGACCACAGCACCTTCATGAGGTGGAGTCCAGGCACAGAATGCAATAATGTGTCAGTATCTCACCAGGAACTGGATGTATTGCCTGCAGGTTACATATAGATTGCTGTGGTAGGTGCATTAAACCACTAGGCGAGCTTATCAGGTTTCAAACCTTGGACTTGCAAGACACACATGCACACAAACACATGCTGCAAAAAACTGGACTTCCTCTGAGGCATCAGGTTGAATGTTGGTGCATTTCGCTTCCTTCATCTAGTATTACTTCCATTGGCCAATGGCAACCATTTTCCACCCCAATGTTGAGGATATTTAGTTTCACAAAGAGAGACTAATCATTGGGAGTGCGAGGCATGTAAAATCGGGCCCAGCATTTAGTCTTTGTCTTCACCCTGGGGCGTATATTGATATGGGCAGAGATGTCTCCTGCCACTTTACCCGGGGACGTCAGTTGGGGGTCGCAACCTCTGAGGTCTCCCTTGCGACATCTCTGTTCTCCCTTGCAACCTCTTGAAAAAAAGTTCTCTTTTTTGTTTTTTTGGGGGGGTTTTGTAATGCAAGCTCCTAGGCTGCGGCCAGCACCATGTAGCTCTTTAAATCTGGAGTGGCTGGCTTTCTTGTTCAGGGCCGTTAAAAAAAATAAGAAAAATAAGAACAGGAGTGCCAAAAGTCTAACACTTTCGGCACTGACCCTAAATAAGAAAGAATAGGAATACCAAATAATGTGTATTTCTGGAATGCTATACAATCATTGCTAGACTTATTAAAGGTTTATTTCAGGCACACTTCAGGGGGTGAGTCACTGATTTAGTCTGTTCTTAAACGCCTCAACTCAACCTTTCATCTTTCTGAGGTCGATAAAAGAGTACCAACACATGTTGGGTGATATTGGGTGTATATTTTTACTATATAAAGAGCTTAAGCGTAAGTGCTACATAATAACACATCATTATCATTTGGTCATGGACTTCTGCTTGCATTCACAGTAATTTGGTAATATGGGCCTATACACTCTGATCTTAACAATACATATGGCGATCGATTCTTGTATGAAATGTACATCACATTATGTACATCACACTATAGTGATATTGTAACCATATTTTTTGTGGTGTACAATGCTATGTGATGCCACTTCCTGTTTCATCAACGGGTGAATGGTTGTGTTCCATCGCTTCCTGCGATATCACTTCAGGGTGGGGTCAAATGAAATCACTTCCTGTGATGTCATCAGGGGGTCAACGGTCATGTGATGTCACTTCCGCTACCCCTGGCATTTTGGTGAAATGACGTCCCTTTGGGGTTGCTGCCTGTTAATGATTGTTTAAACACTCACTCTCTGCTCTCAAAGCTGTGAGATTTGTTGTGCTCTTGCTTACTCCCCATTCCAAGCCGCTTCTACCCCGCCGTACTGAGCATCGTTGCGCAGTCATGCCTCCTGCCTGCAGCATTTTCAGTTGAGTGGGTGACAGCCCTGTTATCCTTTGCCAGATACCTGCTCCATTTACAGGAATTCTAATCAATTGCCTTTGCACTCACACATTTGCCGGGCATAGTTATCATTTGCACAGGCAATCAATCAGTTGCCATTCTTTGGCAATGACTGCCCAGGTCCCATAGCATTTGCCAGGATCAGAAGCTGGGCACGGCTAAGTGGGGCAGGGATGCTGCTGATAGGATATCCCAGTAGGTCCTTGACCTATTCCAAACATTGAGACCTTGTAGAGGAAACCAAGAGGAAAGATTGGTACACAGCGATTTGTTTGATGGGGGGCCTGCAAAAAAGGGGGGATGCCCAGGGGGTGTCCAAAGTTTAAGTTACCCAAGGCGGGCCAGAGGGGTGCTGTGCTGCGATGTTGGGCCCATCTCCTCCCCGCAGGGTGATCCGACTCCCACAATTCAGAAGCCAGAAGACTCCTGAGATGTCAGCACACTGCAAAGTTGGAGTGATGTTATCAATTTGGGACTGGAGGGAAATACCTGTGCTGCCACCACCGGCTAAGAAGAGGAGGACCACGGATAGACTGCCTTCTTGCAGCCCTTTTGCTACAGCACTAGGACATGTAGTCATTTCAGGAGCCAAAGAACTGTTTTTGGCATTAGCCAGAGGAAGTCTTTGCTTATATTGTGCTATTACTCAGAATTCCACATCGGCTTATTATTTAACAGATTTCATATTCGTCCAATGAGAGTTCTTCATTCATGAAGCTCCAATTTTAAAAGGAAACTTAAAAAAGGTGTGGCCAGTACGGGGATCGAACCCGCGACCTTGGCGTTATTAGCACCACGCTCTAACCAACTGAGCTAACCGGCCATTAATACTCAAGATCACAGCAACAGCTACTAGCAGCCACTGTCAACAGAACAATGTTCTTAGTACATTCCCATTCATCCCTTAGCGCCTGCTGTCAGCACATCGGAAGGCAACTTGCAGCCCAGGAGACGCGCCTGACAAGATGGAGCAGGTGACATCTAGACCATTCTTTGGCATGCACTGGATAAGAGCATTTGCACAAGATGTCGTCTTTGGGCCAGTTACAACCACTTTTGGGAAGGCTTACTGCTGCCACGGACTGCTGCCATTATAGACTCCACGCTCGAGGCTACATTATGAGGGGCAGCTGTCCTGGCCAAGCCTCAATGCCTAATGACTATAGAGTTGCTCCATATATAATACGAGTGCAATTTAGGTATTTTGCACCACATAGTTATTTGCCACTTGACTTACTTATGGCAACCTATTCTAAAGTCACTTCCAAGGTGACTCTAAGCAGTGCTTTAAGTGGGATTAGAAATTGAGGGTGGCTCTCGTTAGGGGGTTTGGCCTAGGCATGGGTGTGCTTAGTCCATGCCCCCATCAAGAGCCCCCGTCGCCTAAGAGGTGGGGGCCGCTAAAAGAAGCAGAGCTGGGGAGCACTGGCATTATTACATTTAATGCGCACAGCCCCTCCCCGGCTAAGCGGAGCAAAGGTGTGACACCAGTATGCCACAGCTCACACCCAGCAGGCAGCCTTTTCATTCAAGGAGCCACATGCTGCAATGCTTTACCACAGGCTCCTTGAATGAAAGTGATGCCTGCTGCTGATGGCTCTGTACTCTGAAACAGGAGGAGGTCTGAACTGCCCAGCTCGCCTTTTGTTTCCGAGTAGATAGCCATTAGCCAGCGTGAGTAGCGCAGGGGCTTCATGCTGGGTGATGGCTATTTACTCAGAAACAAAAGGAGGCCTGGCAGTCCAGCCCTCCTCCTGTTTCAGAGTACAGAGCCACCAGGCAGCCCGCACTGGAAGGCTGCACCTGCTGCTTGCAGGTGACAGCACTTTGGTTTAGAAAAAAAGAAAAGGCAATTGCTTTTTTTCTAAACCATAGTGCTGACACCTGCAGGCAGCTTGTGTAACCGTGCAGCCGCTGCACGGGCGGCCTCAGGTGTCAGCATGGCTGGAGCTAGTCGGGGGTGAGCCCCCGGCAGGGCCCCGGCTCAGGAGCCTTTTCTGGAGACTGCCGGGGCTCGGCCCATGCTAGCCCCAGCCCACTTAAAGCTCTGCCTCTAAGTATCAAAGACTGATGATGCTCCTTGAAATGTCTTTTTTCCGGGAAGTCACTTCTGTCCGTGCAATCCATATACAAAGTAGAATGTTTGCATGTATTTTGCCCCAGAACGCCCGGACAGAGCTCTTATAGATGAGTTTCCTGCATCTGTAATGTTCCTGCAGTTTTATTTTTTTCGTTATGTGTCAAAATACCATCAGTTACTAATGTTACCAAAAAAGTAGATTGGGGCAGGGTGGGTGGTGTGGGGGCTCGAATGAGACCGAATGCAATTGCACCCACTGCATTTAGGGGGAGGAGTAGCAGGACTTTGTTCATGGCTCACCCCCAACCCCACTCTTGAAATGCTGGCTACTCCGTGCTTCTCGGACTGTTATCCGCAATAAGCAAGTGCCCCCCCCCCCCATCCCAACTTTCATCTTAAAATGGGGCCTCACGGGAGGTGACACATTCTCAGCCCGCCCTGCTGGTAGGAAGGAGGTGTGAGGAGTTAAGCAGCAGCCAGGCCCCCTGCTGCCTTAATACTTCTCAGGGGTTTCAGGTGCCACCAGTGTTTAGGAAGTCATAGATAGCTGTGGAGCTGGAGAGATAAATAAGTCTTGCAATGGTGAGGTGCTCAGCAGTCTCTATGGTGCACTGTGTGGCAGGACATTCAAATGTTAGCCCAAAACGGGCTTTTCAATCAAGCCCATAGCCCAAAGTGCTTTGTGTACTGTTTGAAGCTGAACATTACTTGTACCATACTGAGAAAGAGACGCTTCAGAGAAATGGAGGCGCCTATCCTAACTTACAGCCTTGCTGTGTGCAGACAGCGCTCCTCCCCAGGGCTTTAATAAAAGATGAAGTCTTCACCTGGATCCAGGCCTGCGCGATTAGCCTACATATATGGCTTTTGCGCAGCAGGGCACACATCATCTCTGTGGCGCAATCGGTTAGCGCGTTCGGCTGTTAACCGAAAGGTTGGTGGTTCAAGCCCACCCAGGGACGCAGTTTATTTTGGATTTTGGCAAACGTGAGCCAACTCCCGTTCAAAAAAAAAAAAACAACCAACGTGCAGGGTGCACTGCTTAATTCTGAAACCATATGTAAGGTGCTTCCTGTGCTGACATTTCCCTCAAGTCACACATCCATGGCCAGTCTGATTGTCTTTCAATACACGCTTACATGGCCCTATAGTTCTTGTATTCTGATGTGGGAATCTGGCATAGGCGTTTGTCTTTCAAAACCCACTTTCATGGCCCTATATTTCTGGTATTCTGATGTGGGAATCTGGCATAGGCGTTTGTCTTTCAATACCCAGTTTCATGGCCCCATAGTTCTGGTATTCTGATGTGGGAATCTGGCATAGGCGTTGTCTTTCAATATCCACTTTCATGGCCCTATATTTCTGGTAGTCTGTTGTGGGAATCTGGCATAGGCGTTTGTCTTTCAATACCCAGTTTCATGGCCCAATAGTTCTTGTTTTCCGATGTGGGAATCTGGCATAGGCGTTTGTATTTCAATACCCTTTTTCATGGGCCGATAGTTTTGGTATTCTGATGTGGGAATTTGGCATAGGTGTTTGCCTTTCGATACCCGGTTTCATGGCCCTATAGTTAGTATTTTGATGTGGGAATCTGGCATAGGGGTTGATTTTCAATACCCAGTTTCATGGCCCTACAGTTCTTGTATTCTGATGTGGGAATCTGGCATAGGCGTTTGCCTTTCAATACCCGGTTTCATGGCCCTATAGTTCTTGTATTCTGATGTGGGAATCTGGCATAGGCGTTTTTCTTTCAATACCCGATTTCATGGCCCTATAGTTCTAGTATTCTGATGTGGGAATCTGGCAGAGGCGTTGCAGCACTAGTTTGGGAAGGACACATTTTGCTATTCCATTGCCCACCCTATATAGCAGCGCTGACAACAGAGGAGTCTCCCTTAACTTTTTTGGGGGTGTCCGGGAGGTCAGGAAGGGTCCCCATTATTATGAGGGATTAATGTTGAGCGCACCACATTGATGATGGCGGATGGCAGCGAACTGGTCACAATATGTGAACCCATTTGTATCGAGTGCAGTTAGTTATGATGTTTCTTTTAATGTTACAGCTCTTTAGAATGTATACATAATCACCACGCACGTAGAGGGATAAACTGCAAATGCAACATGAAAACAATCTACACAACGGGGTGCTTTGTAAAAAGGTAGTTGGGACTCTCTTGCAAAATGCATGTTGAGATTTAAACTGACTTTCTCAGGTTTGCAGATGTCAGACAAATGAGTAAATCATTCATTTTCATCTCCTTGGTTCGCTGCTGCACATGAATTTTAAGTAGCAGGGACAGTCTTGACGGAAAGAAATATTAGTCACCTAGTAAGAAAGTCAGCTCAGAAGCAGGACACGGTTTATGATTTAAGAGTCCTGCAAGGGAACAGATGTTATCTCGCTCATTGGATTGGTGTCGCTAGAGGGCGTTGGTTTTTTGTTCGGTGGTAATAAAAGTTAGGCCTGAGGCCAGGGTATCTGACAGTTAATTGTCTTTAAAGGTCATCAGTGGCTATATGTTCTGAAGTTGTGGTCGTATAAATTAGTAGGTCTTCAGAAGCGCCAGGAGTATGGGGTATGGGTTAGTTGAGATCCTGTTTATTCAGGCCTTCCTCTATTTGCTCAAATTTGTTGTGCGGACCATGTGCAACCACAATGAAAGTTAAAGGCTTTAGGCCAGTTATTGCTAGCAATTAATTATGTTTTCAAGACCAATGTTTAACCATGTACTGACGCCATGGACTCCTACGGACCAATCCTAAGAAGGTGTGCTCTGATTATGACATGAAGATGACTATCAAGATAAAACTGACCAAGGATAAGTGGAGAATTGGGAGAAGATGGGATTCCTTTTAAAAGATTTTGGTCCAATCATATTTTGGGGGTGGATTGTTATAGAACATCTGGGATTATTGTAATTGTTGCAAAAAGGATGTAAGATGCCAACTGATGTTGTATTGTTCAAACCTGGGTTAGTTTGGTCCTGCAACACCATCTAACCACTCCCTGAAACTGTGTACAATAAACTTGCTTTATGCACAACCGTGTGCTCACTTCTTAAGTGGTGGGACTGTTTCGGTTAATGTGATTAAAGGCCCATACGCACAGGGGGCTAGAGTATGGTTTTATAAAGCTAATCTTGAGCCTAGCAACACCTCCAAGTGGGTACATAAGTGTTCATAAAATACCCCGGTACAATAACCCCTGCACCTGCAAGTTCCTGCGTGCCCACTATAAATTATGCCTTTGATTTGTGTACTCTGGCCTCCGTAGTGCTGGAAATACATATGCTGTCTCTCTGCTCCCAAGTGACCTGAGGAGAAAATTGAGGAACTAAAGTGATGCATAGGGATCACTGTTGATAAGTTACCTGTGCTGGGAATGAAAACAGGCACCAGTGGTCAAAGTGTATGAAAACAAGTAGTGGAACTATATTCCCTGCTGGCCTGCCCCGCTCCCCACAAACCACATGGCCACGTCCCCTTCCACACACAACACAAACCCCCAAACACATGCGCCTGCTGTTTAAGGGAACATTTAGTGCAGTGCAAGTTTCAACTGCTTCCTACACTTTTATTTTAAACCAAAACCATTCCGGAACGGGTTCTTTTTAAAATAAAACTATAGACACAGTAGAACCTGATTAAGAAAAGTAGAAGAGCACCGCTCCCGCTCCGTTAGACCACAGCACCTTCATGAGGTGGAGTCCAGGCACAGAATGCAATAATGTGTCAGTATCTCACCAGGAACTGGATGTATTGCCTGCAGGTTACATATAGATTGCTGTGGTAGGTGCATTAAACCACTAGGCGAGCTTATCAGGTTTCAAACCTTGGACTTGCAAGACACACATGCACACAAACACATGCTGCAAAAAACTGGACTTCCTCTGAGGCATCAGGTTGAATGTTGGTGCATTTCGCTTCCTTCATCTAGTATTACTTCCATTGGCCAATGGCAACCATTTTCCACCCCAATGTTGAGGATATTTAGTTTCACAAAGAGAGACTAATCATTGGGAGTGCGAGGCATGTAAAATCGGGCCCAGCATTTAGTCTTTGTCTTCACCCTGGGGCGTATATTGATATGGGCAGAGATGTCTCCTGCCACTTTACCCGGGGACGTCAGTTGGGGGTCGCAACCTCTGAGGTCTCCCTTGCGACATCTCTGTTCTCCCTTGCAACCTCTTGAAAAAAAGTTCTCTTTTTTGTTTTTTTGGGGGGGTTTTGTAATGCAAGCTCCTAGGCTGCGGCCAGCACCATGTAGCTCTTTAAATCTGGAGTGGCTGGCTTTCTTGTTCAGGGCCGTTAAAAAAAATAAGAAAAATAAGAACAGGAGTGCCAAAAGTCTAACACTTTCGGCACTGACCCTAAATAAGAAAGAATAGGAATACCAAATAATGTGTATTTCTGGAATGCTATACAATCATTGCTAGACTTATTAAAGGTTTATTTCAGGCACACTTCAGGGGGTGAGTCACTGATTTAGTCTGTTCTTAAACGCCTCAACTCAACCTTTCATCTTTCTGAGGTCGATAAAAGAGTACCAACACATGTTGGGTGATATTGGGTGTATATTTTTACTATATAAAGAGCTTAAGCGTAAGTGCTACATAATAACACATCATTATCATTTGGTCATGGACTTCTGCTTGCATTCACAGTAATTTGGTAATATGGGCCTATACACTCTGATCTTAACAATACATATGGCGATCGATTCTTGTATGAAATGTACATCACATTATGTACATCACACTATAGTGATATTGTAACCATATTTTTTGTGGTGTACAATGCTATGTGATGCCACTTCCAGTTTCATCAACGGGTGAATGGTTGTGTTACATCGCTTCCTGCGATATCACTTCAGGGTGGGGTCAAATGAAATCACTTCCTGTGATGTCATCAGGGGGTCAACGGTCGTGTGATGTCACTTCCGCTACCCCTGGCATTTTGGTGAAATGACGTCCCTTTGGGGTTGCTGCCTGTTAATGATTGTTTAAACACTCACTCTCTGCTCTCAAAGCTGTGAGATTTGTTGTGCTCTTGCTTACTCCCCATTCC
Source organism: Ambystoma mexicanum (assembly GCF_040938575.1). NCBI lineage: Eukaryota > Metazoa > Chordata > Amphibia > Caudata > Ambystomatidae > Ambystoma > Ambystoma mexicanum. The sequence goes on along the minus strand of NC_090921.1, from coordinate 3,877,358 downwards.
AAGCCGCTTCTACCCCGCCGTACTGAGCATCGTTGCGCAGTCATGCCTCCTGCCTGCAGCATTTTCAGTTGAGTGGGTGACAGCCCTGTTATCCTTTGCCAGATACCTGCTCCATTTACAGGAATTCTAATCAATTGCCTTTGCACTCACACATTTGCCGGGCATAGTTATCATTTGCACAGGCAATCAATCAGTTGCCATTCTTTGGCAATGACTGCCCAGGTCCCATAGCATTTGCCAGGATTAGAAGCTGGGCACGGCTAAGTGGGGCAGGGATGCTGCTGATAGGATATCCCAGTAGGTCCTTGACCTATTCCAAACATTGAGACCTTGTAGAGGAAACCAAGAGGAAAGATTGGTACACAGCGATTTGTTTGATGGGGGGCCTGCAAAAAAGGGGGGATGCCCAGGGGGTGTCCAAAGTTTAAGTTACCCAAGGCGGGCCAGAGGGGTGCTGTGCTGCGATGTTGGGCCCATCTCCTCCCCGCAGGGTGATCCGACTCCCACAATTCAGAAGCCAGAAGACTCCTGAGATGTCAGCACACTGCAAAGTTGGAGTGATGTTATCAATTTGGGACTGGAGGGAAATACCTGTGCTGCCACCACCGGCTAAGAAGAGGAGGACCACGGATAGACTGCCTTCTTGCAGCCCTTTTGCTACAGCACTAGGACATGTAGTCATTTCAGGAGCCAAAGAACTGTTTTTGGCATTAGCCAGAGGAAGTCTTTGCTTATATTGTGCTATTACTCAGAATTCCACATCGGCTTATTATTTAACAGATTTCATATTCGTCCAATGAGAGTTCTTCATTCATGAAGCTCCAATTTTAAAAGGAAACTTAAAAAAGGTGTGGCCAGTACGGGGATCGAACCCGCGACCTTGGCGTTATTAGCACCACGCTCTAACCAACTGAGCTAACCGGCCATTAATACTCAAGATCACAGCAACAGCTACTAGCAGCCACTGTCAACAGAACAATGTTCTTAGTACATTCCCATTCATCCCTTAGCGCCTGCTGTCAGCACATCGGAAGGCAACTTGCAGCCCAGGAGACGCGCCTGACAAGATGGAGCAGGTGACATCTAGACCATTCTTTGGCATGCACTGGATAAGAGCATTTGCACAAGATGTCGTCTTTGGGCCAGTTACAACCACTTTTGGGAAGGCTTACTGCTGCCACGGACTGCTGCCATTATAGACTCCACGCTCGAGGCTACATTATGAGGGGCAGCTGTCCTGGCCAAGCCTCAATGCCTAATGACTATAGAGTTGCTCCATATATAATACGAGTGCAATTTAGGTATTTTGCACCACAAAGTTATTTGCCACTTGACTTACTTATGGCAACCTATTCTAAAGTCACTTCCAAGGTGACTCTAAGCAGTGCTTTAAGTGGGATTAGAAATTGAGGGTGGCTCTCGTTAGGGGGTTTGGCCTAGGCATGGGTGTGCTTAGTCCATGCCCCCATCAAGAGCCCCCGTCGCCTAAGAGGTGGGGGCCGCTAAAAGAAGCAGAGCTGGGGAGCACTGGCATTATTACATTTAATGCGCACAGCCCCTCCCCGGCTAAGCGGAGCAAAGGTGTGACACCAGTATGCCACAGCTCACACCCAGCAGGCAGCCTTTTCATTCAAGGAGCCACATGCTGCAATGCTTTACCACAGGCTCCTTGAATGAAAGTGATGCCTGCTGCTGATGGCTCTGTACTCTGAAACAGGAGGAGGTCTGAACTGCCCAGCTCGCCTTTTGTTTCCGAGTAGATAGCCATTAGCCAGCGTGAGTAGCGCAGGGGCTTCATGCTGGGTGATGGCTATTTACTCAGAAACAAAAGGAGGCCTGGCAGTCCAGCCCTCCTCCTGTTTCAGAGTACAGAGCCACCAGGCAGCCCGCACTGGAAGGCTGCACCTGCTGCTTGCAGGTGACAGCACTTCGGTTTAGAAAAAAAGAAAAGGCAATTGCTTTTTTTCTAAACCATAGTGCTGACACCTGCAGGCAGCTTGTGTAACCGTGCAGCCGCTGCACGGGCGGCCTCAGGTGTCAGCATGGCTGGAGCTAGTCGGGGGTGAGCCCCCGGCAGGGCCCCGGCTCAGGAGCCTTTTCTGGAGACTGCCGGGGCTCGGCCCATGCTAGCCCCAGCCCACTTAAAGCTCTGCCTCTAAGTATCAAAGACTGATGATGCTCCTTGAAATGTCTTTTTTCCGGGAAGTCACTTCTTTCCGTGCAATCCATATACAAAGTAGAATGTTTGCATGTATTTTGCCCCAGAACGCCCGGACAGAGCTCTTATAGATGAGTTTCCTGCATCTGTAATGTTCCTGCAGTTTTATTTTTTTCGTTATGTGTCAAAATACCATCAGTTACTAATGTTACCAAAAAAGTAGATTGGGGCAGGGTGGGTGGTGTGGGGGCTCGAATGAGACCGTATGCAATTGCACCCACTGCATTTAGGGGGAGGAGTAGCAGGACTTTGTTCATGGCTCACCCCCAACCCCACTCTTGAAATGCTGGCTACTCCGTGCTTCTCGGACTGTTATCCGCAATAAGCAAGTGCCCCCCCCCCCATCCCAACTTTCATCTTAAAATGGGGCCTCACGGGAGGTGACACATTCTCAGCCCGCCCTGCTGGTAGGAAGGAGGTGTGAGGAGTTAAGCAGCAGCCAGGCCCCCTGCTGCCTTAACACTTCTCAGGGGTTTCAGGTGCCACCAGTGTTTAGGAAGTCATAGATAGCTGTGGAGCTGGAGAGATAAATAAGTCTTGCAATGGTGAGGTGCTCAGCAGTCTCTATGGTGCACTGTGTGGCAGGACATTCAAATGTTAGCCCAAAACGGGCTTTTCAATCAAGCCCATAGCCCAAAGTGCTTTGTGTACTGTTTGAAGCTGAACATTACTTGTACCATACTGAGAAAGAGACGCTTCAGAGAAATGGAGGCGCCTATCCTAACTTACAGCCTTGCTGTGTGCAGACAGCGCTCCTCCCCAGGGCTTTAATAAAAGATGAAGTCTTCACCTGGATCCAGGCCTGCGCGATTAGCCTACATATATGGCTTTTGCGCAACAGGGCACACATCGTCTCTGTGGCGCAATCGGTTAGCGCGTTCGGCTGTTAACCGAAAGGTTGGTGGTTCAAGCCCACCCAGGGACGCAGTTTATTTTGGATTTTGGCAAACGTGAGCCAACTCCCGTTCAAAAAAAAAAAAACAACCAACGTGCAGGGTGCACTGCTTAATTCTGAAACCATATGTAAGGTGCTTCCTGTGCTGACATTTCCCTCAAGTCACACATCCATGGCCAGTCTGATTGTCTTTCAATACACGCTTACATGGCCCTATAGTTCTTGTATTCTGATGTGGGAATCTGGCATAGGCGTTTGTCTTTCAAAACCCACTTTCATGGCCCTATATTTCTGGTATTCTGATGTGGGAATCTGGCATAGGCGTTTGTCTTTCAATACCCAGTTTCATGGCCCCATAGTTCTGGTATTCTGATGTGGGAATCAGGCATAGGCGTTGTCTTTCAATATCCACTTTCATGGCCCTATATTTCTGGTAGTCTGTTGTGGGAATCTGGCATAGGCGTTTGTCTTTCAATACCCAGTTTCATGGCCCAATAGTTCTTGTTTTCCGATGTGGGAATCTGGCATAGGCGTTTGTATTTCAATACCCTTTTTCATGGGCCGATAGTTTTGGTATTCTGATGTGGGAATTTGGCATAGGTGTTTGCCTTTCGATACCCGGTTTCATGGCCCTATAGTTAGTATTTTGATGTGGGAATCTGGCATAGGGGTTGATTTTCAATACCCAGTTTCATGGCCCTACAGTTCTTGTATTCTGATGTGGGAATCTGGCATAGGCGTTTGCCTTTCAATACCCGGTTTCATGGCCCTATAGTTCTTGTATTCTGATGTGGGAATCTGGCATAGGCGTTTTTCTTTCAATACCCGATTTCATGGCCCTATAGTTCTAGTATTCTGATGTGGGAATCTGGCAGAGGCGTTGCAGCACTAGTTTGGGAAGGACACATTTTGCTATTCCATTGCCCACCCTATATAGCAGCGCTGACAACAGAGGAGTCTCCCTTAACTTTTTTGGGGGTGTCCGGGAGGTCAGGAAGGGTTCCCATTATTATGAGGGATTAATGTTGAGCGCACCACATTGATGATGGCGGATGGCAGCGAACTGGTCACAATATGTGAACCCATTTGTATCGAGTGCAGTTAGTTATGATGTTTCTTTTAATGTTACAGCTCTTTAGAATGTATACATAATCACCACGCACGTAGAGGGATAAACTGCAAATGCAACATGAAAACAATCTACACAACGGGGTGCTTTGTAAAAAGGTAGTTGGGACTCTCTTGCAAAATGCATGTTGAGATTTAAACTGACTTTCTAAGGTTTGCAGATGTCAGACAAATGAGTAAATCATTCATTTTCATCTCCTTGGTTCGCTGCTGCACATGAATTTTAAGTAGCAGGGACAGTCTTGACGGAAAGAAATATTAGTCACCTAGTATGAAAGTCAGCTCAGAAGCAGGACACGGTTTATGATTTAAGAGTCCTGCAAGGGAACAGATGTTATCTCGCTCATTGGATTGGTGTCGCTAGAGGGCGTTGGTTTTTTGTTCGGTGGTAATAAAAGTTAGGCCTGAGGCCAGGGTATCTGACAGTTAATTGTCTTTAAAGGTCATCAGTGGCTATATGTTCTGAAGTTGTGGTTGTATAAATTAGTAGGTCTTCAGAAGCGCCAGGAGTATGGGGTATGGGTTAGTTGAGATCCTGTTTATTCAGGCCTTCCTCTATTTGCTCAAATTTGTTGTGCGGACCATGTGCAACCACAATGAAAGTTAAAGGCTTTAGGCCAGTTATTGCTAGCAATTAATTATGTTTTCAAGACCAATGTTTAACCATGTACTGACGCCATGGCCTCCTACGGACCAATCCTAAGAAGGTGTGCTCTGATTATGACATGAAGATGACTATCAAGATAAAACTGACCAAGGATAAGTGGAGAATTGGGAGAAGATGGGATTCCTTTTAAAAGATTTTGGTCCAATCATATTTTGGGGGTGGATTGTTATAGAACATCTGGGATTATTGTAATTGTTGCGAAAAGGATGTAAGATGCCAACTGATGTTGTATTGTTCAAACCTGGGTTAGTTTGGTCCTGCAACACCATCTAACCACTCCCTGAAACTGTGTACAATAAACTTGCTTTATGCACAACCGTGTGCTCACTTCTTAAGTGGTGGGACTGTTTCGGTTAATGTGATTAAAGGCCCATACGCACAGGGGGCTAGAGTATGGTTTTATAAAGCTAATCTTGAGCCTAGCAACACCTCCAAGTGGGTACATAAGTGTTCATAAAATACCCCGGTACAATAACCCCTGCACCTGCAAGTTCCTGCGTGCCCTCTATAAATTATGCCTTTGATTTGTGTACTCTGGCCTCCGTAGTGCTGGAAATACATATGCTGTCTCTCTGCTCCCAAGTGACCTGAGGAGAAAATTGAGGAACTAAAGTGATGCATAGGGATCACTGTTGATAAGTTACCTGTGCTGGGAATGAAAACAGGCACCAGTGGTCAAAGTGTATGAAAACAAGTAGTGGAACTATATTCCCTGCTTGCCTGCCCCGCTCCCCACAAACCACATGGCCACGTCCCCTTCCACACACAACACAAACCCCCAAACACATGCGCCTGCTGTTTAAGGGAACATTTAGTGCAGTGCAAGTTTCAACTGCTTCCTACACTTTTATTTTAAACCAAAACCATTCCGGAACGGATTCTTTTTAAAATAAAACTATAGACACAGTAGAACCTGATTAAGAAAAGTAGAAGAGCACCGCTCCCGCTCCGTTAGACCACAGCACCTTCATGAGGTGGAGTCCAGGCACAGAATGCAATAATGTGTCAGTATCTCACCAGGAACTGGATGTATTGCCTGCAGGTTACATATAGATTGCTGTGGTAGGTGCATTAAACCACTAGGCGAGCTTATCAGGTTTCAAACCTTGGACTTGCAAGACACACATGCACACAAACACATGCTGCAAAAAACTGGACTTCCTCTGAGGCATCAGGTTGAATGTTGGTGCATTTCGCTTCCTTCATCTAGTATTACTTCCATTGGCCAATGGCAACCATTTTCCACCCCAATGTTGAGGATATTTAGTTTCACAAAGAGAGACTAATCATTGGGAGTGCGAGGCATGTAAAATCGGGCCCAGCATTTAGTCTTTGTCTTCACCCTGGGGCGTATATTGATATGGGCAGAGATGTCTCCTGCCACTTTACCCGGGGACGTCAGTTGGGGGTCGCAACCTCTGAGGTCTCCCTTGCGACATCTCTGTTCTCCCTTGCAACCTCTTGAAAAAAAGTTCTCTTTTTTGTTTTTTTGGGGGGGTTTTGTAATGCAAGCTCCTAGGCTGCGGCCAGCACCATGTAGCTCTTTAAATCTGGAGTGGCTGGCTTTCTTGTTCAGGGCCGTTAAAAAAAATAAGAAAAATAAGAACAGGAGTGCCAAAAGTCTAACACTTTCGGCACTGACCCTAAATAAGAAAGAATAGGAATACCAAATAATGTGTATTTCTGGAATGCTATACAATCATTGCTAGACTTATTAAAGGTTTATTTCAGGCACACTTCAGGGGGTGAGTCACTGATTTAGTCTGTTCTTAAACGCCTCAACTCAACCTTTCATCTTTCTGAGGTCGATAAAAGAGTACCAACACATGTTGGGTGATATTGGGTGTATATTTTTACTATATAAAGAGCTTAAGCGTAAGTGCTACATAATAACACATCATTATCATTTGGTCATGGACTTCTGCTTGCATTCACAGTAATTTGGTAATATGGGCCTATACACTCTGATCTTAACAATACATATGGCGATCGATTCTTGTATGAAATGTACATCACATTATGTACATCACACTATAGTGATATTGTAACCATATTTTTTGTGGTGTACAATGCTATGTGATGCCACTTCCTGTTTCATCAACGGGTGAATGGTTGTGTTCCATCGCTTCCTGCGATATCACTTCAGGGTGGGGTCAAATGAAATCACTTCCTGTGATGTCATAAGGGGGTCAACGGTCGTGTGATGTCACTTCCGCTACCCCTGGCATTTTGGTGAAATGACGTCCCTTTGGGGTTGCTGCCTGTTAATGATTGTTTAAACACTCACTCTCTGCTCTCAAAGCTGTGAGATTTGTTGTGCTCTTGCTTACTCCCCATTCCAAGCCGCTTCTACCCCGCCGTACTGAGCATCGTTGCGCAGTCATGCCTCCTGCCTGCAGCATTTTCAGTTGAGTGGGTGACAGCCCTGTTATCCTTTGCCAGATACCTGCTCCATTTACAGGAATTCTAATCAATTGCCTTTGCACTCACACATTTGCCGGGCATAGTTATCATTTGCACAGGCAATCAATCAGTTGCCATTCTTTGGCAATGACTGCCCAGGTCCCATAGCATTTGCCAGGATCAGAAGCTGGGCACGGCTAAGTGGGGCAGGGATGCTGCTGATAGGATATCCCAGTAGGTCCTTGACCTATTCCAAACATTGAGACCTTGTAGAGGAAACCAAGAGGAAAGATTGGTACACAGCGATTTGTTTGATGGGGGGCCTGCAAAAAAGGGGGGATGCCCAGGGGGTGTCCAAAGTTTAAGTTACCCAAGGCGGGCCAGAGGGGTGCTGTGCTGCGATGTTGGGCCCATCTCCTCCCCGCAGGGTGATCCGACTCCCACAATTCAGAAGCCAGAAGACTCCTGAGATGTCAGCACACTGCAAAGTTGGAGTGATGTTATCAATTTGGGACTGGAGGGAAATACCTGTGCTGCCACCACCGGCTAAGAAGAGGAGGACCACGGATAGACTGCCTTCTTGCAGCCCTTTTGCTACAGCACTAGGACATGTAGTCATTTCAGGAGCCAAAGAACTGTTTTTGGCATTAGCCAGAGGAAGTCTTTGCTTATATTGTGCTATTACTCAGAATTCCACATCGGCTTATTATTTAACAGATTTCATATTCGTCCAATGAGAGTTCTTCATTCATGAAGCTCCAATTTTAAAAGGAAACTTAAAAAAGGTGTGGCCAGTACGGGGATCGAACCCGCGAGCTTGGCGTTATTAGCACCACGCTCTAACCAACTGAGCTAACCGGCCATTAATACTCAAGATCACAGCAACAGCTACTAGCAGCCACTGTCAACAGAACAATGTTCTTAGTACATTCCCATTCAGCCCTTAGCGCCTGCTGTCAGCACATCGGAAGGCAACTTGCAGCCCAGGAGACGCGCCTGACAAGATGGAGCAGGTGACATCTAGACCATTCTTTGGCATGCACTGGATAAGAGCATTTGCACAAGATGTCGTCTTTGGGCCAGTTACAACCACTTTTGGGAAGGCTTACTGCTGCCACGGACTGCTGCCATTATAGACTCCACGCTCGAGGCTACATTATGAGGGGCAGCTGTCCTGGCCAAGCCTCAATGCCTAATGACTATAGAGTTGCTCCATATATAATACGAGTGCAATTTAGGTATTTTGCACCACATAGTTATTTGCCACTTGACTTACTTATGGCAACCTATTCTAAAGTCACTTCCAAGGTGACTCTAAGCAGTGCTTTAAGTGGGATTAGAAATTGAGGGTGGCTCTCGTTAGGGGGTTTGGCCTAGGCATGGGTGTGCTTAGTCCATGCCCCCATCAAGAGCCCCCGTCGCCTAAGAGGTGGGGGCCGCTAAAAGAAGCAGAGCTGGGGAGCACTGGCATTATTACATTTAATGCGCACAGCCCCTCCCCGGCTAAGCGGAGCAAAGGTGTGACACCAGTATGCCACAGCTCACACCCAGCAGGCAGCCTTTTCATTCAAGGAGCCACATGCTGCAATGCTTTACCACAGGCTCCTTGAATGAAAGTGATGCCTGCTGCTGATGGCTCTGTACTCTGAAACAGGAGGAGGTCTGAACTGCCCAGCTCGCCTTTTGTTTCCGAGTAGATAGCCATTAGCCAGCGTGAGTAGCGCAGGGGCTTCATGCTGGGTGATGGCTATTTACTCAGAAACAAAAGGAGGCCTGGCAGTCCAGCCCTCCTCCTGTTTCAGAGTACAGAGCCACCAGGCAGCCCGCACTGGAAGGCTGCACCTGCTGCTTGCAGGTGACAGCACTTCGGTTTAGAAAAAAAGAAAAGGCAATTGCTTTTTTTCTAAACCATAGTGCTGACACCTGCAGGCAGCTTGTGTAACCGTGCAGCCGCTGCACGGGCGGCCTCAGGTGTCAGCATGGCTGGAGCTAGTCGGGGGTGAGCCCCCGGCAGGGCCCCGGCTCAGGAGCCTTTTCTGGAGACTGCCGGGGCTCGGCCCATGCTAGCCCCAGCCCACTTAAAGCTCTGCCTCTAAGTATCAAAGACTGATGATGCTCCTTGAAATGTCTTTTTTCCGGGAAGTCACTTCTGTCCGTGCAATCCATATACAAAGTAGAATGTTTGCATGTATTTTGCCCCAGAACGCCCGGACAGAGCTCTTATAGATGAGTTTCCTGCATCTGTAATGTTCCTGCAGTTTTATTTTTTTCGTTATGTGTCAAAATACCATCAGTTACTAATGTTACCAAAAAAGTAGATTGGGGCAGGGTGGGTGGTGTGGGGGCTCGAATGAGACCGAATGCAATTGCACCCACTGCATTTAGGGGGAGGAGTAGCAGGACTTTGTTCATGGCTCACCCCCAACCCCACTCTTGAAATGCTGGCTACTCCGTGCTTCTCGGACTGTTATCCGCAATAAGCAAGTGCCCCCCCCCCCATCCCAACTTTCATCTTAAAATGGGGCCTCACGGGAGGTGACACATTCTCAGCCCGCCCTGCTGGTAGGAAGGAGGTGTGAGGAGTTAAGCAGCAGCCAGGCCCCCTGCTGCCTTAATACTTCTCAGGGGTTTCAGGTGCCACCAGTGTTTAGGAAGTCATAGATAGCTGTGGAGCTGGAGAGATAAATAAGTCTTGCAATGGTGAGGTGCTCAGCAGTCTCTATGGTGCACTGTGTGGCAGGACATTCAAATGTTAGCCCAAAACGGGCTTTTCAATCAAGCCCATAGCCCAAAGTGCTTTGTGTACTGTTTGAAGCTGAACATTACTTGTACCATACTGAGAAAGAGACGCTTCAGAGAAATGGAGGCGCCTATCCTAACTTACAGCCTTGCTGTGTGCAGACAGCGCTCCTCCCCAGGGCTTTAATAAAAGATGAAGTCTTCACCTGGATCCAGGCCTGCGCGATTAGCCTACATATATGGCTTTTGCGCAACAGGGCACACATCGTCTCTGTGGCGCAATCGGTTAGCGCGTTCGGCTGTTAACCGAAAGGTTGGTGGTTCAAGCCCACCCAGGGACGCAGTTTATTTTGGATTTTGGCAAACGTGAGCCAACTCCCGTTCAAAAAAAAAAAAACAACCAACGTGCAGGGTGCACTGCTTAATTCTGAAACCATATGTAAGGTGCTTCCTGTGCTGACATTTCCCTCAAGTCACACATCCATGGCCAGTCTGATTGTCTTTCAATACACGCTTACATGGCCCTATAGTTCTTGTATTCTGATGTGGGAATCTGGCATAGGCGTTTGTCTTTCAAAACCCACTTTCATGGCCCTATATTTCTGGTATTCTGATGTGGGAATCTGGCATAGGCGTTTGTCTTTCAATACCCAGTTTCATGGCCCCATAGTTCTGGTATTCTGATGTGGGAATCAGGCATAGGCGTTGTCTTTCAATATCCACTTTCATGGCCCTATATTTCTGGTAGTCTGTTGTGGGAATCTGGCATAGGCGTTTGTCTTTCAATACCCAGTTTCATGGCCCAATAGTTCTTGTTTTCCGATGTGGGAATCTGGCATAGGCGTTTGTATTTCAATACCCTTTTTCATGGGCCGATAGTTTTGGTATTCTGATGTGGGAATTTGGCATAGGTGTTTGCCTTTCGATACCCGGTTTCATGGCCCTATAGTTAGTATTTTGATGTGGGAATCTGGCATAGGGGTTGATTTTCAATACCCAGTTTCATGGCCCTACAGTTCTTGTATTCTGATGTGGGAATCTGGCATAGGCGTTTGCCTTTCAATACCCGGTTTCATGGCCCTATAGTTCTTGTATTCTGATGTGGGAATCTGGCATAGGCGTTTTTCTTTCAATACCCGATTTCATGGCCCTATAGTTCTAGTATTCTGATGTGGGAATCTGGCATAGGCGTTGTCTTTCAATATCCACTTTCATGGCCCTATATTTCTGGTAGTCTGTTGTGGGAATCTGGCATAGGCGTTTGCCTTTCAATACCCAGTTTCATGGCCCTACAGTTCTTGTATTCTGATGTGGGAATCTGGCATAGGCGTTTGCCTTTCAATACCCGGTTTCATGGCCCTATAGTTCTTGTATTCTGATGTGGGAATCTGGCATAGGCGTTTTTCTTTCAATACCCGATTTCATGGCCCTATAGTTCTAGTATTCTGATGTGGGAATCTGGCAGAGGCGTTGCAGCACTAGTTTGGGAAGGACACATTTTGCTATTCCATTGCCCACCCTATATAGCAGCGCTGACAACAGAGGAGTCTCCCTTAACTTTTTTGGGGGTGTCCGGGAGGTCAGGAAGGGTCCCCATTATTATGAGGGATTAATGTTGAGCGCACCACATTGATGATGGCGGATGGCAGCGAACTGGTCACAATATGTGAACCCATTTGTATCGAGTGCAGTTAGTTATGATGTTTCTTTTAATGTTACAGCTCTTTAGAATGTATACATAATCACCACGCACGTAGAGGGATAAACTGCAAATGCAACATGAAAACAATCTACACAACGGGGTGCTTTGTAAAAAGGTAGTTGGGACTCTCTTGCAAAATGCATGTTGAGATTTAAACTGACTTTCTAAGGTTTGCAGATGTCAGACAAATGAGTAAATCATTCATTTTCATCTCCTTGGTTCGCTGCTGCACATGAATTTTAAGTAGCAGGGACAGTCTTGACGGAAAGAAATATTAGTCACCTAGTATGAAAGTCAGCTCAGAAGCAGGACACGGTTTATGATTTAAGAGTCCTGCAAGGGAACAGATGTTATCTCGCTCATTGGATTGGTGTCGCTAGAGGGCGTTGGTTTTTTGTTCGGTGGTAATAAAAGTTAGGCCTGAGGCCAGGGTATCTGACAGTTAATTGTCTTTAAAGGTCATCAGTGGCTATATGTTCTGAAGTTGTGGTCGTATAAATTAGTAGGTCTTCAGAAGCGCCAGGAGTATGGGGTATGGGTTAGTTGAGATCCTGTTTATTCAGGCCTTCCTCTATTTGCTCAAATTTGTTGTGCGGACCATGTGCAACCACAATGAAAGTTAAAGGCTTTAGGCCAGTTATTGCTAGCAATTAATTATGTTTTCAAGACCAATGTTTAACCATGTACTGACGCCATGGCCTCCTACGGACCAATCCTAAGAAGGTGTGCTCTGATTATGGCATGAAGATGACTATCAAGATAAAACTGACCAAGGATAAGTGGAGAATTGGGAGAAGATGGGATTCCTTTTAAAAGATTTTGGTCCAATCATATTTTGGGGGTGGATTGTTATAGAACATCTGGGATTATTGTAATTGTTGCGAAAAGGATGTAAGATGCCAACTGATGTTGTATTGTTCAAACCTGGGTTAGTTTGGTCCTGCAACACCATCTAACCACTCCCTGAAACTGTGTACAATAAACTTGCTTTATGCACAACCGTGTGCTCACTTCTTAAGTGGTGGGACTGTTTCGGTTAATGTGATTAAAGGCCCATACGCACAGGGGGCTAGAGTATGGTTTTATAAAGCTAATCTTGAGCCTAGCAACACCTCCAAGTGGGTACATAAGTGTTCATAAAATACCCCGGTACAATAACCCCTGCACCTGCAAGTTCCTGCGTGCCCTCTATAAATTATGCCTTTGATTTGTGTACTCTGGCCTCCGTAGTGCTGGAAATACATATGCTGTCTCTCTGCTCCCAAGTGACCTGAGGAGAAAATTGAGGAACTAAAGTGATGCATAGGGATCACTGTTGATAAGTTACCTGTGCTGGGAATGAAAACAGGCACCAGTGGTCAAAGTGTATGAAAACAAGTAGTGGAACTATATTCCCTGCTGGCCTGCCCCGCTCCCCACAAACCACATGGCCACGTCCCCTTCCACACACAACACAAACCCCCAAACACATGCGCCTGCTGTTTAAGGGAACATTTAGTGCAGTGCAAGTTTCAACTGCTTCCTACACTTTTATTTTAAACCAAAACCATTCCGGAACGGATTCTTTTTAAAATAAAACTATAGACACAGTAGAACCTGATTAAGAAAAGTAGAAGAGCACCGCTCCCGCTCCGTTAGACCACAGCACCTTCATGAGGTGGAGTCCAGGCACAGAATGCAATAATGTGTCAGTATCTCACCAGGAACTGGATGTATTGCCTGCAGGTTACATATAGATTGCTGTGGTAGGTGCATTAAACCACTAGGCGAGCTTATCAGGTTTCAAACCTTGGACTTGCAAGACACACATGCACACAAACACATGCTGCAAAAAACTGGACTTCCTCTGAGGCATCAGGTTGAATGTTGGTGCATTTCGCTTCCTTCATCTAGTATTACTTCCATTGGCCAATGGCAACCATTTTCCACCCCAATGTTGAGGATATTTAGTTTCACAAAGAGAGACTAATCATTGGGAGTGCGAGGCATGTAAAATCGGGCCCAGCATTAAGTCTTTGTCTTCACCCTGGGGCGTATATTGATATGGGCAGAGATGTCTCCTGCCACTTTACCCGGGGACGTCAGTTGGGGGTCGCAACCTCTGAGGTCTCCCTTGCGACATCTCTGTTCTCCCTTGCAACCTCTTGAAAAAAAGTTCTCTTTTTTGTTTTTTTGGGGGGGTTTTGTAATGCAAGCTCCTAGGCTGCGGCCAGCACCATGTAGCTCTTTAAATCTGGAGTGGCTGGCTTTCTTGTTCAGGGCCGTTAAAAAAAATAAGAAAAATAAGAACAGGAGTGCCAAAAGTCTAACACTTTCGGCACTGACCCTAAATAAGAAAGAATAGGAATACCAAATAATGTGTATTTCTGGAATGCTATACAATCATTGCTAGACTTATTAAAGGTTTATTTCAGGCACACTTCAGGGGGTGAGTCACTGATTTAGTCTGTTCTTAAACGCCTCAACTCAACCTTTCATCTTTCTGAGGTCGATAAAAGAGTACCAACACATGTTGGGTGATATTGGGTGTATATTTTTACTATATAAAGAGCTTAAGCGTAAGTGCTACATAATAACACATCATTATCATTTGGTCATGGACTTCTGCTTGCATTCACAGTAATTTGGTAATATGGGCCTATACACTCTGATCTTAACAATACATATGGCGATCGATTCTTGTATGAAATGTACATCACATTATGTACATCACACTATAGTGATATTGTAACCATATTTTTTGTGGTGTACAATGCTATGTGATGCCACTTCCTGTTTCATCAACGGGTGAATGGTTGTGTTCCATCGCTTCCTGCGATATCACTTCAGGGTGGGGTCAAATGAAATCACTTCCTGTGATGTCATCAGGGGGTCAACGGTCGTGTGATGTCACTTCCGCTACCCCTGGCATTTTGGTGAAATGACGTCCCTTTGGGGTTGCTGCCTGTTAATGATTGTTTAAACACTCACTCTCTGCTCTCAAAGCTGTGAGATTTGTTGTGCTCTTGCTTACTCCCCATTCCAAGCCGCTTCTACCCCGCCGTACTGAGCATCGTTGCGCAGTCATGCCTCCTGCCTGCAGCATTTTCAGTTGAGTGGGTGACAGCCCTGTTATCCTTTGCCAGATACCTGCTCCATTTACAGGAATTCTAATCAATTGCCTTTGCACTCACACATTTGCCGGGCATAGTTATCATTTGCACAGGCAATCAATCAGTTGCCATTCTTTGGCAATGACTGCCCAGGTCCCATAGCATTTGCCAGGATCAGAAGCTGGGCACGGCTAAGTGGGGCAGGGATGCTGCTGATAGGATATCCCAGTAGGTCCTTGACCTATTCCAAACATTGAGACCTTGTAGAGGAAACCAAGAGGAAAGATTGGTACACAGCGATTTGTTTGATGGGGGGCCTGCAAAAAAGGGGGGATACCCAGGGGGTGTCCAAAGTTTAAGTTACCCATGGCGGGCCAGAGGGGTGCTGTGCTGCGATGTTGGGCCCATCTCCTCCCCGCAGGGTGATCCGACTCCCACAATTCAGAAGCCAGAAGACTCCTGAGATGTCAGCACACTGCAAAGTTGGAGTGATGTTATCAATTTGGGACTGGAGGGAAATACCTGTGCTGCCACCACCGGCTAAGAAGAGGAGGACCACGGATAGACTGCCTTCTTGCAGCCCTTTTGCTACAGCACTAGGACATGTAGTCATTTCAGGAGCCAAAGAACTGTTTTTGGCATTAGCCAGAGGAAGTCTTTGCTTATATTGTGCTATTACTCAGAATTCCACATCGGCTTATTATTTTACAGATTTCATATTCGTCCAATGAGAGTTCTTCATTCATGAAGCTCCAATTTTAAAAGGAAACTTAAAAAAGGTGTGGCCAGTACGGGGATCGAACCCGCGAGCTTGGCGTTATTAGCACCACGCTCTAACCAACTGAGCTAACCGGCCATTAATACTCAAGATCACAGCAACAGCTACTAGCAGCCACTGTCAACAGAACAATGTTCTTAGTACATTCCCATTCAGCCCTTAGCGCCTGCTGTCAGCACATCGGAAGGCAACTTGCAGCCCAGGAGACGCGCCTGACAAGATGGAGCAGGTGACATCTAGACCATTCTTTGGCATGCACTGGATAAGAGCATTTGCACAAGATGTCGTCTTTGGGCCAGTTACAACCACTTTTGGGAAGGCTTACTGCTGCCACGGACTGCTGCCATTATAGACTCCACGCTCGAGGCTACATTATGAGGGGCAGCTGTCCTGGCCAAGCCTCAATGCCTAATGACTATAGAGTTGCTCCATATATAATACGAGTGCAATTTAGGTATTTTGCACCACATAGTTATTTGCCACTTGACTTACTTATGGCAACCTATTCTAAAGTCACTTCCAAGGTGACTCTAAGCAGTGCTTTAAGTGGGATTAGAAATTGAGGGTGGCTCTCGTTAGGGGGTTTGGCCTAGGCATGGGTGTGCTTAGTCCATGCCCCCATCAAGAGCCCCCGTCGCCTAAGAGGTGGGGGCCGCTAAAAGAAGCAGAGCTGGGGAGCACTGGCATTATTACATTTAATGCGCACAGCCCCTCCCCGGCTAAGCGGAGCAAAGGTGTGACACCAGTATGCCACAGCTCACACCCAGCAGGCAGCCTTTTCATTCAAGGAGCCACATGCTGCAATGCTTTACCACAGGCTCCTTGAATGAAAGTGATGCCTGCTGCTGATGGCTCTGTACTCTGAAACAGGAGGAGGTCTGAACTGCCCAGCTCGCCTTTTGTTTCCGAGTAGATAGCCATTAGCCAGCGTGAGTAGCGCAGGGGCTTCATGCTGGGTGATGGCTATTTACTCAGAAACAAAAGGAGGCCTGGCAGTCCAGCCCTCCTCCTGTTTCAGAGTACAGAGCCACCAGGCAGCCCGCACTGGAAGGCTGCACCTGCTGCTTGCAGGTGACAGCACTTTGGTTTAGAAAAAAAGAAAAGGCAATTGCTTTTTTTCTAAACCATAGTGCTGACACCTGCAGGCAGCTTGTGTAACCGTGCAGCCGCTGCACGGGCGGCCTCAGGTGTCAGCATGGCTGGAGCTAGTCGGGGGTGAGCCCCCGGCAGGGCCCCGGCTCAGGAGCCTTTTCTGGAGACTGCCGGGGCTCGGCCCATGCTAGCCCCAGCCCACTTAAAGCTCTGCCTCTAAGTATCAAAGACTGATGATGCTCCTTGAAATGTCTTTTTTCCGGGAAGTCACTTCTGTCCGTGCAATCCATATACAAAGTAGAATGTTTGCATGTATTTTGCCCCAGAACGCCCGGACAGAGCTCTTATAGATGAGTTTCCTGCATCTGTAATGTTCCTGCAGTTTTATTTTTTTCGTTATGTGTCAAAATACCATCAGTTACTAATGTTACCAAAAAAGTAGATTGGGGCAGGGTGGGTGGTGTGGGGGCTCGAATGAGACCGAATGCAATTGCACCCACTGCATTTAGGGGGAGGAGTAGCAGGACTTTGTTCATGGCTCACCCCCAACCCCACTCTTGAAATGCTGGCTACTCCGTGCTTCTCGGACTGTTATCCGCAATAAGCAAGTGCCCCCCCCATCCCAACTTTCATCTTAAAATGGGGCCTCACGGGAGGTGACACATTCTCAGCCCGCCCTGCTGGTAGGAAGGAGGTGTGAGGAGTTAAGCAGCAGCCAGGCCCCCTGCTGCCTTAATACTTCTCAGGGGTTTCAGGTGCCACCAGTGTTTAGGAAGTCATAGATAGCTGTGGAGCTGGAGAGATAAATAAGTCTTGCAATGGTGAGGTGCTCAGCAGTCTCTATGGTGCACTGTGTGGCAGGACATTCAAATGTTAGCCCAAAACGGGCTTTTCAATCAAGCCCATAGCCCAAAGTGCTTTGTGTACTGTTTGAAGCTGAACATTACTTGTACCATACTGAGAAAGAGACGCTTCAGAGAAATGGAGGCGCCTATCCTAACTTACAGCCTTGCTGTGTGCAGACAGCGCTCCTCCCCAGGGCTTTAATAAAAGATGAAGTCTTCACCTGGATCCAGGCCTGCGCGATTAGCCTACATATATGGCTTTTGCGCAGCAGGGCACACATCATCTCTGTGGCGCAATCGGTTAGCGCGTTCGGCTGTTAACCGAAAGGTTGGTGGTTCAAGCCCACCCAGGGACGCAGTTTATTTTGGATTTTGGCAAACGTGAGCCAACTCCCGTTCAAAAAAAAAAAAACAACCAACGTGCAGGGTGCACTGCTTAATTCTGAAACCATATGTAAGGTGCTTCCTGTGCTGACATTTCCCTCAAGTCACACATCCATGGCCAGTCTGATTGTCTTTCAATACACGCTTACATGGCCCTATAGTTCTTGTATTCTGATGTGGGAATCTGGCATAGGCGTTTGTCTTTCAAAACCCACTTTCATGGCCCTATATTTCTGGTATTCTGATGTGGGAATCTGGCATAGGCGTTTGTCTTTCAATACCCAGTTTCATGGCCCCATAGTTCTGGTATTCTGATGTGGGAATCTGGCATAGGCGTTGTCTTTCAATATCCACTTTCATGGCCCTATATTTCTGGTAGTCTGTTGTGGGAATCTGGCATAGGCGTTTGTCTTTCAATACCCAGTTTCATGGCCCAATAGTTCTTGTTTTCCGATGTGGGAATCTGGCATAGGCGTTTGTATTTCAATACCCTTTTTCATGGGCCGATAGTTTTGGTATTCTGATGTGGGAATTTGGCATAGGTGTTTGCCTTTCGATACCCGGTTTCATGGCCCTATAGTTAGTATTTTGATGTGGGAATCTGGCATAGGGGTTGATTTTCAATACCCAGTTTCATGGCCCTACAGTTCTTGTATTCTGATGTGGGAATCTGGCATAGGCGTTTGCCTTTCAATACCCGGTTTCATGGCCCTATAGTTCTTGTATTCTGATGTGGGAATCTGGCATAGGCGTTTTTCTTTCAATACCCGATTTCATGGCCCTATAGTTCTAGTATTCTGATGTGGGAATCTGGCAGAGGCGTTGCAGCACTAGTTTGGGAAGGACACATTTTGCTATTCCATTGCCCACCCTATATAGCAGCGCTGACAACAGAGGAGTCTCCCTTAACTTTTTTGGGGGTGTCCGGGAGGTCAGGAAGGGTCCCCATTATTATGAGGGATTAATGTTGAGCGCACCACATTGATGATGGCGGATGGCAGCGAACTGGTCACAATATGTGAACCCATTTGTATCGAGTGCAGTTAGTTATGATGTTTCTTTTAATGTTACAGCTCTTTAGAATGTATACATAATCACCACGCACGTAGAGGGATAAACTGCAAATGCAACATGAAAACAATCTACACAACGGGGTGCTTTGTAAAAAGGTAGTTGGGACTCTCTTGCAAAATGCATGTTGAGATTTAAACTGACTTTCTCAGGTTTGCAGATGTCAGACAAATGAGTAAATCATTCATTTTCATCTCCTTGGTTCGCTGCTGCACATGAATTTTAAGTAGCAGGGACAGTCTTGACGGAAAGAAATATTAGTCACCTAGTAAGAAAGTCAGCTCAGAAGCAGGACACGGTTTATGATTTAAGAGTCCTGCAAGGGAACAGATGTTATCTCGCTCATTGGATTGGTGTCGCTAGAGGGCGTTGGTTTTTTGTTCGGTGGTAATAAAAGTTAGGCCTGAGGCCAGGGTATCTGACAGTTAATTGTCTTTAAAGGTCATCAGTGGCTATATGTTCTGAAGTTGTGGTCGTATAAATTAGTAGGTCTTCAGAAGCGCCAGGAGTATGGGGTATGGGTTAGTTGAGATCCTGTTTATTCAGGCCTTCCTCTATTTGCTCAAATTTGTTGTGCGGACCATGTGCAACCACAATGAAAGTTAAAGGCTTTAGGCCAGTTATTGCTAGCAATTAATTATGTTTTCAAGACCAATGTTTAACCATGTACTGACGCCATGGACTCCTACGGACCAATCCTAAGAAGGTGTGCTCTGATTATGACATGAAGATGACTATCAAGATAAAACTGACCAAGGATAAGTGGAGAATTGGGAGAAGATGGGATTCCTTTTAAAAGATTTTGGTCCAATCATATTTTGGGGGTGGATTGTTATAGAACATCTGGGATTATTGTAATTGTTGCAAAAAGGATGTAAGATGCCAACTGATGTTGTATTGTTCAAACCTGGGTTAGTTTGGTCCTGCAACACCATCTAACCACTCCCTGAAACTGTGTACAATAAACTTGCTTTATGCACAACCGTGTGCTCACTTCTTAAGTGGTGGGACTGTTTCGGTTAATGTGATTAAAGGCCCATACGCACAGGGGGCTAGAGTATGGTTTTATAAAGCTAATCTTGAGCCTAGCAACACCTCCAAGTGGGTACATAAGTGTTCATAAAATACCCCGGTACAATAACCCCTGCACCTGCAAGTTCCTGCGTGCCCTCTATAAATTATGCCTTTGATTTGTGTACTCTGGCCTCCGTAGTGCTGGAAATACATATGCTGTCTCTCTGCTCCCAAGTGACCTGAGGAGAAAATTGAGGAACTAAAGTGATGCATAGGGATCACTGTTGATAAGTTACCTGTGCTGGGAATGAAAACAGGCACCAGTGGTCAAAGTGTATGAAAACAAGTAGTGGAACTATATTCCCTGCTGGCCTGCCCCGCTCCCCACAAACCACATGGCCACGTCCCCTTCCACACACAACACAAACCCCCAAACACATGCGCCTGCTGTTTAAGGGAACATTTAGTGCAGTGCAAGTTTCAACTGCTTCCTACACTTTTATTTTAAACCAAAACCATTCCGGAACGGATTCTTTTTAAAATAAAACTATAGACACAGTAGAACCTGATTAAGAAAAGTAGAAGAGCACCGCTCCCGCTCCGTTAGACCACAGCACCTTCATGAGGTGGAGTCCAGGCACAGAATGCAATAATGTGTCAGTATCTCACCAGGAACTGGATGTATTGCCTGCAGGTTACATATAGATTGCTGTGGTAGGTGCATTAAACCACTAGGCGAGCTTATCAGGTTTCAAACCTTGGACTTGCAAGACACACATGCACACAAACACATGCTGCAAAAAACTGGACTTCCTCTGAGGCATCAGGTTGAATGTTGGTGCATTTCGCTTCCTTCATCTAGTATTACTTCCATTGGCCAATGGCAACCATTTTCCACCCCAATGTTGAGGATATTTAGTTTCACAAAGAGAGACTAATCATTGGGAGTGCGAGGCATGTAAAATCGGGCCCAGCATTTAGTCTTTGTCTTCACCCTGGGGCGTATATTGATATGGGCAGAGATGTCTCCTGCCACTTTACCCGGGGACGTCAGTTGGGGGTCGCAACCTCTGAGGTCTCCCTTGCGACATCTCTGTTCTCCCTTGCAACCTCTTGAAAAAAAGTTCTCTTTTTTGTTTTTTTGGGGGGGTTTTGTAATGCAAGCTCCTAGGCTGCGGCCAGCACCATGTAGCTCTTTAAATCTGGAGTGGCTGGCTTTCTTGTTCAGGGCCGTTAAAAAAAATAAGAAAAATAAGAACAGGAGTGCCAAAAGTCTAACACTTTCGGCACTGACCCTAAATAAGAAAGAATAGGAATACCAAATAATGTGTATTTCTGGAATGCTATACAATCATTGCTAGACTTATTAAAGGTTTATTTCAGGCACACTTCAGGGGGTGAGTCACTGATTTAGTCTGTTCTTAAACGCCTCAACTCAACCTTTCATCTTTCTGAGGTCGATAAAAGAGTACCAACACATGTTGGGTGATATTGGGTGTATATTTTTACTATATAAAGAGCTTAAGCGTAAGTGCTACATAATAACACATCATTATCATTTGGTCATGGACTTCTGCTTGCATTCACAGTAATTTGGTAATATGGGCCTATACACTCTGATCTTAACAATACATATGGCGATCGATTCTTGTATGAAATGTACATCACATTATGTACATCACACTATAGTGATATTGTAACCATATTTTTTGTGGTGTACAATGCTATGTGATGCCACTTCCTGTTTCATCAACGGGTGAATGGTTGTGTTCCATCGCTTCCTGCGATATCACTTCAGGGTGGGGTCAAATGAAATCACTTCCTGTGATGTCATCAGGGGGTCAACGGTCGTGTGATGTCACTTCCGCTACCCCTGGCATTTTGGTGAAATGACGTCCCTTTGGGGTTGCTGCCTGTTAATGATTGTTTAAACACTCACTCTCTGCTCTCAAAGCTGTGAGATTTGTTGTGCTCTTGCTTACTCCCCATTCCAAGCCGCTTCTACCCCGCCGTACTGAGCATCGTTGCGCAGTCATGCCTCCTGCCTGCAGCATTTTCAGTTGAGTGGGTGACAGCCCTGTTATCCTTTGCCAGATACCTGCTCCATTTACAGGAATTCTAATCAATTGCCTTTGCACTCACACATTTGCCGGGCATAGTTATCATTTGCACAGGCAATCAATCAGTTGCCATTCTTTGGCAATGACTGCCCAGGTCCCATAGCATTTGCCAGGATCAGAAGCTGGGCACGGCTAAGTGGGGCAGGGATGCTGCTGATAGGATATCCCAGTAGGTCCTTGACCTATTCCAAACATTGAGACCTTGTAGAGGAAACCAAGAGGAAAGATTGGTACACAGCGATTTGTTTGATGGGGGGCCTGCAAAAAAGGGGGGATGCCCAGGGGGTGTCCAAAGTTTAAGTTACCCAAGGCGGGCCAGAGGGGTGCTGTGCTGCGATGTTGGGCCCATCTCCTCCCCGCAGGGTGATCCGACTCCCACAATTCAGAAGCCAGAAGACTCCTGAGATGTCAGCACACTGCAAAGTTGGAGTGATGTTATCAATTTGGGACTGGAGGGAAATACCTGTGCTGCCACCACCGGCTAAGAAGAGGAGGACCACGGATAGACTGCCTTCTTGCAGCCCTTTTGCTACAGCACTAGGACATGTAGTCATTTCAGGAGCCAAAGAACTGTTTTTGGCATTAGCCAGAGGAAGTCTTTGCTTATATTGTGCTATTACTCAGAATTCCACATCGGCTTATTATTTAACAGATTTCATATTCGTCCAATGAGAGTTCTTCATTCATGAAGCTCCAATTTTAAAAGGAAACTTAAAAAAGGTGTGGCCAGTACGGGGATCGAACCCGCGACCTTGGCGTTATTAGCACCACGCTCTAACCAACTGAGCTAACCGGCCATTAATACTCAAGATCACAGCAACAGCTACTAGCAGCCACTGTCAACAGAACAATGTTCTTAGTACATTCCCATTCATCCCTTAGCGCCTGCTGTCAGCACATCGGAAGGCAACTTGCAGCCCAGGAGACGCGCCTGACAAGATGGAGCAGGTGACATCTAGACCATTCTTTGGCATGCACTGGATAAGAGCATTTGCACAAGATGTCGTCTTTGGGCCAGTTACAACCACTTTTGGGAAGGCTTACTGCTGCCACGGACTGCTGCCATTATAGACTCCACGCTCGAGGCTACATTATGAGGGGCAGCTGTCCTGGCCAAGCCTCAATGCCTAATGACTATAGAGTTGCTCCATATATAATACGAGTGCAATTTAGGTATTTTGCACCACATAGTTATTTGCCACTTGACTTACTTATGGCAACCTATTCTAAAGTCACTTCCAAGGTGACTCTAAGCAGTGCTTTAAGTGGGATTAGAAATTGAGGGTGGCTCTCGTTAGGGGGTTTGGCCTAGGCATGGGTGTGCTTAGTCCATGCCCCCATCAAGAGCCCCCGTCGCCTAAGAGGTGGGGGCCGCTAAAAGAAGCAGAGCTGGGGAGCACTGGCATTATTACATTTAATGCGCACAGCCCCTCCCCGGCTAAGCGGAGCAAAGGTGTGACACCAGTATGCCACAGCTCACACCCAGCAGGCAGCCTTTTCATTCAAGGAGCCACATGCTGCAATGCTTTACCACAGGCTCCTTGAATGAAAGTGATGCCTGCTGCTGATGGCTCTGTACTCTGAAACAGGAGGAGGTCTGAACTGCCCAGCTCGCCTTTTGTTTCCGAGTAGATAGCCATTAGCCAGCGTGAGTAGCGCAGGGGCTTCATGCTGGGTGATGGCTATTTACTCAGAAACAAAAGGAGGCCTGGCAGTCCAGCCCTCCTCCTGTTTCAGAGTACAGAGCCACCAGGCAGCCCGCACTGGAAGGCTGCACCTGCTGCTTGCAGGTGACAGCACTTTGGTTTAGAAAAAAAGAAAAGGCAATTGCTTTTTTTCTAAACCATAGTGCTGACACCTGCAGGCAGCTTGTGTAACCGTGCAGCCGCTGCACGGGCGGCCTCAGGTGTCAGCATGGCTGGAGCTAGTCGGGGGTGAGCCCCCGGCAGGGCCCCGGCTCAGGAGCCTTTTCTGGAGACTGCCGGGGCTCGGCCCATGCTAGCCCCAGCCCACTTAAAGCTCTGCCTCTAAGTATCAAAGACTGATGATGCTCCTTGAAATGTCTTTTTTCCGGGAAGTCACTTCTGTCCGTGCAATCCATATACAAAGTAGAATGTTTGCATGTATTTTGCCCCAGAACGCCCGGACAGAGCTCTTATAGATGAGTTTCCTGCATCTGTAATGTTCCTGCAGTTTTATTTTTTTCGTTATGTGTCAAAATACCATCAGTTACTAATGTTACCAAAAAAGTAGATTGGGGCAGAGTGGGTGGTGTGGGGGCTCGAATGAGACCGAATGCAATTGCACCCACTGCATTTAGGGGGAGGAGTAGCAGGACTTTGTTCATGGCTCACCCCCAACCCCACTCTTGAAATGCTGGCTACTCCGTGCTTCTCGGACTGTTATCCGCAATAAGCAAGTGCCCCCCCCCCCATCCCAACTTTCATCTTAAAATGGGGCCTCACGGGAGGTGACACATTCTCAGCCCGCCCTGCTGGTAGGAAGGAGGTGTGAGGAGTTAAGCAGCAGCCAGGCCCCCTGCTGCCTTAATACTTCTCAGGGGTTTCAGGTGCCACCAGTGTTTAGGAAGTCATAGATAGCTGTGGAGCTGGAGAGATAAATAAGTCTTGCAATGGTGAGGTGCTCAGCAGTCTCTATGGTGCACTGTGTGGCAGGACATTCAAATGTTAGCCCAAAACGGGCTTTTCAATCAAGCCCATAGCCCAAAGTGCTTTGTGTACTGTTTGAAGCTGAACATTACTTGTACCATACTGAGAAAGAGTCGCTTCAGAGAAATGGAGGCGCCTATCCTAACTTACAGCCTTGCTGTGTGCAGACAGCGCTCCTCCCCAGGGCTTTAATAAAAGATGAAGTCTTCACCTGGATCCAGGCCTGCGCGATTAGCCTACATATATGGCTTTTGCGCAGCAGGGCACACATCATCTCTGTGGCGCAATCGGTTAGCGCGTTCGGCTGTTAACCGAAAGGTTGGTGGTTCAAGCCCACCCAGGGACGCAGTTTATTTTGGATTTTGGCAAACGTGAGCCAACTCCCGTTAAAAAAAAAAAAAACAACCAACGTGCAGGGTGCACTGCTTAATTCTGAAACCATATGTAAGGTGCTTCCTGTGCTGACATTTCCCTCAAGTCACACATCCATGGCCAGTCTGATTGTCTTTCAATACACGCTTACATGGCCCTATAGTTCTTGTATTCTGATGTGGGAATCTGGCATAGGCGTTTGTCTTTCAAAACCCACTTTCATGGCCCTATATTTCTGGTATTCTGATGTGGGAATCTGGCATAGGCGTTTGTCTTTCAATACCCAGTTTCATGGCCCCATAGTTCTGGTATTCTGATGTGGGAATCTGGCATAGGCGTTGTCTTTCAATATCCACTTTCATGGCCCTATATTTCTGGTAGTCTGTTGTGGGAATCTGGCATAGGCGTTTGTCTTTCAATACCCAGTTTCATGGCCCAATAGTTCTTGTTTTCCGATGTGGGAATCTGGCATAGGCGTTTGTATTTCAATACCCTTTTTCATGGGCCGATAGTTTTGGTATTCTGATGTGGGAATTTGGCATAGGTGTTTGCCTTTCGATACCCGGTTTCATGGCCCTATAGTTAGTATTTTGATGTGGGAATCTGGCATAGGGGTTGATTTTCAATACCCAGTTTCATGGCCCTACAGTTCTTGTATTCTGATGTGGGAATCTGGCATAGGCGTTTGCCTTTCAATACCCGGTTTCATGGCCCTATAGTTCTTGTATTCTGATGTGGGAATCTGGCATAGGCGTTTTTCTTTCAATACCCGATTTCATGGCCCTATAGTTCTAGTATTCTGATGTGGGAATCTGGCATAGGCGTTGTCTTTCAATATCCACTTTCATGGCCCTATATTTCTGGTAGTCTGTTGTGGGAATCTGGCATAGGCGTTTGTCTTTCAATACCCAGTTTCATGGCCCAATAGTTCTTGTTTTCCGATGTGGGAATCTGGCATAGGCGTTTGTATTTCAATACCCTTTTTCATGGGCCGATAGTTTTGGTATTCTGATGTGGGAATTTGGCATAGGTGTTTGCCTTTCGATACCCGGTTTCATGGCCCTATAGTTAGTATTTTGATGTGGGAATCTGGCATAGGGGTTGATTTTCAATACCCAGTTTCATGGCCCTACAGTTCTTGTATTCTGATGTGGGAATCTGGCATAGGCGTTTGCCTTTCAATACCCGGTTTCATGGCCCTATAGTTCTTGTATTCTGATGTGGGAATCTGGCATAGGCGTTTTTCTTTCAATACCCGATTTCATGGCCCTATAGTTCTAGTATTCTGATGTGGGAATCTGGCAGAGGCGTTGCAGCACTAGTTTGGGAAGGACACATTTTGCTATTCCATTGCCCACCCTATATAGCAGCGCTGACAACAGAGGAGTCTCCCTTAACTTTTTTGGGGGTGTCCGGGAGGTCAGGAAGGGTCCCCATTATTATGAGGGATTAATGTTGAGCGCACCACATTGATGATGGCGGATGGCAGCGAACTGGTCACAATATGTGAACCCATTTGTATCGAGTGCAGTTAGTTATGATGTTTCTTTTAATGTTACAGCTCTTTAGAATGTATACATAATCACCACGCACGTAGAGGGATAAACTGCAAATGCAACATGAAAACAATCTACACAACGGGGTGCTTTGTAAAAAGGTAGTTGGGACTCTCTTGCAAAATGCATGTTGAGATTTAAACTGACTTTCTCAGGTTTGCAGATGTCAGACAAATGAGTAAATCATTCATTTTCATCTCCTTGGTTCGCTGCTGCACATGAATTTTAAGTAGCAGGGACAGTCTTGACGGAAAGAAATATTAGTCACCTAGTAAGAAAGTCAGCTCAGAAGCAGGACACGGTTTATGATTTAAGAGTCCTGCAAGGGAACAGATGTTATCTCGCTCATTGGATTGGTGTCGCTAGAGGGCGTTGGTTTTTTGTTCGGTGGTAATAAAAGTTAGGCCTGAGGCCAGGGTATCTGACAGTTAATTGTCTTTAAAGGTCATCAGTGGCTATATGTTCTGAAGTTGTGGTCGTATAAATTAGTAGGTCTTCAGAAGCGCCAGGAGTATGGGGTATGGGTTAGTTGAGATCCTGTTTATTCAGGCCTTCCTCTATTTGCTCAAATTTGTTGTGCGGACCATGTGCAACCACAATGAAAGTTAAAGGCTTTAGGCCAGTTATTGCTAGCAATTAATTATGTTTTCAAGACCAATGTTTAACCATGTACTGACGCCATGGACTCCTACGGACCAATCCTAAGAAGGTGTGCTCTGATTATGACATGAAGATGACTATCAAGATAAAACTGACCAAGGATAAGTGGAGAATTGGGAGAAGATGGGATTCCTTTTAAAAGATTTTGGTCCAATCATATTTTGGGGGTGGATTGTTATAGAACATCTGGGATTATTGTAATTGTTGCAAAAAGGATGTAAGATGCCAACTGATGTTGTATTGTTCAAACCTGGGTTAGTTTGGTCCTGCAACACCATCTAACCACTCCCTGAAACTGTGTACAATAAACTTGCTTTATGCACAACCGTGTGCTCACTTCTTAAGTGGTGGGACTGTTTCGGTTAATGTGATTAAAGGCCCATACGCACAGGGGGCTAGAGTATGGTTTTATAAAGCTAATCTTGAGCCTAGCAACACCTCCAAGTGGGTACATAAGTGTTCATAAAATACCCCGGTACAATAACCCCTGCACCTGCAAGTTCCTGCGTGCCCACTATAAATTATGCCTTTGATTTGTGTACTCTGGCCTCCGTAGTGCTGGAAATACATATGCTGTCTCTCTGCTCCCAAGTGACCTGAGGAGAAAATTGAGGAACTAAAGTGATGCATAGGGATCACTGTTGATAAGTTACCTGTGCTGGGAATGAAAACAGGCACCAGTGGTCAAAGTGTATGAAAACAAGTAGTGGAACTATATTCCCTGCTGGCCTGCCCCGCTCCCCACAAACCACATGGCCACGTCCCCTTCCACACACAACACAAACCCCCAAACACATGCGCCTGCTGTTTAAGGGAACATTTAGTGCAGTGCAAGTTTCAACTGCTTCCTACACTTTTATTTTAAACCAAAACCATTCCGGAACGGGTTCTTTTTAAAATAAAACTATAGACACAGTAGAACCTGATTAAGAAAAGTAGAAGAGCACCGCTCCCGCTCCGTTAGACCACAGCACCTTCATGAGGTGGAGTCCAGGCACAGAATGCAATAATGTGTCAGTATCTCACCAGGAACTGGATGTATTGCCTGCAGGTTACATATAGATTGCTGTGGTAGGTGCATTAAACCACTAGGCGAGCTTATCAGGTTTCAAACCTTGGACTTGCAAGACACACATGCACACAAACACATGCTGCAAAAAACTGGACTTCCTCTGAGGCATCAGGTTGAATGTTGGTGCATTTCGCTTCCTTCATCTAGTATTACTTCCATTGGCCAATGGCAACCATTTTCCACCCCAATGTTGAGGATATTTAGTTTCACAAAGAGAGACTAATCATTGGGAGTGCGAGGCATGTAAAATCGGGCCCAGCATTTAGTCTTTGTCTTCACCCTGGGGCGTATATTGATATGGGCAGAGATGTCTCCTGCCACTTTACCCGGGGACGTCAGTTGGGGGTCGCAACCTCTGAGGTCTCCCTTGCGACATCTCTGTTCTCCCTTGCAACCTCTTGAAAAAAAGTTCTCTTTTTTGTTTTTTTGGGGGGGTTTTGTAATGCAAGCTCCTAGGCTGCGGCCAGCACCATGTAGCTCTTTAAATCTGGAGTGGCTGGCTTTCTTGTTCAGGGCCGTTAAAAAAAATAAGAAAAATAAGAACAGGAGTGCCAAAAGTCTAACACTTTCGGCACTGACCCTAAATAAGAAAGAATAGGAATACCAAATAATGTGTATTTCTGGAATGCTATACAATCATTGCTAGACTTATTAAAGGTTTATTTCAGGCACACTTCAGGGGGTGAGTCACTGATTTAGTCTGTTCTTAAACGCCTCAACTCAACCTTTCATCTTTCTGAGGTCGATAAAAGAGTACCAACACATGTTGGGTGATATTGGGTGTATATTTTTACTATATAAAGAGCTTAAGCGTAAGTGCTACATAATAACACATCATTATCATTTGGTCATGGACTTCTGCTTGCATTCACAGTAATTTGGTAATATGGGCCTATACACTCTGATCTTAACAATACATATGGCGATCGATTCTTGTATGAAATGTACATCACATTATGTACATCACACTATAGTGATATTGTAACCATATTTTTTGTGGTGTACAATGCTATGTGATGCCACTTCCTGTTTCATCAACGGGTGAATGGTTGTGTTCCATCGCTTCCTGCGATATCACTTCAGGGTGGGGTCAAATGAAATCACTTCCTGTGATGTCATCAGGGGGTCAACGGTCGTGTGATGTCACTTCCGCTACCCCTGGCATTTTGGTGAAATGACGTCCCTTTGGGGTTGCTGCCTGTTAATGATTGTTTAAACACTCACTCTCTGCTCTCAAAGCTGTGAGATTTGTTGTGCTCTTGCTTACTCCCCATTCCAAGCCGCTTCTACCCCGCCGTACTGAGCATCGTTGCGCAGTCATGCCTCCTGCCTGCAGCATTTTCAGTTGAGTGGGTGACAGCCCTGTTATCCTTTGCCAGATACCTGCTCCATTTACAGGAATTCTAATCAATTGCCTTTGCACTCACACATTTGCCGGGCATAGTTATCATTTGCACAGGCAATCAATCAGTTGCCATTCTTTGGCAATGACTGCCCAGGTCCCATAGCATTTGCCAGGATCAGAAGCTGGGCACGGCTAAGTGGGGCAGGGATGCTGCTGATAGGATATCCCAGTAGGTCCTTGACCTATTCCAAACATTGAGACCTTGTAGAGGAAACCAAGAGGAAAGATTGGTACACAGCGATTTGTTTGATGGGGGGCCTGCAAAAAAGGGGGGATGCCCAGGGGGTGTCCAAAGTTTAAGTTACCCAAGGCGGGCCAGAGGGGTGCTGTGCTGCGATGTTGGGCCCATCTCCTCCCCGCAGGGTGATCCGACTCCCACAATTCAGAAGCCAGAAGACTCCTGAGATGTCAGCACACTGCAAAGTTGGAGTGATGTTATCAATTTGGGACTGGAGGGAAATACCTGTGCTGCCACCACCGGCTAAGAAGAGGAGGACCACGGATAGACTGCCTTCTTGCAGCCCTTTTGCTACAGCACTAGGACATGTAGTCATTTCAGGAGCCAAAGAACTGTTTTTGGCATTAGCCAGAGGAAGTCTTTGCTTATATTGTGCTATTACTCAGAATTCCACATCGGCTTATTATTTAACAGATTTCATATTCGTCCAATGAGAGTTCTTCATTCATGAAGCTCCAATTTTAAAAGGAAACTTAAAAAAGGTGTGGCCAGTACGGGGATCGAACCCGCGACCTTGGCGTTATTAGCACCACGCTCTAACCAACTGAGCTAACCGGCCATTAATACTCAAGATCACAGCAACAGCTACTAGCAGCCACTGTCAACAGAACAATGTTCTTAGTACATTCCCATTCATCCCTTAGCGCCTGCTGTCAGCACATCGGAAGGCAACTTGCAGCCCAGGAGACGCGCCTGACAAGATGGAGCAGGTGACATCTAGACCATTCTTTGGCATGCACTGGATAAGAGCATTTGCACAAGATGTCGTCTTTGGGCCAGTTACAACCACTTTTGGGAAGGCTTACTGCTGCCACGGACTGCTGCCATTATAGACTCCACGCTCGAGGCTACATTATGAGGGGCAGCTGTCCTGGCCAAGCCTCAATGCCTAATGACTATAGAGTTGCTCCATATATAATACGAGTGCAATTTAGGTATTTTGCACCACATAGTTATTTGCCACTTGACTTACTTATGGCAACCTATTCTAAAGTCACTTCCAAGGTGACTCTAAGCAGTGCTTTAAGTGGGATTAGAAATTGAGGGTGGCTCTCGTTAGGGGGTTTGGCCTAGGCATGGGTGTGCTTAGTCCATGCCCCCATCAAGAGCCCCCGTCGCCTAAGAGGTGGGGGCCGCTAAAAGAAGCAGAGCTGGGGAGCACTGGCATTATTACATTTAATGCGCACAGCCCCTCCCCGGCTAAGCGGAGCAAAGGTGTGACACCAGTATGCCACAGCTCACACCCAGCAGGCAGCCTTTTCATTCAAGGAGCCACATGCTGCAATGCTTTACCACAGGCTCCTTGAATGAAAGTGATGCCTGCTGCTGATGGCTCTGTACTCTGAAACAGGAGGAGGTCTGAACTGCCCAGCTCGCCTTTTGTTTCCGAGTAGATAGCCATTAGCCAGCGTGAGTAGCGCAGGGGCTTCATGCTGGGTGATGGCTATTTACTCAGAAACAAAAGGAGGCCTGGCAGTCCAGCCCTCCTCCTGTTTCAGAGTACAGAGCCACCAGGCAGCCCGCACTGGAAGGCTGCACCTGCTGCTTGCAGGTGACAGCACTTTGGTTTAGAAAAAAAGAAAAGGCAATTGCTTTTTTTCTAAACCATAGTGCTGACACCTGCAGGCAGCTTGTGTAACCGTGCAGCCGCTGCACGGGCGGCCTCAGGTGTCAGCATGGCTGGAGCTAGTCGGGGGTGAGCCCCCGGCAGGGCCCCGGCTCAGGAGCCTTTTCTGGAGACTGCCGGGGCTCGGCCCATGCTAGCCCCAGCCCACTTAAAGCTCTGCCTCTAAGTATCAAAGACTGATGATGCTCCTTGAAATGTCTTTTTTCCGGGAAGTCACTTCTGTCCGTGCAATCCATATACAAAGTAGAATGTTTGCATGTATTTTGCCCCAGAACGCCCGGACAGAGCTCTTATAGATGAGTTTCCTGCATCTGTAATGTTCCTGCAGTTTTATTTTTTTCGTTATGTGTCAAAATACCATCAGTTACTAATGTCACCAAAAAAGTAGATTGGGGCAGAGTGGGTGGTGTGGGGGCTCGAATGAGACCGAATGCAATTGCACCCACTGCATTTAGGGGGAGGAGTAGCAGGACTTTGTTCATGGCTCACCCCCAACCCCACTCTTGAAATGCTGGCTACTCCGTGCTTCTCGGACTGTTATCCGCAATAAGCAAGTGCCCCCCCCCCCATCCCAACTTTCATCTTAAAATGGGGCCTCACGGGAGGTGACACATTCTCAGCCCGCCCTGCTGGTAGGAAGGAGGTGTGAGGAGTTAAGCAGCAGCCAGGCCCCCTGCTGCCTTAATACTTCTCAGGGGTTTCAGGTGCCACCAGTGTTTAGGAAGTCATAGATAGCTGTGGAGCTGGAGAGATAAATAAGTCTTGCAATGGTGAGGTGCTCAGCAGTCTCTATGGTGCACTGTGTGGCAGGACATTCAAATGTTAGCCCAAAACGGGCTTTTCAATCAAGCCCATAGCCCAAAGTGCTTTGTGTACTGTTTGAAGCTGAACATTACTTGTACCATACTGAGAAAGAGACGCTTCAGAGAAATGGAGGCGCCTATCCTAACTTACAGCCTTGCTGTGTGCAGACAGCGCTCCTCCCCAGGGCTTTAATAAAAGATGAAGTCTTCACCTGGATCCAGGCCTGCGCGATTAGCCTACATATATGGCTTTTGCGCAGCAGGGCACACATCATCTCTGTGGCGCAATCGGTTAGCGCGTTCGGCTGTTAACCGAAAGGTTGGTGGTTCAAGCCCACCCAGGGACGCAGTTTATTTTGGATTTTGGCAAACGTGAGCCAACTCCCGTTCAAAAAAAAAAAAACAACCAACGTGCAGGGTGCACTGCTTAATTCTGAAACCATATGTAAGGTGCTTCCTGTGCTGACATTTCCCTCAAGTCACACATCCATGGCCAGTCTGATTGTCTTTCAATACACGCTTACATGGCCCTATAGTTCTTGTATTCTGATGTGGGAATCTGGCATAGGCGTTTGTCTTTCAAAACCCACTTTCATGGCCCTATATTTCTGGTATTCTGATGTGGGAATCTGGCATAGGCGTTTGTCTTTCAATACCCAGTTTCATGGCCCCATAGTTCTGGTATTCTGATGTGGGAATCTGGCATAGGCGTTGTCTTTCAATATCCACTTTCATGGCCCTATATTTCTGGTAGTCTGTTGTGGGAATCTGGCATAGGCGTTTGTCTTTCAATACCCAGTTTCATGGCCCAATAGTTCTTGTTTTCCGATGTGGGAATCTGGCATAGGCGTTTGTATTTCAATACCCTTTTTCATGGGCCGATAGTTTTGGTATTCTGATGTGGGAATTTGGCATAGGTGTTTGCCTTTCGATACCCGGTTTCATGGCCCTATAGTTAGTATTTTGATGTGGGAATCTGGCATAGGGGTTGATTTTCAATACCCAGTTTCATGGCCCTACAGTTCTTGTATTCTGATGTGGGAATCTGGCATAGGCGTTTGCCTTTCAATACCCGGTTTCATGGCCCTATAGTTCTTGTATTCTGATGTGGGAATCTGGCATAGGCGTTTTTCTTTCAATACCCGATTTCATGGCCCTATAGTTCTAGTATTCTGATGTGGGAATCTGGCAGAGGCGTTGCAGCACTAGTTTGGGAAGGACACATTTTGCTATTCCATTGCCCACCCTATATAGCAGCGCTGACAACAGAGGAGTCTCCCTTAACTTTTTTGGGGGTGTCCGGGAGGTCAGGAAGGGTCCCCATTATTATGAGGGATTAATGTTGAGCGCACCACATTGATGATGGCGGATGGCAGCGAACTGGTCACAATATGTGAACCCATTTGTATCGAGTGCAGTTAGTTATGATGTTTCTTTTAATGTTACAGCTCTTTAGAATGTATACATAATCACCACGCACGTAGAGGGATAAACTGCAAATGCAACATGAAAACAATCTACACAACGGGGTGCTTTGTAAAAAGGTAGTTGGGACTCTCTTGCAAAATGCATGTTGAGATTTAAACTGACTTTCTCAGGTTTGCAGATGTCAGACAAATGAGTAAATCATTCATTTTCATCTCCTTGGTTCGCTGCTGCACATGAATTTTAAGTAGCAGGGACAGTCTTGACGGAAAGAAATATTAGTCACCTAGTAAGAAAGTCAGCTCAGAAGCAGGACACGGTTTATGATTTAAGAGTCCTGCAAGGGAACAGATGTTATCTCGCTCATTGGATTGGTGTCGCTAGAGGGCGTTGGTTTTTTGTTCGGTGGTAATAAAAGTTAGGCCTGAGGCCAGGGTATCTGACAGTTAATTGTCTTTAAAGGTCATCAGTGGCTATATGTTCTGAAGTTGTGGTCGTATAAATTAGTAGGTCTTCAGAAGCGCCAGGAGTATGGGGTATGGGTTAGTTGAGATCCTGTTTATTCAGGCCTTCCTCTATTTGCTCAAATTTGTTGTGCGGACCATGTGCAACCACAATGAAAGTTAAAGGCTTTAGGCCAGTTATTGCTAGCAATTAATTATGTTTTCAAGACCAATGTTTAACCATGTACTGACGCCATGGACTCCTACGGACCAATCCTAAGAAGGTGTGCTCTGATTATGACATGAAGATGACTATCAAGATAAAACTGACCAAGGATAAGTGGAGAATTGGGAGAAGATGGGATTCCTTTTAAAAGATTTTGGTCCAATCATATTTTGGGGGTGGATTGTTATAGAACATCTGGGATTATTGTAATTGTTGCAAAAAGGATGTAAGATGCCAACTGATGTTGTATTGTTCAAACCTGGGTTAGTTTGGTCCTGCAACACCATCTAACCACTCCCTGAAACTGTGTACAATAAACTTGCTTTATGCACAACCGTGTGCTCACTTCTTAAGTGGTGGGACTGTTTCGGTTAATGTGATTAAAGGCCCATACGCACAGGGGGCTAGAGTATGGTTTTATAAAGCTAATCTTGAGCCTAGCAACACCTCCAAGTGGGTACATAAGTGTTCATAAAATACCCCGGTACAATAACCCCTGCACCTGCAAGTTCCTGCGTGCCCACTATAAATTATGCCTTTGATTTGTGTACTCTGGCCTCCGTAGTGCTGGAAATACATATGCTGTCTCTCTGCTCCCAAGTGACCTGAGGAGAAAATTGAGGAACTAAAGTGATGCATAGGGATCACTGTTGATAAGTTACCTGTGCTGGGAATGAAAACAGGCACCAGTGGTCAAAGTGTATGAAAACAAGTAGTGGAACTATATTCCCTGCTGGCCTGCCCCGCTCCCCACAAACCACATGGCCACGTCCCCTTCCACACACAACACAAACCCCCAAACACATGCGCCTGCTGTTTAAGGGAACATTTAGTGCAGTGCAAGTTTCAACTGCTTCCTACACTTTTATTTTAAACCAAAACCATTCCGGAACGGGTTCTTTTTAAAATAAAACTATAGACACAGTAGAACCTGATTAAGAAAAGTAGAAGAGCACCGCTCCCGCTCCGTTAGACCACAGCACCTTCATGAGGTGGAGTCCAG
This sequence comes from Ambystoma mexicanum, assembly GCF_040938575.1. Taxonomy (NCBI): domain Eukaryota; kingdom Metazoa; phylum Chordata; class Amphibia; order Caudata; family Ambystomatidae; genus Ambystoma; species Ambystoma mexicanum. The sequence goes on along the minus strand of NC_090921.1, from coordinate 3,841,711 downwards.
GCACAGAATGCAATAATGTGTCAGTATCTCACCAGGAACTGGATGTATTGCCTGCAGGTTACATATAGATTGCTGTGGTAGGTGCATTAAACCACTAGGCGAGCTTATCAGGTTTCAAACCTTGGACTTGCAAGACACACATGCACACAAACACATGCTGCAAAAAACTGGACTTCCTCTGAGGCATCAGGTTGAATGTTGGTGCATTTCGCTTCCTTCATCTAGTATTACTTCCATTGGCCAATGGCAACTATTTTCCACCCCAATGTTGAGGATATTTAGTTTCACAAAGAGAGACTAATCATTGGGAGTGCGAGGCATGTAAAATCGGGCCCAGCATTTAGTCTTTGTCTTCACCCTGGGGCGTATATTGATATGGGCAGAGATGTCTCCTGCCACTTTACCCGGGGACGTCAGTTGGGGGTCGCAACCTCTGAGGTCTCCCTTGCGACATCTCTGTTCTCCCTTGCAACCTCTTGAAAAAAAGTTCTCTTTTTTGTTTTTTTGGGGGGGTTTTGTAATGCAAGCTCCTAGGCTGCGGCCAGCACCATGTAGCTCTTTAAATCTGGAGTGGCTGGCTTTCTTGTTCAGGGCCGTTAAAAAAAATAAGAAAAATAAGAACAGGAGTGCCAAAAGTCTAACACTTTCGGCACTGACCCTAAATAAGAAAGAATAGGAATACCAAATAATGTGTATTTCTGGAATGCTATACAATCATTGCTAGACTTATTAAAGGTTTATTTCAGGCACACTTCAGGGGGTGAGTCACTGATTTAGTCTGTTCTTAAACGCCTCAACTCAACCTTTCATCTTTCTGAGGTCGATAAAAGAGTACCAACACATGTTGGGTGATATTGGGTGTATATTTTTACTATATAAAGAGCTTAAGCGTAAGTGCTACATAATAACACATCATTATCATTTGGTCATGGACTTCTGCTTGCATTCACAGTAATTTGGTAATATGGGCCTATACACTCTGATCTTAACAATACATATGGCGATCGATTCTTGTATGAAATGTACATCACATTATGTACATCACACTATAGTGATATTGTAACCATATTTTTTGTGGTGTACAATGCTATGTGATGCCACTTCCTGTTTCATCAACGGGTGAATGGTTGTGTTCCATCGCTTCCTGCGATATCACTTCAGGGTGGGGTCAAATGAAATCACTTCCTGTGATGTCATCAGGGGGTCAACGGTCGTGTGATGTCACTTCCGCTACCCCTGGCATTTTGGTGAAATGACGTCCCTTTGGGGTTGCTGCCTGTTAATGATTGTTTAAACACTCACTCTCTGCTCTCAAAGCTGTGAGATTTGTTGTGCTCTTGCTTACTCCCCATTCCAAGCCGCTTCTACCCCGCCGTACTGAGCATCGTTGCGCAGTCATGCCTCCTGCCTGCAGCATTTTCAGTTGAGTGGGTGACAGCCCTGTTATCCTTTGCCAGATACCTGCTCCATTTACAGGAATTCTAATCAATTGCCTTTGCACTCACACATTTGCCGGGCATAGTTATCATTTGCACAGGCAATCAATCAGTTGCCATTCTTTGGCAATGACTGCCCAGGTCCCATAGCATTTGCCAGGATCAGAAGCTGGGCACGGCTAAGTGGGGCAGGGATGCTGCTGATAGGATATCCCAGTAGGTCCTTGACCTATTCCAAACATTGAGACCTTGTAGAGGAAACCAAGAGGAAAGATTGGTACACAGCGATTTGTTTGATGGGGGGCCTGCAAAAAAGGGGGGATGCCCAGGGGGTGTCCAAAGTTTAAGTTACCCAAGGCGGGCCAGAGGGGTGCTGTGCTGCGATGTTGGGCCCATCTCCTCCCCGCAGGGTGATCCGACTCCCACAATTCAGAAGCCAGAAGACTCCTGAGATGTCAGCACACTGCAAAGTTGGAGTGATGTTATCAATTTGGGACTGGAGGGAAATACCTGTGCTGCCACCACCGGCTAAGAAGAGGAGGACCACGGATAGACTGCCTTCTTGCAGCCCTTTTGCTACAGCACTAGGACATGTAGTCATTTCAGGAGCCAAAGAACTGTTTTTGGCATTAGCCAGAGGAAGTCTTTGCTTATATTGTGCTATTACTCAGAATTCCACATCGGCTTATTATTTAACAGATTTCATATTCGTCCAATGAGAGTTCTTCATTCATGAAGCTCCAATTTTAAAAGGAAACTTAAAAAAGGTGTGGCCAGTACGGGGATCGAACCCGCGACCTTGGCGTTATTAGCACCACGCTCTAACCAACTGAGCTAACCGGCCATTAATACTCAAGATCACAGCAACAGCTACTAGCAGCCACTGTCAACAGAACAATGTTCTTAGTACATTCCCATTCATCCCTTAGCGCCTGCTGTCAGCACATCGGAAGGCAACTTGCAGCCCAGGAGACGCGCCTGACAAGATGGAGCAGGTGACATCTAGACCATTCTTTGGCATGCACTGGATAAGAGCATTTGCACAAGATGTCGTCTTTGGGCCAGTTACAACCACTTTTGGGAAGGCTTACTGCTGCCACGGACTGCTGCCATTATAGACTCCACGCTCGAGGCTACATTATGAGGGGCAGCTGTCCTGGCCAAGCCTCAATGCCTAATGACTATAGAGTTGCTCCATATATAATACGAGTGCAATTTAGGTATTTTGCACCACATAGTTATTTGCCACTTGACTTACTTATGGCAACCTATTCTAAAGTCACTTCCAAGGTGACTCTAAGCAGTGCTTTAAGTGGGATTAGAAATTGAGGGTGGCTCTCGTTAGGGGGTTTGGCCTAGGCATGGGTGTGCTTAGTCCATGCCCCCATCAAGAGCCCCCGTCGCCTAAGAGGTGGGGGCCGCTAAAAGAAGCAGAGCTGGGGAGCACTGGCATTATTACATTTAATGCGCACAGCCCCTCCCCGGCTAAGCGGAGCAAAGGTGTGACACCAGTATGCCACAGCTCACACCCAGCAGGCAGCCTTTTCATTCAAGGAGCCACATGCTGCAATGCTTTACCACAGGCTCCTTGAATGAAAGTGATGCCTGCTGCTGATGGCTCTGTACTCTGAAACAGGAGGAGGTCTGAACTGCCCAGCTCGCCTTTTGTTTCCGAGTAGATAGCCATTAGCCAGCGTGAGTAGCGCAGGGGCTTCATGCTGGGTGATGGCTATTTACTAAGAAACAAAAGGAGGCCTGGCAGTCCAGCCCTCCTCCTGTTTCAGAGTACAGAGCCACCAGGCAGCCCGCACTGGAAGGCTGCACCTGCTGCTTGCAGGTGACAGCACTTTGGTTTAGAAAAAAAGAAAAGGCAATTGCTTTTTTTCTAAACCATAGTGCTGACACCTGCAGGCAGCTTGTGTAACCGTGCAGCCGCTGCACGGGCGGCCTCAGGTGTCAGCATGGCTGGAGCTAGTCGGGGGTGAGCCCCCGGCAGGGCCCCGGCTCAGGAGCCTTTTCTGGAGACTGCCGGGGCTCGGCCCATGCTAGCCCCAGCCCACTTAAAGCTCTGCCTCTAAGTATCAAAGACTGATGATGCTCCTTGAAATGTCTTTTTTCCGGGAAGTCACTTCTGTCCGTGCAATCCATATACAAAGTAGAATGTTTGCATGTATTTTGCCCCAGAACGCCCGGACAGAGCTCTTATAGATGAGTTTCCTGCATCTGTAATGTTCCTGCAGTTTTATTTTTTTCGTTATGTGTCAAAATACCATCAGTTACTAATGTTACCAAAAAAGTAGATTGGGGCAGAGTGGGTGGTGTGGGGGCTCGAATGAGACCGAATGCAATTGCACCCACTGCATTTAGGGGGAGGAGTAGCAGGACTTTGTTCATGGCTCACCCCCAACCCCACTCTTGAAATGCTGGCTACTCCGTGCTTCTCGGACTGTTATCCGCAATAAGCAAGTGCCCCCCCCCCCATCCCAACTTTCATCTTAAAATGGGGCCTCACGGGAGGTGACACATTCTCAGCCCGCCCTGCTGGTAGGAAGGAGGTGTGAGGAGTTAAGCAGCAGCCAGGCCCCCTGCTGCCTTAATACTTCTCAGGGGTTTCAGGTGCCACCAGTGTTTAGGAAGTCATAGATAGCTGTGGAGCTGGAGAGATAAATAAGTCTTGCAATGGTGAGGTGCTCAGCAGTCTCTATGGTGCACTGTGTGGCAGGACATTCAAATGTTAGCCCAAAACGGGCTTTTCAATCAAGCCCATAGCCCAAAGTGCTTTGTGTACTGTTTGAAGCTGAACATTACTTGTACCATACTGAGAAAGAGTCGCTTCAGAGAAATGGAGGCGCCTATCCTAACTTACAGCCTTGCTGTGTGCAGACAGCGCTCCTCCCCAGGGCTTTAATAAAAGATGAAGTCTTCACCTGGATCCAGGCCTGCGCGATTAGCCTACATATATGGCTTTTGCGCAGCAGGGCACACATCATCTCTGTGGCGCAATCGGTTAGCGCGTTCGGCTGTTAACCGAAAGGTTGGTGGTTCAAGCCCACCCAGGGACGCAGTTTATTTTGGATTTTGGCAAACGTGAGCCAACTCCCGTTAAAAAAAAAAAAAACAACCAACGTGCAGGGTGCACTGCTTAATTCTGAAACCATATGTAAGGTGCTTCCTGTGCTGACATTTCCCTCAAGTCACACATCCATGGCCAGTCTGATTGTCTTTCAATACACGCTTACATGGCCCTATAGTTCTTGTATTCTGATGTGGGAATCTGGCATAGGCGTTTGTCTTTCAAAACCCACTTTCATGGCCCTATATTTCTGGTATTCTGATGTGGGAATCTGGCATAGGCGTTTGTCTTTCAATACCCAGTTTCATGGCCCCATAGTTCTGGTATTCTGATGTGGGAATCTGGCATAGGCGTTGTCTTTCAATATCCACTTTCATGGCCCTATATTTCTGGTAGTCTGTTGTGGGAATCTGGCATAGGCGTTTGTCTTTCAATACCCAGTTTCATGGCCCAATAGTTCTTGTTTTCCGATGTGGGAATCTGGCATAGGCGTTTGTATTTCAATACCCTTTTTCATGGGCCGATAGTTTTGGTATTCTGATGTGGGAATTTGGCATAGGTGTTTGCCTTTCGATACCCGGTTTCATGGCCCTATAGTTAGTATTTTGATGTGGGAATCTGGCATAGGGGTTGATTTTCAATACCCAGTTTCATGGCCCTACAGTTCTTGTATTCTGATGTGGGAATCTGGCATAGGCGTTTGCCTTTCAATACCCGGTTTCATGGCCCTATAGTTCTTGTATTCTGATGTGGGAATCTGGCATAGGCGTTTTTCTTTCAATACCCGATTTCATGGCCCTATAGTTCTAGTATTCTGATGTGGGAATCTGGCATAGGCGTTGTCTTTCAATATCCACTTTCATGGCCCTATATTTCTGGTAGTCTGTTGTGGGAATCTGGCATAGGCGTTTGTCTTTCAATACCCAGTTTCATGGCCCAATAGTTCTTGTTTTCCGATGTGGGAATCTGGCATAGGCGTTTGTATTTCAATACCCTTTTTCATGGGCCGATAGTTTTGGTATTCTGATGTGGGAATTTGGCATAGGTGTTTGCCTTTCGATACCCGGTTTCATGTCCCTATAGTTAGTATTTTGATGTGGGAATCTGGCATAGGGGTTGATTTTCAATACCCAGTTTCATGGCCCTACAGTTCTTGTATTCTGATGTGGGAATCTGGCATAGGCGTTTGCCTTTCAATACCCGGTTTCATGGCCCTATAGTTCTTGTATTCTGATGTGGGAATCTGGCATAGGCGTTTTTCTTTCAATACCCGATTTCATGGCCCTATAGTTCTAGTATTCTGATGTGGGAATCTGGCAGAGGCGTTGCAGCACTAGTTTGGGAAGGACACATTTTGCTATTCCATTGCCCACCCTATATAGCAGCGCTGACAACAGAGGAGTCTCCCTTAACTTTTTTGGGGGTGTCCGGGAGGTCAGGAAGGGTCCCCATTATTATGAGGGATTAATGTTGAGCGCACCACATTGATGATGGCGGATGGCAGCGAACTGGTCACAATATGTGAACCCATTTGTATCGAGTGCAGTTAGTTATGATGTTTCTTTTAATGTTACAGCTCTTTAGAATGTATACATAATCACCACGCACGTAGAGGGATAAACTGCAAATGCAACATGAAAACAATCTACACAACGGGGTGCTTTGTAAAAAGGTAGTTGGGACTCTCTTGCAAAATGCATGTTGAGATTTAAACTGACTTTCTCAGGTTTGCAGATGTCAGACAAATGAGTAAATCATTCATTTTCATCTCCTTGGTTCGCTGCTGCACATGAATTTTAAGTAGCAGGGACAGTCTTGACGGAAAGAAATATTAGTCACCTAGTAAGAAAGTCAGCTCAGAAGCAGGACACGGTTTATGATTTAAGAGTCCTGCAAGGGAACAGATGTTATCTCGCTCATTGGATTGGTGTCGCTAGAGGGCGTTGGTTTTTTGTTCGGTGGTAATAAAAGTTAGGCCTGAGGCCAGGGTATCTGACAGTTAATTGTCTTTAAAGGTCATCAGTGGCTATATGTTCTGAAGTTGTGGTCGTATAAATTAGTAGGTCTTCAGAAGCGCCAGGAGTATGGGGTATGGGTTAGTTGAGATCCTGTTTATTCAGGCCTTCCTCTATTTGCTCAAATTTGTTGTGCGGACCATGTGCAACCACAATGAAAGTTAAAGGCTTTAGGCCAGTTATTGCTAGCAATTAATTATGTTTTCAAGACCAATGTTTAACCATGTACTGACGCCATGGACTCCTACGGACCAATCCTAAGAAGGTGTGCTCTGATTATGACATGAAGATGACTATCAAGATAAAACTGACCAAGGATAAGTGGAGAATTGGGAGAAGATGGGATTCCTTTTAAAAGATTTTGGTCCAATCATATTTTGGGGGTGGATTGTTATAGAACATCTGGGATTATTGTAATTGTTGCAAAAAGGATGTAAGATGCCAACTGATGTTGTATTGTTCAAACCTGGGTTAGTTTGGTCCTGCAACACCATCTAACCACTCCCTGAAACTGTGTACAATAAACTTGCTTTATGCACAACCGTGTGCTCACTTCTTAAGTGGTGGGACTGTTTCGGTTAATGTGATTAAAGGCCCATACGCACAGGGGGCTAGAGTATGGTTTTATAAAGCTAATCTTGAGCCTAGCAACACCTCCAAGTGGGTACATAAGTGTTCATAAAATACCCCGGTACAATAACCCCTGCACCTGCAAGTTCCTGCGTGCCCACTATAAATTATGCCTTTGATTTGTGTACTCTGGCCTCCGTAGTGCTGGAAATACATATGCTGTCTCTCTGCTCCCAAGTGACCTGAGGAGAAAATTGAGGAACTAAAGTGATGCATAGGGATCACTGTTGATAAGTTACCTGTGCTGGGAATGAAAACAGGCACCAGTGGTCAAAGTGTATGAAAACAAGTAGTGGAACTATATTCCCTGCTGGCCTGCCCCGCTCCCCACAAACCACATGGCCACGTCCCCTTCCACACACAACACAAACCCCCAAACACATGCGCCTGCTGTTTAAGGGAACATTTAGTGCAGTGCAAGTTTCAACTGCTTCCTACACTTTTATTTTAAACCAAAACCATTCCGGAACGGGTTCTTTTTAAAATAAAACTATAGACACAGTAGAACCTGATTAAGAAAAGTAGAAGAGCACCGCTCCCGCTCCGTTAGACCACAGCACCTTCATGAGGTGGAGTCCAGGCACAGAATGCAATAATGTGTCAGTATCTCACCAGGAACTGGATGTATTGCCTGCAGGTTACATATAGATTGCTGTGGTAGGTGCATTAAACCACTAGGCGAGCTTATCAGGTTTCAAACCTTGGACTTGCAAGACACACATGCACACAAACACATGCTGCAAAAAACTGGACTTCCTCTGAGGCATCAGGTTGAATGTTGGTGCATTTCGCTTCCTTCATCTAGTATTACTTCCATTGGCCAATGGCAACCATTTTCCACCCCAATGTTGAGGATATTTAGTTTCACAAAGAGAGACTAATCATTGGGAGTGCGAGGCATGTAAAATCGGGCCCAGCATTTAGTCTTTGTCTTCACCCTGGGGCGTATATTGATATGGGCAGAGATGTCTCCTGCCACTTTACCCGGGGACGTCAGTTGGGGGTCGCAACCTCTGAGGTCTCCCTTGCGACATCTCTGTTCTCCCTTGCAACCTCTTGAAAAAAAGTTCTCTTTTTTGTTTTTTTGGGGGGGTTTTGTAATGCAAGCTCCTAGGCTGCGGCCAGCACCATGTAGCTCTTTAAATCTGGAGTGGCTGGCTTTCTTGTTCAGGGCCGTTAAAAAAAATAAGAAAAATAAGAACAGGAGTGCCAAAAGTCTAACACTTTCGGCACTGACCCTAAATAAGAAAGAATAGGAATACCAAATAATGTGTATTTCTGGAATGCTATACAATCATTGCTAGACTTATTAAAGGTTTATTTCAGGCACACTTCAGGGGGTGAGTCACTGATTTAGTCTGTTCTTAAACGCCTCAACTCAACCTTTCATCTTTCTGAGGTCGATAAAAGAGTACCAACACATGTTGGGTGATATTGGGTGTATATTTTTACTATATAAAGAGCTTAAGCGTAAGTGCTACATAATAACACATCATTATCATTTGGTCATGGACTTCTGCTTGCATTCACAGTAATTTGGTAATATGGGCCTATACACTCTGATCTTAACAATACATATGGCGATCGATTCTTGTATGAAATGTACATCACATTATGTACATCACACTATAGTGATATTGTAACCATATTTTTTGTGGTGTACAATGCTATGTGATGCCACTTCCTGTTTCATCAACGGGTGAATGGTTGTGTTCCATCGCTTCCTGCGATATCACTTCAGGGTGGGGTCAAATGAAATCACTTCCTGTGATGTCATCAGGGGGTCAACGGTCGTGTGATGTCACTTCCGCTACCCCTGGCATTTTGGTGAAATGACGTCCCTTTGGGGTTGCTGCCTGTTAATGATTGTTTAAACACTCACTCTCTGCTCTCAAAGCTGTGAGATTTGTTGTGCTCTTGCTTACTCCCCATTCCAAGCCGCTTCTACCCCGCCGTACTGAGCATCGTTGCGCAGTCATGCCTCCTGCCTGCAGCATTTTCAGTTGAGTGGGTGACAGCCCTGTTATCCTTTGCCAGATACCTGCTCCATTTACAGGAATTCTAATCAATTGCCTTTGCACTCACACATTTGCCGGGCATAGTTATCATTTGCACAGGCAATCAATCAGTTGCCATTCTTTGGCAATGACTGCCCAGGTCCCATAGCATTTGCCAGGATCAGAAGCTGGGCACGGCTAAGTGGGGCAGGGATGCTGCTGATAGGATATCCCAGTAGGTCCTTGACCTATTCCAAACATTGAGACCTTGTAGAGGAAACCAAGAGGAAAGATTGGTACACAGCGATTTGTTTGATGGGGGGCCTGCAAAAAAGGGGGGATGCCCAGGGGGTGTCCAAAGTTTAAGTTACCCAAGGCGGGCCAGAGGGGTGCTGTGCTGCGATGTTGGGCCCATCTCCTCCCCGCAGGGTGATCCGACTCCCACAATTCAGAAGCCAGAAGACTCCTGAGATGTCAGCACACTGCAAAGTTGGAGTGATGTTATCAATTTGGGACTGGAGGGAAATACCTGTGCTGCCACCACCGGCTAAGAAGAGGAGGACCACGGATAGACTGCCTTCTTGCAGCCCTTTTGCTACAGCACTAGGACATGTAGTCATTTCAGGAGCCAAAGAACTGTTTTTGGCATTAGCCAGAGGAAGTCTTTGCTTATATTGTGCTATTACTCAGAATTCCACATCGGCTTATTATTTAACAGATTTCATATTCGTCCAATGAGAGTTCTTCATTCATGAAGCTCCAATTTTAAAAGGAAACTTAAAAAAGGTGTGGCCAGTACGGGGATCGAACCCGCGACCTTGGCGTTATTAGCACCACGCTCTAACCAACTGAGCTAACTGGCCATTAATACTCAAGATCACAGCAACAGCTACTAGCAGCCACTGTCAACAGAACAATGTTCTTAGTACATTCCCATTCATCCCTTAGCGCCTGCTGTCAGCACATCGGAAGGCAACTTGCAGCCCAGGAGACGCGCCTGACAAGATGGAGCAGGTGACATCTAGACCATTCTTTGGCATGCACTGGATAAGAGCATTTGCACAAGATGTCGTCTTTGGGCCAGTTACAACCACTTTTGGGAAGGCTTACTGCTGCCACGGACTGCTGCCATTATAGACTCCACGCTCGAGGCTACATTATGAGGGGCAGCTGTCCTGGCCAAGCCTCAATGCCTAATGACTATAGAGTTGCTCCATATATAATACGAGTGCAATTTAGGTATTTTGCACCACAAAGTTATTTGCCACTTGACTTACTTATGGCAACCTATTCTAAAGTCACTTCCAAGGTGACTCTAAGCAGTGCTTTAAGTGGGATTAGAAATTGAGGGTGGCTCTCGTTAGGGGGTTTGGCCTAGGCATGGGTGTGCTTAGTCCATGCCCCCATCAAGAGCCCCCGTCGCCTAAGAGGTGGGGGCCGCTAAAAGAAGCATAGCTGGGGAGCACTGGCATTATTACATTTAATGCGCACAGCCCCTCCCCGGCTAAGCGGAGCAAAGGTGTGACACCAGTATGCCACAGCTCACACCCAGCAGGCAGCCTTTTCATTCAAGGAGCCACATGCTGCAATGCTTTACCACAGGCTCCTTGAATGAAAGTGATGCCTGCTGCTGATGGCTCTGTACTCTGAAACAGGAGGAGGTCTGAACTGCCCAGCTCGCCTTTTGTTTCCGAGTAGATAGCCATTAGCCAGCGTGAGTAGCGCAGGGGCTTCATGCTGGGTGATGGCTATTTACTCAGAAACAAAAGGAGGCCTGGCAGTCCAGCCCTCCTCCTGTTTCAGAGTACAGAGCCACCAGGCAGCCCGCACTGGAAGGCTGCACCTGCTGCTTGCAGGTGACAGCACTTCGGTTTAGAAAAAAAGAAAAGGCAATTGCTTTTTTTCTAAACCATAGTGCTGACACCTGCAGGCAGCTTGTGTAACCGTGCAGCCGCTGCACGGGCGGCCTCAGGTGTCAGCATGGCTGGAGCTAGTCGGGGGTGAGCCCCCGGCAGGGCCCCGGCTCAGGAGCCTTTTCTGGAGACTGCCGGGGCTCGGCCCATGCTAGCCCCAGCCCACTTAAAGCTCTGCCTCTAAGTATCAAAGACTGATGATGCTCCTTGAAATGTCTTTTTTCCGGGAAGTCACTTCTGTCCGTGCAATCCATATACAAAGTAGAATGTTTGCATGTATTTTGCCCCAGAACGCCCGGACAGAGCTCTTATAGATGAGTTTCCTGCATCTGTAATGTTCCTGCAGTTTTATTTTTTTCGTTATGTGTCAAAATACCATCAGTTACTAATGTTACCAAAAAAGTAGATTGGGGCAGGGTGGGTGGTGTGGGGGCTCGAATGAGACCGTATGCAATTGCACCCACTGCATTTAGGGGGAGGAGTAGCAGGACTTTGTTCATGGCTCACCCCCAACCCCACTCTTGAAATGCTGGCTACTCCGTGCTTCTCGGACTGTTATCCGCAATAAGCAAGTGCCCCCCCCCCATCCCAACTTTCATCTTAAAATGGGGCCTCACGGGAGGTGACACATTCTCAGCCCGCCCTGCTGGTAGGAAGGAGGTGTGAGGAGTTAAGCAGCAGCCAGGCCCCCTGCTGCCTTAACACTTCTCAGGGGTTTCAGGTGCCACCAGTGTTTAGGAAGTCATAGATAGCTGTGGAGCTGGAGAGATAAATAAGTCTTGCAATGGTGAGGTGCTCAGCAGTCTCTATGGTGCACTGTGTGGCAGGACATTCAAATGTTAGCCCAAAACGGGCTTTTCAATCAAGCCCATAGCCCAAAGTGCTTTGTGTACTGTTTGAAGCTGAACATTACTTGTACCATACTGAGAAAGAGACGCTTCAGAGAAATGGAGGCGCCTATCCTAACTTACAGCCTTGCTGTGTGCAGACAGCGCTCCTCCCCAGGGCTTTAATAAAAGATGAAGTCTTCACCTGGATCCAGGCCTGCGCGATTAGCCTACATATATGGCTTTTGCGCAGCAGGGCACACATCGTCTCTGTGGCGCAATCGGTTAGCGCGTTCGGCTGTTAACCGAAAGGTTGGTGGTTCAAGCCCACCCAGGGACGCAGTTTATTTTGGATTTTGGCAAACGTGAGCCAACTCCCGTTCAAAAAAAAAAAAACAACCAACGTGCAGGGTGCACTGCTTAATTCTGAAACCATATGTAAGGTGCTTCCTGTGCTGACGTTTCCCTCAAATCACACATCCATGACCAGTCTGATTGTCTTTCAATACACGCTTACATGGCCCTATAGTTCTTGTATTCTGATGTGGGAATCTGGCATAGGCGTTTGTCTTTCAAAACCCACTTTCATGGCCCTATATTTCTGGTATTCTGATGTGGGAATCTGGCATAGGCGTTTGTCTTTCAATACCCAGTTTCATGGCCCCATAGTTCTGGTATTCTGATGTGGGAATCAGGCATAGGCGTTGTCTTTCAATATCCACTTTCATGGCCCTATATTTCTGGTAGTCTGTTGTGGGAATCTGGCATAGGCGTTTGTCTTTCAATACCCAGTTTCATGGCCCAATAGTTCTTGTTTTCCGATGTGGGAATCTGGCATAGGCGTTTGTATTTCAATACCCTTTTTCATGGGCCGATAGTTTTGGTATTCTGATGTGGGAATTTGGCATAGGTGTTTGCCTTTCGATACCCGGTTTCATGGCCCTATAGTTAGTATTTTGATGTGGGAATCTGGCATAGGGGTTGATTTTCAATACCCAGTTTCATGGCCCTACAGTTCTTGTATTCTGATGTGGGAATCTGGCATAGGCGTTTGCCTTTCAATACCCGGTTTCATGGCCCTATAGTTCTTGTATTCTGATGTGGGAATCTGGCATAGGCGTTTTTCTTTCAATACCCGATTTCATGGCCCTATAGTTCTAGTATTCTGATGTGGGAATCTGGCAGAGGCGTTGCAGCACTAGTTTGGGAAGGACACATTTTGCTATTCCATTGCCCACCCTATATAGCAGCGCTGACAACAGAGGAGTCTCCCTTAACTTTTTTGGGGGTGTCCGGGAGGTCAGGAAGGGTCCCCATTATTATGAGGGATTAATGTTGAGCGCACCACATTGATGATGGCGGATGGCAGCGAACTGGTCACAATATGTGAACCCATTTGTATCGAGTGCAGTTAGTTATGATGTTTCTTTTAATGTTACAGCTCTTTAGAATGTATACATAATCACCACGCACGTAGAGGGATAAACTGCAAATGCAACATGAAAACAATCTACACAACGGGGTGCTTTGTAAAAAGGTAGTTGGGACTCTCTTGCAAAATGCATGTTGAGATTTAAACTGACTTTCTAAGGTTTGCAGATGTCAGACAAATGAGTAAATCATTCATTTTCATCTCCTTGGTTCGCTGCTGCACATGAATTTTAAGTAGCAGGGACAGTCTTGACGGAAATAAATATTAGTCACCTAGTATGAAAGTCAGCTCAGAAGCAGGACACGGTTTATGATTTAAGAGTCCTGCAAGGGAACAGATGTTATCTCGCTCATTGGATTGGTGTCGCTAGAGGGCGTTGGTTTTTTGTTCGGTGGTAATAAAAGTTAGGCCTGAGGCCAGGGTATCTGACAGTTAATTGTCTTTAAAGGTCATCAGTGGCTATATGTTCTGAAGTTGTGGTCGTATAAATTAGTAGGTCTTCAGAAGCGCCAGGAGTATGGGGTATGGGTTAGTTGAGATCCTGTTTATTCAGGCCTTCCTCTATTTGCTCAAATTTGTTGTGCGGACCATGTGCAACCACAATGAAAGTTAAAGGCTTTAGGCCAGTTATTGCTAGCAATTAATTATGTTTTCAAGACCAATGTTTAACCATGTACTGACGCCATGGCCTCCTACGGACCAATCCTAAGAAGGTGTGCTCTGATTATGACATGAAGATGACTATCAAGATAAAACTGACCAAGGATAAGTGGAGAATTGGGAGAAGATGGGATTCCTTTTAAAAGATTTTGGTCCAATCATATTTTGGGGGTGGATTGTTATAGAACATCTGGGATTATTGTAATTGTTGCGAAAAGGATGTAAGATGCCAACTGATGTTGTATTGTTCAAACCTGGGTTAGTTTGGTCCTGCAACACCATCTAACCACTCCCTGAAACTGTGTACAATAAACTTGCTTTATGCACAACCGTGTGCTCACTTCTTAAGTGGTGGGACTGTTTCGGTTAATGTGATTAAAGGCCCATACGCACAGGGGGCTAGAGTATGGTTTTATAAAGCTAATCTTGAGCCTAGCAACACCTCCAAGTGGGTACATAAGTGTTCATAAAATACCCCGGTACAATAACCCCTGCACCTGCAAGTTCCTGCGTGCCCTCTATAAATTATGCCTTTGATTTGTGTACTCTGGCCTCCGTAGTGCTGGAAATACATATGCTGTCTCTCTGCTCCCAAGTGACCTGAGGAGAAAATTGAGGAACTAAAGTGATGCATAGGGATCACTGTTGATAAGTTACCTGTGCTGGGAATGAAAACAGGCACCAGTGGTCAAAGTGTATGAAAACAAGTAGTGGAACTATATTCCCTGCTGGCCTGCCCCGCTCCCCACAAACCACATGGCCACGTCCCCTTCCACACACAACACAAACCCCCAAACACATGCGCCTGCTGTTTAAGGGAACATTTAGTGCAGTGCAAGTTTCAACTGCTTCCTACACTTTTATTTTAAACCAAAACCATTCCGGAACGGATTCTTTTTAAAATAAAACTATAGACACAGTAGAACCTGATTAAGAAAAGTAGAAGAGCACCGCTCCCGCTCCGTTAGACCACAGCACCTTCATGAGGTGGAGTCCAGGCACAGAATGCAATAATGTGTCAGTATCTCACCAGGAACTGGATGTATTGCCTGCAGGTTACATATAGATTGCTGTGGTAGGTGCATTAAACCACTAGGCGAGCTTATCAGGTTTCAAACCTTGGACTTGCAAGACACACATGCACACAAACACATGCTGCAAAAAACTGGACTTCCTCTGAGGCATCAGGTTGAATGTTGGTGCATTTCGCTTCCTTCATCTAGTATTACTTCCATTGGCCAATGGCAACCATTTTCCACCCCAATGTTGAGGATATTTAGTTTCACAAAGAGAGACTAATCATTGGGAGTGCGAGGCATGTAAAATCGGGCCCAGCATTTAGTCTTTGTCTTCACCCTGGGGCGTATATTGATATGGGCAGAGATGTCTCCTGCCACTTTACCCGGGGACGTCAGTTGGGGGTCGCAACCTCTGAGGTCTCCCTTGCGACATCTCTGTTCTCCCTTGCAACCTCTTGAAAAAAAGTTCTCTTTTTTGTTTTTTTGGGGGGGTTTTGTAATGCAAGCTCCTAGGCTGCGGCCAGCCCCATGTAGCTCTTTAAATCTGGAGTGGCTGGCTTTCTTGTTCAGGGCCGTTAAAAAAAATAAGAAAAATAAGAACAGGAGTGCCAAAAGTCTAACACTTTCGGCACTGACCCTAAATAAGAAAGAATAGGAATACCAAATA
The DNA here is from genome assembly GCF_040938575.1 of Ambystoma mexicanum. Lineage (NCBI taxonomy): Eukaryota > Metazoa > Chordata > Amphibia > Caudata > Ambystomatidae > Ambystoma > Ambystoma mexicanum. The sequence goes on along the minus strand of NC_090921.1, from coordinate 3,826,042 downwards.
ATGTGTATTTCTGGAATGCTATACAATCATTGCTAGACTTATTAAAGGTTTATTTCAGGCACACTTCAGGGGGTGAGTCACTGATTTAGTCTGTTCTTAAACGCCTCAACTCAACCTTTCATCTTTCTGAGGTCGATAAAAGAGTACCAACACATGTTGGGTGATATTGGGTGTATATTTTTACTATATAAAGAGCTTAAGCGTAAGTGCTACATAATAACACATCATTATCATTTGGTCATGGACTTCTGCTTGCATTCACAGTAATTTGGTAATATGGGCCTATACACTCTGATCTTAACAATACATATGGCGATCGATTCTTGTATGAAATGTACATCACATTATGTACATCACACTATAGTGATATTGTAACCATATTTTTTGTGGTGTACAATGCTATGTGATGCCACTTCCTGTTTCATCAACGGGTGAATGGTTGTGTTCCATCGCTTCCTGCGATATCACTTCAGGGTGGGGTCAAATGAAATCACTTCCTGTGATGTCATCAGGGGGTCAACGGTCGTGTGATGTCACTTCCGCTACCCCTGGCATTTTGGTGAAATGACGTCCCTTTGGGGTTGCTGCCTGTTAATGATTGTTTAAACACTCACTCTCTGCTCTCAAAGCTGTGAGATTTGTTGTGCTCTTGCTTACTCCCCATTCCAAGCCGCTTCTACCCCGCCGTACTGAGCATCGTTGCGCAGTCATGCCTCCTGCCTGCAGCATTTTCAGTTGAGTGGGTGACAGCCCTGTTATCCTTTGCCAGATACCTGCTCCATTTACAGGAATTCTAATCAATTGCCTTTGCACTCACACATTTGCCGGGCATAGTTATCATTTGCACAGGCAATCAATCAGTTGCCATTCTTTGGCAATGACTGCCCAGGTCCCATAGCATTTGCCAGGATCAGAAGCTGGGCACGGCTAAGTGGGGCAGGGATGCTGCTGATAGGATATCCCAGTAGGTCCTTGACCTATTCCAAACATTGAGACCTTGTAGAGGAAACCAAGAGGAAAGATTGGTACACAGCGATTTGTTTGATGGGGGGCCTGCAAAAAAGGGGGGATGCCCAGGGGGTGTCCAAAGTTTAAGTTACCCAAGGCGGGCCAGAGGGGTGCTGTGCTGCGATGTTGGGCCCATCTCCTCCCCGCAGGGTGATCCGACTCCCACAATTCAGAAGCCAGAAGACTCCTGAGATGTCAGCACACTGCAAAGTTGGAGTGATGTTATCAATTTGGGACTGGAGGGAAATACCTGTGCTGCCACCACCGGCTAAGAAGAGGAGGACCACGGATAGACTGCCTTCTTGCAGCCCTTTTGCTACAGCACTAGGACATGTAGTCATTTCAGGAGCCAAAGAACTGTTTTTGGCATTAGCCAGAGGAAGTCTTTGCTTATATTGTGCTATTACTCAGAATTCCACATCGGCTTATTATTTAACAGATTTCATATTCGTCCAATGAGAGTTCTTCATTCATGAAGCTCCAATTTTAAAAGGAAACTTAAAAAAGGTGTGGCCAGTACGGGGATCGAACCCGCGACCTTGGCGTTATTAGCACCACGCTCTAACCAACTGAGCTAACCGGCCATTAATACTCAAGATCACAGCAACAGCTACTAGCAGCCACTGTCAACAGAACAATGTTCTTAGTACATTCCCATTCATCCCTTAGCGCCTGCTGTCAGCACATCGGAAGGCAACTTGCAGCCCAGGAGACGCGCCTGACAAGATGGAGCAGGTGACATCTAGACCATTCTTTGGCATGCACTGGATAAGAGCATTTGCACAAGATGTCGTCTTTGGGCCAGTTACAACCACTTTTGGGAAGGCTTACTGCTGCCACGGACTGCTGCCATTATAGACTCCACGCTCGAGGCTACATTATGAGGGGCAGCTGTCCTGGCCAAGCCTCAATGCCTAATGACTATAGAGTTGCTCCATATATAATACGAGTGCAATTTAGGTATTTTGCACCACAAAGTTATTTGCCACTTGACTTACTTATGGCAACCTATTCTAAAGTCACTTCCAAGGTGACTCTAAGCAGTGCTTTAAGTGGGATTAGAAATTGAGGGTGGCTCTCGTTAGGGGGTTTGGCCTAGGCATGGGTGTGCTTAGTCCATGCCCCCATCAAGAGCCCCCGTCGCCTAAGAGGTGGGGGCCGCTAAAAGAAGCAGAGCTGGGGAGCACTGGCATTATTACATTTAATGCGCACAGCCCCTCCCCGGCTAAGCGGAGCAAAGGTGTGACACCAGTATGCCACAGCTCACACCCAGCAGGCAGCCTTTTCATTCAAGGAGCCACATGCTGCAATGCTTTACCACAGGCTCCTTGAATGAAAGTGATGCCTGCTGCTGATGGCTCTGTACTCTGAAACAGGAGGAGGTCTGAACTGCCCAGCTCGCCTTTTGTTTCCGAGTAGATAGCCATTAGCCAGCGTGAGTAGCGCAGGGGCTTCATGCTGGGTGATGGCTATTTACTCAGAAACAAAAGGAGGCCTGGCAGTCCAGCCCTCCTCCTGTTTCAGAGTACAGAGCCACCAGGCAGCCCGCACTGGAAGGCTGCACCTGCTGCTTGCAGGTGACAGCACTTCGGTTTAGAAAAAAAGAAAAGGCAATTGCTTTTTTTCTAAACCATAGTGCTGACACCTGCAGGCAGCTTGTGTAACCGTGCAGCCGCTGCACGGGCGGCCTCAGGTGTCAGCATGGCTGGAGCTAGTCGGGGGTGAGCCCCCGGCAGGGCCCCGGCTCAGGAGCCTTTTCTGGAGACTGCCGGGGCTCGGCCCATGCTAGCCCCAGCCCACTTAAAGCTCTGCCTCTAAGTATCAAAGACTGATGATGCTCCTTGAAATGTCTTTTTTCCGGGAAGTCACTTCTGTCCGTGCAATCCATATACAAAGTAGAATGTTTGCATGTATTTTGCCCCAGAACGCCCGGACAGAGCTCTTATAGATGAGTTTCCTGCATCTGTAATGTTCCTGCAGTTTTATTTTTTTCGTTATGTGTCAAAATACCATCAGTTACTAATGTTACCAAAAAAGTAGATTGGGGCAGGGTGGGTGGTGTGGGGGCTCGAATGAGACCGAATGCAATTGCACCCACTGCATTTAGGGGGAGGAGTAGCAGGACTTTGTTCATGGCTCACCCCCAACCCCACTCTTGAAATGCTGGCTACTCCGTGCTTCTCGGACTGTTATCCACAATAAGCAAGTGCCCCCCCCCCCATCCCAACTTTCATCTTAAAATGGGGCCTCACGGGAGGTGACACATTCTCAGCCCGCCCTGCTGGTAGGAAGGAGGTGTGAGGAGTTAAGCAGCAGCCAGGCCCCCTGCTGCCTTAACACTTCTCAGGGGTTTCAGGTGCCACCAGTGTTTAGGAAGTCATAGATAGCTGTGGAGCTGGAGAGATAAATAAGTCTTGCAATGGTGAGGTGCTCAGCAGTCTCTATGGTGCACTGTGTGGCAGGACATTCAAATGTTAGCCCAAAACGGGCTTTTCAATCAAGCCCATAGCCCAAAGTGCTTTGTGTACTGTTTGAAGCTGAACATTACTTGTACCATACTGAGAAAGAGACGCTTCAGAGAAATGGAGGCGCCTATCCTAACTTACAGCCTTGCTGTGTGCAGACAGCGCTCCTCCCCAGGGCTTTAATAAAAGATGAAGTCTTCACCTGGATCCAGGCCTGCGCGATTAGCCTACATATATGGCTTTTGCGCAGCAGGGCACACATCATCTCTGTGGCGCAATCGGTTAGCGCGTTCGGCTGTTAACCGAAAGGTTGGTGGTTCAAGCCCACCCAGGGACGCAGTTTATTTTGGATTTTGGCAAACGTGAGCCAACTCCCGTTCAAAAAAAAAAAAACAACCAACGTGCAGGGTGCACTGCTTAATTCTGAAACCATATGTAAGGTGCTTCCTGTGCTGACATTTCCCTCAAGTCACACATCCATGGCCAGTCTGATTGTCTTTCAATACACGCTTACATGGCCCTATAGTTCTTGTATTCTGATGTGGGAATCTGGCATAGGCGTTTGTCTTTCAAAACCCACTTTCATGGCCCTATATTTCTGGTATTCTGATGTGGGAATCTGGCATAGGCGTTTGTCTTTCAATACCCAGTTTCATGGCCCCATAGTTCTGGTATTCTGATGTGGGAATCTGGCATAGGCGTTGTCTTTCAATATCCACTTTCATGGCCCTATATTTCTGGTAGTCTGTTGTGGGAATCTGGCATAGGCGTTTGTCTTTCAATACCCAGTTTCATGGCCCAATAGTTCTTGTTTTCCGATGTGGGAATCTGGCATAGGCGTTTGTATTTCAATACCCTTTTTCATGGGCCGATAGTTTTGGTATTCTGATGTGGGAATTTGGCATAGGTGTTTGCCTTTCGATACCCGGTTTCATGGCCCTATAGTTAGTATTTTGATGTGGGAATCTGGCATAGGGGTTGATTTTCAATACCCAGTTTCATGGCCCTACAGTTCTTGTATTCTGATGTGGGAATCTGGCATAGGCGTTTGCCTTTCAATACCCGGTTTCATGGCCCTATAGTTCTTGTATTCTGATGTGGGAATCTGGCATAGGCGTTTTTCTTTCAATACCCGATTTCATGGCCCTATAGTTCTAGTATTCTGATGTGGGAATCTGGCAGAGGCGTTGCAGCACTAGTTTGGGAAGGACACATTTTGCTATTCCATTGCCCACCCTATATAGCAGCGCTGACAACAGAGGAGTCTCCCTTAACTTTTTTGGGGGTGTCCGGGAGGTCAGGAAGGGTCCCCATTATTATGAGGGATTAATGTTGAGCGCACCACATTGATGATGGCGGATGGCAGCGAACTGGTCACAATATGTGAACCCATTTGTATCGAGTGCAGTTAGTTATGATGTTTCTTTTAATGTTACAGCTCTTTAGAATGTATACATAATCACCACGCACGTAGAGGGATAAACTGCAAATGCAACATGAAAACAATCTACACAACGGGGTGCTTTGTAAAAAGGTAGTTGGGACTCTCTTGCAAAATGCATGTTGAGATTTAAACTGACTTTCTCAGGTTTGCAGATGTCAGACAAATGAGTAAATCATTCATTTTCATCTCCTTGGTTCGCTGCTGCACATGAATTTTAAGTAGCAGGGACAGTCTTGACGGAAAGAAATATTAGTCACCTAGTAAGAAAGTCAGCTCAGAAGCAGGACACGGTTTATGATTTAAGAGTCCTGCAAGGGAACAGATGTTATCTCGCTCATTGGATTGGTGTCGCTAGAGGGCGTTGGTTTTTTGTTCGGTGGTAATAAAAGTTAGGCCTGAGGCCAGGGTATTTGACAGTTAATTGTCTTTAAAGGTCATCAGTGGCTATATGTTCTGAAGTTGTGGTCGTATAAATTAGTAGGTCTTCAGAAGCGCCAGGAGTATGGGGTATGGGTTAGTTGAGATCCTGTTTATTCAGGCCTTCCTCTATTTGCTCAAATTTGTTGTGCGGACCATGTGCAACCACAATGAAAGTTAAAGGCTTTAGGCCAGTTATTGCTAGCAATTAATTATGTTTTCAAGACCAATGTTTAACCATGTACTGACGCCATGGACTCCTACGGACCAATCCTAAGAAGGTGTGCTCTGATTATGACATGAAGATGACTATCAAGATAAAACTGACCAAGGATAAGTGGAGAATTGGGAGAAGATGGGATTCCTTTTAAAAGATTTTGGTCCAATCATATTTTGGGGGTGGATTGTTATAGAACATCTGGGATTATTGTAATTGTTGCAAAAAGGATGTAAGATGCCAACTGATGTTGTATTGTTCAAACCTGGGTTAGTTTGGTCCTGCAACACCATCTAACCACTCCCTGAAACTGTGTACAATAAACTTGCTTTATGCACAACCGTGTGCTCACTTCTTAAGTGGTGGGACTGTTTCGGTTAATGTGATTAAAGGCCCATACGCACAGGGGGCTAGAGTATGGTTTTATAAAGCTAATCTTGAGCCTAGCAACACCTCCAGGTGGGTACATAAATGTTCATAAAATACCCCGGTACAATAACCCCTGCACCTGCAAGTTCCTGCGTGCCCACTATAAATTATGCCTTTGATTTGTGTACTCTGGCCTCCGTAGTGCTGGAAATACATATGCTGTCTCTCTGCTCCCAAGTGACCTGAGGAGAAAATTGAGGAACTAAAGTGATGCATAGGGATCACTGTTGATAAGTTACCTGTGCTGGGAATGAAAACAGGCACCAGTGGTCAAAGTGTATGAAAACAAGTAGTGGAACTATATTCCCTGCTGGCCTGCCCCGCTCCCCACAAACCACATGGCCACGTCCCCTTCCACACACAACACAAACCCCCAAACACATGCGCCTGCTGTTTAAGGGAACATTTAGTGCAGTGCAAGTTTCAACTGCTTCCTACACTTTTATTTTAAACCAAAACCATTCCGGAACGGGTTCTTTTTAAAATAAAACTATAGACACAGTAGAACCTGATTAAGAAAAGTAGAAGAGCACCGCTCCCGCTCCGTTAGACCACAGCACCTTCATGAGGTGGAGTCCAGGCACAGAATGCAATAATGTGTCAGTATCTCACCAGGAACTGGATGTATTGCCTGCAGGTTACATATAGATTGCTGTGGTAGGTGCATTAAACCACTAGGCGAGCTTATCAGGTTTCAAACCTTGGACTTGCAAGACACACATGCACACAAACACATGCTGCAAAAAACTGGACTTCCTCTGAGGCATCAGGTTGAATGTTGGTGCATTTCGCTTCCTTCATCTAGTATTACTTCCATTGGCCAATGGCAACCATTTTCCACCCCAATGTTGAGGATATTTAGTTTCACAAAGAGAGACTAATCATTGGGAGTGCGAGGCATGTAAAATCGGGCCCAGCATTTAGTCTTTGTCTTCACCCTGGGGCGTATATTGATATGGGCAGAGATGTCTCCTGCCACTTTACCCGGGGACGTCAGTTGGGGGTCGCAACCTCTGAGGTCTCCCTTGCGACATCTCTGTTCTCCCTTGCAACCTCTTGAAAAAAAGTTCTCTTTTTTGTTTTTTTGGGGGGGTTTTGTAATGCAAGCTCCTAGGCTGCGGCCAGCACCATGTAGCTCTTTAAATCTGGAGTGGCTGGCTTTCTTGTTCAGGGCCGTTAAAAAAAATAAGAAAAATAAGAACAGGAGTGCCAAAAGTCTAACACTTTCGGCACTGACCCTAAATAAGAAAGAATAGGAATACCAAATAATGTGTATTTCTGGAATGCTATACAATCATTGCTAGACTTATTAAAGGTTTATTTCAGGCACACTTCAGGGGGTGAGTCACTGATTTAGTCTGTTCTTAAACGCCTCAACTCAACCTTTCATCTTTCTGAGGTCGATAAAAGAGTACCAACACATGTTGGGTGATATTGGGTGTATATTTTTACTATATAAAGAGCTTAAGCGTAAGTGCTACATAATAACACATCATTATCATTTGGTCATGGACTTCTGCTTGCATTCACAGTAATTTGGTAATATGGGCCTATACACTCTGATCTTAACAATACATATGGCGATCGATTCTTGTATGAAATGTACATCACATTATGTACATCACACTATAGTGATATTGTAACCATATTTTTTGTGGTGTACAATGCTATGTGATGCCACTTCCTGTTTCATCAACGGGTGAATGGTTGTGTTCCATCGCTTCCTGCGATATCACTTCAGGGTGGGGTCAAATGAAATCACTTCCTGTGATGTCATCAGGGGGTCAACGGTCGTGTGATGTCACTTCCGCTACCCCTGGCATTTTGGTGAAATGACGTCCCTTTGGGGTTGCTGCCTGTTAATGATTGTTTAAACACTCACTCTCTGCTCTCAAAGCTGTGAGATTTGTTGTGCTCTTGCTTACTCCCCATTCCAAGCCGCTTCTACCCCGCCGTACTGAGCATCGTTGCGCAGTCATGCCTCCTGCCTGCAGCATTTTCAGTTGAGTGGGTGACAGCCCTGTTATCCTTTGCCAGATACCTGCTCCATTTACAGGAATTCTAATCAATTGCCTTTGCACTCACACATTTGCCGGGCATAGTTATCATTTGCACAGGCAATCAATCAGTTGCCATTCTTTGGCAATGACTGCCCAGGTCCCATAGCATTTGCCAGGATCAGAAGCTGGGCACGGCTAAGTGGGGCAGGGATGCTGCTGATAGGATATCCCAGTAGGTCCTTGACCTATTCCAAACATTGAGACCTTGTAGAGGAAACCAAGAGGAAAGATTGGTACACAGCGATTTGTTTGATGGGGGGCCTGCAAAAAAGGGGGGATGCCCAGGGGGTGTCCAAAGTTTAAGTTACCCAAGGCGGGCCAGAGGGGTGCTGTGCTGCGATGTTGGGCCCATCTCCTCCCCGCAGGGTGATCCGACTCCCACAATTCAGAAGCCAGAAGACTCCTGAGATGTCAGCACACTGCAAAGTTGGAGTGATGTTATCAATTTGGGACTGGAGGGAAATACCTGTGCTGCCACCACCGGCTAAGAAGAGGAGGACCACGGATAGACTGCCTTCTTGCAGCCCTTTTGCTACAGCACTAGGACATGTAGTCATTTCAGGAGCCAAAGAACTGTTTTTGGCATTAGCCAGAGGAAGTCTTTGCTTATATTGTGCTATTACTCAGAATTCCACATCGGCTTATTATTTAACAGATTTCATATTCGTCCAATGAGAGTTCTTCATTCATGAAGCTCCAATTTTAAAAGGAAACTTAAAAAAGGTGTGGCCAGTACGGGGATCGAACCCGCGACCTTGGCGTTATTAGCACCACGCTCTAACCAACTGAGCTAACCGGCCATTAATACTCAAGATCACAGCAACAGCTACTAGCAGCCACTGTCAACAGAACAATGTTCTTAGTACATTCCCATTCATCCCTTAGCGCCTGCTGTCAGCACATCGGAAGGCAACTTGCAGCCCAGGAGACGCGCCTGACAAGATGGAGCAGGTGACATCTAGACCATTCTTTGGCATGCACTGGATAAGAGCATTTGCACAAGATGTCGTCTTTGGGCCAGTTACAACCACTTTTGGGAAGGCTTACTGCTGCCACGGACTGCTGCCATTATAGACTCCACGCTCGAGGCTACATTATGAGGGGCAGCTGTCCTGGCCAAGCCTCAATGCCTAATGACTATAGAGTTGCTCCATATATAATACGAGTGCAATTTAGGTATTTTGCACCACAAAGTTATTTGCCACTTGACTTACTTATGGCAACCTATTCTAAAGTCACTTCCAAGGTGACTCTAAGCAGTGCTTTAAGTGGGATTAGAAATTGAGGGTGGCTCTCGTTAGGGGGTTTGGCCTAGGCATGGGTGTGCTTAGTCCATGCCCCCATCAAGAGCCCCCGTCGCCTAAGAGGTGGGGGCCGCTAAAAGAAGCAGAGCTGGGGAGCACTGGCATTATTACATTTAATGCGCACAGCCCCTCCCCGGCTAAGCGGAGCAAAGGTGTGACACCAGTATGCCACAGCTCACACCCAGCAGGCAGCCTTTTCATTCAAGGAGCCACATGCTGCAATGCTTTACCACAGGCTCCTTGAATGAAAGTGATGCCTGCTGCTGATGGCTCTGTACTCTGAAACAGGAGGAGGTCTGAACTGCCCAGCTCGCCTTTTGTTTCCGAGTAGATAGCCATTAGCCAGCGTGAGTAGCGCAGGGGCTTCATGCTGGGTGATGGCTATTTACTCAGAAACAAAAGGAGGCCTGGCAGTCCAGCCCTCCTCCTGTTTCAGAGTACAGAGCCACCAGGCAGCCCGCACTGGAAGGCTGCACCTGCTGCTTGCAGGTGACAGCACTTCGGTTTAGAAAAAAAGAAAAGGCAATTGCTTTTTTTCTAAACCATAGTGCTGACACCTGCAGGCAGCTTGTGTAACCGTGCAGCCGCTGCACGGGCGGCCTCAGGTGTCAGCATGGCTGGAGCTAGTCGGGGGTGAGCCCCCGGCAGGGCCCCGGCTCAGGAGCCTTTTCTGGAGACTGCCGGGGCTCGGCCCATGCTAGCCCCAGCCCACTTAAAGCTCTGCCTCTAAGTATCAAAGACTGATGATGCTCCTTGAAATGTCTTTTTTCCGGGAAGTCACTTCTGTCCGTGCAATCCATATACAAAGTAGAATGTTTGCATGTATTTTGCCCCAGAACGCCCGGACAGAGCTCTTATAGATGAGTTTCCTGCATCTGTAATGTTCCTGCAGTTTTATTTTTTTCGTTATGTGTCAAAATACCATCAGTTACTAATGTTACCAAAAACGTAGATTGGGGCAGGGTGGGTGGTGTGGGGGCTCGAATGAGACCGAATGCAATTGCACCCACTGCATTTAGGGGGAGGAGTAGCAGGACTTTGTTCATGGCTCACCCCCAACCCCACTCTTGAAATGCTGGCTACTCCGTGCTTCTCGGACTGTTATCCGCAATAAGCAAGTGCCCCCCCCACCCCATCCCAACTTTCATCTTAAAATGGGGCCTCACGGGAGGTGACACATTCTCAGCCCGCCCTGCTGGTAGGAAGGAGGTGTGAGGAGTTAAGCAGCAGCCAGGCCCCCTGCTGCCTTAACACTTCTCAGGGGTTTCAGGTGCCACCAGTGTTTAGGAAGTCATAGATAGCTGTGGAGCTGGAGAGATAAATAAGTCTTGCAATGGTGAGGTGCTCAGCAGTCTCTATGGTGCACTGTGTGGCAGGACATTCAAATGTTAGCCCAAAACGGGCTTTTCAATCAAGCCCATAGCCCAAAGTGCTTTGTGTACTGTTTGAAGCTGAACATTACTTGTACCATACTGAGAAAGAGACGCTTCAGAGAAATGGAGGCGCCTATCCTAACTTACAGCCTTGCTGTGTGCAGACAGCGCTCCTCCCCAGGGCTTTAATAAAAGATGAAGTCTTCACCTGGATCCAGGCCTGCGCGATTAGCCTACATATATGGCTTTTGCGCAGCAGGGCACAGATCGTCTCTGTGGCGCAATCGGTTAGCGCGTTCGGCTGTTAACCGAAAGGTTGGTGGTTCAAGCCCACCCAGGGACGCAGTTTATTTTGGATTTTGGCAAACGTGAGCCAACTCCCGTTCAAAAAAAAAAAAACAACCAACGTGCAGGGTGCACTGCTTAATTCTGAAACCATATGTAAGGTGCTTCCTGTGCTGACATTTCCCTCAAGTCACACATCCATGGCCAGTCTGATTGTCTTTCAATACACGCTTACATGGCCCTATAGTTCTTGTATTCTGATGTGGGAATCTGGCATAGGCGTTTGTCTTTCAAAACCCACTTTCATGGCCCTATATTTCTTGTATTCTGATGTGGGAATCTGGCATAGGCGTTTGTCTTTCAATACCCAGTTTCATGGCCCCATAGTTCTGGTATTCTGATGTGGGAATCTGGCATAGGCGTTGTCTTTCAATATCCACTTTCATGGCCCTATATTTCTGGTAGTCTGTTGTGGGAATCTGGCATAGGCGTTTGTCTTTCAATACCCAGTTTCATGGCCCAATAGTTCTTGTTTTCCGATGTGGGAATCTGGCATAGGCGTTTGTATTTCAATACCCTTTTTCATGGGCCGATAGTTTTGGTATTCTGATGTGGGAATTTGGCATAGGTGTTTGCCTTTCGATACCCGGTTTCATGGCCCTATAGTTAGTATTTTGATGTGGGAATCTGGCATAGGGGTTGATTTTCAATACCCAGTTTCATGGCCCTACAGTTCTTGTATTCTGATGTGGGAATCTGGCATAGGCGTTTGCCTTTCAATACCCGGTTTCATGGCCCTATAGTTCTTGTATTCTGATGTGGGAATCTGGCATAGGCGTTTTTCTTTCAATACCCGATTTCATGGCCCTATAGTTCTAGTATTCTGATGTGGGAATCTGGCAGAGGCGTTGCAGCACTAGTTTGGGAAGGACACATTTTGCTATTCCATTGCCCACCCTATATAGCAGCGCTGACAACAGAGGAGTCTCCCTTAACTTTTTTGGGGGTGTCCGGGAGGTCAGGAAGGGTCCCCATTATTATGAGGGATTAATGTTGAGCGCACCACATTGATGATGGCGGATGGCAGCGAACTGGTCACAATATGTGAACCCATTTGTATCGAGTGCAGTTAGTTATGATGTTTCTTTTAATGTTACAGCTCTTTAGAATGTATACATAATCACCACGCACGTAGAGGGATAAACTGCAAATGCAACATGAAAACAATCTACACAACGGGGTGCTTTGTAAAAAGGTAGTTGGGACTCTCTTGCAAAATGCATGTTGAGATTTAAACTGACTTTCTCAGGTTTGCAGATGACAGACAAATGAGTAAATCATTCATTTTCATCTCCTTGGTTCGCTGCTGCACATGAATTTTAAGTAGCAGGGACAGTCTTGACGGAAAGAAATATTAGTCACCTAGTAAGAAAGTCAGCTCAGAAGCAGGACACGGTTTATGATTTAAGAGTCCTGCAAGGGAACAGATGTTATCTCGCTCATTGGATTGGTGTCGCTAGAGGGCGTTGGTTTTTTGTTCGGTGGTAATAAAAGTTAGGCCTGAGGCCAGGGTATCTGACAGTTAATTGTCTTTAAAGGTCATCAGTGGCTATATGTTCTGAAGTTGTGGTCGTATAAATTAGTAGGTCTTCAGAAGCGCCAGGAGTATGGGGTATGGGTTAGTTGAGATCCTGTTTATTCAGGCCTTCCTCTATTTGCTCAAATTTGTTGTGCGGACCATGTGCAACCACAATGAAAGTTAAAGGCTTTAGGCCAGTTATTGCTAGCAATTAATTATGTTTTCAAGACCAATGTTTAACCATGTACTGACGCCATGGACTCCTACGGACCAATCCTAAGAAGGTGTGCTCTGATTATGACATGAAGATGACTATCAAGATAAAACTGACCAAGGATAAGTGGAGAATTGGGAGAAGATGGGATTCCTTTTAAAAGATTTTGGTCCAATCATATTTTGGGGGTGGATTGTTATAGAACATCTGGGATTATTGTAATTGTTGCAAAAAGGATGTAAGATGCCAACTGATGTTGTATTGTTCAAACCTGGGTTAGTTTGGTCCTGCAACACCATCTAACCACTCCCTGAAACTGTGTACAATAAACTTGCTTTATGCACAACCGTGTGCTCACTTCTTAAGTGGTGGGACTGTTTCGGTTAATGTGATTAAAGGCCCATACGCACAGGGGGCTAGAGTATGGTTTTATAAAGCTAATCTTGAGCCTAGCAACACCTCCAAGTGGGTACATAAGTGTTCATAAAATACCCCGGTACAATAACCCCTGCACCTGCAAGTTCCTGCGTGCCCACTATAAATTATGCCTTTGATTTGTGTACTCTGGCCTCCGTAGTGCTGGAAATACATATGCTGTCTCTCTGCTCCCAAGTGACCTGAGGAGAAAATTGAGGAACTAAAGTGATGCATAGGGATCACTGTTGATAAGTTACCTGTGCTGGGAATGAAAACAGGCACCAGTGGTCAAAGTGTATGAAAACAAGTAGCGGAACTATATTCCCTGCTGGCCTGCCCCGCTCCCCACAAACCACATGGCCACGTCCCCTTCCACACACAACACAAACCCCCAAACACATGCGCCTGCTGTTTAAGGGAACATTTAGTGCAGTGCAAGTTTCAACTGCTTCCTACACTTTTATTTTAAACCAAAACCATTCCGGAACGGGTTCTTTTTAAAATAAAACTATAGACACAGTAGAACCTGATTAAGAAAAGTAGAAGAGCACCGCTCCCGCTCCGTTAGACCACAGCACCTTCATGAGGTGGAGTCCAGGCACAGAATGCAATAATGTGTCAGTATCTCACCAGGAACTGGATGTATTGCCTGCAGGTTACATATAGATTGCTGTGGTAGGTGCATTAAACCACTAGGCGAGCTTATCAGGTTTCAAACCTTGGACTTGCAAGACACACATGCACACAAACACATGCTGCAAAAAACTGGACTTCCTCTGAGGCATCAGGTTGAATGTTGGTGCATTTCGCTTCCTTCATCTAGTATTACTTCCATTGGCCAATGGCAACCATTTTCCACCCCAATGTTGAGGATATTTAGTTTCACAAAGAGAGACTAATCATTGGGAGTGCGAGGCATGTAAAATCGGGCCCAGCATTAAGTCTTTGTCTTCACCCTGGGGCGTATATTGATATGGGCAGAGATGTCTCCTGCCACTTTACCCGGGGACGTCAGTTGGGGGTCGCAACCTCTGAGGTCTCCCTTGCGACATCTCTGTTCTCCCTTGCAACCTCTTGAAAAAAAGTTCTCTTTTTTGTTTTTTTGGGGGGGTTTTGTAATGCAAGCTCCTAGGCTGCGGCCAGCACCATGTAGCTCTTTAAATCTGGAGTGGCTGGCTTTCTTGTTCAGGGCCGTTAAAAAAAATAAGAAAAATAACAACAGGAGTGCCAAAGGTCTAACACTTTCAGCACTGACCCTAAATAAGAAAGAATAGGAATACCAAATAATGTGTCTTTCTGGAATGCTATACAATCATTGCTAGACTTATTAAAGGTTTATTTCAGGCACACTTCAGGGGGTGAGTCACTGATTTAGTCTGTTCTTAAACGCCTCAACTCAACCTTTCATCTTTCTGAGGTCGATAAAAGAGTACCAACACATGTTGGGTGATATTGGGTGTATATTTTTACTATATAAAGAGCTTAAGCGTAAGTGCTACATAATAACACATCATTATCATTTGGTCATGGACTTCTGCTTGCATTCACAGTAATTTGGTAATATGGGCCTATACACTCTGATCTTAACAATACATATGGCGATCGATTCTTGTATGAAATGTACATCACATTATGTACATCACACTATAGTGATATTGTAACCATATTTTTTGTGGTGTACAATGCTATGTGATGCCACTTCCTGTTTCATCAACGGGTGAATGGTTGTGTTCCATCGCTTCCTGCGATATCACTTCAGGGTGGGGTCAAATGAAATCACTTCCTGTGATGTCATCAGGGGGTCAACGGTCGTGTGATGTCACTTCCGCTACCCCTGGCATTTTGGTGAAATGACGTCCCTTTGGGGTTGCTGCCTGTTAATGATTGTTTAAACACTCACTCTCTGCTCTCAAAGCTGTGAGATTTGTTGTGCTCTTGCTTACTCCCCATTCCAAGCCGCTTCTACCCCGCCGTACTGAGCATCGTTGCGCAGTCATGCCTCCTGCCTGCAGCATTTTCAGTTGAGTGGGTGACAGCCCTGTTATCCTTTGCCAGATACCTGCTCCATTTACAGGAATTCTAATCAATTGCCTTTGCACTCACACATTTGCCGGGCATAGTTATCATTTGCACAGGCAATCAATCAGTTGCCATTCTTTGGCAATGACTGCCCAGGTCCCATAGCATTTGCCAGGATCAGAAGCTGGGCACGGCTAAGTGGGGCAGGGATGCTGCTGATAGGATATCCCAGTAGGTCCTTGACCTATTCCAAACATTGAGACCTTGTAGAGGAAACCAAGAGGAAAGATTGGTACACAGCGATTTGTTTGATGGGGGGCCTGCAAAAAAGGGGGGATGCCCAGGGGGTGTCCAAAGTTTAAGTTACCCAAGGCGGGCCAGAGGGGTGCTGTGCTGCGATGTTGGGCCCATCTCCTCCCCGTAGGGTGATCCGACTCCCACAATTCAGAAGCCAGAAGACTCCTGAGATGTCAGCACACTGCAAAGTTGGAGTGATGTTATCAATTTGGGACTGGAGGGAAATACCTGTGCTGCCACCACCGGCTAAGAAGAGGAGGACCACGGATAGACTGCCTTCTTGCAGCCCTTTTGCTACAGCACTAGGACATGTAGTCATTTCAGGAGCCAAAGAACTGTTTTTGGCATTAGCCAGAGGAAGTCTTTGCTTATATTGTGCTATTACTCAGAATTCCACATCGGCTTATTATTTTACAGATTTCATATTCGTCCAATGAGAGTTCTTCATTCATGAAGCTCCAATTTTAAAAGGAAACTTAAAAAAGGTGTGGCCAGTACGGGGATCGAACCCGCGACCTTGGCGTTATTGGCACCAAGCTCTAACCAACTGAGCTAACCGGCCATTAATACTCAAGATCACAGCAACAGCTACTAGCAGCCACTGTCAACAGAACAATGTTCTTAGTACATTCCCATTCATCCCTTAGCGCCTGCTGTCAGCACATCGTAAGGCAACTTGCAGCCCAGGAGACGCGCCTGACAAGATGGAGCAGGTGACATCTAGACCATTCTTTGGCATGCACTGGATAAGAGCATTTGCACAAGATGTCGTCTTTGGGCCAGTTACAACCACTTTTGGGAAGGCTTACTGCTGCCACGGACTGCTGCCATTATAGACTCCACGCTCGAGGCTACATTATGAGGGGCAGCTGTCCTGGCCAAGCCTCAATGCCTAATGACTATAGAGTTGCTCCATATATAATACGAGTGCAATTTAGGTATTTTGCACCACAAAGTTATTTGCCACTTGACTTACTTATGGCAACCTATTCTAAAGTCAGTTCCAAGGTGACTCTAAGCAGTGCTTTAAGTGGGATTAGAAATTGAGGGTGGCTCTCGTTAGGGGGTTTGGCCTAGGCATGGGTGTGCTTAGTCCATGCCCCCATCAAGAGCCCCCGTCGCCTAAGAGGTGGGGGCCGCTAAAAGAAGCAGAGCTGGGGAGCACTGGCATTATTACATTTAATGCGCACAGCCCCTCCCCGGCTAAGCGGAGCAAAGGTGTGACACCAGTATGCCACAGCTCACACCCAGCAGGCAGCCTTTTCATTCAAGGAGCCACATGCTGCAATGCTTTACCACAGGCTCCTTGAATGAAAGTGATGCCTGCTGCTGATGGCTCTGTACTCTGAAACAGGAGGAGGTCTGAACTGCCCAGCTCGCCTTTTGTTTCCGAGTAGATAGCCATTAGCCAGCGTGAGTAGCGCAGGGGCTTCATGCTGGGTGATGGCTATTTACTCAGAAACAAAAGGAGGCCTGGCAGTCCAGCCCTCCTCCTGTTTCAGAGTACAGAGCCACCAGGCAGCCCGCACTGGAAGGCTGCACCTGCTGCTTGCAGGTGACAGCACTTCGGTTTAGAAAAAAAGAAAAGGCAATTGCTTTTTTTCTAAACCATAGTGCTGACACCTGCAGGCAGCTTGTGTAACCGTGCAGCCGCTGCACGGGCGGCCTCAGGTGTCAGCATGGCTGGAGCTAGTCGGGGGTGAGCCCCCGGCAGGGCCCCGGCTCAGGAGCCTTTTCTGGAGACTGCCGGGGCTCGGCCCATGCTAGCCCCAGCCCACTTAAAGCTCTGCCTCTAAGTATCAAATACTGATGATGCTCCTTGAAATGTCTTTTTTCCGGGAAGTCACTTCTGTCCGTGCAATCCATATACAAAGTAGAATGTTTGCATGTATTTTGCCCCAGAACGCCCGGACAGAGCTCTTATAGATGAGTTTCCTGCATCTGTAATGTTCCTGCAGTTTTATTTTTTTCGTTATGTGTCAAAATACCATCAGTTACTAATGTTACCAAAAAAGTAAATTGGGGCAGGGTGGGTGGTGTGGGGGCTCGAATGAGACCGTATGCAATTGCACCCACTGCATTTAGGGGGAGGAGTAGCAGGACTTTGTTCATGGCTCACCCCCAACCCCACTCTTGAAATGCTGGCTACTCCGTGCTTCTCGGACTGTTATCTGCAATAAGCAAGTGCCCCCCCCCCATCCCAACTTTCATCTTAAAATGGGGCCTCACGGGAGGTGACACATTCTCAGCCCGCCCTGCTGGTAGGAAGGAGGTGTGAGGAGTTAAGCAGCAGCCAGGCCCCCTGCTGCCTTAACACTTCTCAGGGGTTTCAGGTGCCACCAGTGTTTAGGAAGTCATAGATAGCTGTGGAGCTGGAGAGATAAATAAGTCTTGCAATGGTGAGGTGCTCAGCAGTCTCTATGGTGCACTGTGTGGCAGGACATTCAAATGTTAGCCCAAAACGGGCTTTTCAATCAAGCCCATAGCCCAAAGTGCTTTGTGTACTGTTTGAAGCTGAACATTACTTGTACCATACTGAGAAAGAGACGCTTCAGAGAAATGGAGGCGCCTATCCTAACTTACAGCCTTGCTGTGTGCAGACAGCGCTCCTCCCCAGGGCTTTAATAAAAGATGAAGTCTTCACCTGGATCCAGGCCTGCGCGATTAGCCTACATATATGGCTTTTGCGCAGCAGGGCACACTTCGTCTCTGTGGCGCAATCGGTTAGCGCGTTTGGCTGTTAACCGAAAGGTTGGTGGTTCAAGCCCACCCAGGGACGCAGTTTATTTTGGATTTTGGCAAACGTGAGCCAACTCCCGTTCAAAAAAAAAAAAACAACCAACGTGCAGGGTGCACTGCTTAATTCTGAAACCATATGTAAGGTGCTTCCTGTGCTGACATTTCCCTCAAGTCACACATCCATGGCCAGTCTGATTGTCTTTCAATACACGCTTACATGGCCCTATAGTTCTTGTATTCTGATGTGGGAATCTGGCATAGGCGTTTGTCTTTCAAAACCCACTTTCATGGCCCTATATTTCTGGTATTCTGATGTGGGAATCTGGCATAGGCGTTTGTCTTTCAATACCCAGTTTCATGGCCCCATAGTTCTGGTATTCTGATGTGGGAATCAGGCATAGGCGTTGTCTTTCAATATCCACTTTCATGGCCCTATATTTCTGGTAGTCTGTTGTGGGAATCTGGCATAGGCGTTTGTCTTTCAATACCCAGTTTCATGGCCCAATAGTTCTTGTTTTCCGATGTGGGAATCTGGCATAGGCGTTTGTATTTCAATACCCTTTTTCATGGGCCGATAGTTTTGGTATTCTGATGTGGGAATTTGGCATAGGTGTTTGCCTTTCGATACCCGGTTTCATGGCCCTATAGTTAGTATTTTGATGTGGGAATCTGGCATAGGGGTTGATTTTCAATACCCAGTTTCATGGCCCTACAGTTCTTGTATTCTGATGTGGGAATCTGGCATAGGCGTTTGCCTTTCAATACCCGGTTTCATGGCCCTATAGTTCTTGTATTCTGATGTGGGAATCTGGCATAGGCGTTTTTCTTTCAATACCCGATTTCATGGCCCTATAGTTCTAGTATTCTGATGTGAGAATCTGGCATAGGCGTTTTTCTTTCAATACCCGATTTCATGGCCCTATAGTTCTAGTATTCTGATGTGGGAATCTGGCAGAGGCGTTGCAGCACTAGTTTGGGAAGGACACATTTTGCTATTCCATTGCCCACCCTATATAGCAGCGCTGACAACAGAGGAGTCTCCCTTAACTTTTTTGGGGGTGTCCGGGAGGTCAGGAAGGGTCCCCATTATTATGAGGGATTAATGTTGAGCGCACCACATTGATGATGGCGGATGGCAGCGAACTGGTCACAATATGTGAACCCATTTGTATCGAGTGCAGTTAGTTATGATGTTTCTTTTAATGTTACAGCTCTTTAGAATGTATACATAATCACCACGCACGTAGAGGGATAAACTGCAAATGCAACATGAAAACAATCTACACAACGGGGTGCTTTGTAAAAAGGTAGTTGGGACTCTCTTGCAAAATGCATGTTGAGATTTAAACTGACTTTCTAAGGTTTGCAGATGTCAGACAAATGAGTAAATCATTCATTTTCATCTCCTTGGTTCGCTGCTGCACATGAATTTTAAGTAGCAGGGACAGTCTTGACGGAAAGAAATATTAGTCACCTAGTATGAAAGTCAGCTCAGAAGCAGGACACGGTTTATGATTTAAGAGTCCTGCAAGGGAACAGATGTTATCTCGCTCATTGGATTGGTGTCGCTAGAGGGCGTTGGTTTTTTGTTCGGTGGTAATAAAAGTTAGGCCTGAGGCCAGGGTATCTGACAGTTAATTGTCTTTAAAGGTCATCAGTGGCTATATGTTCTGAAGTTGTGGTCGTATAAATTAGTAGGTCTTCAGAAGCGCCAGGAGTATGGGGTATGGGTTAGTTGAGATCCTGTTTATTCAGGCCTTCCTCTATTTGCTCAAATTTGTTGTGCGGACCATGTGCAACCACAATGAAAGTTAAAGGCTTTAGGCCAGTTATTGCTAGCAATTAATTATGTTTTCAAGACCAATGTTTAACCATGTACTGACGCCATGGCCTCCTACGGACCAATCCTAAGAAGGTGTGCTCTGATTATGACATGAAGATGACTATCAAGATAAAACTGACCAAGGATAAGTGGAGAATTGGGAGAAGATGGGATTCCTTTTAAAAGATTTTGGTCCAATCATATTTTGGGGGTGGATTGTTATAGAACATCTGGGATTATTGTAATTGTTGCGAAAAGGATGTAAGATGCCAACTGATGTTGTATTGTTCAAACCTGGGTTAGTTTGGTCCTGCAACACCATCTAACCACTCCCTGAAACTGTGTACAATAAACTTGCTTTATGCACAACCGT
Organism: Ambystoma mexicanum; assembly: GCF_040938575.1. Taxonomy (NCBI): domain Eukaryota; kingdom Metazoa; phylum Chordata; class Amphibia; order Caudata; family Ambystomatidae; genus Ambystoma; species Ambystoma mexicanum. Next base: position 3,805,580 of record NC_090921.1, on the reverse strand, counting down.
GTGCTCACTTCTTAAGTGGTGGGACTGTTTCGGTTAATGTGATTAAAGGCCCATACGCACAGGGGGCTAGAGTATGGTTTTATAAAGCTAATCTTGAGCCTAGCAACACCTCCAAGTGGGTACATAAGTGTTCATAAAATACCCCGGTACAATAACCCCTGCACCTGCAAGTTCCTGCGTGCCCACTATAAATTATGCCTTTGATTTGTGTACTCTGGCCTCCGTAGTGCTGGAAATACATATGCTGTCTCTCTGCTCCCAAGTGACCTGAGGAGAAAATTGAGGAACTAAAGTGATGCATAGGGATCACTGTTGATAAGTTACCTGTGCTGGGAATGAAAACAGGCACCAGTGGTCAAAGTGTATGAAAACAAGTAGTGGAACTATATTCCCTGCTGGCCTGCCCCGCTCCCCACAAACCACATGGCCACGTCCCCTTCCACACACAACACAAACCCCCAAACACATGTGCCTGCTGTTTAAGGGAACATTTAGTGCAGTGCAAGTTTCAACTGCTTCCTACACTTTTATTTTAAACCAAAACCATTCCGGAACGGGTTCTTTTTAAAATAAAACTATAGACACAGTAGAACCTGATTAAGAAAAGTAGAAGAGCACCGCTCCCGCTCCGTTAGACCACAGCACCTTCATGAGGTGGAGTCCAGGCACAGAATGCAATAATGTGTCAGTATCTCACCAGGAACTGGATGTATTGCCTGCAGGTTACATATAGATTGCTGTGGTAGGTGCATTAAACCACTAGGCGAGCTTATCAGGTTTCAAACCTTGGACTTGCAAGACACACATGCACACAAACACATGCTGCAAAAAACTGGACTTCCTCTGAGGCATCAGGTTGAATGTTGGTGCATTTCGCTTCCTTCATCTAGTATTACTTCCATTGGCCAATGGCAACCATTTTCCACCCCAATGTTGAGGATATTTAGTTTCACAAAGAGAGACTAATCATTGGGAGTGCGAGGCATGTAAAATCGGGCCCAGCATTAAGTCTTTGTCTTCACCCTGGGGCGTATATTGATATGGGCAGAGATGTCTCCTGCCACTTTACCCGGGGACGTCAGTTGGGGGTCGCAACCTCTGAGGTCTCCCTTGCGACATCTCTGTTCTCCCTTGCAACCTCTTGAAAAAAAGTTCTCTTTTTTGTTTTTTTGGGGGGGTTTTGTAATGCAAGCTCCTAGGCTGCGGCCAGCACCATGTAGCTCTTTAAATCTGGAGTGGCTGGCTTTCTTGTTCAGGGCCGTTAAAAAAAATAAGAAAAATAAGAACAGGAGTGCCAAAAGTCTAACACTTTCGGCACTGACCCTAAATAAGAAAGAATAGGAATACCAAATAATGTGTATTTCTGGAATGCTATACAATCATTGCTAGACTTATTAAAGGTTTATTTCAGGCACACTTCAGGGGGTGAGTCACTGATTTAGTCTGTTCTTAAACGCCTCAACTCAACCTTTCATCTTTCTGAGGTCGATAAAAGAGTACCAACACATGTTGGGTGATATTGGGTGTATATTTTTACTATATAAAGAGCTTAAGCGTAAGTGCTACATAATAACACATCATTATCATTTGGTCATGGACTTCTGCTTGCATTCACAGTAATTTGGTAATATGGGCCTATACACTCTGATCTTAACAATACATATGGCGATCGATTCTTGTATGAAATGTACATCACATTATGTACATCACACTATAGTGATTTTGTAACCATATTTTTTGTGGTGTACAATGCTATGTGATGCCACTTCCTGTTTCATCAACGGGTGAATGGTTGTGTTCCATCGCTTCCTGCGATATCACTTCAGGGTGGGGTCAAATGAAATCACTTCCTGTGATGTCATCAGGGGGTCAACGGTCGTGTGATGTCACTTCCGCTACCCCTGGCATTTTGGTGAAATGACGTCCCTTTGGGGTTGCTGCCTGTTAATGATTGTTTAAACACTCACTCTCTGCTCTCAAAGCTGTGAGATTTGTTGTGCTCTTGCTTACTCCCCATTCCAAGCCGCTTCTACCCCGCCGTATTGAGCATCGTTGCGCAGTCATGCCTCCTGCCTGCAGCATTTTCAGTTGAGTGGGTGACAGCCCTGTTATCCTTTGCCAGATACCTGCTCCATTTACAGGAATTCTAATCAATTGCCTTTGCACTCACACATTTGCCGGGCATAGTTATCATTTGCACAGGCAATCAATCAGTTGCCATTCTTTGGCAATGACTGCCCAGGTCCCATAGCATTTGCCAGGATCAGAAGCTGGGCACGGCTAAGTGGGGCAGGGATGCTGCTGATAGGATATCCCAGTAGGTCCTTGACCTATTCCAAACATTGAGACCTTGTAGAGGAAACCAAGAGGAAAGATTGGTACACAGCGATTTGTTTGATGGGGGGCCTGCAAAAAAGGGGGGATGCCCAGGGGGTGTCCAAAGTTTAAGTTACCCATGGCGGGCCAGAGGGGTGCTGTGCTGCGATGTTGGGCCCATCTCCTCCCCGCAGGGTGATCCGACTCCCACAATTCAGAAGCCAGAAGACTCCTGAGATGTCAGCACACTGCAAAGTTGGAGTGATGTTATCAATTTGGGACTGGAGGGAAATACCTGTGCTGCCACCACCGGCTAAGAAGAGGAGGACCACGGATAGACTGCCTTCTTGCAGCCCTTTTGCTACAGCACTAGGACATGTAGTCATTTCAGGAGCCAAAGAACTGTTTTTGGCATTAGCCAGAGGAAGTCTTTGCTTATATTGTGCTATTACTCAGAATTCCACATCGGCTTATTATTTTACAGATTTCATATTCGTCCAATGAGAGTTCTTCATTCATGAAGCTCCAATTTTAAAAGGAAACTTAAAAAAGGTGTGGCCAGTACGGGGATCGAACCCGCGACCTTGGCGTTATTAGCACCACGCTCTAACCAACTGAGCTAACCGGCCATTAATACTCAAGATCACAGCAACAGCTACTAGCAGCCACTGTCAACAGAACAATGTTCTTAGTACATTCCCATTCAGCCCTTAGCGCCTGCTGTCAGCACATCGGAAGGCAACTTGCAGCCCAGGAGACGCGCCTGACAAGATGGAGCAGGTGACATCTAGACCATTCTTTGGCATGCACTGGATAAGAGCATTTGCACAAGATGTCGTCTTTGGGCCAGTTACAACCACTTTTGGGAAGGCTTACTGCTGCCACGGACTGCTGCCATTATAGACTCCACGCTCGAGGCTACATTATGAGGGGCAGCTGTCCTGGCCAAGCCTCAATGCCTAATGACTATAGAGTTGCTCCATATATAATACGAGTGCAATTTAGGTATTTTGCACCACATAGTTATTTGCCACTTGACTTACTTATGGCAACCTATTCTAAAGTCACTTCCAAGGTGACTCTAAGCAGTGCTTTAAGTGGGATTAGAAATTGAGGGTGGCTCTCGTTAGGGGGTTTGGCCTAGGCATGGGTGTGCTTAGTCCATGCCCCCATCAAGAGCCCCCGTCGCCTAAGAGGTGGGGGCCGCTAAAAGAAGCAGAGCTGGGGAGCACTGGCATTATTACATTTAATGCGCACAGCCCCTCCCCGGCTAAGCGGAGCAAAGGTGTGACACCAATATGCCACAGCTCACACCCAGCAGGCAGCCTTTTCATTCAAGGAGCCACATGCTGCAATGCTTTACCACAGGCTCCTTGAATGAAAGTGATGCCTGCTGCTGATGGCTCTGTACTCTGAAACAGGAGGAGGTCTGAACTGCCCAGCTCGCCTTTTGTTTCCGAGTAGATAGCCATTAGCCAGCGTGAGTAGCGCAGGGGCTTCATGCTGGGTGATGGCTATTTACTCAGAAACAAAAGGAGGCCTGGCAGTCCAGCCCTCCTCCTGTTTCAGAGTACAGAGCCACCAGGCAGCCCGCACTGGAAGGCTGCACCTGCTGCTTGCAGGTGACAGCACTTTGGTTTAGAAAAAAAGAAAAGGCAATTGCTTTTTTTCTAAACCATAGTGCTGACACCTGCAGGCAGCTTGTGTAACCGTGCAGCCGCTGCACGGGCGGCCTCAGGTGTCAGCATGGCTGGAGCTAGTCGGGGGTGAGCCCCCGGCAGGGCCCCGGCTCAGGAGCCTTTTCTGGAGACTGCCGGGGCTCGGCCCATGCTAGCCCCAGCCCACTTAAAGCTCTGCCTCTAAGTATCAAAGACTGATGATGCTCCTTGAAATGTCTTTTTTCCGGGAAGTCACTTCTGTCCGTGCAATCCATATGCAAGGTAGAATGTTTGCATGTATTTTGCCCCAGAACGCCCGGACAGAGCTCTTATAGATGAGTTTCCTGCATCTGTAATGTTCCTGCAGTTTTATTTTTTTCGTTATGTGTCAAAATACCATCAGTTACTAATGTTACCAAAAAAGTAGATTGGGGCAGAGTGGGTGGTGTGGGGGCTCGAATGAGACCGAATGCAATTGCACCCACTGCATTTAGGGGGAGGAGTAGCAGGACTTTGTTCATGGCTCACCCCCAACCCCACTCTTGAAATGCTGGCTACTCCGTGCTTCTCGGACTGTTATCCGCAATAAGCAAGTGCCCCCCCCCATCCCAACTTTCATCTTAAAATGGGGCCTCACGGGAGGTGACACATTCTCAGCCCGCCCTGCTGGTAGGAAGGAGGTGTGAGGAGTTAAGCAGCAGCCAGGCCCCCTGCTGCCTTAATACTTCTCAGGGGTTTCAGGTGCCACCAGTGTTTAGGAAGTCATAGATAGCTGTGGAGCTGGAGAGATAAATAAGTCTTGCAATGGTGAGGTGCTCAGCAGTCTCTATGGTGCACTGTGTGGCAGGACATTCAAATGTTAGCCCAAAACGGGCTTTTCAATCAAGCCCATAGCCCAAAGTGCTTTGTGTACTGTTTGAAGCTGAACATTACTTGTACCATACTGAGAAAGAGACGCTTCAGAGAAATGGAGGCGCCTATCCTAACTTACAGCCTTGCTGTGTGCAGACAGCGCTCCTCCCCAGGGCTTTAATAAAAGATGAAGTCTTCACCTGGATCCAGGCCTGCGCGATTAGCCTACATATATGGCTTTTGCGCAGCAGGGCACACATCATCTCTGTGGCGCAATCGGTTAGCGCGTTCGGCTGTTAACCGAAAGGTTGGTGGTTCAAGCCCACCCAGGGACGCAGTTTATTTTGGATTTTGGCAAACGTGAGCCAACTCCCGTTCAAAAAAAAAAAAACAACCAACGTGCAGGGTGCACTGCTTAATTCTGAAACCATATGTAAGGTGCTTCCTGTGCTGACATTTCCCTCAAGTCACACATCCATGGCCAGTCTGATTGTCTTTCAATACACGCTTACATGGCCCTATAGTTCTTGTATTCTGATGTGGGAATCTGGCATAGGCGTTTGTCTTTCAAAACCCACTTTCATGGCCCTATATTTCTGGTATTCTGATGTGGGAATCTGGCATAGGCGTTTGTCTTTCAATACCCAGTTTCATGGCCCCATAGTTCTGGTATTCTGATGTGGGAATCTGGCATAGGCGTTGTCTTTCAATATCCACTTTCATGGCCCTATATTTCTGGTAGTCTGTTGTGGGAATCTGGCATAGGCGTTTGTCTTTCAATACCCAGTTTCATGGCCCAATAGTTCTTGTTTTCCGATGTGGGAATCTGGCATAGGCGTTTGTATTTCAATACCCTTTTTCATGGGCCGATAGTTTTGGTATTCTGATGTGGGAATTTGGCATAGGTGTTTGCCTTTCGATACCCGGTTTCATGGCCCTATAGTTAGTATTTTGATGTGGGAATCTGGCATAGGGGTTGATTTTCAATACCCAGTTTCATGGCCCTACAGTTCTTGTATTCTGATGTGGGAATCTGGCATAGGCGTTTGCCTTTCAATACCCGGTTTCATGGCCCTATAGTTCTTGTATTCTGATGTGGGAATCTGGCATAGGCGTTTTTCTTTCAATACCCGATTTCATGGCCCTATAGTTCTAGTATTCTGATGTGGGAATCTGGCAGAGGCGTTGCAGCACTAGTTTGGGAAGGACACATTTTGCTATTCCATTGCCCACCCTATATAGCAGCGCTGACAACAGAGGAGTCTCCCTTAACTTTTTTGGGGGTGTCCGGGAGGTCAGGAAGGGTCCCCATTATTATGAGGGATTAATGTTGAGCGCACCACATTGATGATGGCGGATGGCAGCGAACTGGTCACAATATGTGAACCCATTTGTATCGAGTGCAGTTAGTTATGATGTTTCTTTTAATGTTACAGCTCTTTAGAATGTATACATAATCACCACGCACGTAGAGGGATAAACTGCAAATGCAACATGAAAACAATCTACACAACGGGGTGCTTTGTAAAAAGGTAGTTGGGACTCTCTTGCAAAATGCATGTTGAGATTTAAACTGACTTTCTCAGGTTTGCAGATGTCAGACAAATGAGTAAATCATTCATTTTCATCTCCTTGGTTCGCTGCTGCACATGAATTTTAAGTAGCAGGGACAGTCTTGACGGAAAGAAATATTAGTCACCTAGTAAGAAAGTCAGCTCAGAAGCAGGACACGGTTTATGATTTAAGAGTCCTGCAAGGGAACAGATGTTATCTCGCTCATTGGATTGGTGTCGCTAGAGGGCGTTGGTTTTTTGTTCGGTGGTAATAAAAGTTAGGCCTGAGGCCAGGGTATCTGACAGTTAATTGTCTTTAAAGGTCATCAGTGGCTATATGTTCTGAAGTTGTGGTCGTATAAATTAGTAGGTCTTCAGAAGCGCCAGGAGTATGGGGTATGGGTTAGTTGAGATCCTGTTTATTCAGGCCTTCCTCTATTTGCTCAAATTTGTTGTGCGGACCATGTGCAACCACAATGAAAGTTAAAGGCTTTAGGCCAGTTATTGCTAGCAATTAATTATGTTTTCAAGACCAATGTTTAACCATGTACTGACGCCATGGACTCCTACGGACCAATCCTAAGAAGGTGTGCTCTGATTATGACATGAAGATGACTATCAAGATAAAACTGACCAAGGATAAGTGGAGAATTGGGAGAAGATGGGATTCCTTTTAAAAGATTTTGGTCCAATCATATTTTGGGGGTGGATTGTTATAGAACATCTGGGATTATTGTAATTGTTGCAAAAAGGATGTAAGATGCCAACTGATGTTGTATTGTTCAAACCTGGGTTAGTTTGGTCCTGCAACACCATCTAACCACTCCCTGAAACTGTGTACAATAAACTTGCTTTATGCACAACCGTGTGCTCACTTCTTAAGTGGTGGGACTGTTTCGGTTAATGTGATTAAAGGCCCATACGCACAGGGGGCTAGAGTATGGTTTTATAAAGCTAATCTTGAGCCTAGCAACACCTCCAAGTGGGTACATAAGTGTTCATAAAATACCCCGGTACAATAACCCCTGCACCTGCAAGTTCCTGCGTGCCCACTATAAATTATGCCTTTGATTTGTGTACTCTGGCCTCCGTAGTGCTGGAAATACATATGCTGTCTCTCTGCTCCCAAGTGACCTGAGGAGAAAATTGAGGAACTAAAGTGATGCATAGGGATCACTGTTGATAAGTTACCTGTGCTGGGAATGAAAACAGGCACCAGTGGTCAAAGTGTATGAAAACAAGTAGTGGAACTATATTCCCTGCTGGCCTGCCCCGCTCCCCACAAACCACATGGCCACGTCCCCTTCCACACACAACACAAACCCCCAAACACATGCGCCTGCTGTTTAAGGGAACATTTAGTGCAGTGCAAGTTTCAACTGCTTCCTACACTTTTATTTTAAACCAAAACCATTCCGGAACGGGTTCTTTTTAAAATAAAACTATAGACACAGTAGAACCTGATTAAGAAAAGTAGAAGAGCACCGCTCCCGCTCCGTTAGACCACAGCACCTTCATGAGGTGGAGTCCAGGCACAGAATGCAATAATGTGTCAGTATCTCACCAGGAACTGGATGTATTGCCTGCAGGTTACATATAGATTGCTGTGGTAGGTGCATTAAACCACTAGGCGAGCTTATCAGGTTTCAAACCTTGGACTTGCAAGACACACATGCACACAAACACATGCTGCAAAAAACTGGACTTCCTCTGAGGCATCAGGTTGAATGTTGGTGCATTTCGCTTCCTTCATCTAGTATTACTTCCATTGGCCAATGGCAACCATTTTCCACCCCAATGTTGAGGATATTTAGTTTCACAAAGAGAGACTAATCATTGGGAGTGCGAGGCATGTAAAATCGGGCCCAGCATTTAGTCTTTGTCTTCACCCTGGGGCGTATATTGATATGGGCAGAGATGTCTCCTGCCACTTTACCCGGGGACGTCAGTTGGGGGTCGCAACCTCTGAGGTCTCCCTTGCGACATCTCTGTTCTCCCTTGCAACCTCTTGAAAAAAAGTTCTCTTTTTTGTTTTTTTGGGGGGGTTTTGTAATGCAAGCTCCTAGGCTGCGGCCAGCACCATGTAGCTCTTTAAATCTGGAGTGGCTGGCTTTCTTGTTCAGGGCCGTTAAAAAAAATAAGAAAAATAAGAACAGGAGTGCCAAAAGTCTAACACTTTCGGCACTGACCCTAAATAAGAAAGAATAGGAATACCAAATAATGTGTATTTCTGGAATGCTATACAATCATTGCTAGACTTATTAAAGGTTTATTTCAGGCACACTTCAGGGGGTGAGTCACTGATTTAGTCTGTTCTTAAACGCCTCAACTCAACCTTTCATCTTTCTGAGGTCGATAAAAGAGTACCAACACATGTTGGGTGATATTGGGTGTATATTTTTACTATATAAAGAGCTTAAGCGTAAGTGCTACATAATAACACATCATTATCATTTGGTCATGGACTTCTGCTTGCATTCACAGTAATTTGGTAATATGGGCCTATACACTCTGATCTTAACAATACATATGGCGATCGATTCTTGTATGAAATGTACATCACATTATGTACATCACACTATAGTGATATTGTAACCATATTTTTTGTGGTGTACAATGCTATGTGATGCCACTTCCTGTTTCATCAACGGGTGAATGGTTGTGTTCCATCGCTTCCTGCGATATCACTTCAGGGTGGGGTCAAATGAAATCACTTCCTGTGATGTCATCAGGGGGTCAACGGTCGTGTGATGTCACTTCCGCTACCCCTGGCATTTTGGTGAAATGACGTCCCTTTGGGGTTGCTGCCTGTTAATGATTGTTTAAACACTCACTCTCTGCTCTCAAAGCTGTGAGATTTGTTGTGCTCTTGCTTACTCCCCATTCCAAGCCGCTTCTACCCCGCCGTACTGAGCATCGTTGCGCAGTCATGCCTCCTGCCTGCAGCATTTTCAGTTGAGTGGGTGACAGCCCTGTTATCCTTTGCCAGATACCTGCTCCATTTACAGGAATTCTAATCAATTGCCTTTGCACTCACACATTTGCCGGGCATAGTTATCATTTGCACAGGCAATCAATCAGTTGCCATTCTTTGGCAATGACTGCCCAGGTCCCATAGCATTTGCCAGGATCAGAAGCTGGGCACGGCTAAGTGGGGCAGGGATGCTGCTGATAGGATATCCCAGTAGGTCCTTGACCTATTCCAAACATTGAGACCTTGTAGAGGAAACCAAGAGGAAAGATTGGTACACAGCGATTTGTTTGATGGGGGGCCTGCAAAAAAGGGGGGATGCCCAGGGGGTGTCCAAAGTTTAAGTTACCCAAGGCGGGCCAGAGGGGTGCTGTGCTGCGATGTTGGGCCCATCTCCTCCCCGCAGGGTGATCCGACTCCCACAATTCAGAAGCCAGAAGACTCCTGAGATGTCAGCACACTGCAAAGTTGGAGTGATGTTATCAATTTGGGACTGGAGGGAAATACCTGTGCTGCCACCACCGGCTAAGAAGAGGAGGACCACGGATAGACTGCCTTCTTGCAGCCCTTTTGCTACAGCACTAGGACATGTAGTCATTTCAGGAGCCAAAGAACTGTTTTTGGCATTAGCCAGAGGAAGTCTTTGCTTATATTGTGCTATTACTCAGAATTCCACATCGGCTTATTATTTAACAGATTTCATATTCGTCCAATGAGAGTTCTTCATTCATGAAGCTCCAATTTTAAAAGGAAACTTAAAAAAGGTGTGGCCAGTACGGGGATCGAACCCGCGACCTTGGCGTTATTAGCACCACGCTCTAACCAACTGAGCTAACCGGCCATTAATACTCAAGATCACAGCAACAGCTACTAGCAGCCACTGTCAACAGAACAATGTTCTTAGTACATTCCCATTCATCCCTTAGCGCCTGCTGTCAGCACATCGGAAGGCAACTTGCAGCCCAGGAGACGCGCCTGACAAGATGGAGCAGGTGACATCTAGACCATTCTTTGGCATGCACTGGATAAGAGCATTTGCACAAGATGTCGTCTTTGGGCCAGTTACAACCACTTTTGGGAAGGCTTACTGCTGCCACGGACTGCTGCCATTATAGACTCCACGCTCGAGGCTACATTATGAGGGGCAGCTGTCCTGGCCAAGCCTCAATGCCTAATGACTATAGAGTTGCTCCATATATAATACGAGTGCAATTTAGGTATTTTGCACCACATAGTTATTTGCCACTTGACTTACTTATGGCAACCTATTCTAAAGTCACTTCCAAGGTGACTCTAAGCAGTGCTTTAAGTGGGATTAGAAATTGAGGGTGGCTCTCGTTAGGGGGTTTGGCCTAGGCATGGGTGTGCTTAGTCCATGCCCCCATCAAGAGCCCCCGTCGCCTAAGAGGTGGGGGCCGCTAAAAGAAGCAGAGCTGGGGAGCACTGGCATTATTACATTTAATGCGCACAGCCCCTCCCCGGCTAAGCGGAGCAAAGGTGTGACACCAGTATGCCACAGCTCACACCCAGCAGGCAGCCTTTTCATTCAAGGAGCCACATGCTGCAATGCTTTACCACAGGCTCCTTGAATGAAAGTGATGCCTGCTGCTGATGGCTCTGTACTCTGAAACAGGAGGAGGTCTGAACTGCCCAGCTCGCCTTTTGTTTCCGAGTAGATAGCCATTAGCCAGCGTGAGTAGCGCAGGGGCTTCATGCTGGGTGATGGCTATTTACTCAGAAACAAAAGGAGGCCTGGCAGTCCAGCCCTCCTCCTGTTTCAGAGTACAGAGCCACCAGGCAGCCCGCACTGGAAGGCTGCACCTGCTGCTTGCAGGTGACAGCACTTTGGTTTAGAAAAAAAGAAAAGGCAATTGCTTTTTTTCTAAACCATAGTGCTGACACCTGCAGGCAGCTTGTGTAACCGTGCAGCCGCTGCACGGGCGGCCTCAGGTGTCAGCATGGCTGGAGCTAGTCGGGGGTGAGCCCCCGGCAGGGCCCCGGCTCAGGAGCCTTTTCTGGAGACTGCCGGGGCTCGGCCCATGCTAGCCCCAGCCCACTTAAAGCTCTGCCTCTAAGTATCAAAGACTGATGATGCTCCTTGAAATGTCTTTTTTCCGGGAAGTCACTTCTGTCCGTGCAATCCATATACAAAGTAGAATGTTTGCATGTATTTTGCCCCAGAACGCCCGGACAGAGCTCTTATAGATGAGTTTCCTGCATCTGTAATGTTCCTGCAGTTTTATTTTTTTCGTTATGTGTCAAAATACCATCAGTTACTAATGTTACCAAAAAAGTAGATTGGGGCAGAGTGGGTGGTGTGGGGGCTCGAATGAGACCGAATGCAATTGCACCCACTGCATTTAGGGGGAGGAGTAGCAGGACTTTGTTCATGGCTCACCCCCAACCCCACTCTTGAAATGCTGGCTACTCCGTGCTTCTCGGACTGTTATCCGCAATAAGCAAGTGCCCCCCCCCCCATCCCAACTTTCATCTTAAAATGGGGCCTCACGGGAGGTGACACATTCTCAGCCCGCCCTGCTGGTAGGAAGGAGGTGTGAGGAGTTAAGCAGCAGCCAGGCCCCCTGCTGCCTTAATACTTCTCAGGGGTTTCAGGTGCCACCAGTGTTTAGGAAGTCATAGATAGCTGTGGAGCTGGAGAGATAAATAAGTCTTGCAATGGTGAGGTGCTCAGCAGTCTCTATGGTGCACTGTGTGGCAGGACATTCAAATGTTAGCCCAAAACGGGCTTTTCAATCAAGCCCATAGCCCAAAGTGCTTTGTGTACTGTTTGAAGCTGAACATTACTTGTACCATACTGAGAAAGAGACGCTTCAGAGAAATGGAGGCGCCTATCCTAACTTACAGCCTTGCTGTGTGCAGACAGCGCTCCTCCCCAGGGCTTTAATAAAAGATGAAGTCTTCACCTGGATCCAGGCCTGCGCGATTAGCCTACATATATGGCTTTTGCGCAGCAGGGCACACATCATCTCTGTGGCGCAATCGGTTAGCGCGTTCGGCTGTTAACCGAAAGGTTGGTGGTTCAAGCCCACCCAGGGACGCAGTTTATTTTGGATTTTGGCAAACGTGAGCCAACTCCCGTTCAAAAAAAAAAAAACAACCAACGTGCAGGGTGCACTGCTTAATTCTGAAACCATATGTAAGGTGCTTCCTGTGCTGACATTTCCCTCAAGTCACACATCCATGGCCAGTCTGATTGTCTTTCAATACACGCTTACATGGCCCTATAGTTCTTGTATTCTGATGTGGGAATCTGGCATAGGCGTTTGTCTTTCAAAACCCACTTTCATGGCCCTATATTTCTGGTATTCTGATGTGGGAATCTGGCATAGGCGTTTGTCTTTCAATACCCAGTTTCATGGCCCCATAGTTCTGGTATTCTGATGTGGGAATCTGGCATAGGCGTTGTCTTTCAATATCCACTTTCATGGCCCTATATTTCTGGTAGTCTGTTGTGGGAATCTGGCATAGGCGTTTGTCTTTCAATACCCAGTTTCATGGCCCAATAGTTCTTGTTTTCCGATGTGGGAATCTGGCATAGGCGTTTGTATTTCAATACCCTTTTTCATGGGCCGATAGTTTTGGTATTCTGATGTGGGAATTTGGCATAGGTGTTTGCCTTTCGATACCCGGTTTCATGGCCCTATAGTTAGTATTTTGATGTGGGAATCTGGCATAGGGGTTGATTTTCAATACCCAGTTTCATGGCCCTACAGTTCTTGTATTCTGATGTGGGAATCTGGCATAGGCGTTTGCCTTTCAATACCCGGTTTCATGGCCCTATAGTTCTTGTATTCTGATGTGGGAATCTGGCATAGGCGTTTTTCTTTCAATACCCGATTTCATGGCCCTATAGTTCTAGTATTCTGATGTGGGAATCTGGCAGAGGCGTTGCAGCACTAGTTTGGGAAGGACACATTTTGCTATTCCATTGCCCACCCTATATAGCAGCGCTGACAACAGAGGAGTCTCCCTTAACTTTTTTGGGGGTGTCCGGGAGGTCAGGAAGGGTCCCCATTATTATGAGGGATTAATGTTGAGCGCACCACATTGATGATGGCGGATGGCAGCGAACTGGTCACAATATGTGAACCCATTTGTATCGAGTGCAGTTAGTTATGATGTTTCTTTTAATGTTACAGCTCTTTAGAATGTATACATAATCACCACGCACGTAGAGGGATAAACTGCAAATGCAACATGAAAACAATCTACACAACGGGGTGCTTTGTAAAAAGGTAGTTGGGACTCTCTTGCAAAATGCATGTTGAGATTTAAACTGACTTTCTCAGGTTTGCAGATGTCAGACAAATGAGTAAATCATTCATTTTCATCTCCTTGGTTCGCTGCTGCACATGAATTTTAAGTAGCAGGGACAGTCTTGACGGAAAGAAATATTAGTCACCTAGTAAGAAAGTCAGCTCAGAAGCAGGACACGGTTTATGATTTAAGAGTCCTGCAAGGGAACAGATGTTATCTCGCTCATTGGATTGGTGTCGCTAGAGGGCGTTGGTTTTTTGTTCGGTGGTAATAAAAGTTAGGCCTGAGGCCAGGGTATCTGACAGTTAATTGTCTTTAAAGGTCATCAGTGGCTATATGTTCTGAAGTTGTGGTCGTATAAATTAGTAGGTCTTCAGGAGCGCCAGGAGTATGGGGTATGGGTTAGTTGAGATCCTGTTTATTCAGGCCTTCCTCTATTTGCTCAAATTTGTTGTGCGGACCATGTGCAACCACAATGAAAGTTAAAGGCTTTAGGCCAGTTATTGCTAGCAATTAATTATGTTTTCAAGACCAATGTTTAACCATGTACTGACGCCATGGACTCCTACGGACCAATCCTAAGAAGGTGTGCTCTGATTATGACATGAAGATGACTATCAAGATAAAACTGACCAAGGATAAGTGGAGAATTGGGAGAAGATGGGATTCCTTTTAAAAGATTTTGGTCCAATCATATTTTGGGGGTGGATTGTTATAGAACATCTGGGATTATTGTAATTGTTGCAAAAAGGATGTAAGATGCCAACTGATGTTGTATTGTTCAAACCTGGGTTAGTTTGGTCCTGCAACACCATCTAACCACTCCCTGAAACTGTGTACAATAAACTTGCTTTATGCACAACCGTGTGCTCACTTCTTAAGTGGTGGGACTGTTTCGGTTAATGTGATTAAAGGCCCATACGCACAGGGGGCTAGAGTATGGTTTTATAAAGCTAATCTTGAGCCTAGCAACACCTCCAAGTGGGTACATAAGTGTTCATAAAATACCCCGGTACAATAACCCCTGCACCTGCAAGTTCCTGCGTGCCCACTATAAATTATGCCTTTGATTTGTGTACTCTGGCCTCCGTAGTGCTGGAAATACATATGCTGTCTCTCTGCTCCCAAGTGACCTGAGGAGAAAATTGAGGAACTAAAGTGATGCATAGGGATCACTGTTGATAAGTTACCTGTGCTGGGAATGAAAACAGGCACCAGTGGTCAAAGTGTATGAAAACAAGTAGTGGAACTATATTCCCTGCTGGCCTGCCCCGCTCCCCACAAACCACATGGCCACGTCCCCTTCCACACACAACACAAACCCCCAAACACATGCGCCTGCTGTTTAAGGGAACATTTAGTGCAGTGCAAGTTTCAACTGCTTCCTACACTTTTATTTTAAACCAAAACCATTCCGGAACGGGTTCTTTTTAAAATAAAACTATAGACACAGTAGAACCTGATTAAGAAAAGTAGAAGAGCACCGCTCCCGCTCCGTTAGACCACAGCACCTTCATGAGGTGGAGTCCAGGCACAGAATGCAATAATGTGTCAGTATCTCACCAGGAACTGGATGTATTGCCTGCAGGTTACATATAGATTGCTGTGGTAGGTGCATTAAACCACTAGGCGAGCTTATCAGGTTTCAAACCTTGGACTTGCAAGACACACATGCACACAAACACATGCTGCAAAAAACTGGACTTCCTCTGAGGCATCAGGTTGAATGTTGGTGCATTTCGCTTCCTTCATCTAGTATTACTTCCATTGGCCAATGGCAACTATTTTCCACCCCAATGTTGAGGATATTTAGTTTCACAAAGAGAGACTAATCATTGGGAGTGCGAGGCATGTAAAATCGGGCCCAGCATTTAGTCTTTGTCTTCACCCTGGGGCGTATATTGATATGGGCAGAGATGTCTCCTGCCACTTTACCCGGGGACGTCAGTTGGGGGTCGCAACCTCTGAGGTCTCCCTTGCGACATCTCTGTTCTCCCTTGCAACCTCTTGAAAAAAAGTTCTCTTTTTTGTTTTTTTGGGGGGGTTTTGTAATGCAAGCTCCTAGGCTGCGGCCAGCACCATGTAGCTCTTTAAATCTGGAGTGGCTGGCTTTCTTGTTCAGGGCCGTTAAAAAAAATAAGAAAAATAAGAACAGGAGTGCCAAAAGTCTAACACTTTCGGCACTGACCCTAAATAAGAAAGAATAGGAATACCAAATAATGTGTATTTCTGGAATGCTATACAATCATTGCTAGACTTATTAAAGGTTTATTTCAGGCACACTTCAGGGGGTGAGTCACTGATTTAGTCTGTTCTTAAACGCCTCAACTCAACCTTTCATCTTTCTGAGGTCGATAAAAGAGTACCAACACATGTTGGGTGATATTGGGTGTATATTTTTACTATATAAAGAGCTTAAGCGTAAGTGCTACATAATAACACATCATTATCATTTGGTCATGGACTTCTGCTTGCATTCACAGTAATTTGGTAATATGGGCCTATACACTCTGATCTTAACAATACATATGGCGATCGATTCTTGTATGAAATGTACATCACATTATGTACATCACACTATAGTGATATTGTAACCATATTTTTTGTGGTGTACAATGCTATGTGATGCCACTTCCTGTTTCATCAACGGGTGAATGGTTGTGTTCCATCGCTTCCTGCGATATCACTTCAGGGTGGGGTCAAATGAAATCACTTCCTGTGATGTCATCAGGGGGTCAACGGTCGTGTGATGTCACTTCCGCTACCCCTGGCATTTTGGTGAAATGACGTCCCTTTGGGGTTGCTGCCTGTTAATGATTGTTTAAACACTCACTCTCTGCTCTCAAAGCTGTGAGATTTGTTGTGCTCTTGCTTACTCCCCATTCCAAGCCGCTTCTACCCCGCCGTACTGAGCATCGTTGCGCAGTCATGCCTCCTGCCTGCAGCATTTTCAGTTGAGTGGGTGACAGCCCTGTTATCCTTTGCCAGATACCTGCTCCATTTACAGGAATTCTAATCAATTGCCTTTGCACTCACACATTTGCCGGGCATAGTTATCATTTGCACAGGCAATCAATCAGTTGCCATTCTTTGGCAATGACTGCCCAGGTCCCATAGCATTTGCCAGGATCAGAAGCTGGGCACGGCTAAGTGGGGCAGGGATGCTGCTGATAGGATATCCCAGTAGGTCCTTGACCTATTCCAAACATTGAGACCTTGTAGAGGAAACCAAGAGGAAAGATTGGTACACAGCGATTTGTTTGATGGGGGGCCTGCAAAAAAGGGGGGATGCCCAGGGGGTGTCCAAAGTTTAAGTTACCCAAGGCGGGCCAGAGGGGTGCTGTGCTGCGATGTTGGGCCCATCTCCTCCCCGCAGGGTGATCCGACTCCCACAATTCAGAAGCCAGAAGACTCCTGAGATGTCAGCACACTGCAAAGTTGGAGTGATGTTATCAATTTGGGACTGGAGGGAAATACCTGTGCTGCCACCACCGGCTAAGAAGAGGAGGACCACGGATAGACTGCCTTCTTGCAGCCCTTTTGCTACAGCACTAGGACATGTAGTCATTTCAGGAGCCAAAGAACTGTTTTTGGCATTAGCCAGAGGAAGTCTTTGCTTATATTGTGCTATTACTCAGAATTCCACATCGGCTTATTATTTAACAGATTTCATATTCGTCCAATGAGAGTTCTTCATTCATGAAGCTCCAATTTTAAAAGGAAACTTAAAAAAGGTGTGGCCAGTACGGGGATCGAACCCGCGACCTTGGCGTTATTAGCACCACGCTCTAACCAACTGAGCTAACCGGCCATTAATACTCAAGATCACAGCAACAGCTACTAGCAGCCACTGTCAACAGAACAATGTTCTTAGTACATTCCCATTCATCCCTTAGCGCCTGCTGTCAGCACATCGGAAGGCAACTTGCAGCCCAGGAGACGCGCCTGACAAGATGGAGCAGGTGACATCTAGACCATTCTTTGGCATGCACTGGATAAGAGCATTTGCACAAGATGTCGTCTTTGGGCCAGTTACAACCACTTTTGGGAAGGCTTACTGCTGCCACGGACTGCTGCCATTATAGACTCCACGCTCGAGGCTACATTATGAGGGGCAGCTGTCCTGGCCAAGCCTCAATGCCTAATGACTATAGAGTTGCTCCATATATAATACGAGTGCAATTTAGGTATTTTGCACCACAAAGTTATTTGCCACTTGACTTACTTATGGCAACCTATTCTAAAGTCACTTCCAAGGTGACTCTAAGCAGTGCTTTAAGTGGGATTAGAAATTGAGGGTGGCTCTCGTTAGGGGGTTTGGCCTAGGCATGGGTGTGCTTAGTCCATGCCCCCATCAAGAGCCCCCGTCGCCTAAGAGGTGGGGGCCGCTAAAAGAAGCAGAGCTGGGGAGCACTGGCATTATTACATTTAATGCGCACAGCCCCTCCCCGGCTAAGCGGAGCAAAGGTGTGACACCAGTATGCCACAGCTCACACCCAGCAGGCAGCCTTTTCATTCAAGGAGCCACATGCTGCAATGCTTTACCACAGGCTCCTTGAATGAAAGTGATGCCTGCTGCTGATGGCTCTGTACTCTGAAACAGGAGGAGGTCTGAACTGCCCAGCTCGCCTTTTGTTTCCGAGTAGATAGCCATTAGCCAGCGTGAGTAGCGCAGGGGCTTCATGCTGGGTGATGGCTATTTACTCAGAAACAAAAGGAGGCCTGGCAGTCCAGCCCTCCTCCTGTTTCAGAGTACAGAGCCACCAGGCAGCCCGCACTGGAAGGCTGCACCTGCTGCTTGCAGGTGACAGCACTTCGGTTTAGAAAAAAAGAAAAGGCAATTGCTTTTTTTCTAAACCATAGTGCTGACACCTGCAGGCAGCTTGTGTAACCGTGCAGCCGCTGCACGGGCGGCCTCAGGTGTCAGCATGGCTGGAGCTAGTCGGGGGTGAGCCCCCGGCAGGGCCCCGGCTCAGGAGCCTTTTCTGGAGACTGCCGGGGCTCGGCCCATGCTAGCCCCAGCCCACTTAAAGCTCTGCCTCTAAGTATCAAAGACTGATGATGCTCCTTGAAATGTCTTTTTTCCGGGAAGTCACTTCTGTCCGTGCAATCCATATACAAAGTAGAATGTTTGCATGTATTTTGCCCCAGAACGCCCGGACAGAGCTCTTATAGATGAGTTTCCTGCATCTGTAATGTTCCTGCAGTTTTATTTTTTTCGTTATGTGTCAAAATACCATCAGTTACTAATGTTACCAAAAAAGTAGATTGGGGCAGGGTGGGTGGTGTGGGGGCTCGAATGAGACCGTATGCAATTGCACCCACTGCATTTAGGGGGAGGAGTAGCAGGACTTTGTTCATGGCTCACCCCCAACCCCACTCTTGAAATGCTGGCTACTCCGTGCTTCTCGGACTGTTATCCGCAATAAGCAAGTGCCCCCCCCCCCATCCCAACTTTCATCTTAAAATGGGGCCTCACGGGAGGTGACACATTCTCAGCCCGCCCTGCTGGTAGGAAGGAGGTGTGAGGAGTTAAGCAGCAGCCAGGCCCCCTGCTGCCTTAACACTTCTCAGGGGTTTCAGGTGCCACCAGTGTTTAGGAAGTCATAGATAGCTGTGGAGCTGGAGAGATAAATAAGTCTTGCAATGGTGAGGTGCTCAGCAGTCTCTATGGTGCACTGTGTGGCAGGACATTCAAATGTTAGCCCAAAACGGGCTTTTCAATCAAGCCCATAGCCCAAAGTGCTTTGTGTACTGTTTGAAGCTGAACATTACTTGTACCATACTGAGAAAGAGACGCTTCAGAGAAATGGAGGCGCCTATCCTAACTTACAGCCTTGCTGTGTGCAGACAGCGCTCCTCCCCAGGGCTTTAATAAAAGATGAAGTCTTCACCTGGATCCAGGCCTGCGCGATTAGCCTACATATATGGCTTTTGCGCAGCAGGGCACACATCGTCTCTGTGGCGCAATCGGTTAGCGCGTTCGGCTGTTAACCGAAAGGTTGGTGGTTCAAGCCCACCCAGGGACGCAGTTTATTTTGGATTTTGGCAAACGTGAGCCAACTCCCGTTCAAAAAAAAAAAAACAACCAACGTGCAGGGTGCACTGCTTAATTCTGAAACCATATGTAAGGTGCTTCCTGTGCTGACATTTCCCTCAAGTCACACATCCATGGCCAGTCTGATTGTCTTTCAATACACGCTTACATGGCCCTATAGTTCTTGTATTCTGATGTGGGAATCTGGCATAGGCGTTTGTCTTTCAAAACCCACTTTCATGGCCCTATATTTCTGGTATTCTGATGTGGGAATCTGGCATAGGCGTTTGTCTTTCAATACCCAGTTTCATGGCCCCATAGTTCTGGTATTCTGATGTGGGAATCAGGCATAGGCGTTGTCTTTCAATATCCACTTTCATGGCCCTATATTTCTGGTAGTCTGTTGTGGGAATCTGGCATAGGCGTTTGTCTTTCAATACCCAGTTTCATGGCCCAATAGTTCTTGTTTTCCGATGTGGGAATCTGGCATAGGCGTTTGTATTTCAATACCCTTTTTCATGGGCCGATAGTTTTGGTATTCTGATGTGGGAATTTGGCATAGGTGTTTGCCTTTCGATACCCGGTTTCATGGCCCTATAGTTAGTATTTTGATGTGGGAATCTGGCATAGGGGTTGATTTTCAATACCCAGTTTCATGGCCCTACAGTTCTTGTATTCTGATGTGGGAATCTGGCATAGGCGTTTGCCTTTCAATACCCGGTTTCATGGCCCTATAGTTCTTGTATTCTGATGTGGGAATCTGGCATAGGCGTTTTTCTTTCAATACCCGATTTCATGGCCCTATAGTTCTAGTATTCTGATGTGGGAATCTGGCAGAGGCGTTGCAGCACTAGTTTGGGAAGGACACATTTTGCTATTCCATTGCCCACCCTATATAGCAGCGCTGACAACAGAGGAGTCTCCCTTAACTTTTTTGGGGGTGTCCGGGAGGTCAGGAAGGGTCCCCATTATTATGAGGGATTAATGTTGAGCGCACCACATTGATGATGGCGGATGGCAGCGAACTGGTCACAATATGTGAACCCATTTGTATCGAGTGCAGTTAGTTATGATGTTTCTTTTAATGTTACAGCTCTTTAGAATGTATACATAATCACCACGCACGTAGAGGGATAAACTGCAAATGCAACATGAAAACAATCTACACAACGGGGTGCTTTGTAAAAAGGTAGTTGGGACTCTCTTGCAAAATGCATGTTGAGATTTAAACTGACTTTCTCAGGTTTGCAGATGTCAGACAAATGAGTAAATCATTCATTTTCATCTCCTTGGTTCGCTGCTGCACATGAATTTTAAGTAGCAGGGACAGTCTTGACGGAAAGAAATATTAGTCACCTAGTAAGAAAGTCAGCTCAGAAGCAGGACACGGTTTATGATTTAAGAGTCCTGCAAGGGAACAGATGTTATCTCGCTCATTGGATTGGTGTCGCTAGAGGGCGTTGGTTTTTTGTTCGGTGGTAATAAAAGTTAGGCCTGAGGCCAGGGTATCTGACAGTTAATTGTCTTTAAAGGTCATCAGTGGCTATATGTTCTGAAGTTGTGGTCGTATAAATTAGTAGGTCTTCAGAAGCGCCAGGAGTATGGGGTATGGGTTAGTTGAGATCCTGTTTATTCAGGCCTTCCTCTATTTGCTCAAATTTGTTGTGCGGACCATGTGCAACCACAATGAAAGTTAAAGGCTTTAGGCCAGTTATTGCTAGCAATTAATTATGTTTTCAAGACCAATGTTTAACCATGTACTGACGCCATGGACTCCTACGGACCAATCCTAAGAAGGTGTGCTCTGATTATGACATGAAGATGACTATCAAGATAAAACTGACCAAGGATAAGTGGAGAATTGGGAGAAGATGGGATTCCTTTTAAAAGATTTTGGTCCAATCATATTTTGGGGGTGGATTGTTATAGAACATCTGGGATTATTGTAATTGTTGCAAAAAGGATGTAAGATGCCAACTGATGTTGTATTGTTCAAACCTGGGTTAGTTTGGTCCTGCAACACCATCTAACCACTCCCTGAAACTGTGTACAATAAACTTGCTTTATGCACAACCGTGTGCTCACTTCTTAAGTGGTGGGACTGTTTCGGTTAATGTGATTAAAGGCCCATACGCACAGGGGGCTAGAGTATGGTTTTATAAAGCTAATCTTGAGCCTAGCAACACCTCCAAGTGGGTACATAAGTGTTCATAAAATACCCCGGTACAATAACCCCTGCACCTGCAAGTTCCTGCGTGCCCTCTATAAATTATGCCTTTGATTTGTGTACTCTGGCCTCCGTAGTGCTGGAAATACATATGCTGTCTCTCTGCTCCCAAGTGACCTGAGGAGAAAATTGAGGAACTAAAGTGATGCATAGGGATCACTGTTGATAAGTTACCTGTGCTGGGAATGAAAACAGGCACCAGTGGTCAAAGTGTATGAAAACAAGTAGTGGAACTATATTCCCTGCTGGCCTGCCCCGCTCCCCACAAACCACATGGCCACGTCCCCTTCCACACACAACACAAACCCCCAAACACATGCGCCTGCTGTTTAAGGGAACATTTAGTGCAGTGCAAGTTTCAACTGCTTCCTACACTTTTATTTTAAACCAAAACCATTCCGGAACGGATTCTTTTTAAAATAAAACTATAGACACAGTAGAACCTGATTAAGAAAAGTAGAAGAGCACCGCTCCCGCTCCGTTAGACCACAGCACCTTCATGAGGTGGAGTCCAGGCACAGAATGCAATAATGTGTCAGTATCTCACCAGGAACTGGATGTATTGCCTGCAGGTTACATATAGATTGCTGTGGTAGGTGCATTAAACCACTAGGCGAGCTTATCAGGTTTCAAACCTTGGACTTGCAAGACACACATGCACACAAACACATGCTGCAAAAAACTGGACTTCCTCTGAGGCATCAGGTTGAATGTTGGTGCATTTCGCTTCCTTCATCTAGTATTACTTCCATTGGCCAATGGCAACCATTTTCCACCCCAATGTTGAGGATATTTAGTTTCACAAAGAGAGACTAATCATTGGGAGTGCGAGGCATGTAAAATCGGGCCCAGCATTTAGTCTTTGTCTTCACCCTGGGGCGTATATTGATATGGGCAGAGATGTCTCCTGCCACTTTACCCGGGGACGTCAGTTGGGGGTCGCAACCTCTGAGGTCTCCCTTGCGACATCTCTGTTCTCCCTTGCAACCTCTTGAAAAAAAGTTCTCTTTTTTGTTTTTTTGGGGGGGTTTTGTAATGCAAGCTCCTAGGCTGCGGCCAGCACCATGTAGCTCTTTAAATCTGGAGTGGCTGGCTTTCTTGTTCAGGGCCGTTAAAAAAAATAAGAAAAATAAGAACAGGAGTGCCAAAAGTCTAACACTTTCGGCACTGACCCTAAATAAGAAAGAATAGGAATACCAAATAATGTGTATTTCTGGAATGCTATACAATCATTGCTAGACTTATTAAAGGTTTATTTCAGGCACACTTCAGGGGGTGAGTCACTGATTTAGTCTGTTCTTAAACGCCTCAACTCAACCTTTCATCTTTCTGAGGTCGATAAAAGAGTACCAACACATGTTGGGTGATATTGGGTGTATATTTTTACTATATAAAGAGCTTAAGCGTAAGTGCTACATAATAACACATCATTATCATTTGGTCATGGACTTCTGCTTGCATTCACAGTAATTTGGTAATATGGGCCTATACACTCTGATCTTAACAATACATATGGCGATCGATTCTTGTATGAAATGTACATCACATTATGTACATCACACTATAGTGATATTGTAACCATATTTTTTGTGGTGTACAATGCTATGTGATGCCACTTCCTGTTTCATCAACGGGTGAATGGTTGTGTTCCATCGCTTCCTGCGATATCACTTCAGGGTGGGGTCAAATGAAATCACTTCCTGTGATGTCATCAGGGGGTCAACGGTCGTGTGATGTCACTTCCGCTACCCCTGGCATTTTGGTGAAATGACGTCCCTTTGGGGTTGCTGCCTGTTAATGATTGTTTAAACACTCACTCTCTGCTCTCAAAGCTGTGAGATTTGTTGTGCTCTTGCTTACTCCCCATTCCAAGCCGCTTCTACCCCGCCGTACTGAGCATCGTTGCGCAGTCATGCCTCCTGCCTGCAGCATTTTCAGTTGAGTGGGTGACAGCCCTGTTATCCTTTGCCAGATACCTGCTCCATTTACAGGAATTCTAATCAATTGCCTTTGCACTCACACATTTGCCGGGCATAGTTATCATTTGCACAGGCAATCAATCAGTTGCCATTCTTTGGCAATGACTGCCCAGGTCCCATAGCATTTGCCAGGATCAGAAGCTGGGCACGGCTAAGTGGGGCAGGGATGCTGCTGATAGGATATCCCAGTAGGTCCTTGACCTATTCCAAACATTGAGACCTTGTAGAGGAAACCAAGAGGAAAGATTGGTACACAGCGATTTGTTTGATGGGGGGCCTGCAAAAAAGGGGGGATGCCCAGGGGGTGTCCAAAGTTTAAGTTACCCAAGGCGGGCCAGAGGGGTGCTGTGCTGCGATGTTGGGCCCATCTCCTCCCCGCAGGGTGATCCGACTCCCACAATTCAGAAGCCAGAAGACTCCTGAGATGTCAGCACACTGCAAAGTTGGAGTGATGTTATCAATTTGGGACTGGAGGGAAATACCTGTGCTGCCACCACCGGCTAAGAAGAGGAGGACCACGGATAGACTGCCTTCTTGCAGCCCTTTTGCTACAGCACTAGGACATGTAGTCATTTCAGGAGCCAAAGAACTGTTTTTGGCATTAGCCAGAGGAAGTCTTTGCTTATATTGTGCTATTACTCAGAATTCCACATCGGCTTATTATTTAACAGATTTCATATTCGTCCAATGAGAGTTCTTCATTCATGAAGCTCCAATTTTAAAAGGAAACTTAAAAAAGGTGTGGCCAGTACGGGGATCGAACCCGCGACCTTGGCGTTATTAGCACCACGCTCTAACCAACTGAGCTAACCGGCCATTAATACTCAAGATCACAGCAACAGCTACTAGCAGCCACTGTCAACAGAACAATGTTCTTAGTACATTCCCATTCATCCCTTAGCGCCTGCTGTCAGCACATCGGAAGGCAACTTGCAGCCCAGGAGACGCGCCTGACAAGATGGAGCAGGTGACATCTAGACCATTCTTTGGCATGCACTGGATAAGAGCATTTGCACAAGATGTCGTCTTTGGGCCAGTTACAACCACTTTTGGGAAGGCTTACTGCTGCCACGGACTGCTGCCATTATAGACTCCACGCTCGAGGCTACATTATGAGGGGCAGCTGTCCTGGCCAAGCCTCAATGCCTAATGACTATAGAGTTGCTCCATATATAATACGAGTGCAATTTAGGTATTTTGCACCACATAGTTATTTGCCACTTGACTTACTTATGGCAACCTATTCTAAAGTCACTTCCAAGGTGACTCTAAGCAGTGCTTTAAGTGGGATTAGAAATTGAGGGTGGCTCTCGTTAGGGGGTTTGGCCTAGGCATGGGTGTGCTTAGTCCATGCCCCCATCAAGAGCCCCCGTCGCCTAAGAGGTGGGGGCCGCTAAAAGAAGCAGAGCTGGGGAGCACTGGCATTATTACATTTAATGCGCACAGCCCCTCCCCGGCTAAGCGGAGCAAAGGTGTGACACCAGTATGCCACAGCTCACACCCAGCAGGCAGCCTTTTCATTCAAGGAGCCACATGCTGCAATGCTTTACCACAGGCTCCTTGAATGAAAGTGATGCCTGCTGCTGATGGCTCTGTACTCTGAAACAGGAGGAGGTCTGAACTGCCCAGCTCGCCTTTTGTTTCCGAGTAGATAGCCATTAGCCAGCGTGAGTAGCGCAGGGGCTTCATGCTGGGTGATGGCTATTTACTCAGAAACAAAAGGAGGCCTGGCAGTCCAGCCCTCCTCCTGTTTCAGAGTACAGAGCCACCAGGCAGCCCGCACTGGAAGGCTGCACCTGCTGCTTGCAGGTGACAGCACTTTGGTTTAGAAAAAAAGAAAAGGCAATTGCTTTTTTTCTAAACCATAGTGCTGACACCTGCAGGCAGCTTGTGTAACCGTGCAGCCGCTGCACGGGCGGCCTCAGGTGTCAGCATGGCTGGAGCTAGTCGGGGGTGAGCCCCCGGCAGGGCCCCGGCTCAGGAGCCTTTTCTGGAGACTGCCGGGGCTCGGCCCATGCTAGCCCCAGCCCACTTAAAGCTCTGCCTCTAAGTATCAAAGACTGATGATGCTCCTTGAAATGTCTTTTTTCCGGGAAGTCACTTCTGTCCGTGCAATCCATATACAAAGTAGAATGTTTGCATGTATTTTGCCCCAGAACGCCCGGACAGAGCTCTTATAGATGAGTTTCCTGCATCTGTAATGTTCCTGCAGTTTTATTTTTTTCGTTATGTGTCAAAATACCATCAGTTACTAATGTTACCAAAAAAGTAGATTGGGGCAGGGTGGGTGGTGTGGGGGCTCGAATGAGACCGAATGCAATTGCACCCACTGCATTTAGGGGGAGGAGTAGCAGGACTTTGTTCATGGCTCACCCCCAACCCCACTCTTGAAATGCTGGCTACTCCGTGCTTCTCGGACTGTTATCCGCAATAAGCAAGTGCCCCCCCCCCCCATCCCAACTTTCATCTTAAAATGGGGCCTCACGGGAGGTGACACATTCTCAGCCCGCCCTGCTGGTAGGAAGGAGGTGTGAGGAGTTAAGCAGCAGCCAGGCCCCCTGCTGCCTTAATACTTCTCAGGGGTTTCAGGTGCCACCAGTGTTTAGGAAGTCATAGATAGCTGTGGAGCTGGAGAGATAAATAAGTCTTGCAATGGTGAGGTGCTCAGCAGTCTCTATGGTGCACTGTGTGGCAGGACATTCAAATGTTAGCCCAAAACGGGCTTTTCAATCAAGCCCATAGCCCAAAGTGCTTTGTGTACTGTTTGAAGCTGAACATTACTTGTACCATACTGAGAAAGAGACGCTTCAGAGAAATGGAGGCGCCTATCCTAACTTACAGCCTTGCTGTGTGCAGACAGCGCTCCTCCCCAGGGCTTTAATAAAAGATGAAGTCTTCACCTGGATCCAGGCCTGCGCGATTAGCCTACATATATGGCTTTTGCGCAACAGGGCACACATCGTCTCTGTGGCGCAATCGGTTAGCGCGTTCGGCTGTTAACCGAAAGGTTGGTGGTTCAAGCCCACCCAGGGACGCAGTTTATTTTGGATTTTGGCAAACGTGAGCCAACTCCCGTTCAAAAAAAAAAAAACAACCAACGTGCAGGGTGCACTGCTTAATTCTGAAACCATATGTAAGGTGCTTCCTGTGCTGACATTTCCCTCAAGTCACACATCCATGGCCAGTCTGATTGTCTTTCAATACACGCTTACATGGCCCTATAGTTCTTGTATTCTGATGTGGGAATCTGGCATAGGCGTTTGTCTTTCAAAACCCACTTTCATGGCCCTATATTTCTGGTATTCTGATGTGGGAATCTGGCATAGGCGTTTGTCTTTCAATACCCAGTTTCATGGCCCCATAGTTCTGGTATTCTGATGTGGGAATCAGGCATAGGCGTTGTCTTTCAATATCCACTTTCATGGCCCTATATTTCTGGTAGTCTGTTGTGGGAATCTGGCATAGGCGTTTGTCTTTCAATACCCAGTTTCATGGCCCAATAGTTCTTGTTTTCCGATGTGGGAATCTGGCATAGGCGTTTGTATTTCAATACCCTTTTTCATGGGCCGATAGTTTTGGTATTCTGATGTGGGAATTTGGCATAGGTGTTTGCCTTTCGATACCCGGTTTCATGGCCCTATAGTTAGTATTTTGATGTGGGAATCTGGCATAGGGGTTGATTTTCAATACCCAGTTTCATGGCCCTACAGTTCTTGTATTCTGATGTGGGAATCTGGCATAGGCGTTTGCCTTTCAATACCCGGTTTCATGGCCCTATAGTTCTTGTATTCTGATGTGGGAATCTGGCATAGGCGTTTTTCTTTCAATACCCGATTTCATGGCCCTATAGTTCTAGTATTCTGATGTGGGAATCTGGCAGAGGCGTTGCAGCACTAGTTTGGGAAGGACACATTTTGCTATTCCATTGCCCACCCTATATAGCAGCGCTGACAACAGAGGAGTCTCCCTTAACTTTTTTGGGGGTGTCCGGGAGGTCAGGAAGGGTCCCCATTATTATGAGGGATTAATGTTGAGCGCACCACATTGATGATGGCGGATGGCAGCGAACTGGTCACAATATGTGAACCCATTTGTATCGAGTGCAGTTAGTTATGATGTTTCTTTTAATGTTACAGCTCTTTAGAATGTATACATAATCACCACGCACGTAGAGGGATAAACTGCAAATGCAACATGAAAACAATCTACACAACGGGGTGCTTTGTAAAAAGGTAGTTGGGACTCTCTTGCAAAATGCATGTTGAGATTTAAACTGACTTTCTAAGGTTTGCAGATGTCAGACAAATGAGTAAATCATTCATTTTCATCTCCTTGGTTCGCTGCTGCACATGAATTTTAAGTAGCAGGGACAGTCTTGACGGAAAGAAATATTAGTCACCTAGTATGAAAGTCAGCTCAGAAGCAGGACACGGTTTATGATTTAAGAGTCCTGCAAGGGAACAGATGTTATCTCGCTCATTGGATTGGTGTCGCTAGAGGGCGTTGGTTTTTTGTTCGGTGGTAATAAAAGTTAGGCCTGAGGCCAGGGTATCTGACAGTTAATTGTCTTTAAAGGTCATCAGTGGCTATATGTTCTGAAGTTGTGGTCGTATAAATTAGTAGGTCTTCAGAAGCGCCAGGAGTATGGGGTATGGGTTAGTTGAGATCCTGTTTATTCAGGCCTTCCTCTATTTGCTCAAATTTGTTGTGCGGACCATGTGCAACCACAATGAAAGTTAAAGGCTTTAGGCCAGTTATTGCTAGCAATTAATTATGTTTTCAAGACCAATGTTTAACCATGTACTGACGCCATGGCCTCCTACGGACCAATCCTAAGAAGGTGTGCTCTGATTATGGCATGAAGATGACTATCAAGATAAAACTGACCAAGGATAAGTGGAGAATTGGGAGAAGATGGGATTCCTTTTAAAAGATTTTGGTCCAATCATATTTTGGGGGTGGATTGTTATAGAA
Source organism: Ambystoma mexicanum (assembly GCF_040938575.1). Lineage (NCBI taxonomy): Eukaryota > Metazoa > Chordata > Amphibia > Caudata > Ambystomatidae > Ambystoma > Ambystoma mexicanum. The sequence continues at coordinate 3,776,735 of NC_090921.1, read as the reverse complement.
CATCTGGGATTATTGTAATTGTTGCGAAAAGGATGTAAGATGCCAACTGATGTTGTATTGTTCAAACCTGGGTTAGTTTGGTCCTGCAACACCATCTAACCACTCCCTGAAACTGTGTACAATAAACTTGCTTTATGCACAACCGTGTGCTCACTTCTTAAGTGGTGGGACTGTTTCGGTTAATGTGATTAAAGGCCCATACGCACAGGGGGCTAGAGTATGGTTTTATAAAGCTAATCTTGAGCCTAGCAACACCTCCAAGTGGGTACATAAGTGTTCATAAAATACCCCGGTACAATAACCCCTGCACCTGCAAGTTCCTGCGTGCCCTCTATAAATTATGCCTTTGATTTGTGTACTCTGGCCTCCGTAGTGCTGGAAATACATATGCTGTCTCTCTGCTCCCAAGTGACCTGAGGAGAAAATTGAGGAACTAAAGTGATGCATAGGGATCACTGTTGATAAGTTACCTGTGCTGGGAATGAAAACAGGCACCAGTGGTCAAAGTGTATGAAAACAAGTAGTGGAACTATATTCCCTGCTGGCCTGCCCCGCTCCCCACAAACCACATGGCCACGTCCCCTTCCACACACAACACAAACCCCCAAACACATGCGCCTGCTGTTTAAGGGAACATTTAGTGCAGTGCAAGTTTCAACTGCTTCCTACACTTTTATTTTAAACCAAAACCATTCCGGAACGGGTTCTTTTTAAAATAAAACTATAGACACAGTAGAACCTGATTAAGAAAAGTAGAAGAGCACCGCTCCCGCTCCGTTAGACCACAGCACCTTCATGAGGTGGAGTCCAGGCACAGAATGCAATAATGTGTCAGTATCTCACCAGGAACTGGATGTATTGCCTGCAGGTTACATATAGATTGCTGTGGTAGGTGCATTAAACCACTAGGCGAGCTTATCAGGTTTCAAACCTTGGACTTGCAAGACACACATGCACACAAACACATGCTGCAAAAAACTGGACTTCCTCTGAGGCATCAGGTTGAATGTTGGTGCATTTCGCTTCCTTCATCTAGTATTACTTCCATTGGCCAATGGCAACCATTTTCCACCCCAATGTTGAGGATATTTAGTTTCACAAAGAGAGACTAATCATTGGGAGTGCGAGGCATGTAAAATCGGGCCCAGCATTAAGTCTTTGTCTTCACCCTGGGGCGTATATTGATATGGGCAGAGATGTCTCCTGCCACTTTACCCGGGGACGTCAGTTGGGGGTCGCAACCTCTGAGGTCTCCCTTGCGACATCTCTGTTCTCCCTTGCAACCTCTTGAAAAAAAGTTCTCTTTTTTGTTTTTTTGGGGGGGTTTTGTAATGCAAGCTCCTAGGCTGCGGCCAGCACCATGTAGCTCTTTAAATCTGGAGTGGCTGGCTTTCTTGTTCAGGGCCGTTAAAAAAAATAAGAAAAATAAGAACAGGAGTGCCAAAAGTCTAACACTTTCGGCACTGACCCTAAATAAGAAAGAATAGGAATACCAAATAATGTGTATTTCTGGAATGCTATACAATCATTGCTAGACTTATTAAAGGTTTATTTCAGGCACACTTCAGGGGGTGAGTCACTGATTTAGTCTGTTCTTAAACGCCTCAACTCAACCTTTCATCTTTCTGAGGTCGATAAAAGAGTACCAACACATGTTGGGTGATATTGGGTGTATATTTTTACTATATAAAGAGCTTAAGCGTAAGTGCTACATAATAACACATCATTATCATTTGGTCATGGACTTCTGCTTGCATTCACAGTAATTTGGTAATATGGGCCTATACACTCTGATCTTAACAATACATATGGCGATCGATTCTTGTATGAAATGTACATCACATTATGTACATCACACTATAGTGATATTGTAACCATATTTTTTGTGGTGTACAATGCTATGTGATGCCACTTCCTGTTTCATCAACGGGTGAATGGTTGTGTTCCATCGCTTCCTGCGATATCACTTCAGGGTGGGGTCAAATGAAATCACTTCCTGTGATGTCATCAGGGGGTCAACGGTCGTGTGATGTCACTTCCGCTACCCCTGGCATTTTGGTGAAATGACGTCCCTTTGGGGTTGCTGCCTGTTAATGATTGTTTAAACACTCACTCTCTGCTCTCAAAGCTGTGAGATTTGTTGTGCTCTTGCTTACTCCCCATTCCAAGCCGCTTCTACCCCGCCGTACTGAGCATCGTTGCGCAGTCATGCCTCCTGCCTGCAGCATTTTCAGTTGAGTGGGTGACAGCCCTGTTATCCTTTGCCAGATACCTGCTCCATTTACAGGAATTCTAATCAATTGCCTTTGCACTCACACATTTGCCGGGCATAGTTATCATTTGCACAGGCAATCAATCAGTTGCCATTCTTTGGCAATGACTGCCCAGGTCCCATAGCATTTGCCAGGATCAGAAGCTGGGCACGGCTAAGTGGGGCAGGGATGCTGCTGATAGGATATCCCAGTAGGTCCTTGACCTATTCCAAACATTGAGACCTTGTAGAGGAAACCAAGAGGAAAGATTGGTACACAGCGATTTGTTTGATGGGGGGCCTGCAAAAAAGGGGGGATACCCAGGGGGTGTCCAAAGTTTAAGTTACCCATGGCGGGCCAGAGGGGTGCTGTGCTGCGATGTTGGGCCCATCTCCTCCCCGCAGGGTGATCCGACTCCCACAATTCAGAAGCCAGAAGACTCCTGAGATGTCAGCACACTGCAAAGTTGGAGTGATGTTATCAATTTGGGACTGGAGGGAAATACCTGTGCTGCCACCACCGGCTAAGAAGAGGAGGACCACGGATAGACTGCCTTCTTGCAGCCCTTTTGCTACAGCACTAGGACATGTAGTCATTTCAGGAGCCAAAGAACTGTTTTTGGCATTAGCCAGAGGAAGTCTTTGCTTATATTGTGCTATTACTCAGAATTCCACATCGGCTTATTATTTTACAGATTTCATATTCGTCCAATGAGAGTTCTTCATTCATGAAGCTCCAATTTTAAAAGGAAACTTAAAAAAGGTGTGGCCAGTACGGGGATCGAACCCGCGAGCTTGGCGTTATTAGCACCACGCTCTAACCAACTGAGCTAACCGGCCATTAATACTCAAGATCACAGCAACAGCTACTAGCAGCCACTGTCAACAGAACAATGTTCTTAGTACATTCCCATTCAGCCCTTAGCGCCTGCTGTCAGCACATCGGAAGGCAACTTGCAGCCCAGGAGACGCGCCTGACAAGATGGAGCAGGTGACATCTAGACCATTCTTTGGCATGCACTGGATAAGAGCATTTGCACAAGATGTCGTCTTTGGGCCAGTTACAACCACTTTTGGGAAGGCTTACTGCTGCCACGGACTGCTGCCATTATAGACTCCACGCTCGAGGCTACATTATGAGGGGCAGCTGTCCTGGCCAAGCCTCAATGCCTAATGACTATAGAGTTGCTCCATATATAATACGAGTGCAATTTAGGTATTTTGCACCACATAGTTATTTGCCACTTGACTTACTTATGGCAACCTATTCTAAAGTCACTTCCAAGGTGACTCTAAGCAGTGCTTTAAGTGGGATTAGAAATTGAGGGTGGCTCTCGTTAGGGGGTTTGGCCTAGGCATGGGTGTGCTTAGTCCATGCCCCCATCAAGAGCCCCCGTCGCCTAAGAGGTGGGGGCCGCTAAAAGAAGCAGAGCTGGGGAGCACTGGCATTATTACATTTAATGCGCACAGCCCCTCCCCGGCTAAGCGGAGCAAAGGTGTGACACCAGTATGCCACAGCTCACACCCAGCAGGCAGCCTTTTCATTCAAGGAGCCACATGCTGCAATGCTTTACCACAGGCTCCTTGAATGAAAGTGATGCCTGCTGCTGATGGCTCTGTACTCTGAAACAGGAGGAGGTCTGAACTGCCCAGCTCGCCTTTTGTTTCCGAGTAGATAGCCATTAGCCAGCGTGAGTAGCGCAGGGGCTTCATGCTGGGTGATGGCTATTTACTCAGAAACAAAAGGAGGCCTGGCAGTCCAGCCCTCCTCCTGTTTCAGAGTACAGAGCCACCAGGCAGCCCGCACTGGAAGGCTGCACCTGCTGCTTGCAGGTGACAGCACTTTGGTTTAGAAAAAAAGAAAAGGCAATTGCTTTTTTTCTAAACCATAGTGCTGACACCTGCAGGCAGCTTGTGTAACCGTGCAGCCGCTGCACGGGCGGCCTCAGGTGTCAGCATGGCTGGAGCTAGTCGGGGGTGAGCCCCCGGCAGGGCCCCGGCTCAGGAGCCTTTTCTGGAGACTGCCGGGGCTCGGCCCATGCTAGCCCCAGCCCACTTAAAGCTCTGCCTCTAAGTATCAAAGACTGATGATGCTCCTTGAAATGTCTTTTTTCCGGGAAGTCACTTCTGTCCGTGCAATCCATATACAAAGTAGAATGTTTGCATGTATTTTGCCCCAGAACGCCCGGACAGAGCTCTTATAGATGAGTTTCCTGCATCTGTAATGTTCCTGCAGTTTTATTTTTTTCGTTATGTGTCAAAATACCATCAGTTACTAATGTTACCAAAAAAGTAGATTGGGGCAGGGTGGGTGGTGTGGGGGCTCGAATGAGACCGAATGCAATTGCACCCACTGCATTTAGGGGGAGGAGTAGCAGGACTTTGTTCATGGCTCACCCCCAACCCCACTCTTGAAATGCTGGCTACTCCGTGCTTCTCGGACTGTTATCCGCAATAAGCAAGTGCCCCCCCCATCCCAACTTTCATCTTAAAATGGGGCCTCACGGGAGGTGACACATTCTCAGCCCGCCCTGCTGGTAGGAAGGAGGTGTGAGGAGTTAAGCAGCAGCCAGGCCCCCTGCTGCCTTAATACTTCTCAGGGGTTTCAGGTGCCACCAGTGTTTAGGAAGTCATAGATAGCTGTGGAGCTGGAGAGATAAATAAGTCTTGCAATGGTGAGGTGCTCAGCAGTCTCTATGGTGCACTGTGTGGCAGGACATTCAAATGTTAGCCCAAAACAGGCTTTTCAATCAAGCCCATAGCCCAAAGTGCTTTGTGTACTGTTTGAAGCTGAACATTACTTGTACCATACTGAGAAAGAGACGCTTCAGAGAAATGGAGGCGCCTATCCTAACTTACAGCCTTGCTGTGTGCAGACAGCGCTCCTCCCCAGGGCTTTAATAAAAGATGAAGTCTTCACCTGGATCCAGGCCTGCGCGATTAGGCTACATATATGGCTTTTGCGCAGCAGGGCACACATCATCTCTGTGGCGCAATCGGTTAGCGCGTTCGGCTGTTAACCGAAAGGTTGGTGGTTCAAGCCCACCCAGGGACGCAGTTTATTTTGGATTTTGGCAAACGTGAGCCAACTCCCGTTCAAAAAAAAAAAAACAACCAACGTGCAGGGTGCACTGCTTAATTCTGAAACCATATGTAAGGTGCTTCCTGTGCTGACATTTCCCTCAAGTCACACATCCATGGCCAGTCTGATTGTCTTTCAATACACGCTTACATGGCCCTATAGTTCTTGTATTCTGATGTGGGAATCTGGCATAGGCGTTTGTCTTTCAAAACCCACTTTCATGGCCCTATATTTCTGGTATTCTGATGTGGGAATCTGGCATAGGCGTTTGTCTTTCAATACCCAGTTTCATGGCCCCATAGTTCTGGTATTCTGATGTGGGAATCTGGCATAGGCGTTGTCTTTCAATATCCACTTTCATGGCCCTATATTTCTGGTAGTCTGTTGTGGGAATCTGGCATAGGCGTTTGTCTTTCAATACCCAGTTTCATGGCCCAATAGTTCTTGTTTTCCGATGTGGGAATCTGGCATAGGCGTTTGTATTTCAATACCCTTTTTCATGGGCCGATAGTTTTGGTATTCTGATGTGGGAATTTGGCATAGGTGTTTGCCTTTCGATACCCGGTTTCATGGCCCTATAGTTAGTATTTTGATGTGGGAATCTGGCATAGGGGTTGATTTTCAATACCCAGTTTCATGGCCCTACAGTTCTTGTATTCTGATGTGGGAATCTGGCATAGGCGTTTGCCTTTCAATACCCGGTTTCATGGCCCTATAGTTCTTGTATTCTGATGTGGGAATCTGGCATAGGCGTTTTTCTTTCAATACCCGATTTCATGGCCCTATAGTTCTAGTATTCTGATGTGGGAATCTGGCAGAGGCGTTGCAGCACTAGTTTGGGAAGGACACATTTTGCTATTCCATTGCCCACCCTATATAGCAGCGCTGACAACAGAGGAGTCTCCCTTAACTTTTTTGGGGGTGTCCGGGAGGTCAGGAAGGGTCCCCATTATTATGAGGGATTAATGTTGAGCGCACCACATTGATGATGGCGGATGGCAGCGAACTGGTCACAATATGTGAACCCATTTGTATCGAGTGCAGTTAGTTATGATGTTTCTTTTAATGTTACAGCTCTTTAGAATGTATACATAATCACCACGCACGTAGAGGGATAAACTGCAAATGCAACATGAAAACAATCTACACAACGGGGTGCTTTGTAAAAAGGTAGTTGGGACTCTCTTGCAAAATGCATGTTGAGATTTAAACTGACTTTCTCAGGTTTGCAGATGTCAGACAAATGAGTAAATCATTCATTTTCATCTCCTTGGTTCGCTGCTGCACATGAATTTTAAGTAGCAGGGACAGTCTTGACGGAAAGAAATATTAGTCACCTAGTAAGAAAGTCAGCTCAGAAGCAGGACACGGTTTATGATTTAAGAGTCCTGCAAGGGAACAGATGTTATCTCGCTCATTGGATTGGTGTCGCTAGAGGGCGTTGGTTTTTTGTTCGGTGGTAATAAAAGTTAGGCCTGAGGCCAGGGTATCTGACAGTTAATTGTCTTTAAAGGTCATCAGTGGCTATATGTTCTGAAGTTGTGGTCGTATAAATTAGTAGGTCTTCAGAAGCGCCAGGAGTATGGGGTATGGGTTAGTTGAGATCCTGTTTATTCAGGCCTTCCTCTATTTGCTCAAATTTGTTGTGCGGACCATGTGCAACCACAATGAAAGTTAAAGGCTTTAGGCCAGTTATTGCTAGCAATTAATTATGTTTTCAAGACCAATGTTTAACCATGTACTGACGCCATGGACTCCTACGGACCAATCCTAAGAAGGTGTGCTCTGATTATGACATGAAGATGACTATCAAGATAAAACTGACCAAGGATAAGTGGAGAATTGGGAGAAGATGGGATTCCTTTTAAAAGATTTTGGTCCAATCATATTTTGGGGGTGGATTGTTATAGAACATCTGGGATTATTGTAATTGTTGCAAAAAGGATGTAAGATGCCAACTGATGTTGTATTGTTCAAACCTGGGTTAGTTTGGTCCTGCAACACCATCTAACCACTCCCTGAAACTGTGTACAATAAACTTGCTTTATGCACAACCGTGTGCTCACTTCTTAAGTGGTGGGACTGTTTCGGTTAATGTGATTAAAGGCCCATACGCACAGGGGGCTAGAGTATGGTTTTATAAAGCTAATCTTGAGCCTAGCAACACCTCCAAGTGGGTACATAAGTGTTCATAAAATACCCCGGTACAATAACCCCTGCACCTGCAAGTTCCTGCGTGCCCTCTATAAATTATGCCTTTGATTTGTGTACTCTGGCCTCCGTAGTGCTGGAAATACATATGCTGTCTCTCTGCTCCCAAGTGACCTGAGGAGAAAATTGAGGAACTAAAGTGATGCATAGGGATCACTGTTGATAAGTTACCTGTGCTGGGAATGAAAACAGGCACCAGTGGTCAAAGTGTATGAAAACAAGTAGTGGAACTATATTCCCTGCTGGCCTGCCCCGCTCCCCACAAACCACATGGCCACGTCCCCTTCCACACACAACACAAACCCCCAAACACATGCGCCTGCTGTTTAAGGGAACATTTAGTGCAGTGCAAGTTTCAACTGCTTCCTACACTTTTATTTTAAACCAAAACCATTCCGGAACGGATTCTTTTTAAAATAAAACTATAGACACAGTAGAACCTGATTAAGAAAAGTAGAAGAGCACCGCTCCCGCTCCGTTAGACCACAGCACCTTCATGAGGTGGAGTCCAGGCACAGAATGCAATAATGTGTCAGTATCTCACCAGGAACTGGATGTATTGCCTGCAGGTTACATATAGATTGCTGTGGTAGGTGCATTAAACCACTAGGCGAGCTTATCAGGTTTCAAACCTTGGACTTGCAAGACACACATGCACACAAACACATGCTGCAAAAAACTGGACTTCCTCTGAGGCATCAGGTTGAATGTTGGTGCATTTCGCTTCCTTCATCTAGTATTACTTCCATTGGCCAATGGCAACCATTTTCCACCCCAATGTTGAGGATATTTAGTTTCACAAAGAGAGACTAATCATTGGGAGTGCGAGGCATGTAAAATCGGGCCCAGCATTTAGTCTTTGTCTTCACCCTGGGGCGTATATTGATATGGGCAGAGATGTCTCCTGCCACTTTACCCGGGGACGTCAGTTGGGGGTCGCAACCTCTGAGGTCTCCCTTGCGACATCTCTGTTCTCCCTTGCAACCTCTTGAAAAAAAGTTCTCTTTTTTGTTTTTTTGGGGGGGTTTTGTAATGCAAGCTCCTAGGCTGCGGCCAGCACCATGTAGCTCTTTAAATCTGGAGTGGCTGGCTTTCTTGTTCAGGGCCGTTAAAAAAAATAAGAAAAATAAGAACAGGAGTGCCAAAAGTCTAACACTTTCGGCACTGACCCTAAATAAGAAAGAATAGGAATACCAAATAATGTGTATTTCTGGAATGCTATACAATCATTGCTAGACTTATTAAAGGTTTATTTCAGGCACACTTCAGGGGGTGAGTCATTGATTTAGTCTGTTCTTAAACGCCTCAACTCAACCTTTCATCTTTCTGAGGTCGATAAAAGAGTACCAACACATGTTGGGTGATATTGGGTGTATATTTTTACTATATAAAGAGCTTAAGCGTAAGTGCTACATAATAACACATCATTATCATTTGGTCATGGACTTCTGCTTGCATTCACAGTAATTTGGTAATATGGGCCTATACACTCTGATCTTAACAATACATATGGCGATCGATTCTTGTATGAAATGTACATCACATTATGTACATCACACTATAGTGATATTGTAACCATATTTTTTGTGGTGTACAATGCTATGTGATGCCACTTCCTGTTTCATCAACGGGTGAATGGTTGTGTTCCATCGCTTCCTGCGATATCACTTCAGGGTGGGGTCAAATGAAATCACTTCCTGTGATGTCATCAGGGGGTCAACGGTCGTGTGATGTCACTTCCGCTACCCCTGGCATTTTGGTGAAATGACGTCCCTTTGGGGTTGCTGCCTGTTAATGATTGTTTAAACACTCACTCTCTGCTCTCAAAGCTGTGAGATTTGTTGTGCTCTTGCTTACTCCCCATTCCAAGCCGCTTCTACCCCGCCGTACTGAGCATCGTTGCGCAGTCATGCCTCCTGCCTGCAGCATTTTCAGTTGAGTGGGTGACAGCCCTGTTATCCTTTGCCAGATACCTGCTCCATTTACAGGAATTCTAATCAATTGCCTTTGCACTCACACATTTGCCGGGCATAGTTATCATTTGCACAGGCAATCAATCAGTTGCCATTCTTTGGCAATGACTGCCCAGGTCCCATAGCATTTGCCAGGATCAGAAGCTGGGCACGGCTAAGTGGGGCAGGGATGCTGCTGATAGGATATCCCAGTAGGTCCTTGACCTATTCCAAACATTGAGACCTTGTAGAGGAAACCAAGAGGAAAGATTGGTACACAGCGATTTGTTTGATGGGGGGCCTGCAAAAAAGGGGGGATGCCCAGGGGGTGTCCAAAGTTTAAGTTACCCAAGGCGGGCCAGAGGGGTGCTGTGCTGCGATGTTGGGCCCATCTCCTCCCCGCAGGGTGATCCGACTCCCACAATTCAGAAGCCAGAAGACTCCTGAGATGTCAGCACACTGCAAAGTTGGAGTGATGTTATCAATTTGGGACTGGAGGGAAATACCTGTGCTGCCACCACCGGCTAAGAAGAGGAGGACCACGGATAGACTGCCTTCTTGCAGCCCTTTTGCTACAGCACTAGGACATGTAGTCATTTCAGGAGCCAAAGAACTGTTTTTGGCATTAGCCAGAGGAAGTCTTTGCTTATATTGTGCTATTACTCAGAATTCCACATCGGCTTATTATTTAACAGATTTCATATTCGTCCAATGAGAGTTCTTCATTCATGAAGCTCCAATTTTAAAAGGAAACTTAAAAAAGGTGTGGCCAGTACGGGGATCGAACCCGCGACCTTGGCGTTATTAGCACCACGCTCTAACCAACTGAGCTAACCGGCCATTAATACTCAAGATCACAGCAACAGCTACTAGCAGCCACTGTCAACAGAACAATGTTCTTAGTACATTCCCATTCATCCCTTAGCGCCTGCTGTCAGCACATCGGAAGGCAACTTGCAGCCCAGGAGACGCGCCTGACAAGATGGAGCAGGTGACATCTAGACCATTCTTTGGCATGCACTGGATAAGAGCATTTGCACAAGATGTCGTCTTTGGGCCAGTTACAACCACTTTTGGGAAGGCTTACTGCTGCCACGGACTGCTGCCATTATAGACTCCACGCTCGAGGCTACATTATGAGGGGCAGCTGTCCTGGCCAAGCCTCAATGCCTAATGACTATAGAGTTGCTCCATATATAATACGAGTGCAATTTAGGTATTTTGCACCACATAGTTATTTGCCACTTGACTTACTTATGGCAACCTATTCTAAAGTCACTTCCAAGGTGACTCTAAGCAGTGCTTTAAGTGGGATTAGAAATTGAGGGTGGCTCTCGTTAGGGGGTTTGGCCTAGGCATGGGTGTGCTTAGTCCATGCCCCCATCAAGAGCCCCCGTCGCCTAAGAGGTGGGGGCCGCTAAAAGAAGCAGAGCTGGGGAGCACTGGCATTATTACATTTAATGCGCACAGCCCCTCCCCGGCTAAGCGGAGCAAAGGTGTGACACCAGTATGCCACAGCTCACACCCAGCAGGCAGCCTTTTCATTCAAGGAGCCACATGCTGCAATGCTTTACCACAGGCTCCTTGAATGAAAGTGATGCCTGCTGCTGATGGCTCTGTACTCTGAAACAGGAGGAGGTCTGAACTGCCCAGCTCGCCTTTTGTTTCCGAGTAGATAGCCATTAGCCAGCGTGAGTAGCGCAGGGGCTTCATGCTGGGTGATGGCTATTTACTCAGAAACAAAAGGAGGCCTGGCAGTCCAGCCCTCCTCCTGTTTCAGAGTACAGAGCCACCAGGCAGCCCGCACTGGAAGGCTGCACCTGCTGCTTGCAGGTGACAGCACTTCGGTTTAGAAAAAAAGAAAAGGCAATTGCTTTTTTTCTAAACCATAGTGCTGACACCTGCAGGCAGCTTGTGTAACCGTGCAGCCGCTGCACGGGCGGCCTCAGGTGTCAGCATGGCTGGAGCTAGTCGGGGGTGAGCCCCCGGCAGGGCCCCGGCTCAGGAGCCTTTTCTGGAGACTGCCGGGGCTCGGCCCATGCTAGCCCCAGCCCACTTAAAGCTCTGCCTCTAAGTATCAAAGACTGATGATGCTCCTTGAAATGTCTTTTTTCCGGGAAGTCACTTCTGTCCGTGCAATCCATATACAAAGTAGAATGTTTGCATGTATTTTGCCCCAGAACGCCCGGACAGAGCTCTTATAGATGAGTTTCCTGCATCTGTAATGTTCCTGCAGTTTTATTTTTTTCGTTATGTGTCAAAATACCATCAGTTACTAATGTTACCAAAAAAGTAGATTGGGGCAGGGTGGGTGGTGTGGGGGCTCGAATGAGACCGAATGCAATTGCACCCACTGCATTTAGGGGGAGGAGTAGCAGGACTTTGTTCATGGCTCACCCCCAACCCCACTCTTGAAATGCTGGCTACTCCGTGCTTCTCGGACTGTTATCCGCAATAAGCAAGTGCCCCCCCCCCCCATCCCAACTTTCATCTTAAAATGGGGCCTCACGGGAGGTGACACATTCTCAGCCCGCCCTGCTGGTAGGAAGGAGGTGTGAGGAGTTAAGCAGCAGCCAGGCCCCCTGCTGCCTTAACACTTCTCAGGGGTTTCAGGTGCCACCAGTGTTTAGGAAGTCATAGATAGCTGTGGAGCTGGAGAGATAAATAAGTCTTGCAATGGTGAGGTGCTCAGCAGTCTCTATGGTGCACTGTGTGGCAGGACATTCAAATGTTAGCCCAAAACGGGCTTTTCAATCAAGCCCATAGCCCAAAGTGCTTTGTGTACTGTTTGAAGCTGAACATTACTTGTACCATACTGAGAAAGAGACGCTTCAGAGAAATGGAGGCGCCTATCCTAACTTACAGCCTTGCTGTGTGCAGACAGCGCTCCTCCCCAGGGCTTTAATAAAAGATGAAGTCTTCACCTGGATCCAGGCCTGCGCGATTAGCCTACATATATGGCTTTTGCGCAACAGGGCACACATCGTCTCTGTGGCGCAATCGGTTAGCGCGTTCGGCTGTTAACCGAAAGGTTGGTGGTTCAAGCCCACCCAGGGACGCAGTTTATTTTGGATTTTGGCAAACGTGAGCCAACTCCCGTTCAAAAAAAAAAAAACAACCAACGTGCAGGGTGCACTGCTTAATTCTGAAACCATATGTAAGGTGCTTCCTGTGCTGACATTTCCCTCAAGTCACACATCCATGGCCAGTCTGATTGTCTTTCAATACACGCTTACATGGCCCTATAGTTCTTGTATTCTGATGTGGGAATCTGGCATAGGCGTTTGTCTTTCAAAACCCACTTTCATGGCCCTATATTTCTGGTATTCTGATGTGGGAATCTGGCATAGGCGTTTGTCTTTCAATACCCAGTTTCATGGCCCCATAGTTCTGGTATTCTGATGTGGGAATCAGGCATAGACGTTGTCTTTCAATATCCACTTTCATGGCCCTATATTTCTGGTAGTCTGTTGTGGGAATCTGGCATAGGCGTTTGTCTTTCAATACCCAGTTTCATGGCCCAATAGTTCTTGTTTTCCGATGTGGGAATCTGGCATAGGCGTTTGTATTTCAATACCCTTTTTCATGGGCCGATAGTTTTGGTATTCTGATGTGGGAATTTGGCATAGGTGTTTGCCTTTCGATACCCGGTTTCATGGCCCTATAGTTAGTATTTTGATGTGGGAATCTGGCATAGGGGTTGATTTTCAATACCCAGTTTCATGGCCCTACAGTTCTTGTATTCTGATGTGGGAATCTGGCATAGGCGTTTGCCTTTCAATACCCGGTTTCATGGCCCTATAGTTCTTGTATTCTGATGTGGGAATCTGGCATAGGCGTTTTTCTTTCAATACCCGATTTCATGGCCCTATAGTTCTAGTATTCTGATGTGGGAATCTGGCAGAGGCGTTGCAGCACTAGTTTGGGAAGGACACATTTTGCTATTCCATTGCCCACCCTATATAGCAGCGCTGACAACAGAGGAGTCTCCCTTAACTTTTTTGGGGGTGTCCGGGAGGTCAGGAAGGGTCCCCATTATTATGAGGGATTAATGTTGAGCGCACCACATTGATGATGGCGGATGGCAGCGAACTGGTCACAATATGTGAACCCATTTGTATCGAGTGCAGTTAGTTATGATGTTTCTTTTAATGTTACAGCTCTTTAGAATGTATACATAATCACCACGCACGTAGAGGGATAAACTGCAAATGCAACATGAAAACAATCTACACAACGGGGTGCTTTGTAAAAAGGTAGTTGGGACTCTCTTGCAAAATGCATGTTGAGATTTAAACTGACTTTCTAAGGTTTGCAGATGTCAGACAAATGAGTAAATCATTCATTTTCATCTCCTTGGTTCGCTGCTGCACATGAATTTTAAGTAGCAGGGACAGTCTTGACGGAAAGAAATATTAGTCACCTAGTATGAAAGTCAGCTCAGAAGCAGGACACGGTTTATGATTTAAGAGTCCTGCAAGGGAACAGATGTTATCTCGCTCATTGGATTGGTGTCGCTAGAGGGCGTTGGTTTTTTGTTCGGTGGTAATAAAAGTTAGGCCTGAGGCCAGGGTATCTGACAGTTAATTGTCTTTAAAGGTCATCAGTGGCTATATGTTCTGAAGTTGTGGTCGTATAAATTAGTAGGTCTTCAGAAGCGCCAGGAGTATGGGGTATGGGTTAGTTGAGATCCTGTTTATTCAGGCCTTCCTCTATTTGCTCAAATTTGTTGTGCGGACCATGTGCAACCACAATGAAAGTTAAAGGCTTTAGGCCAGTTATTGCTAGCAATTAATTATGTTTTCAAGACCAATGTTTAACCATGTACTGACGCCATGGCCTCCTACGGACCAATCCTAAGAAGGTGTGCTCTGATTATGGCATGAAGATGACTATCAAGATAAAACTGACCAAGGATAAGTGGAGAATTGGGAGAAGATGGGATTCCTTTTAAAAGATTTTGGTCCAATCATATTTTGGGGGTGGATTGTTATAGAACATCTGGGATTATTGTAATTGTTGCGAAAAGGATGTAAGATGCCAACTGATGTTGTATTGTTCAAACCTGGGTTAGTTTGGTCCTGCAACACCATCTAACCACTCCCTGAAACTGTGTACAATAAACTTGCTTTATGCACAACCGTGTGCTCACTTCTTAAGTGGTGGGACTGTTTCGGTTAATGTGATTAAAGGCCCATACGCACAGGGGGCTAGAGTATGGTTTTATAAAGCTAATCTTGAGCCTAGCAACACCTCCAAGTGGGTACATAAGTGTTCATAAAATACCCCGGTACAATAACCCCTGCACCTGCAAGTTCCTGCGTGCCCTCTATAAATTATGCCTTTGATTTGTGTACTCTGGCCTCCGTAGTGCTGGAAATACATATGCTGTCTCTCTGCTCCCAAGTGACCTGAGGAGAAAATTGAGGAACTAAAGTGATGCATAGGGATCACTGTTGATAAGTTACCTGTGCTGGGAATGAAAACAGGCACCAGTGGTCAAAGTGTATGAAAACAAGTAGTGGAACTATATTCCCTGCTGGCCTGCCCCGCTCCCCACAAACCACATGGCCACGTCCCCTTCCACACACAACACAAACCCCCAAACACATGCGCCTGCTGTTTAAGGGAACATTTAGTGCAGTGCAAGTTTCAACTGCTTCCTACACTTTTATTTTAAACCAAAACCATTCCGGAACGGATTCTTTTTAAAATAAAACTATAGACACAGTAGAACCTGATTAAGAAAAGTAGAAGAGCACCGCTCCCGCTCCGTTAGACCACAGCACCTTCATGAGGTGGAGTCCAGGCACAGAATGCAATAATGTGTCAGTATCTCACCAGGAACTGGATGTATTGCCTGCAGGTTACATATAGATTGCTGTGGTAGGTGCATTAAACCACTAGGCGAGCTTATCAGGTTTCAAACCTTGGACTTGCAAGACACACATGCACACAAACACATGCTGCAAAAAACTGGACTTCCTCTGAGGCATCAGGTTGAATGTTGGTGCATTTCGCTTCCTTCATCTAGTATTACTTCCATTGGCCAATGGCAACCATTTTCCACCCCAATGTTGAGGATATTTAGTTTCACAAAGAGAGACTAATCATTGGGAGTGCGAGGCATGTAAAATCGGGCCCAGCATTAAGTCTTTGTCTTCACCCTGGGGCGTATATTGATATGGGCAGAGATGTCTCCTGCCACTTTACCCGGGGACGTCAGTTGGGGGTCGCAACCTCTGAGGTCTCCCTTGCGACATCTCTGTTCTCCCTTGCAACCTCTTGAAAAAAAGTTCTCTTTTTTGTTTTTTTGGGGGGGTTTTGTAATGCAAGCTCCTAGGCTGCGGCCAGCACCATGTAGCTCTTTAAATCTGGAGTGGCTGGCTTTCTTGTTCAGGGCCGTTAAAAAAAATAAGAAAAATAAGAACAGGAGTGCCAAAAGTCTAACACTTTCGGCACTGACCCTAAATAAGAAAGAATAGGAATACCAAATAATGTGTATTTCTGGAATGCTATACAATCATTGCTAGACTTATTAAAGGTTTATTTCAGGCACACTTCAGGGGGTGAGTCACTGATTTAGTCTGTTCTTAAACGCCTCAACTCAACCTTTCATCTTTCTGAGGTCGATAAAAGAGTACCAACACATGTTGGGTGATATTGGGTGTATATTTTTACTATATAAAGAGCTTAAGCGTAAGTGCTACATAATAACACATCATTATCATTTGGTCATGGACTTCTGCTTGCATTCACAGTAATTTGGTAATATGGGCCTATACACTCTGATCTTAACAATACATATGGCGATCGATTCTTGTATGAAATGTACATCACATTATGTACATCACACTATAGTGATATTGTAACCATATTTTTTGTGGTGTACAATGCTATGTGATGCCACTTCCTGTTTCATCAACGGGTGAATGGTTGTGTTCCATCGCTTCCTGCGATATCACTTCAGGGTGGGGTCAAATGAAATCACTTCCTGTGATGTCATCAGGGGGTCAACGGTCGTGTGATGTCACTTCCGCTACCCCTGGCATTTTGGTGAAATGACGTCCCTTTGGGGTTGCTGCCTGTTAATGATTGTTTAAACACTCACTCTCTGCTCTCAAAGCTGTGAGATTTGTTGTGCTCTTGCTTACTCCCCATTCCAAGCCGCTTCTACCCCGCCGTACTGAGCATCGTTGCGCAGTCATGCCTCCTGCCTGCAGCATTTTCAGTTGAGTGGGTGACAGCCCTGTTATCCTTTGCCAGATACCTGCTCCATTTACAGGAATTCTAATCAATTGCCTTTGCACTCACACATTTGCCGGGCATAGTTATCATTTGCACAGGCAATCAATCAGTTGCCATTCTTTGGCAATGACTGCCCAGGTCCCATAGCATTTGCCAGGATCAGAAGCTGGGCACGGCTAAGTGGGGCAGGGATGCTGCTGATAGGATATCCCAGTAGGTCCTTGACCTATTCCAAACATTGAGACCTTGTAGAGGAAACCAAGAGGAAAGATTGGTACACAGCGATTTGTTTGATGGGGGGCCTGCAAAAAAGGGGGGATACCCAGGGGGTGTCCAAAGTTTAAGTTACCCATGGCGGGCCAGAGGGGTGCTGTGCTGCGATGTTGGGCCCATCTCCTCCCCGCAGGGTGATCCGACTCCCACAATTCAGAAGCCAGAAGACTCCTGAGATGTCAGCACACTGCAAAGTTGGAGTGATGTTATCAATTTGGGACTGGAGGGAAATACCTGTGCTGCCACCACCGGCTAAGAAGAGGAGGACCACGGATAGACTGCCTTCTTGCAGCCCTTTTGCTACAGCACTAGGACATGTAGTCATTTCAGGAGCCAAAGAACTGTTTTTGGCATTAGCCAGAGGAAGTCTTTGCTTATATTGTGCTATTACTCAGAATTCCACATCGGCTTATTATTTTACAGATTTCATATTCGTCCAATGAGAGTTCTTCATTCATGAAGCTCCAATTTTAAAAGGAAACTTAAAAAAGGTGTGGCCAGTACGGGGATCGAACCCGCGAGCTTGGCGTTATTAGCACCACGCTCTAACCAACTGAGCTAACCGGCCATTAATACTCAAGATCACAGCAACAGCTACTAGCAGCCACTGTCAACAGAACAATGTTCTTAGTACATTCCCATTCAGCCCTTAGCGCCTGCTGTCAGCACATCGGAAGGCAACTTGCAGCCCAGGAGACGCGCCTGACAAGATGGAGCAGGTGACATCTAGACCATTCTTTGGCATGCACTGGATAAGAGCATTTGCACAAGATGTCGTCTTTGGGCCAGTTACAACCACTTTTGGGAAGGCTTACTGCTGCCACGGACTGCTGCCATTATAGACTCCACGCTCGAGGCTACATTATGAGGGGCAGCTGTCCTGGCCAAGCCTCAATGCCTAATGACTATAGAGTTGCTCCATATATAATACGAGTGCAATTTAGGTATTTTGCACCACATAGTTATTTGCCACTTGACTTACTTATGGCAACCTATTCTAAAGTCACTTCCAAGGTGACTCTAAGCAGTGCTTTAAGTGGGATTAGAAATTGAGGGTGGCTCTCGTTAGGGGGTTTGGCCTAGGCATGGGTGTGCTTAGTCCATGCCCCCATCAAGAGCCCCCGTCGCCTAAGAGGTGGGGGCCGCTAAAAGAAGCAGAGCTGGGGAGCACTGGCATTATTACATTTAATGCGCACAGCCCCTCCCCGGCTAAGCGGAGCAAAGGTGTGACACCAGTATGCCACAGCTCACACCCAGCAGGCAGCCTTTTCATTCAAGGAGCCACATGCTGCAATGCTTTACCACAGGCTCCTTGAATGAAAGTGATGCCTGCTGCTGATGGCTCTGTACTCTGAAACAGGAGGAGGTCTGAACTGCCCAGCTCGCCTTTTGTTTCCGAGTAGATAGCCATTAGCCAGCGTGAGTAGCGCAGGGGCTTCATGCTGGGTGATGGCTATTTACTCAGAAACAAAAGGAGGCCTGGCAGTCCAGCCCTCCTCCTGTTTCAGAGTACAGAGCCACCAGGCAGCCCGCACTGGAAGGCTGCACCTGCTGCTTGCAGGTGACAGCACTTTGGTTTAGAAAAAAAGAAAAGGCAATTGCTTTTTTTCTAAACCATAGTGCTGACACCTGCAGGCAGCTTGTGTAACCGTGCAGCCGCTGCACGGGCGGCCTCAGGTGTCAGCATGGCTGGAGCTAGTCGGGGGTGAGCCCCCGGCAGGGCCCCGGCTCAGGAGCCTTTTCTGGAGACTGCCGGGGCTCGGCCCATGCTAGCCCCAGCCCACTTAAAGCTCTGCCTCTAAGTATCAAAGACTGATGATGCTCCTTGAAATGTCTTTTTTCCGGGAAGTCACTTCTGTCCGTGCAATCCATATACAAAGTAGAATGTTTGCATGTATTTTGCCCCAGAACGCCCGGACAGAGCTCTTATAGATGAGTTTCCTGCATCTGTAATGTTCCTGCAGTTTTATTTTTTTCGTTATGTGTCAAAATACCATCAGTTACTAATGTTACCAAAAAAGTAGATTGGGGCAGGGTGGGTGGTGTGGGGGCTCGAATGAGACCGAATGCAATTGCACCCACTGCATTTAGGGGGAGGAGTAGCAGGACTTTGTTCATGGCTCACCCCCAACCCCACTCTTGAAATGCTGGCTACTCCGTGCTTCTCGGACTGTTATCCGCAATAAGCAAGTGCCCCCCCCATCCCAACTTTCATCTTAAAATGGGGCCTCACGGGAGGTGACACATTCTCAGCCCGCCCTGCTGGTAGGAAGGAGGTGTGAGGAGTTAAGCAGCAGCCAGGCCCCCTGCTGCCTTAATACTTCTCAGGGGTTTCAGGTGCCACCAGTGTTTAGGAAGTCATAGATAGCTGTGGAGCTGGAGAGATAAATAAGTCTTGCAATGGTGAGGTGCTCAGCAGTCTCTATGGTGCACTGTGTGGCAGGACATTCAAATGTTAGCCCAAAACAGGCTTTTCAATCAAGCCCATAGCCCAAAGTGCTTTGTGTACTGTTTGAAGCTGAACATTACTTGTACCATACTGAGAAAGAGACGCTTCAGAGAAATGGAGGCGCCTATCCTAACTTACAGCCTTGCTGTGTGCAGACAGCGCTCCTCCCCAGGGCTTTAATAAAAGATGAAGTCTTCACCTGGATCCAGGCCTGCGCGATTAGCCTACATATATGGCTTTTGCGCAGCAGGGCACACATCATCTCTGTGGCGCAATCGGTTAGCGCGTTCGGCTGTTAA
The DNA here is from genome assembly GCF_040938575.1 of Ambystoma mexicanum. NCBI lineage: Eukaryota > Metazoa > Chordata > Amphibia > Caudata > Ambystomatidae > Ambystoma > Ambystoma mexicanum. The sequence goes on along the minus strand of NC_090921.1, from coordinate 3,756,970 downwards.
CCGAAAGGTTGGTGGTTCAAGCCCACCCAGGGACGCAGTTTATTTTGGATTTTGGCAAACGTGAGCCAACTCCCGTTCAAAAAAAAAAAAACAACCAACGTGCAGGGTGCACTGCTTAATTCTGAAACCATATGTAAGGTGCTTCCTGTGCTGACATTTCCCTCAAGTCACACATCCATGGCCAGTCTGATTGTCTTTCAATACACGCTTACATGGCCCTATAGTTCTTGTATTCTGATGTGGGAATCTGGCATAGGCGTTTGTCTTTCAAAACCCACTTTCATGGCCCTATATTTCTGGTATTCTGATGTGGGAATCTGGCATAGGCGTTTGTCTTTCAATACCCAGTTTCATGGCCCCATAGTTCTGGTATTCTGATGTGGGAATCTGGCATAGGCGTTGTCTTTCAATATCCACTTTCATGGCCCTATATTTCTGGTAGTCTGTTGTGGGAATCTGGCATAGGCGTTTGTCTTTCAATACCCAGTTTCATGGCCCAATAGTTCTTGTTTTCCGATGTGGGAATCTGGCATAGGCGTTTGTATTTCAATACCCTTTTTCATGGGCCGATAGTTTTGGTATTCTGATGTGGGAATTTGGCATAGGTGTTTGCCTTTCGATACCCGGTTTCATGGCCCTATAGTTAGTATTTTGATGTGGGAATCTGGCATAGGGGTTGATTTTCAATACCCAGTTTCATGGCCCTACAGTTCTTGTATTCTGATGTGGGAATCTGGCATAGGCGTTTGCCTTTCAATACCCGGTTTCATGGCCCTATAGTTCTTGTATTCTGATGTGGGAATCTGGCATAGGCGTTTTTCTTTCAATACCCGATTTCATGGCCCTATAGTTCTAGTATTCTGATGTGGGAATCTGGCAGAGGCGTTGCAGCACTAGTTTGGGAAGGACACATTTTGCTATTCCATTGCCCACCCTATATAGCAGCGCTGACAACAGAGGAGTCTCCCTTAACTTTTTTGGGGGTGTCCGGGAGGTCAGGAAGGGTCCCCATTATTATGAGGGATTAATGTTGAGCGCACCACATTGATGATGGCGGATGGCAGCGAACTGGTCACAATATGTGAACCCATTTGTATCGAGTGCAGTTAGTTATGATGTTTCTTTTAATGTTACAGCTCTTTAGAATGTATACATAATCACCACGCACGTAGAGGGATAAACTGCAAATGCAACATGAAAACAATCTACACAACGGGGTGCTTTGTAAAAAGGTAGTTGGGACTCTCTTGCAAAATGCATGTTGAGATTTAAACTGACTTTCTCAGGTTTGCAGATGTCAGACAAATGAGTAAATCATTCATTTTCATCTCCTTGGTTCGCTGCTGCACATGAATTTTAAGTAGCAGGGACAGTCTTGACGGAAAGAAATATTAGTCACCTAGTAAGAAAGTCAGCTCAGAAGCAGGACACGGTTTATGATTTAAGAGTCCTGCAAGGGAACAGATGTTATCTCGCTCATTGGATTGGTGTCGCTAGAGGGCGTTGGTTTTTTGTTCGGTGGTAATAAAAGTTAGGCCTGAGGCCAGGGTATCTGACAGTTAATTGTCTTTAAAGGTCATCAGTGGCTATATGTTCTGAAGTTGTGGTCGTATAAATTAGTAGGTCTTCAGAAGCGCCAGGAGTATGGGGTATGGGTTAGTTGAGATCCTGTTTATTCAGGCCTTCCTCTATTTGCTCAAATTTGTTGTGCGGACCATGTGCAACCACAATGAAAGTTAAAGGCTTTAGGCCAGTTATTGCTAGCAATTAATTATGTTTTCAAGACCAATGTTTAACCATGTACTGACGCCATGGACTCCTACGGACCAATCCTAAGAAGGTGTGCTCTGATTATGACATGAAGATGACTATCAAGATAAAACTGACCAAGGATAAGTGGAGAATTGGGAGAAGATGGGATTCCTTTTAAAAGATTTTGGTCCAATCATATTTTGGGGGTGGATTGTTATAGAACATCTGGGATTATTGTAATTGTTGCAAAAAGGATGTAAGATGCCAACTGATGTTGTATTGTTCAAACCTGGGTTAGTTTGGTCCTGCAACACCATCTAACCACTCCCTGAAACTGTGTACAATAAACTTGCTTTATGCACAACCGTGTGCTCACTTCTTAAGTGGTGGGACTGTTTCGGTTAATGTGATTAAAGGCCCATACGCACAGGGGGCTAGAGTATGGTTTTATAAAGCTAATCTTGAGCCTAGCAACACCTCCAAGTGGGTACATAAGTGTTCATAAAATACCCCGGTACAATAACCCCTGCACCTGCAAGTTCCTGCGTGCCCTCTATAAATTATGCCTTTGATTTGTGTACTCTGGCCTCCGTAGTGCTGGAAATACATATGCTGTCTCTCTGCTCCCAAGTGACCTGAGGAGAAAATTGAGGAACTAAAGTGATGCATAGGGATCACTGTTGATAAGTTACCTGTGCTGGGAATGAAAACAGGCACCAGTGGTCAAAGTGTATGAAAACAAGTAGTGGAACTATATTCCCTGCTGGCCTGCCCCGCTCCCCACAAACCACATGGCCACGTCCCCTTCCACACACAACACAAACCCCCAAACACATGCGCCTGCTGTTTAAGGGAACATTTAGTGCAGTGCAAGTTTCAACTGCTTCCTACACTTTTATTTTAAACCAAAACCATTCCGGAACGGATTCTTTTTAAAATAAAACTATAGACACAGTAGAACCTGATTAAGAAAAGTAGAAGAGCACCGCTCCCGCTCCGTTAGACCACAGCACCTTCATGAGGTGGAGTCCAGGCACAGAATGCAATAATGTGTCAGTATCTCACCAGGAACTGGATGTATTGCCTGCAGGTTACATATAGATTGCTGTGGTAGGTGCATTAAACCACTAGGCGAGCTTATCAGGTTTCAAACCTTGGACTTGCAAGACACACATGCACACAAACACATGCTGCAAAAAACTGGACTTCCTCTGAGGCATCAGGTTGAATGTTGGTGCATTTCGCTTCCTTCATCTAGTATTACTTCCATTGGCCAATGGCAACCATTTTCCACCCCAATGTTGAGGATATTTAGTTTCACAAAGAGAGACTAATCATTGGGAGTGCGAGGCATGTAAAATCGGGCCCAGCATTTAGTCTTTGTCTTCACCCTGGGGCGTATATTGATATGGGCAGAGATGTCTCCTGCCACTTTACCCGGGGACGTCAGTTGGGGGTCGCAACCTCTGAGGTCTCCCTTGCGACATCTCTGTTCTCCCTTGCAACCTCTTGAAAAAAAGTTCTCTTTTTTGTTTTTTTGGGGGGGTTTTGTAATGCAAGCTCCTAGGCTGCGGCCAGCACCATGTAGCTCTTTAAATCTGGAGTGGCTGGCTTTCTTGTTCAGGGCCGTTAAAAAAAATAAGAAAAATAAGAACAGGAGTGCCAAAAGTCTAACACTTTCGGCACTGACCCTAAATAAGAAAGAATAGGAATACCAAATAATGTGTATTTCTGGAATGCTATACAATCATTGCTAGACTTATTAAAGGTTTATTTCAGGCACACTTCAGGGGGTGAGTCACTGATTTAGTCTGTTCTTAAACGCCTCAACTCAACCTTTCATCTTTCTGAGGTCGATAAAAGAGTACCAACACATGTTGGGTGATATTGGGTGTATATTTTTACTATATAAAGAGCTTAAGCGTAAGTGCTACATAATAACACATCATTATCATTTGGTCATGGACTTCTGCTTGCATTCACAGTAATTTGGTAATATGGGCCTATACACTCTGATCTTAACAATACATATGGCGATCGATTCTTGTATGAAATGTACATCACATTATGTACATCACACTATAGTGATATTGTAACCATATTTTTTGTGGTGTACAATGCTATGTGATGCCACTTCCTGTTTCATCAACGGGTGAATGGTTGTGTTCCATCGCTTCCTGCGATATCACTTCAGGGTGGGGTCAAATGAAATCACTTCCTGTGATGTCATCAGGGGGTCAACGGTCGTGTGATGTCACTTCCGCTACCCCTGGCATTTTGGTGAAATGACGTCCCTTTGGGGTTGCTGCCTGTTAATGATTGTTTAAACACTCACTCTCTGCTCTCAAAGCTGTGAGATTTGTTGTGCTCTTGCTTACTCCCCATTCCAAGCCGCTTCTACCCCGCCGTACTGAGCATCGTTGCGCAGTCATGCCTCCTGCCTGCAGCATTTTCAGTTGAGTGGGTGACAGCCCTGTTATCCTTTGCCAGATACCTGCTCCATTTACAGGAATTCTAATCAATTGCCTTTGCACTCACACATTTGCCGGGCATAGTTATCATTTGCACAGGCAATCAATCAGTTGCCATTCTTTGGCAATGACTGCCCAGGTCCCATAGCATTTGCCAGGATCAGAAGCTGGGCACGGCTAAGTGGGGCAGGGATGCTGCTGATAGGATATCCCAGTAGGTCCTTGACCTATTCCAAACATTGAGACCTTGTAGAGGAAACCAAGAGGAAAGATTGGTACACAGCGATTTGTTTGATGGGGGGCCTGCAAAAAAGGGGGGATGCCCAGGGGGTGTCCAAAGTTTAAGTTACCCAAGGCGGGCCAGAGGGGTGCTGTGCTGCGATGTTGGGCCCATCTCCTCCCCGCAGGGTGATCCGACTCCCACAATTCAGAAGCCAGAAGACTCCTGAGATGTCAGCACACTGCAAAGTTGGAGTGATGTTATCAATTTGGGACTGGAGGGAAATACCTGTGCTGCCACCACCGGCTAAGAAGAGGAGGACCACGGATAGACTGCCTTCTTGCAGCCCTTTTGCTACAGCACTAGGACATGTAGTCATTTCAGGAGCCAAAGAACTGTTTTTGGCATTAGCCAGAGGAAGTCTTTGCTTATATTGTGCTATTACTCAGAATTCCACATCGGCTTATTATTTAACAGATTTCATATTCGTCCAATGAGAGTTCTTCATTCATGAAGCTCCAATTTTAAAAGGAAACTTAAAAAAGGTGTGGCCAGTACGGGGATCGAACCCGCGACCTTGGCGTTATTAGCACCACGCTCTAACCAACTGAGCTAACCGGCCATTAATACTCAAGATCACAGCAACAGCTACTAGCAGCCACTGTCAACAGAACAATGTTCTTAGTACATTCCCATTCATCCCTTAGCGCCTGCTGTCAGCACATCGGAAGGCAACTTGCAGCCCAGGAGACGCGCCTGACAAGATGGAGCAGGTGACATCTAGACCATTCTTTGGCATGCACTGGATAAGAGCATTTGCACAAGATGTCGTCTTTGGGCCAGTTACAACCACTTTTGGGAAGGCTTACTGCTGCCACGGACTGCTGCCATTATAGACTCCACGCTCGAGGCTACATTATGAGGGGCAGCTGTCCTGGCCAAGCCTCAATGCCTAATGACTAGAGAGTTGCTCCATATATAATACGAGTGCAATTTAGGTATTTTGCACCACATAGTTATTTGCCACTTGACTTACTTATGGCAACCTATTCTAAAGTCACTTCCAAGGTGACTCTAAGCAGTGCTTTAAGTGGGATTAGAAATTGAGGGTGGCTCTCGTTAGGGGGTTTGGCCTAGGCATGGGTGTGCTTAGTCCATGCCCCCATCAAGAGCCCCCGTCGCCTAAGAGGTGGGGGCCGCTAAAAGAAGCAGAGCTGGGGAGCACTGGCATTATTACATTTAATGCGCACAGCCCCTCCCCGGCTAAGCGGAGCAAAGGTGTGACACCAGTATGCCACAGCTCACACCCAGCAGGCAGCCTTTTCATTCAAGGAGCCACATGCTGCAATGCTTTACCACAGGCTCCTTGAATGAAAGTGATGCCTGCTGCTGATGGCTCTGTACTCTGAAACAGGAGGAGGTCTGAACTGCCCAGCTCGCCTTTTGTTTCCGAGTAGATAGCCATTAGCCAGCGTGAGTAGCGCAGGGGCTTCATGCTGGGTGATGGCTATTTACTCAGAAACAAAAGGAGGCCTGGCAGTCCAGCCCTCCTCCTGTTTCAGAGTACAGAGCCACCAGGCAGCCCGCACTGGAAGGCTGCACCTGCTGCTTGCAGGTGACAGCACTTTGGTTTAGAAAAAAAGAAAAGGCAATTGCTTTTTTTCTAAACCATAGTGCTGACACCTGCAGGCAGCTTGTGTAACCGTGCAGCCGCTGCACGGGCGGCCTCAGGTGTCAGCATGGCTGGAGCTAGTCGGGGGTGAGCCCCCGGCAGGGCCCCGGCTCAGGAGCCTTTTCTGGAGACTGCCGGGGCTCGGCCCATGCTAGCCCCAGCCCACTTAAAGCTCTGCCTCTAAGTATCAAAGACTGATGATGCTCCTTGAAATGTCTTTTTTCCGGGAAGTCACTTCTGTCCGTGCAATCCATATACAAAGTAGAATGTTTGCATGTATTTTGCCCCAGAACGCCCGGACAGAGCTCTTATAGATGAGTTTCCTGCATCTGTAATGTTCCTGCAGTTTTATTTTTTTCGTTATGTGTCAAAATACCATCAGTTACTAATGTTACCAAAAAAGTAGATTGGGGCAGAGTGGGTGGTGTGGGGGCTCGAATGAGACCGAATGCAATTGCACCCACTGCATTTAGGGGGAGGAGTAGCAGGACTTTGTTCATGGCTCACCCCCAACCCCACTCTTGAAATGCTGGCTACTCCGTGCTTCTCGGACTGTTATCCGCAATAAGCAAGTGCCCCCCCCCCCATCCCAACTTTCATCTTAAAATGGGGCCTCACGGGAGGTGACACATTCTCAGCCCGCCCTGCTGGTAGGAAGGAGGTGTGAGGAGTTAAGCAGCAGCCAGGCCCCCTGCTGCCTTAATACTTCTCAGGGGTTTCAGGTGCCACCAGTGTTTAGGAAGTCATAGATAGCTGTGGAGCTGGAGAGATAAATAAGTCTTGCAATGGTGAGGTGCTCAGCAGTCTCTATGGTGCACTGTGTGGCAGGACATTCAAATGTTAGCCCAAAACGGGCTTTTCAATCAAGCCCATAGCCCAAAGTGCTTTGTGTACTGTTTGAAGCTGAACATTACTTGTACCATACTGAGAAAGAGTCGCTTCAGAGAAATGGAGGCGCCTATCCTAACTTACAGCCTTGCTGTGTGCAGACAGCGCTCCTCCCCAGGGCTTTAATAAAAGATGAAGTCTTCACCTGGATCCAGGCCTGCGCGATTAGCCTACATATATGGCTTTTGCGCAGCAGGGCACACATCATCTCTGTGGCGCAATCGGTTAGCGCGTTCGGCTGTTAACCGAAAGGTTGGTGGTTCAAGCCCACCCAGGGACGCAGTTTATTTTGGATTTTGGCAAACGTGAGCCAACTCCCGTTAAAAAAAAAAAAAACAACCAACGTGCAGGGTGCACTGCTTAATTCTGAAACCATATGTAAGGTGCTTCCTGTGCTGACATTTCCCTCAAGTCACACATCCATGGCCAGTCTGATTGTCTTTCAATACACGCTTACATGGCCCTATAGTTCTTGTATTCTGATGTGGGAATCTGGCATAGGCGTTTGTCTTTCAAAACCCACTTTCATGGCCCTATATTTCTGGTATTCTGATGTGGGAATCTGGCATAGGCGTTTGTCTTTCAATACCCAGTTTCATGGCCCCATAGTTCTGGTATTCTGATGTGGGAATCTGGCATAGGCGTTGTCTTTCAATATCCACTTTCATGGCCCTATATTTCTGGTAGTCTGTTGTGGGAATCTGGCATAGGCGTTTGTCTTTCAATACCCAGTTTCATGGCCCAATAGTTCTTGTTTTCCGATGTGGGAATCTGGCATAGGCGTTTGTATTTCAATACCCTTTTTCATGGGCCGATAGTTTTGGTATTCTGATGTGGGAATTTGGCATAGGTGTTTGCCTTTCGATACCCGGTTTCATGGCCCTATAGTTAGTATTTTGATGTGGGAATCTGGCATAGGGGTTGATTTTCAATACCCAGTTTCATGGCCCTACAGTTCTTGTATTCTGATGTGGGAATCTGGCATAGGCGTTTGCCTTTCAATACCCGGTTTCATGGCCCTATAGTTCTTGTATTCTGATGTGGGAATCTGGCATAGGCGTTTTTCTTTCAATACCCGATTTCATGGCCCTATAGTTCTAGTATTCTGATGTGGGAATCTGGCATAGGCGTTGTCTTTCAATATCCACTTTCATGGCCCTATATTTCTGGTAGTCTGTTGTGGGAATCTGGCATAGGCGTTTGTCTTTCAATACCCAGTTTCATGGCCCAATAGTTCTTGTTTTCCGATGTGGGAATCTGGCATAGGCGTTTGTATTTCAATACCCTTTTTCATGGGCCGATAGTTTTGGTATTCTGATGTGGGAATTTGGCATAGGTGTTTGCCTTTCGATACCCGGTTTCATGGCCCTATAGTTAGTATTTTGATGTGGGAATCTGGCATAGGGGTTGATTTTCAATACCCAGTTTCATGGCCCTACAGTTCTTGTATTCTGATGTGGGAATCTGGCATAGGCGTTTGCCTTTCAATACCCGGTTTCATGGCCCTATAGTTCTTGTATTCTGATGTGGGAATCTGGCATAGGCGTTTTTCTTTCAATACCCGATTTCATGGCCCTATAGTTCTAGTATTCTGATGTGGGAATCTGGCAGAGGCGTTGCAGCACTAGTTTGGGAAGGACACATTTTGCTATTCCATTGCCCACCCTATATAGCAGCGCTGACAACAGAGGAGTCTCCCTTAACTTTTTTGGGGGTGTCCGGGAGGTCAGGAAGGGTCCCCATTATTATGAGGGATTAATGTTGAGCGCACCACATTGATGATGGCGGATGGCAGCGAACTGGTCACAATATGTGAACCCATTTGTATCGAGTGCAGTTAGTTATGATGTTTCTTTTAATGTTACAGCTCTTTAGAATGTATACATAATCACCACGCACGTAGAGGGATAAACTGCAAATGCAACATGAAAACAATCTACACAACGGGGTGCTTTGTAAAAAGGTAGTTGGGACTCTCTTGCAAAATGCATGTTGAGATTTAAACTGACTTTCTCAGGTTTGCAGATGTCAGACAAATGAGTAAATCATTCATTTTCATCTCCTTGGTTCGCTGCTGCACATGAATTTTAAGTAGCAGGGACAGTCTTGACGGAAAGAAATATTAGTCACCTAGTAAGAAAGTCAGCTCAGAAGCAGGACACGGTTTATGATTTAAGAGTCCTGCAAGGGAACAGATGTTATCTCGCTCATTGGATTGGTGTCGCTAGAGGGCGTTGGTTTTTTGTTCGGTGGTAATAAAAGTTAGGCCTGAGGCCAGGGTATCTGACAGTTAATTGTCTTTAAAGGTCATCAGTGGCTATATGTTCTGAAGTTGTGGTCGTATAAATTAGTAGGTCTTCAGAAGCGCCAGGAGTATGGGGTATGGGTTAGTTGAGATCCTGTTTATTCAGGCCTTCCTCTATTTGCTCAAATTTGTTGTGCGGACCATGTGCAACCACAATGAAAGTTAAAGGCTTTAGGCCAGTTATTGCTAGCAATTAATTATGTTTTCAAGACCAATGTTTAACCATGTACTGACGCCATGGACTCCTACGGACCAATCCTAAGAAGGTGTGCTCTGATTATGACATGAAGATGACTATCAAGATAAAACTGACCAAGGATAAGTGGAGAATTGGGAGAAGATGGGATTCCTTTTAAAAGATTTTGGTCCAATCATATTTTGGGGGTGGATTGTTATAGAACATCTGGGATTATTGTAATTGTTGCAAAAAGGATGTAAGATGCCAACTGATGTTGTATTGTTCAAACCTGGGTTAGTTTGGTCCTGCAACACCATCTAACCACTCCCTGAAACTGTGTACAATAAACTTGCTTTATGCACAACCGTGTGCTCACTTCTTAAGTGGTGGGACTGTTTCGGTTAATGTGATTAAAGGCCCATACGCACAGGGGGCTAGAGTATGGTTTTATAAAGCTAATCTTGAGCCTAGCAACACCTCCAAGTGGGTACATAAGTGTTCATAAAATACCCCGGTACAATAACCCCTGCACCTGCAAGTTCCTGCGTGCCCACTATAAATTATGCCTTTGATTTGTGTACTCTGGCCTCCGTAGTGCTGGAAATACATATGCTGTCTCTCTGCTCCCAAGTGACCTGAGGAGAAAATTGAGGAACTAAAGTGATGCATAGGGATCACTGTTGATAAGTTACCTGTGCTGGGAATGAAAACAGGCACCAGTGGTCAAAGTGTATGAAAACAAGTAGTGGAACTATATTCCCTGCTGGCCTGCCCCGCTCCCCACAAACCACATGGCCACGTCCCCTTCCACACACAACACAAACCCCCAAACACATGCGCCTGCTGTTTAAGGGAACATTTAGTGCAGTGCAAGTTTCAACTGCTTCCTACACTTTTATTTTAAACCAAAACCATTCCGGAACGGGTTCTTTTTAAAATAAAACTATAGACACAGTAGAACCTGATTAAGAAAAGTAGAAGAGCACCGCTCCCGCTCCGTTAGACCACAGCACCTTCATGAGGTGGAGTCCAGGCACAGAATGCAATAATGTGTCAGTATCTCACCAGGAACTGGATGTATTGCCTGCAGGTTACATATAGATTGCTGTGGTAGGTGCATTAAACCACTAGGCGAGCTTATCAGGTTTCAAACCTTGGACTTGCAAGACACACATGCACACAAACACATGCTGCAAAAAACTGGACTTCCTCTGAGGCATCAGGTTGAATGTTGGTGCATTTCGCTTCCTTCATCTAGTATTACTTCCATTGGCCAATGGCAACCATTTTCCACCCCAATGTTGAGGATATTTAGTTTCACAAAGAGAGACTAATCATTGGGAGTGCGAGGCATGTAAAATCGGGCCCAGCATTTAGTCTTTGTCTTCACCCTGGGGCGTATATTGATATGGGCAGAGATGTCTCCTGCCACTTTACCCGGGGACGTCAGTTGGGGGTCGCAACCTCTGAGGTCTCCCTTGCGACATCTCTGTTCTCCCTTGCAACCTCTTGAAAAAAAGTTCTCTTTTTTGTTTTTTTGGGGGGGTTTTGTAATGCAAGCTCCTAGGCTGCGGCCAGCACCATGTAGCTCTTTAAATCTGGAGTGGCTGGCTTTCTTGTTCAGGGCCGTTAAAAAAAATAAGAAAAATAAGAACAGGAGTGCCAAAAGTCTAACACTTTCGGCACTGACCCTAAATAAGAAAGAATAGGAATACCAAATAATGTGTATTTCTGGAATGCTATACAATCATTGCTAGACTTATTAAAGGTTTATTTCAGGCACACTTCAGGGGGTGAGTCACTGATTTAGTCTGTTCTTAAACGCCTCAACTCAACCTTTCATCTTTCTGAGGTCGATAAAAGAGTACCAACACATGTTGGGTGATATTGGGTGTATATTTTTACTATATAAAGAGCTTAAGCGTAAGTGCTACATAATAACACATCATTATCATTTGGTCATGGACTTCTGCTTGCATTCACAGTAATTTGGTAATATGGGCCTATACACTCTGATCTTAACAATACATATGGCGATCGATTCTTGTATGAAATGTACATCACATTATGTACATCACACTATAGTGATATTGTAACCATATTTTTTGTGGTGTACAATGCTATGTGATGCCACTTCCTGTTTCATCAACGGGTGAATGGTTGTGTTCCATCGCTTCCTGCGATATCACTTCAGGGTGGGGTCAAATGAAATCACTTCCTGTGATGTCATCAGGGGGTCAACGGTCGTGTGATGTCACTTCCGCTACCCCTGGCATTTTGGTGAAATGACGTCCCTTTGGGGTTGCTGCCTGTTAATGATTGTTTAAACACTCACTCTCTGCTCTCAAAGCTGTGAGATTTGTTGTGCTCTTGCTTACTCCCCATTCCAAGCCGCTTCTACCCCGCCGTACTGAGCATCGTTGCGCAGTCATGCCTCCTGCCTGCAGCATTTTCAGTTGAGTGGGTGACAGCCCTGTTATCCTTTGCCAGATACCTGCTCCATTTACAGGAATTCTAATCAATTGCCTTTGCACTCACACATTTGCCGGGCATAGTTATCATTTGCACAGGCAATCAATCAGTTGCCATTCTTTGGCAATGACTGCCCAGGTCCCATAGCATTTGCCAGGATCAGAAGCTGGGCACGGCTAAGTGGGGCAGGGATGCTGCTGATAGGATATCCCAGTAGGTCCTTGACCTATTCCAAACATTGAGACCTTGTAGAGGAAACCAAGAGGAAAGATTGGTACACAGCGATTTGTTTGATGGGGGGCCTGCAAAAAAGGGGGGATGCCCAGGGGGTGTCCAAAGTTTAAGTTACCCAAGGCGGGCCAGAGGGGTGCTGTGCTGCGATGTTGGGCCCATCTCCTCCCCGCAGGGTGATCCGACTCCCACAATTCAGAAGCCAGAAGACTCCTGAGATGTCAGCACACTGCAAAGTTGGAGTGATGTTATCAATTTGGGACTGGAGGGAAATACCTGTGCTGCCACCACCGGCTAAGAAGAGGAGGACCACGGATAGACTGCCTTCTTGCAGCCCTTTTGCTACAGCACTAGGACATGTAGTCATTTCAGGAGCCAAAGAACTGTTTTTGGCATTAGCCAGAGGAAGTCTTTGCTTATATTGTGCTATTACTCAGAATTCCACATCGGCTTATTATTTAACAGATTTCATATTCGTCCAATGAGAGTTCTTCATTCATGAAGCTCCAATTTTAAAAGGAAACTTAAAAAAGGTGTGGCCAGTACGGGGATCGAACCCGCGACCTTGGCGTTATTAGCACCACGCTCTAACCAACTGAGCTAACTGGCCATTAATACTCAAGATCACAGCAACAGCTACTAGCAGCCACTGTCAACAGAACAATGTTCTTAGTACATTCCCATTCATCCCTTAGCGCCTGCTGTCAGCACATCGGAAGGCAACTTGCAGCCCAGGAGACGCGCCTGACAAGATGGAGCAGGTGACATCTAGACCATTCTTTGGCATGCACTGGATAAGAGCATTTGCACAAGATGTCGTCTTTGGGCCAGTTACAACCACTTTTGGGAAGGCTTACTGCTGCCACGGACTGCTGCCATTATAGACTCCACGCTCGAGGCTACATTATGAGGGGCAGCTGTCCTGGCCAAGCCTCAATGCCTAATGACTATAGAGTTGCTCCATATATAATACGAGTGCAATTTAGGTATTTTGCACCACAAAGTTATTTGCCACTTGACTTACTTATGGCAACCTATTCTAAAGTCACTTCCAAGGTGACTCTAAGCAGTGCTTTAAGTGGGATTAGAAATTGAGGGTGGCTCTCGTTAGGGGGTTTGGCCTAGGCATGGGTGTGCTTAGTCCATGCCCCCATCAAGAGCCCCCGTCGCCTAAGAGGTGGGGGCCGCTAAAAGAAGCAGAGCTGGGGAGCACTGGCATTATTACATTTAATGCGCACAGCCCCTCCCCGGCTAAGCGGAGCAAAGGTGTGACACCAGTATGCCACAGCTCACACCCAGCAGGCAGCCTTTTCATTCAAGGAGCCACATGCTGCAATGCTTTACCACAGGCTCCTTGAATGAAAGTGATGCCTGCTGCTGATGGCTCTGTACTCTGAAACAGGAGGAGGTCTGAACTGCCCAGCTCGCCTTTTGTTTCCGAGTAGATAGCCATTAGCCAGCGTGAGTAGCGCAGGGGCTTCATGCTGGGTGATGGCTATTTACTCAGAAACAAAAGGAGGCCTGGCAGTCCAGCCCTCCTCCTGTTTCAGAGTACAGAGCCACCAGGCAGCCCGCACTGGAAGGCTGCACCTGCTGCTTGCAGGTGACAGCACTTCGGTTTAGAAAAAAAGAAAAGGCAATTGCTTTTTTTCTAAACCATAGTGCTGACACCTGCAGGCAGCTTGTGTAACCGTGCAGCCGCTGCACGGGCGGCCTCAGGTGTCAGCATGGCTGGAGCTAGTCGGGGGTGAGCCCCCGGCAGGGCCCCGGCTCAGGAGCCTTTTCTGGAGACTGCCGGGGCTCGGCCCATGCTAGCCCCAGCCCACTTAAAGCTCTGCCTCTAAGTATCAAAGACTGATGATGCTCCTTGAAATGTCTTTTTTCCGGGAAGTCACTTCTGTCCGTGCAATCCATATACAAAGTAGAATGTTTGCATGTATTTTGCCCCAGAACGCCCGGACAGAGCTCTTATAGATGAGTTTCCTGCATCTGTAATGTTCCTGCAGTTTTATTTTTTTCGTTATGTGTCAAAATACCATCAGTTACTAATGTTACCAAAAAAGTAGATTGGGGCAGGGTGGGTGGTGTGGGGGCTCGAATGAGACCGTATGCAATTGCACCCACTGCATTTAGGGGGAGGAGTAGCAGGACTTTGTTCATGGCTCACCCCCAACCCCACTCTTGAAATGCTGGCTACTCCGTGCTTCTCGGACTGTTATCCGCAATAAGCAAGTGCCCCCCCCCCATCCCAACTTTCATCTTAAAATGGGGCCTCACGGGAGGTGACACATTCTCAGCCCGCCCTGCTGGTAGGAAGGAGGTGTGAGGAGTTAAGCAGCAGCCAGGCCCCCTGCTGCCTTAACACTTCTCAGGGGTTTCAGGTGCCACCAGTGTTTAGGAAGTCATAGATAGCTGTGGAGCTGGAGAGATAAATAAGTCTTGCAATGGTGAGGTGCTCAGCAGTCTCTATGGTGCACTGTGTGGCAGGACATTCAAATGTTAGCCCAAAACGGGCTTTTCAATCAAGCCCATAGCCCAAAGTGCTTTGTGTACTGTTTGAAGCTGAACATTACTTGTACCATACTGAGAAAGATACGCTTCAGAGAAATGGAGGCGCCTATCCTAACTTACAGCCTTGCTGTGTGCAGACAGCGCTCCTCCCCAGGGCTTTAATAAAAGATGAAGTCTTCACCTGGATCCAGGCCTGCGCGATTAGCCTACATATATGGCTTTTGCGCAACAGGGCACACATCGTCTCTGTGGCGCAATCGGTTAGCGCGTTCGGCTGTTAACCGAAAGGTTGGTGGTTCAAGCCCACCCAGGGACGCAGTTTATTTTGGATTTTGGCAAACGTGAGCCAACTCCCGTTCAAAAAAAAAAAAACAACCAACGTGCAGGGTGCACTGCTTAATTCTGAAACCATATGTAAGGTGCTTCCTGTGCTGACATTTCCCTCAAGTCACACATCCATGGCCAGTCTGATTGTCTTTCAATACACGCTTACATGGCCCTATAGTTCTTGTATTCTGATGTGGGAATCTGGCATAGGCGTTTGTCTTTCAAAACCCACTTTCATGGCCCTATATTTCTGGTATTCTGATGTGGGAATCTGGCATAGGCGTTTGTCTTTCAATACCCAGTTTCATGGCCCCATAGTTCTGGTATTCTGATGTGGGAATCTGGCATAGGCGTTGTCTTTCAATATCCACTTTCATGGCCCTATATTTCTGGTAGTCTGTTGTGGGAATCTGGCATAGGCGTTTGTCTTTCAATACCCAGTTTCATGGCCCAATAGTTCTTGTTTTCCGATGTGGGAATCTGGCATAGGCGTTTGTATTTCAATACCCTTTTTCATGGGCCGATAGTTTTGGTATTCTGATGTGGGAATTTGGCATAGGTGTTTGCCTTTCGATACCCGGTTTCATGGCCCTATAGTTAGTATTTTGATGTGGGAATCTGGCATAGGGGTTGATTTTCAATACCCAGTTTCATGGCCCTACAGTTCTTGTATTCTGATGTGGGAATCTGGCATAGGCGTTTGCCTTTCAATACCCGGTTTCATGGCCCTATAGTTCTTGTATTCTGATGTGGGAATCTGGCATAGGCGTTTTTCTTTCAATACCCGATTTCATGGCCCTATAGTTCTAGTATTCTGATGTGGGAATCTGGCAGAGGCGTTGCAGCACTAGTTTGGGAAGGACACATTTTGCTATTCCATTGCCCACCCTATATAGCAGCGCTGACAACAGAGGAGTCTCCCTTAACTTTTTTGGGGGTGTCCGGGAGGTCAGGAAGGGTCCCCATTATTATGAGGGATTAATGTTGAGCGCACCACATTGATGATGGCGGATGGCAGCGAACTGGTCACAATATGTGAACCCATTTGTATCGAGTGCAGTTAGTTATGATGTTTCTTTTAATGTTACAGCTCTTTAGAATGTATACATAATCACCACGCACGTAGAGGGATAAACTGCAAATGCAACATGAAAACAATCTACACAACGGGGTGCTTTGTAAAAAGGTAGTTGGGACTCTCTTGCAAAATGCATGTTGAGATTTAAACTGACTTTCTCAGGTTTGCAGATGTCAGACAAATGAGTAAATCATTCATTTTCATCTCCTTGGTTCGCTGCTGCACATGAATTTTAAGTAGCAGGGACAGTCTTGACGGAAAGAAATATTAGTCACCTAGTAAGAAAGTCAGCTCAGAAGCAGGACACGGTTTATGATTTAAGAGTCCTGCAAGGGAACAGATGTTATCTCGCTCATTGGATTGGTGTCGCTAGAGGGCGTTGGTTTTTTGTTCGGTGGTAATAAAAGTTAGGCCTGAGGCCAGGGTATCTGACAGTTAATTGTCTTTAAAGGTCATCAGTGGCTATATGTTCTGAAGTTGTGGTCGTATAAATTAGTAGGTCTTCAGAAGCGCCAGGAGTATGGGGTATGGGTTAGTTGAGATCCTGTTTATTCAGGCCTTCCTCTATTTGCTCAAATTTGTTGTGCGGACCATGTGCAACCACAATGAAAGTTAAAGGCTTTAGGCCAGTTATTGCTAGCAATTAATTATGTTTTCAAGACCAATGTTTAACCATGTACTGACGCCATGGACTCCTACGGACCAATCCTAAGAAGGTGTGCTCTGATTATGACATGAAGATGACTATCAAGATAAAACTGACCAAGGATAAGTGGAGAATTGGGAGAAGATGGGATTCCTTTTAAAAGATTTTGGTCCAATCATATTTTGGGGGTGGATTGTTATAGAACATCTGGGATTATTGTAATTGTTGCAAAAAGGATGTAAGATGCCAACTGATGTTGTATTGTTCAAACCTGGGTTAGTTTGGTCCTGCAACACCATCTAACCACTCCCTGAAACTGTGTACAATAAACTTGCTTTATGCACAACCGTGTGCTCACTTCTTAAGTGGTGGGACTGTTTCGGTTAATGTGATTAAAGGCCCATACGCACAGGGGGCTAGAGTATGGTTTTATAAAGCTAATCTTGAGCCTAGCAACACCTCCAAGTGGGTACATAAGTGTTCATAAAATACCCCGGTACAATAACCCCTGCACCTGCAAGTTCCTGCGTGCCCTCTATAAATTATGCCTTTGATTTGTGTACTCTGGCCTCCGTAGTGCTGGAAATACATATGCTGTCTCTCTGCTCCCAAGTGACCTGAGGAGAAAATTGAGGAACTAAAGTGATGCATAGGGATCACTGTTGATAAGTTACCTGTGCTGGGAATGAAAACAGGCACCAGTGGTCAAAGTGTATGAAAACAAGTAGTGGAACTATATTCCCTGCTGGCCTGCCCCGCTCCCCACAAACCACATGGCCACGTCCCCTTCCACACACAACACAAACCCCCAAACACATGCGCCTGCTGTTTAAGGGAACATTTAGTGCAGTGCAAGTTTCAACTGCTTCCTACACTTTTATTTTAAACCAAAACCATTCCGGAACGGATTCTTTTTAAAATAAAACTATAGACACAGTAGAACCTGATTAAGAAAAGTAGAAGAGCACCGCTCCCGCTCCGTTAGACCACAGCACCTTCATGAGGTGGAGTCCAGGCACAGAATGCAATAATGTGTCAGTATCTCACCAGGAACTGGATGTATTGCCTGCAGGTTACATATAGATTGCTGTGGTAGGTGCATTAAACCACTAGGCGAGCTTATCAGGTTTCAAACCTTGGACTTGCAAGACACACATGCACACAAACACATGCTGCAAAAAACTGGACTTCCTCTGAGGCATCAGGTTGAATGTTGGTGCATTTCGCTTCCTTCATCTAGTATTACTTCCATTGGCCAATGGCAACCATTTTCCACCCCAATGTTGAGGATATTTAGTTTCACAAAGAGAGACTAATCATTGGGAGTGCGAGGCATGTAAAATCGGGCCCAGCATTTAGTCTTTGTCTTCACCCTGGGGCGTATATTGATATGGGCAGAGATGTCTCCTGCCACTTTACCCGGGGACGTCAGTTGGGGGTCGCAACCTCTGAGGTCTCCCTTGCGACATCTCTGTTCTCCCTTGCAACCTCTTGAAAAAAAGTTCTCTTTTTTGTTTTTTTGGGGGGGTTTTGTAATGCAAGCTCCTAGGCTGCGGCCAGCACCATGTAGCTCTTTAAATCTGGAGTGGCTGGCTTTCTTGTTCAGGGCCGTTAAAAAAAATAAGAAAAATAAGAACAGGAGTGCCAAAAGTCTAACACTTTCGGCACTGACCCTAAATAAGAAAGAATAGGAATACCAAATAATGTGTATTTCTGGAATGCTATACAATCATTGCTAGACTTATTAAAGGTTTATTTCAGGCACACTTCAGGGGGTGAGTCACTGATTTAGTCTGTTCTTAAACGCCTCAACTCAACCTTTCATCTTTCTGAGGTCGATAAAAGAGTACCAACACATGTTGGGTGATATTGGGTGTATATTTTTACTATATAAAGAGCTTAAGCGTAAGTGCTACATAATAACACATCATTATCATTTGGTCATGGACTTCTGCTTGCATTCACAGTAATTTGGTAATATGGGCCTATACACTCTGATCTTAACAATACATATGGCGATCGATTCTTGTATGAAATGTACATCACATTATGTACATCACACTATAGTGATATTGTAACCATATTTTTTGTGGTGTACAATGCTATGTGATGCCACTTCCTGTTTCATCAACGGGTGAATGGTTGTGTTCCATCGCTTCCTGCGATATCACTTCAGGGTGGGGTCAAATGAAATCACTTCCTGTGATGTCATCAGGGGGTCAACGGTCGTGTGATGTCACTTCCGCTACCCCTGGCATTTTGGTGAAATGACGTCCCTTTGGGGTTGCTGCCTGTTAATGATTGTTTAAACACTCACTCTCTGCTCTCAAAGCTGTGAGATTTGTTGTGCTCTTGCTTACTCCCCATTCCAAGCCGCTTCTACCCCGCCGTACTGAGCATCGTTGCGCAGTCATGCCTCCTGCCTGCAGCATTTTCAGTTGAGTGGGTGACAGCCCTGTTATCCTTTGCCAGATACCTGCTCCATTTACAGGAATTCTAATCAATTGCCTTTGCACTCACACATTTGCCGGGCATAGTTATCATTTGCACAGGCAATCAATCAGTTGCCATTCTTTGGCAATGACTGCCCAGGTCCCATAGCATTTGCCAGGATCAGAAGCTGGGCACGGCTAAGTGGGGCAGGGATGCTGCTGATAGGATATCCCAGTAGGTCCTTGACCTATTCCAAACATTGAGACCTTGTAGAGGAAACCAAGAGGAAAGATTGGTACACAGCGATTTGTTTGATGGGGGGCCTGCAAAAAAGGGGGGATGCCCAGGGGGTGTCCAAAGTTTAAGTTACCCAAGGCGGGCCAGAGGGGTGCTGTGCTGCGATGTTGGGCCCATCTCCTCCCCGCAGGGTGATCCGACTCCCACAATTCAGAAGCCAGAAGACTCCTGAGATGTCAGCACACTGCAAAGTTGGAGTGATGTTATCAATTTGGGACTGGAGGGAAATACCTGTGCTGCCACCACCGGCTAAGAAGAGGAGGACCACGGATAGACTGCCTTCTTGCAGCCCTTTTGCTACAGCACTAGGACATGTAGTCATTTCAGGAGCCAAAGAACTGTTTTTGGCATTAGCCAGAGGAAGTCTTTGCTTATATTGTGCTATTACTCAGAATTCCACATCGGCTTATTATTTAACAGATTTCATATTCGTCCAATGAGAGTTCTTCATTCATGAAGCTCCAATTTTAAAAGGAAACTTAAAAAAGGTGTGGCCAGTACGGGGATCGAACCCGCGACCTTGGCGTTATTAGCACCACGCTCTAACCAACTGAGCTAACCGGCCATTAATACTCAAGATCACAGCAACAGCTACTAGCAGCCACTGTCAACAGAACAATGTTCTTAGTACATTCCCATTCATCCCTTAGCGCCTGCTGTCAGCACATCGGAAGGCAACTTGCAGCCCAGGAGACGCGCCTGACAAGATGGAGCAGGTGACATCTAGACCATTCTTTGGCATGCACTGGATAAGAGCATTTGCACAAGATGTCGTCTTTGGGCCAGTTACAACCACTTTTGGGAAGGCTTACTGCTGCCACGGACTGCTGCCATTATAGACTCCACGCTCGAGGCTACATTATGAGGGGCAGCTGTCCTGGCCAAGCCTCAATGCCTAATGACTATAGAGTTGCTCCATATATAATACGAGTGCAATTTAGGTATTTTGCACCACATAGTTATTTGCCACTTGACTTACTTATGGCAACCTATTCTAAAGTCACTTCCAAGGTGACTCTAAGCAGTGCTTTAAGTGGGATTAGAAATTGAGGGTGGCTCTCGTTAGGGGGTTTGGCCTAGGCATGGGTGTGCTTAGTCCATGCCCCCATCAAGAGCCCCCGTCGCCTAAGAGGTGGGGGCCGCTAAAAGAAGCAGAGCTGGGGAGCACTGGCATTATTACATTTAATGCGCACAGCCCCTCCCCGGCTAAGCGGAGCAAAGGTGTGACACCAGTATGCCACAGCTCACACCCAGCAGGCAGCCTTTTCATTCAAGGAGCCACATGCTGCAATGCTTTACCACAGGCTCCTTGAATGAAAGTGATGCCTGCTGCTGATGGCTCTGTACTCTGAAACAGGAGGAGGTCTGAACTGCCCAGCTCGCCTTTTGTTTCCGAGTAGATAGCCATTAGCCAGCGTGAGTAGCGCAGGGGCTTCATGCTGGGTGATGGCTATTTACTCAGAAACAAAAGGAGGCCTGGCAGTCCAGCCCTCCTCCTGTTTCAGAGTACAGAGCCACCAGGCAGCCCGCACTGGAAGGCTGCACCTGCTGCTTGCAGGTGACAGCACTTTGGTTTAGAAAAAAAGAAAAGGCAATTGCTTTTTTTCTAAACCATAGTGCTGACACCTGCAGGCAGCTTGTGTAACCGTGCAGCCGCTGCACGGGCGGCCTCAGGTGTCAGCATGGCTGGAGCTAGTCGGGGGTGAGCCCCCGGCAGGGCCCCGGCTCAGGAGCCTTTTCTGGAGACTGCCGGGGCTCGGCCCATGCTAGCCCCAGCCCACTTAAAGCTCTGCCTCTAAGTATCAAAGACTGATGATGCTCCTTGAAATGTCTTTTTTCCGGGAAGTCACTTCTGTCCGTGCAATCCATATACAAAGTAGAATGTTTGCATGTATTTTGCCCCAGAACGCCCGGACAGAGCTCTTATAGATGAGTTTCCTGCATCTGTAATGTTCCTGCAGTTTTATTTTTTTCGTTATGTGTCAAAATACCATCAGTTACTAATGTTACCAAAAAAGTAGATTGGGGCAGAGTGGGTGGTGTGGGGGCTCGAATGAGACCGAATGCAATTGCACCCACTGCATTTAGGGGGAGGAGTAGCAGGACTTTGTTCATGGCTCACCCCCAACCCCACTCTTGAAATGCTGGCTACTCCGTGCTTCTCGGACTGTTATCCGCAATAAGCAAGTGCCCCCCCCCCCATCCCAACTTTCATCTTAAAATGGGGCCTCACGGGAGGTGACACATTCTCAGCCCGCCCTGCTGGTAGGAAGGAGGTGTGAGGAGTTAAGCAGCAGCCAGGCCCCCTGCTGCCTTAATACTTCTCAGGGGTTTCAGGTGCCACCAGTGTTTAGGAAGTCATAGATAGCTGTGGAGCTGGAGAGATAAATAAGTCTTGCAATGGTGAGGTGCTCAGCAGTCTCTATGGTGCACTGTGTGGCAGGACATTCAAATGTTAGCCCAAAACGGGCTTTTCAATCAAGCCCATAGCCCAAAGTGCTTTGTGTACTGTTTGAAGCTGAACATTACTTGTACCATACTGAGAAAGAGTCGCTTCAGAGAAATGGAGGCGCCTATCCTAACTTACAGCCTTGCTGTGTGCAGACAGCGCTCCTCCCCAGGGCTTTAATAAAAGATGAAGTCTTCACCTGGATCCAGGCCTGCGCGATTAGCCTACATATATGGCTTTTGCGCAGCAGGGCACACATCATCTCTGTGGCGCAATCGGTTAGCGCGTTCGGCTGTTAACCGAAAGGTTGGTGGTTCAAGCCCACCCAGGGACGCAGTTTATTTTGGATTTTGGCAAACGTGAGCCAACTCCCGTTAAAAAAAAAAAAAACAACCAACGTGCAGGGTGCACTGCTTAATTCTGAAACCATATGTAAGGTGCTTCCTGTGCTGACATTTCCCTCAAGTCACACATCCATGGCCAGTCTGATTGTCTTTCAATACACGCTTACATGGCCCTATAGTTCTTGTATTCTGATGTGGGAATCTGGCATAGGCGTTTGTCTTTCAAAACCCACTTTCATGGCCCTATATTTCTGGTATTCTGATGTGGGAATCTGGCATAGGCGTTTGTCTTTCAATACCCAGTTTCATGGCCCCATAGTTCTGGTATTCTGATGTGGGAATCTGGCATAGGCGTTGTCTTTCAATATCCACTTTCATGGCCCTATATTTCTGGTAGTCTGTTGTGGGAATCTGGCATAGGCGTTTGTCTTTCAATACCCAGTTTCATGGCCCAATAGTTCTTGTTTTCCGATGTGGGAATCTGGCATAGGCGTTTGTATTTCAATACCCTTTTTCATGGGCCGATAGTTTTGGTATTCTGATGTGGGAATTTGGCATAGGTGTTTGCCTTTCGATACCCGGTTTCATGGCCCTATAGTTAGTATTTTGATGTGGGAATCTGGCATAGGGGTTGATTTTCAATACCCAGTTTCATGGCCCTACAGTTCTTGTATTCTGATGTGGGAATCTGGCATAGGCGTTTGCCTTTCAATACCCGGTTTCATGGCCCTATAGTTCTTGTATTCTGATGTGGGAATCTGGCATAGGCGTTTTTCTTTCAATACCCGATTTCATGGCCCTATAGTTCTAGTATTCTGATGTGGGAATCTGGCATAGGCGTTGTCTTTCAATATCCACTTTCATGGCCCTATATTTCTGGTAGTCTGTTGTGGGAATCTGGCATAGGCGTTTGTCTTTCAATACCCAGTTTCATGGCCCAATAGTTCTTGTTTTCCGATGTGGGAATCTGGCATAGGCGTTTGTATTTCAATACCCTTTTTCATGGGCCGATAGTTTTGGTATTCTGATGTGGGAATTTGGCATAGGTGTTTGCCTTTCGATACCCGGTTTCATGGCCCTATAGTTAGTATTTTGATGTGGGAATCTGGCATAGGGGTTGATTTTCAATACCCAGTTTCATGGCCCTACAGTTCTTGTATTCTGATGTGGGAATCTGGCATAGGCGTTTGCCTTTCAATACCCGGTTTCATGGCCCTATAGTTCTTGTATTCTGATGTGGGAATCTGGCATAGGCGTTTTTCTTTCAATACCCGATTTCATGGCCCTATAGTTCTAGTATTCTGATGTGGGAATCTGGCAGAGGCGTTGCAGCACTAGTTTGGGAAGGACACATTTTGCTATTCCATTGCCCACCCTATATAGCAGCGCTGACAACAGAGGAGTCTCCCTTAACTTTTTTGGGGGTGTCCGGGAGGTCAGGAAGGGTCCCCATTATTATGAGGGATTAATGTTGAGCGCACCACATTGATGATGGCGGATGGCAGCGAACTGGTCACAATATGTGAACCCATTTGTATCGAGTGCAGTTAGTTATGATGTTTCTTTTAATGTTACAGCTCTTTAGAATGTATACATAATCACCACGCACGTAGAGGGATAAACTGCAAATGCAACATGAAAACAATCTACACAACGGGGTGCTTTGTAAAAAGGTAGTTGGGACTCTCTTGCAAAATGCATGTTGAGATTTAAACTGACTTTCTCAGGTTTGCAGATGTCAGACAAATGAGTAAATCATTCATTTTCATCTCCTTGGTTCGCTGCTGCACATGAATTTTAAGTAGCAGGGACAGTCTTGACGGAAAGAAATATTAGTCACCTAGTAAGAAAGTCAGCTCAGAAGCAGGACACGGTTTATGATTTAAGAGTCCTGCAAGGGAACAGATGTTATCTCGCTCATTGGATTGGTGTCGCTAGAGGGCGTTGGTTTTTTGTTCGGTGGTAATAAAAGTTAGGCCTGAGGCCAGGGTATCTGACAGTTAATTGTCTTTAAAGGTCATCAGTGGCTATATGTTCTGAAGTTGTGGTCGTATAAATTAGTAGGTCTTCAGAAGCGCCAGGAGTATGGGGTATGGGTTAGTTGAGATCCTGTTTATTCAGGCCTTCCTCTATTTGCTCAAATTTGTTGTGCGGACCATGTGCAACCACAATGAAAGTTAAAGGCTTTAGGCCAGTTATTGCTAGCAATTAATTATGTTTTCAAGACCAATGTTTAACCATGTACTGACGCCATGGACTCCTACGGACCAATCCTAAGAAGGTGTGCTCTGATTATGACATGAAGATGACTATCAAGATAAAACTGACCAAGGATAAGTGGAGAATTGGGAGAAGATGGGATTCCTTTTAAAAGATTTTGGTCCAATCATATTTTGGGGGTGGATTGTTATAGAACATCTGGGATTATTGTAATTGTTGCAAAAAGGATGTAAGATGCCAACTGATGTTGTATTGTTCAAACCTGGGTTAGTTTGGTCCTGCAACACCATCTAACCACTCCCTGAAACTGTGTACAATAAACTTGCTTTATGCACAACCGTGTGCTCACTTCTTAAGTGGTGGGACTGTTTCGGTTAATGTGATTAAAGGCCCATACGCACAGGGGGCTAGAGTATGGTTTTATAAAGCTAATCTTGAGCCTAGCAACACCTCCAAGTGGGTACATAAGTGTTCATAAAATACCCCGGTACAATAACCCCTGCACCTGCAAGTTCCTGCGTGCCCACTATAAATTATGCCTTTGATTTGTGTACTCTGGCCTCCGTAGTGCTGGAAATACATATGCTGTCTCTCTGCTCCCAAGTGACCTGAGGAGAAAATTGAGGAACTAAAGTGATGCATAGGGATCACTGTTGATAAGTTACCTGTGCTGGGAATGAAAACAGGCACCAGTGGTCAAAGTGTATGAAAACAAGTAGTGGAACTATATTCCCTGCTGGCCTGCCCCGCTCCCCACAAACCACATGGCCACGTCCCCTTCCACACACAACACAAACCCCCAAACACATGCGCCTGCTGTTTAAGGGAACATTTAGTGCAGTGCAAGTTTCAACTGCTTCCTACACTTTTATTTTAAACCAAAACCATTCCGGAACGGGTTCTTTTTAAAATAAAACTATAGACACAGTAGAACCTGATTAAGAAAAGTAGAAGAGCACCGCTCCCGCTCCGTTAGACCACAGCACCTTCATGAGGTGGAGTCCAGGCACAGAATGCAATAATGTGTCAGTATCTCACCAGGAACTGGATGTATTGCCTGCAGGTTACATATAGATTGCTGTGGTAGGTGCATTAAACCACTAGGCGAGCTTATCAGGTTTCAAACCTTGGACTTGCAAGACACACATGCACACAAACACATGCTGCAAAAAACTGGACTTCCTCTGAGGCATCAGGTTGAATGTTGGTGCATTTCGCTTCCTTCATCTAGTATTACTTCCATTGGCCAATGGCAACCATTTTCCACCCCAATGTTGAGGATATTTAGTTTCACAAAGAGAGACTAATCATTGGGAGTGCGAGGCATGTAAAATCGGGCCCAGCATTTAGTCTTTGTCTTCACCCTGGGGCGTATATTGATATGGGCAGAGATGTCTCCTGCCACTTTACCCGGGGACGTCAGTTGGGGGTCGCAACCTCTGAGGTCTCCCTTGCGACATCTCTGTTCTCCCTTGCAACCTCTTGAAAAAAAGTTCTCTTTTTTGTTTTTTTGGGGGGGTTTTGTAATGCAAGCTCCTAGGCTGCGGCCAGCACCATGTAGCTCTTTAAATCTGGAGTGGCTGGCTTTCTTGTTCAGGGCCGTTAAAAAAAATAAGAAAAATAAGAACAGGAGTGCCAAAAGTCTAACACTTTCGGCACTGACCCTAAATAAGAAAGAATAGGAATACCAAATAATGTGTATTTCTGGAATGCTATACAATCATTGCTAGACTTATTAAAGGTTTATTTCAGGCACACTTCAGGGGGTGAGTCACTGATTTAGTCTGTTCTTAAACGCCTCAACTCAACCTTTCATCTTTCTGAGGTCGATAAAAGAGTACCAACACATGTTGGGTGATATTGGGTGTATATTTTTACTATATAAAGAGCTTAAGCGTAAGTGCTACATAATAACACATCATTATCATTTGGTCATGGACTTCTGCTTGCATTCACAGTAATTTGGTAATATGGGCCTATACACTCTGATCTTAACAATACATATGGCGATCGATTCTTGTATGAAATGTACATCACATTATGTACATCACACTATAGTGATATTGTAACCATATTTTTTGTGGTGTACAATGCTATGTGATGCCACTTCCTGTTTCATCAACGGGTGAATGGTTGTGTTCCATCGCTTCCTGCGATATCACTTCAGGGTGGGGTCAAATGAAATCACTTCCTGTGATGTCATCAGGGGGTCAACGGTCGTGTGATGTCACTTCCGCTACCCCTGGCATTTTGGTGAAATGACGTCCCTTTGGGGTTGCTGCCTGTTAATGATTGTTTAAACACTCACTCTCTGCTCTCAAAGCTGTGAGATTTGTTGTGCTCTTGCTTACTCCCCATTCCAAGCCGCTTCTACCCCGCCGTACTGAGCATCGTTGCGCAGTCATGCCTCCTGCCTGCAGCATTTTCAGTTGAGTGGGTGACAGCCCTGTTATCCTTTGCCAGATACCTGCTCCATTTACAGGAATTCTAATCAATTGCCTTTGCACTCACACATTTGCCGGGCATAGTTATCATTTGCACAGGCAATCAATCAGTTGCCATTCTTTGGCAATGACTGCCCAGGTCCCATAGCATTTGCCAGGATCAGAAGCTGGGCACGGCTAAGTGGGGCAGGGATGCTGCTGATAGGATATCCCAGTAGGTCCTTGACCTATTCCAAACATTGAGACCTTGTAGAGGAAACCAAGAGGAAAGATTGGTACACAGCGATTTGTTTGATGGGGGGCCTGCAAAAAAGGGGGGATGCCCAGGGGGTGTCCAAAGTTTAAGTTACCCAAGGCGGGCCAGAGGGGTGCTGTGCTGCGATGTTGGGCCCATCTCCTCCCCGCAGGGTGATCCGACTCCCACAATTCAGAAGCCAGAAGACTCCTGAGATGTCAGCACACTGCAAAGTTGGAGTGATGTTATCAATTTGGGACTGGAGGGAAATACCTGTGCTGCCACCACCGGCTAAGAAGAGGAGGACCACGGATAGACTGCCTTCTTGCAGCCCTTTTGCTACAGCACTAGGACATGTAGTCATTTCAGGAGCCAAAGAACTGTTTTTGGCATTAGCCAGAGGAAGTCTTTGCTTATATTGTGCTATTACTCAGAATTCCACATCGGCTTATTATTTAACAGATTTCATATTCGTCCAATGAGAGTTCTTCATTCATGAAGCTCCAATTTTAAAAGGAAACTTAAAAAAGGTGTGGCCAGTACGGGGATCGAACCCGCGACCTTGGCGTTATTAGCACCACGCTCTAACCAACTGAGCTAACTGGCCATTAATACTCAAGATCACAGCAACAGCTACTAGCAGCCACTGTCAACAGAACAATGTTCTTAGTACATTCCCATTCATCCCTTAGCGCCTGCTGTCAGCACATCGGAAGGCAACTTGCAGCCCAGGAGACGCGCCTGACAAGATGGAGCAGGTGACATCTAGACCATTCTTTGGCATGCACTGGATAAGAGCATTTGCACAAGATGTCGTCTTTGGGCCAGTTACAACCACTTTTGGGAAGGCTTACTGCTGCCACGGACTGCTGCCATTATAGACTCCACGCTCGAGGCTACATTATGAGGGGCAGCTGTCCTGGCCAAGCCTCAATGCCTAATGACTATAGAGTTGCTCCATATATAATACGAGTGCAATTTAGGTATTTTGCACCACAAAGTTATTTGCCACTTGACTTACTTATGGCAACCTATTCTAAAGTCACTTCCAAGGTGACTCTAAGCAGTGCTTTAAGTGGGATTAGAAATTGAGGGTGGCTCTCGTTAGGGGGTTTGGCCTAGGCATGGGTGTGCTTAGTCCATGCCCCCATCAAGAGCCCCCGTCGCCTAAGAGGTGGGGGCCGCTAAAAGAAGCAGAGCTGGGGAGCACTGGCATTATTACATTTAATGCGCACAGCCCCTCCCCGGCTAAGCGGAGCAAAGGTGTGACACCAGTATGCCACAGCTCACACCCAGCAGGCAGCCTTTTCATTCAAGGAGCCACATGCTGCAATGCTTTACCACAGGCTCCTTGAATGAAAGTGATGCCTGCTGCTGATGGCTCTGTACTCTGAAACAGGAGGAGGTCTGAACTGCCCAGCTCGCCTTTTGTTTCCGAGTAGATAGCCATTAGCCAGCGTGAGTAGCGCAGGGGCTTCATGCTGGGTGATGGCTATTTACTCAGAAACAAAAGGAGGCCTGGCAGTCCAGCCCTCCTCCTGTTTCAGAGTACAGAGCCACCAGGCAGCCCGCACTGGAAGGCTGCACCTGCTGCTTGCAGGTGACAGCACTTCGGTTTAGAAAAAAAGAAAAGGCAATTGCTTTTTTTCTAAACCATAGTGCTGACACCTGCAGGCAGCTTGTGTAACCGTGCAGCCGCTGCACGGGCGGCCTCAGGTGTCAGCATGGCTGGAGCTAGTCGGGGGTGAGCCCCCGGCAGGGCCCCGGCTCAGGAGCCTTTTCTGGAGACTGCCGGGGCTCGGCCCATGCTAGCCCCAGCCCACTTAAAGCTCTGCCTCTAAGTATCAAAGACTGATGATGCTCCTTGAAATGTCTTTTTTCCGGGAAGTCACTTCTGTCCGTGCAATCCATATACAAAGTAGAATGTTTGCATGTATTTTGCCCCAGAACGCCCGGACAGAGCTCTTATAGATGAGTTTCCTGCATCTGTAATGTTCCTGCAGTTTTATTTTTTTCGTTATGTGTCAAAATACCATCAGTTACTAATGTTACCAAAAAAGTAGATTGGGGCAGGGTGGGTGGTGTGGGGGCTCGAATGAGACCGTATGCAATTGCACCCACTGCATTTAGGGGGAGGAGTAGCAGGACTTTGTTCATGGCTCACCCCCAACCCCACTCTTGAAATGCTGGCTACTCCGTGCTTCTCGGACTGTTATCCGCAATAAGCAAGTGCCCCCCCCCCATCCCAACTTTCATCTTAAAATGGGGCCTCACGGGAGGTGACACATTCTCAGCCCGCCCTGCTGGTAGGAAGGAGGTGTGAGGAGTTAAGCAGCAGCCAGGCCCCCTGCTGCCTTAACACTTCTCAGGGGTTTCAGGTGCCACCAGTGTTTAGGAAGTCATAGATAGCTGTGGAGCTGGAGAGATAAATAAGTCTTGCAATGGTGAGGTGCTCAGCAGTCTCTATGGTGCACTGTGTGGCAGGACATTCAAATGTTAGCCCAAAACGGGCTTTTCAATCAAGCCCATAGCCCAAAGTGCTTTGTGTACTGTTTGAAGCTGAACATTACTTGTACCATACTGAGAAAGATACGCTTCAGAGAAATGGAGGCGCCTATCCTAACTTACAGCCTTGCTGTGTGCAGACAGCGCTCCTCCCCAGGGCTTTAATAAAAGATGAAGTCTTCACCTGGATCCAGGCCTGCGCGATTAGCCTACATATATGGCTTTTGCGCAACAGGGCACACATCGTCTCTGTGGCGCAATCGGTTAGCGCGTTCGGCTGTTAACCGAAAGGTTGGTGGTTCAAGCCCACCCAGGGACGCAGTTTATTTTGGATTTTGGCAAACGTGAGCCAACTCCCGTTCAAAAAAAAAAAAACAACCAACGTGCAGGGTGCACTGCTTAATTCTGAAACCATATGTAAGGTGCTTCCTGTGCTGACGTTTCCCTCAAATCACACATCCATGACCAGTCTGATTGTCTTTCAATACACGCTTACATGGCCCTATAGTTCTTGTATTCTGATGTGGGAATCTGGCATAGGCGTTTGTCTTTCAAAACCCACTTTCATGGCCCTATATTTCTGGTATTCTGATGTGGGAATCTGGCATAGGCGTTTGTCTTTCAATACCCAGTTTCATGGCCCCATAGTTCTGGTATTCTGATGTGGGAATCAGGCATAGGCGTTGTCTTTCAATATCCACTTTCATGGCCCTATATTTCTGGTAGTCTGTTGTGGGAATCTGGCATAGGCGTTTGTCTTTCAATACCCAGTTTCATGGCCCAATAGTTCTTGTTTTCCGATGTGGGAATCTGGCATAGGCGTTTGTATTTCAATACCCTTTTTCATGGGCCGATAGTTTTGGTATTCTGATGTGGGAATTTGGCATAGGTGTTTGCCTTTCGATACCCGGTTTCATGGCCCTATAGTTAGTATTTTGATGTGGGAATCTGGCATAGGGGTTGATTTTCAATACCCAGTTTCATGGCCCTACAGTTCTTGTATTCTGATGTGGGAATCTGGCATAGGCGTTTGCCTTTCAATACCCGGTTTCATGGCCCTATAGTTCTTGTATTCTGATGTGGGAATCTGGCATAGGCGTTTTTCTTTCAATACCCGATTTCATGGCCCTATAGTTCTAGTATTCTGATGTGGGAATCTGGCAGAGGCGTTGCAGCACTAGTTTGGGAAGGACACATTTTGCTATTCCATTGCCCACCCTATATAGCAGCGCTGACAACAGAGGAGTCTCCCTTAACTTTTTTGGGGGTGTCCGGGAGGTCAGGAAGGGTCCCCATTATTATGAGGGATTAATGTTGAGCGCACCACATTGATGATGGCGGATGGCAGCGAACTGGTCACAATATGTGAACCCATTTGTATCGAGTGCAGTTAGTTATGATGTTTCTTTTAATGTTACAGCTCTTTAGAATGTATACATAATCACCACGCACGTAGAGGGATAAACTGCAAATGCAACATGAAAACAATCTACACAACGGGGTGCTTTGTAAAAAGGTAGTTGGGACTCTCTTGCAAAATGCATGTTGAGATTTAAACTGCCTTTCTAAGGTTTGCAGATGTCAGACAAATGAGTAAATCATTCATTTTCATCTCCTTGGTTCGCTGCTGCACATGAATTTTAAGTAGCAGGGACAGTCTTGACGGAAAGAAATATTAGTCACCTAGTATGAAAGTCAGCTCAGAAGCAGGACACGGTTTATGATTTAAGAGTCCTGCAAGGGAACAGATGTTATCTCGCTCATTGGATTGGTGTCGCTAGAGGGCGTTGGTTTTTTGTTCGGTGGTAATAAAAGTTAGGCCTGAGGCCAGGGTATCTGACAGTTAATTGTCTTTAAAGGTCATCAGTGGCTATATGTTCTGAAGTTGTGGTCGTATAAATTAGTAGGTCTTCAGAAGCGCCAGGAGTATGGGGTATGGGTTAGTTGAGATCCTGTTTATTCAGGCCTTCCTCTATTTGCTCAAATTTGTTGTGCGGACCATGTGCAACCACAATGAAAGTTAAAGGCTTTAGGCCAGTTATTGCTAGCAATTAATTATGTTTTCAAGACCAATGTTTAACCATGTACTGACGCCATGGCCTCCTACGGACCAATCCTAAGAAGGTGTGCTCTGATTATGACATGAAGATGACTATCAAGATAAAACTGACCAAGGATAAGTGGAGAATTGGGAGAAGATGGGATTCCTTTTAAAAGATTTTGGTCCAATCATATTTTGGGGGTGGATTGTTATAGAACATCTGGGATTATTGTAATTGTTGCGAAAAGGATGTAAGATGCCAACTGATGTTGTATTGTTCAAACCTGGGTTAGTTTGGTCCTGCAACACCATCTAACCACTCCCTGAAACTGTGTACAATAAACTTGCTTTATGCACAACCGTGTGCTCACTTCTTAAGTGGTGGGACTGTTTCGGTTAATGTGATTAAAGGCCCATACGCACAGGGGGCTAGAGTATGGTTTTATAAAGCTAATCTTGAGCCTAGCAACACCTCCAAGTGGGTACATAAGTGTTCATAAAATACCCCGGTACAATAACCCCTGCACCTGCAAGTTCCTGCGTGCCCTCTATAAATTATGCCTTTGATTTGTGTACTCTGGCCTCCGTAGTGCTGGAAATACATATGCTGTCTCTCTGCTCCCAAGTGACCTGAGGAGAAAATTGAGGAACTAAAGTGATGCATAGGGATCACTGTTGATAAGTTACCTGTGCTGGGAATGAAAACAGGCACCAGTGGTCAAAGTGTATGAAAACAAGTAGTGGAACTATATTCCCTGCTGGCCTGCCCCGCTCCCCACAAACCACATGGCCACGTCCCCTTCCACACACAACACAAACCCCCAAACACATGCGCCTGCTGTTTAAGGGAACATTTAGTGCAGTGCAAGTTTCAACTGCTTCCTACACTTTTATTTTAAACCAAAACCATTCCGGAACGGATTCTTTTTAAAATAAAACTATAGACACAGTAGAACCTGATTAAGAAAAGTAGAAGAGCACCGCTCCCGCTCCGTTAGACCACAGCACCTTCATGAGGTGGAGTCCAGGCACAGAATGCAATAATGTGTCAGTATCTCACCAGGAACTGGATGTATTGCCTGCAGGTTACATATAGATTGCTGTGGTAGGTGCATTAAACCACTAGGCGAGCTTATCAGGTTTCAAACCTTGGACTTGCAAGACACACATGCACACAAACACATGCTGCAAAAAACTGGACTTCCTCTGAGGCATCAGGTTGAATGTTGGTGCATTTCGCTTCCTTCATCTAGTATTACTTCCATTGGCCAATGGCAACCATTTTCCACCCCAATGTTGAGGATATTTAGTTTCACAAAGAGAGACTAATCATTGGGAGTGCGAGGCATGTAAAATCGGGCCCAGCATTTAGTCTTTGTCTTCACCCTGGGGCGTATATTGATATGGGCAGAGATGTCTCCTGCCACTTTACCCGGGGACGTCAGTTGGGGGTCGCAACCTCTGAGGTCTCCCTTGCGACATCTCTGTTCTCCCTTGCAACCTCTTGAAAAAAAGTTCTCTTTTTTGTTTTTTTGGGGGGGTTTTGTAATGCAAGCTCCTAGGCTGCGGCCAGCACCATGTAGCTCTTTAAATCTGGAGTGGCTGGCTTTCTTGTTCAGGGCCGTTAAAAAAAATAAGAAAAATAAGAACAGGAGTGCCAAAAGTCTAACACTTTCGGCACTGACCCTAAATAAGAAAGAATAGGAATACCAAATAATGTGTATTTCTGGAATGCTATACAATCATTGCTAGACTTATTAAAGGTTTATTTCAGGCACACTTCAGGGGGTGAGTCACTGAT
Organism: Ambystoma mexicanum; assembly: GCF_040938575.1. Classification (NCBI taxonomy): domain Eukaryota; kingdom Metazoa; phylum Chordata; class Amphibia; order Caudata; family Ambystomatidae; genus Ambystoma; species Ambystoma mexicanum. Next base: position 3,723,450 of record NC_090921.1, on the reverse strand, counting down.
TTAGTCTGTTCTTAAACGCCTCAACTCAACCTTTCATCTTTCTGAGGTCGATAAAAGAGTACCAACACATGTTGGGTGATATTGGGTGTATATTTTTACTATATAAAGAGCTTAAGCGTAAGTGCTACATAATAACACATCATTATCATTTGGTCATGGACTTCTGCTTGCATTCACAGTAATTTGGTAATATGGGCCTATACACTCTGATCTTAACAATACATATGGCGATCGATTCTTGTATGAAATGTACATCACATTATGTACATCACACTATAGTGATATTGTAACCATATTTTTTGTGGTGTACAATGCTATGTGATGCCACTTCCTGTTTCATCAACGGGTGAATGGTTGTGTTCCATCGCTTCCTGCGATATCACTTCAGGGTGGGGTCAAATGAAATCACTTCCTGTGATGTCATCAGGGGGTCAACGGTCGTGTGATGTCACTTCCGCTACCCCTGGCATTTTGGTGAAATGACGTCCCTTTGGGGTTGCTGCCTGTTAATGATTGTTTAAACACTCACTCTCTGCTCTCAAAGCTGTGAGATTTGTTGTGCTCTTGCTTACTCCCCATTCCAAGCCGCTTCTACCCCGCCGTACTGAGCATCGTTGCGCAGTCATGCCTCCTGCCTGCAGCATTTTCAGTTGAGTGGGTGACAGCCCTGTTATCCTTTGCCAGATACCTGCTCCATTTACAGGAATTCTAATCAATTGCCTTTGCACTCACACATTTGCCGGGCATAGTTATCATTTGCACAGGCAATCAATCAGTTGCCATTCTTTGGCAATGACTGCCCAGGTCCCATAGCATTTGCCAGGATCAGAAGCTGGGCACGGCTAAGTGGGGCAGGGATGCTGCTGATAGGATATCCCAGTAGGTCCTTGACCTATTCCAAACATTGAGACCTTGTAGAGGAAACCAAGAGGAAAGATTGGTACACAGCGATTTGTTTGATGGGGGGCCTGCAAAAAAGGGGGGATGCCCAGGGGGTGTCCAAAGTTTAAGTTACCCAAGGCGGGCCAGAGGGGTGCTGTGCTGCGATGTTGGGCCCATCTCCTCCCCGCAGGGTGATCCGACTCCCACAATTCAGAAGCCAGAAGACTCCTGAGATGTCAGCACACTGCAAAGTTGGAGTGATGTTATCAATTTGGGACTGGAGGGAAATACCTGTGCTGCCACCACCGGCTAAGAAGAGGAGGACCACGGATAGACTGCCTTCTTGCAGCCCTTTTGCTACAGCACTAGGACATGTAGTCATTTCAGGAGCCAAAGAACTGTTTTTGGCATTAGCCAGAGGAAGTCTTTGCTTATATTGTGCTATTACTCAGAATTCCACATCGGCTTATTATTTAACAGATTTCATATTCGTCCAATGAGAGTTCTTCATTCATGAAGCTCCAATTTTAAAAGGAAACTTAAAAAAGGTGTGGCCAGTACGGGGATCGAACCCGCGACCTTGGCGTTATTAGCACCACGCTCTAACCAACTGAGCTAACCGGCCATTAATACTCAAGATCACAGCAACAGCTACTAGCAGCCACTGTCAACAGAACAATGTTCTTAGTACATTCCCATTCATCCCTTAGCGCCTGCTGTCAGCACATCGGAAGGCAACTTGCAGCCCAGGAGACGCGCCTGACAAGATGGAGCAGGTGACATCTAGACCATTCTTTGGCATGCACTGGATAAGAGCATTTGCACAAGATGTCGTCTTTGGGCCAGTTACAACCACTTTTGGGAAGGCTTACTGCTGCCACGGACTGCTGCCATTATAGACTCCACGCTCGAGGCTACATTATGAGGGGCAGCTGTCCTGGCCAAGCCTCAATGCCTAATGACTATAGAGTTGCTCCATATATAATACGAGTGCAATTTAGGTATTTTGCACCACAAAGTTATTTGCCACTTGACTTACTTATGGCAACCTATTCTAAAGTCACTTCCAAGGTGACTCTAAGCAGTGCTTTAAGTGGGATTAGAAATTGAGGGTGGCTCTCGTTAGGGGGTTTGGCCTAGGCATGGGTGTGCTTAGTCCATGCCCCCATCAAGAGCCCCCGTCGCCTAAGAGGTGGGGGCCGCTAAAAGAAGCAGAGCTGGGGAGCACTGGCATTATTACATTTAATGCGCACAGCCCCTCCCCGGCTAAGCGGAGCAAAGGTGTGACACCAGTATGCCACAGCTCACACCCAGCAGGCAGCCTTTTCATTCAAGGAGCCACATGCTGCAATGCTTTACCACAGGCTCCTTGAATGAAAGTGATGCCTGCTGCTGATGGCTCTGTACTCTGAAACAGGAGGAGGTCTGAACTGCCCAGCTCGCCTTTTGTTTCCGAGTAGATAGCCATTAGCCAGCGTGAGTAGCGCAGGGGCTTCATGCTGGGTGATGGCTATTTACTCAGAAACAAAAGGAGGCCTGGCAGTCCAGCCCTCCTCCTGTTTCAGAGTACAGAGCCACCAGGCAGCCCGCACTGGAAGGCTGCACCTGCTGCTTGCAGGTGACAGCACTTCGGTTTAGAAAAAAAGAAAAGGCAATTGCTTTTTTTCTAAACCATAGTGCTGACACCTGCAGGCAGCTTGTGTAACCGTGCAGCCGCTGCACGGGCGGCCTCAGGTGTCAGCATGGCTGGAGCTAGTCGGGGGTGAGCCCCCGGCAGGGCCCCGGCTCAGGAGCCTTTTCTGGAGACTGCCGGGGCTCGGCCCATGCTAGCCCCAGCCCACTTAAAGCTCTGCCTCTAAGTATCAAAGACTGATGATGCTCCTTGAAATGTCTTTTTTCCGGGAAGTCACTTCTGTCCGTGCAATCCATATACAAAGTAGAATGTTTGCATGTATTTTGCCCCAGAACGCCCGGACAGAGCTCTTATAGATGAGTTTCCTGCATCTGTAATGTTCCTGCAGTTTTATTTTTTTCGTTATGTGTCAAAATACCATCAGTTACTAATGTTACCAAAAAAGTAGATTGGGGCAGGGTGGGTGGTGTGGGGGCTCGAATGAGACCGAATGCAATTGCACCCACTGCATTTAGGGGGAGGAGTAGCAGGACTTTGTTCATGGCTCACCCCCAACCCCACTCTTGAAATGCTGGCTACTCCGTGCTTCTCGGACTGTTATCCACAATAAGCAAGTGCCCCCCCCCCCATCCCAACTTTCATCTTAAAATGGGGCCTCACGGGAGGTGACACATTCTCAGCCCGCCCTGCTGGTAGGAAGGAGGTGTGAGGAGTTAAGCAGCAGCCAGGCCCCCTGCTGCCTTAACACTTCTCAGGGGTTTCAGGTGCCACCAGTGTTTAGGAAGTCATAGATAGCTGTGGAGCTGGAGAGATAAATAAGTCTTGCAATGGTGAGGTGCTCAGCAGTCTCTATGGTGCACTGTGTGGCAGGACATTCAAATGTTAGCCCAAAACGGGCTTTTCAATCAAGCCCATAGCCCAAAGTGCTTTGTGTACTGTTTGAAGCTGAACATTACTTGTACCATACTGAGAAAGAGACGCTTCAGAGAAATGGAGGCGCCTATCCTAACTTACAGCCTTGCTGTGTGCAGACAGCGCTCCTCCCCAGGGCTTTAATAAAAGATGAAGTCTTCGTCTGGATCCAGGCCTGCGCGATTAGCCTACATATATGGCTTTTGCGCAGCAGGGCACACATCGTCTCTGTGGCGCAATCGGTTAGCGCGTTCGGCTGTTAACCGAAAGGTTGGTGGTTCAAGCCCACCCAGGGACGCAGTTTATTTTGGATTTTGGCAAACGTGAGCCAACTCCCGTTCAAAAAAAAAAAAAACAACCAACGTGCAGGGTGCACTGCTTAATTCTGAAACCATATGTAAGGTGCTTCCTGTGCTGACATTTCCCTCAAGTCACACATCCATGGCCAGTCTGATTGTCTTTCAATACACGCTTACATGGCCCTATAGTTCTTGTATTCTGATGTGGGAATCTGGCATAGGCGTTTGTCTTTCAAAACCCACTTTCATGGCCCTATATTTCTGGTATTCTGATGTGGGAATCTGGCATAGGCGTTTGTCTTTCAATACCCAGTTTCATGGCCCCATAGTTCTGGTATTCTGATGTGGGAATCAGGCATAGGCGTTGTCTTTCAATATCCACTTTCATGGCCCTATATTTCTGGTAGTCTGTTGTGGGAATCTGGCATAGGCGTTTGTCTTTCAATACCCAGTTTCATGGCCCAATAGTTCTTGTTTTCCGATGTGGGAATCTGGCATAGGCGTTTGTATTTCAATACCCTTTTTCATGGGCCGATAGTTTTGGTATTCTGATGTGGGAATTTGGCATAGGTGTTTGCCTTTCGATACCCGGTTTCATGGCCCTATAGTTAGTATTTTGATGTGGGAATCTGGCATAGGGGTTGATTTTCAATACCCAGTTTCATGGCCCTACAGTTCTTGTATTCTGATGTGGGAATCTGGCATAGGCGTTTGCCTTTCAATACCCGGTTTCATGGCCCTATAGTTCTTGTATTCTGATGTGGGAATCTGGCATAGGCGTTTTTCTTTCAATACCCGATTTCATGGCCCTATAGTTCTAGTATTCTGATGTGGGAATCTGGCAGAGGCGTTGCAGCACTAGTTTGGGAAGGACACATTTTGCTATTCCATTGCCCACCCTATATAGCAGCGCTGACAACAGAGGAGTCTCCCTTAACTTTTTTGGGGGTGTCCGGGAGGTCAGGAAGGGTCCCCATTATTATGAGGGATTAATGTTGAGCGCACCACATTGATGATGGCGGATGGCAGCGAACTGGTCACAATATGTGAACCCATTTGTATCGAGTGCAGTTAGTTATGATGTTTCTTTTAATGTTACAGCTCTTTAGAATGTATACATAATCACCACGCACGTAGAGGGATAAACTGCAAATGCAACATGAAAACAATCTACACAACGGGGTGCTTTGTAAAAAGGTAGTTGGGACTCTCTTGCAAAATGCATGTTGAGATTTAAACTGACTTTCTCAGGTTTGCAGATGTCAGACAAATGAGTAAATCATTCATTTTCATCTCCTTGGTTCGCTGCTGCACATGAATTTTAAGTAGCAGGGACAGTCTTGACGGAAAGAAATATTAGTCACCTAGTATGAAAGTCAGCTCAGAAGCAGGACACGGTTTATGATTTAAGAGTCCTGCAAGGGAACAGATGTTATCTCGCTCATTGGATTGGTGTCGCTAGAGGGCGTTGGTTTTTTGTTCGGTGGTAATAAAAGTTAGGCCTGAGGCCAGGGTATCTGACAGTTAATTGTCTTTAAAGGTCATCAGTGGCTATATGTTCTGAAGTTGTGGTCGTATAAATTAGTAGGTCTTCAGAAGCGCCAGGAGTATGGGGTATGGGTTAGTTGAGATCCTGTTTATTCAGGCCTTCCTCTATTTGCTCAAATTTGTTGTGCGGACCATGTGCAACCACAATGAAAGTTAAAGGCTTTAGGCCAGTTATTGCTAGCAATTAATTATGTTTTCAAGACCAATGTTTAACCATGTACTGACGCCATGGCCTCCTACGGACCAATCCTAAGAAGGTGTGCTCTGATTATGGCATGAAGATGACTATCAAGATAAAACTGACCAAGGATAAGTGGAGAATTGGGAGAAGATGGGATTCCTTTTAAAAGATTTTGGTCCAATCATATTTTGGGGGTGGATTGTTATAGAACATCTGGGATTATTGTAATTGTTGCGAAAAGGATGTAAGATGCCAACTGATGTTGTATTGTTCAAACCTGGGTTAGTTTGGTCCTGCAACACCATCTAACCACTCCCTGAAACTGTGTACAATAAACTTGCTTTATGCACAACCGTGTGCTCACTTCTTAAGTGGTGGGACTGTTTCGGTTAATGTGATTAAAGGCCCATACGCACAGGGGGCTAGAGTATGCTTTTATAAAGCTAATCTTGAGCCTAGCAACACCTCCAAGTGGGTACATAAGTGTTCATAAAATACCCCGGTACAATAACCCCTGCACCTGCAAGTTCCTGCGTGCCCTCTATAAATTATGCCTTTGATTTGTGTACTCTGGCCTCCGTAGTGCTGGAAATACATATGCTGTCTCTCTGCTCCCAAGTGACCTGAGGAGAAAATTGAGGAACTAAAGTGATGCATAGGGATCACTGTTGATAAGTTACCTGTGCTGGGAATGAAAACAGGCACCAGTGGTCAAAGTGTATGAAAACAAGTAGTGGAACTATATTCCCTGCTGGCCTGCCCCGCTCCCCACAAACCACATGGCCACGTCCCCTTCCACACACAACACAAACCCCCAAACACATGCGCCTGCTGTTTAAGGGAACATTTAGTGCAGTGCAAGTTTCAACTGCTTCCTACACTTTTATTTTAAACCAAAACCATTCCGGAACGGGTTCTTTTTAAAATAAAACTATAGACACAGTAGAACCTGATTAAGAAAAGTAGAAGAGCACCGCTCCCGCTCCGTTAGACCACAGCACCTTCATGAGGTGGAGTCCAGGCACAGAATGCAATAATGTGTCAGTATCTCACCAGGAACTGGATGTATTGCCTGCAGGTTACATATAGATTGCTGTGGTAGGTGCATTAAACCACTAGGCGAGCTTATCAGGTTTCAAACCTTGGACTTGCAAGACACACATGCACACAAACACATGCTGCAAAAAACTGGACTTCCTCTGAGGCATCAGGTTGAATGTTGGTGCATTTCGCTTCCTTCATCTAGTATTACTTCCATTGGCCAATGGCAACCATTTTCCACCCCAATGTTGAGGATATTTAGTTTCACAAAGAGAGACTAATCATTGGGAGTGCGAGGCATGTAAAATCGGGCCCAGCATTTAGTCTTTGTCTTCACCCTGGGGCGTATATTGATATGGGCAGAGATGTCTCCTGCCACTTTACCCGGGGACGTCAGTTGGGGGTCGCAACCTCTGAGGTCTCCCTTGCGACATCTCTGTTCTCCCTTGCAACCTCTTGAAAAAAAGTTCTCTTTTTTGTTTTTTTGGGGGGGTTTTGTAATGCAAGCTCCTAGGCTGCGGCCAGCACCATGTAGCTCTTTAAATCTGGAGTGGCTGGCTTTCTTGTTCAGGGCCGTTAAAAAAAATAAGAAAAATAAGAACAGGAGTGCCAAAAGTCTAACACTTTCGGCACTGACCCTAAATAAGAAAGAATAGGAATACCAAATAATGTGTATTTCTGGAATGCTGTACAATCATTGCTAGACTTATTAAAGGTTTATTTCAGGCACACTTCAGGGGGTGAGTCACTGATTTAGTCTGTTCTTAAACGCCTCAACTCAACCTTTTATCTTTCTGAGGTCGATAAAAGAGTACCAACACATGTTGGGTGATATTGGGTGTATATTTTTACTATATAAAGAGCTTAAGCGTAAGTGCTACATAATAACACATCATTATCATTTGGTCATGGACTTCTGCTTGCATTCACAGTAATTTGGTAATATGGGCCTATACACTCTGATCTTAACAATACATATGGCGATCGATTCTTGTATGAAATGTACATCACATTATGTACATCACACTATAGTGATATTGTAACCATATTTTTTGTGGTGTACAATGCTATGTGATGCCACTTCCTGTTTCATCAACTGGTGAATGGTTGTGTTCCATCGCTTCCTGCGATATCACTTCAGGGTGGGGTCAAATGAAATCACTTCCTGTGATGTCATCAGGGGGTCAACGGTCGTGTGATGTCACTTCCGCTACCCCTGGCATTTTGGTGAAATGACGTCCCTTTGGGGTTGCTGCCTGTTAATGATTGTTTAAACACTCACTCTCTGCTCTCAAAGCTGTGAGATTTGTTGTGCTCTTGCTTACTCCCCATTCCAAGCCGCTTCTACCCCGCCGTACTGAGCATCGTTGCGCAGTCATGCCTCCTGCCTGCAGCATTTTCAGTTGAGTGGGTGACAGCCCTGTTATCCTTTGCCAGATACCTGCTCCATTTACAGGAATTCTAATCAATTGCCTTTGCACTCACACATTTGCCGGGCATAGTTATCATTTGCACAGGCAATCAATCAGTTGCCATTCTTTGGCAATGACTGCCCAGGTCCCATAGCATTTGCCAGGATCAGAAGCTGGGCACGGCTAAGTGGGGCAGGGATGCTGCTGATAGGATATCCCAGTAGGTCCTTGACCTATTCCAAACATTGAGACCTTGTAGAGGAAACCAAGAGGAAAGATTGGTACACAGCGATTTGTTTGATGGGGGGCCTGCAAAAAAGGGGGGATGCCCAGGGGGTGTCCAAAGTTTAAGTTACCCAAGGCGGGCCAGAGGGGTGCTGTGCTGCGATGTTGGGCCCATCTCCTCCCCGCAGGGTGATCCGACTCCCACAATTCAGAAGCCAGAAGACTCCTGAGATGTCAGCACACTGCAAAGTTGGAGTGATGTTATCAATTTGGGACTGGAGGGAAATACCTGTGCTGCCACCACCGGCTAAGAAGAGGAGGACCACGGATAGACTGCCTTCTTGCAGACCTTTTGCTACAGCACTAGGACATGTAGTCATTTCAGGAGCCAAAGAACTGTTTTTGGCATTAGCCAGAGGAAGTCTTTGCTTATATTGTGCTATTACTCAGAATTCCACATCGGCTTATTATTTAACAGATTTCATATTCGTCCAATGAGAGTTCTTCATTCATGAAGCTCCAATTTTAAAAGGAAACTTAAAAAAGGTGTGGCCAGTACGGGGATCGAACCCGCGACCTTGGCGTTATTAGCACCACGCTCTAACCAACTGAGCTAACCGGCCATTAATACTCAAGATCACAGCAACAGCTACTAGCAGCCACTGTCAACAGAACAATGTTCTTAGTACATTCCCATTCATCCCTTAGCGCCTGCTGTCAGCACATCGGAAGGCAACTTGCAGCCCAGGAGACGCGCCTGACAAGATGGAGCAGGTGACATCTAGACCATTCTTTGGCATGCACTGGATAAGAGCATTTGCACAAGATGTCGTCTTTGGGCCAGTTACAACCACTTTTGGGAAGGCTTACTGCTGCCACGGACTGCTGCCATTATAGACTCCACGCTCGAGGCTACATTATGAGGGGCAGCTGTCCTGGCCAAGCCTCAATGCCTAATGACTATAGAGTTGCTCCATATATAATACGAGTGCAATTTAGGTATTTTGCACCACATAGTTATTTGCCACTTGACTTACTTATGGCAACCTATTCTAAAGTCACTTCCAAGGTGACTCTAAGCAGTGCTTTAAGTGGGATTAGAAATTGAGGGTGGCTCTCGTTAGGGGGTTTGGCCTAGGCATGGGTGTGCTTAGTCCATGCCCCCATCAAGAGCCCCCGTCGCCTAAGAGGTGGGGGCCGCTAAAAGAAGCAGAGCTGGGGAGCACTGGCATTATTACATTTAATGCGCACAGCCCCTCCCCGGCTAAGCGGAGCAAAGGTGTGACACCAGTATGCCACAGCTCACACCCAGCAGGCAGCCTTTTCATTCAAGGAGCCACATGCTGCAATGCTTTACCACAGGCTCCTTGAATGAAAGTGATGCCTGCTGCTGATGGCTCTGTACTCTGAAACAGGAGGAGGTCTGAACTGCCCAGCTCGCCTTTTGTTTCCGAGTAGATAGCCATTAGCCAGCGTGAGTAGCGCAGGGGCTTCATGCTGGGTGATGGCTATTTACTCAGAAACAAAAGGAGGCCTGGCAGTCCAGCCCTCCTCCTGTTTCAGAGTACAGAGCCACCAGGCAGCCCGCACTGGAAGGCTGCACCTGCTGCTTGCAGGTGACAGCACTTTGGTTTAGAAAAAAAGAAAAGGCAATTGCTTTTTTTCTAAACCATAGTGCTGACACCTGCAGGCAGCTTGTGTAACCGTGCAGCCGCTGCACGGGCGGCCTCAGGTGTCAGCATGGCTGGAGCTAGTCGGGGGTGAGCCCCCGGCAGGGCCCCGGCTCAGGAGCCTTTTCTGGAGACTGCCGGGGCTCGGCCCATGCTAGCCCCAGCCCACTTAAAGCTCTGCCTCTAAGTATCAAAGACTGATGATGCTCCTTGAAATGTCTTTTTTCCGGGAAGTCACTTCTGTCCGTGCAATCCATATACAAAGTAGAATGTTTGCATGTATTTTGCCCCAGAACGCCCGGACAGAGCTCTTATAGATGAGTTTCCTGCATCTGTAATGTTCCTGCAGTTTTATTTTTTTCGTTATGTGTCAAAATACCATCAGTTACTAATGTTACCAAAAAAGTAGATTGGGGCAGGGTGGGTGGTGTGGGGGCTCGAATGAGACCGTATGCAATTGCACCCACTGCATTTAGGGGGAGGAGTAGCAGGACTTTGTTCATGGCTCACCCCCAACCCCACTCTTGAAATGCTGGCTACTCCGTGCTTCTCGGACTGTTATCCGCAATAAGCAAGTGCCCCCCCCCCCCATCCCAACTTTCATCTTAAAATGGGGCCTCACGGGAGGTGACACATTCTCAGCCCGCCCTGCTGGTAGGAAGGAGGTGTGAGGAGTTAAGCAGCAGCCAGGCCCCCTGCTGCCTTAACACTTCTCAGGGGTTTCAGGTGCCACCAGTGTTTAGGAAGTCATAGATAGCTGTGGAGCTAGAGAGATAAATAAGTCTTGCAATGGTGAGGTGCTCAGCAGTCTCTATGGTGCACTGTGTGGCAGGACATTCAAATGTTAGCCCAAAACGGGCTTTTCAATCAAGCCCATAGCCCAAAGTGCTTTGTGTACTGTTTGAAGCTGAACATTACTTGTACCATACTGAGAAAGAGACGCTTCAGAGAAATGGAGGCGCCTATCCTAACTTACAGCCTTGCTGTGTGCAGACAGCGCTCCTCCCCAGGGCTTTAATAAAAGATGAAGTCTTCACCTGGATCCAGGCCTGCGCGATTAGCCTACATATATGGCTTTTGCGCAGCAGGGCACACATCATCTCTGTGGCGCAATCGGTTAGCGCGTTCGGCTGTTAACCAAAAGGTTGGTGGTTCAAGCCCACCCAGGGACGCAGTTTATTTTGGATTTTGGCAAACGTGAGCCAACTCCCGTTCAAAAAAAAAAAAACAACCAACGTGCAGGGTGCACTGCTTAATTCTGAAACCATATGTAAGGTGCTTCCTGTGCTGACGTTTCCCTCAAGTCACACATCCATGGCCAGTCTGATTGTCTTTCAATACACGCTTACATGGCCCTATAGTTCTTGTATTCTGATGTGGGAATCTGGCATAGGCGTTTGTCTTTCAAAACCCACTTTCATGGCCCTATATTTCTGGTATTCTGATGTGGGAATCTGGCATAGGCGTTTGTCTTTCAATACCCAGTTTCATGGCCCCATAGTTCTGGTATTCTGATGTGGGAATCTGGCATAGGCGTTGTCTTTCAATATCCACTTTCATGGCCCTATATTTCTGGTAGTCTGTTGTGGGAATCTGGCATAGGCGTTTGCCTTTCAATACCCGGTTTCATGGCCCTATAGTTCTTGTATTCTGATGTGGGAATCTGGCATAGGCGCTTTTCTTTCAATACCCGATTTCATGGCCCTATAGTTCTAGTATTCTGATGTGGGAATCTGGCAGAGGCGTTGCAGCACTAGTTTGGGAAGGACACATTTTGCTATTCCATTGCCCACCCTATATAGCAGCGCTGACAACAGAGGAGTCTCCCTTAACTTTTTTGGGGGTGTCCGGGAGGTCAGGAAGGGTCCCCATTATTATGAGGGATTCATTTTGAGCGCACAACTTTGATGATGGCGGATGGCAGCGAACTGGTCACAATATGTGAACCCATTTGTATAGAGTGCAGTTAGTTATGATGTTTCTTTTAATGTTACAGCTCTTTAGAATGTATACATAATCACGACGCACGTAGAGGGATAAACTGCAAATGCAACATGAAAACAATCTACACAACGGGGTGCTTTGTAAAAAGGTAGTTGGGACTCTCTTGCAAAATGCATGTTGAGATTTAAACTGACTTTCTCAGGTTTGCAGATGTCAGAAAAATGAGTAAATCATTCATTTTCATCTCTTTGGTTCGCTGCTGCACATGAATTTTAAGTAGCAGGGACAGTCTTGACGGAAAGAAATATTAGTCACCTAGTAAGAAAGTCAGCTCAGAAGCAGGACACGGTTTATGATTTAAGAGTCCTGCAAGGGAACAGATGTTATCTCGCTCATTGGATTGGTGTCGCTAGAGGGCGTTGGTTTTTTGTTCGGTGGTAATAAAAGTTAGGCCTGAGGCCAGGGTATCTGACAGTTAATTGTCTTTAAAGGTCATCAGTGGCTATATGTTCTGAAGTTGTGGTCGTATGAATTAGTAGGTCTTCAGAAGCGCCAGGAGTATGGGGTATGGGTTAGTTGAGATCCTGTTTATTCAGGCCTTCCTCTATTTGCTCAAATTTGTTGTGCGGACCATGTGCAACCACAATGAAAGTTAAAGGCTTTAGGCCAGTTATTGCTAGCAATTAATTATGTTTTCAAGACCAATGTTTAACCATGTACTGACGCCATGGCCTCCTACGGACCAATCCTAAGAAGGTGTGCTCTGATTATGACATGAAGATGACTATCAAGATAAAACTGACCAAGGATAAGTGGAGAATTGGGAGAAGATGGGATTCCTTTTAAAAGATTTTGGTCCAATCATATTTTGGGGGTGGATTGTTATAGAACATCTGGGATTATTTTAATTGTTGCAAAAAGGATATAAGATGCCAACTGATGTTGTATTGTTCAAACCTGGGTTAGTTTGGTCCTGCAACACCATCTAACCACTCCCTGAAACTGTGTACAATAAACTTGCTTTATGCACAACCGTGTGCTCACTTCTTAAGTGGTGGGACTGTTTCGGTTAATGTGATTAAAGGCCCATACGCACAGGGGGCTAGAGTATGGTTTTATAAAGCTAATCTTGAGCCTAGCAACACCTCCAAGTGGGTACATAAGTGTTCATAAAATACCCTGGTACAATAACCCCTGCACCTGCAAGTTCCTGCGTGCCCACTATAAATTATGCCTTTGATTTGTGTACTCTGGCCTCCGTAGTGCTGGAAATACATATGCTGTCTCTCTGCCCCCAAGTGACCTGAGGAGAAAATTGAGGAACTAAAGTGATGCATAGGGATCACTGTTGATAAGTTACCTGTGCTGGGAATGAAAACAGGCACCAGTGGTCAAAGTGTATGAAACCAAGTAGTGGAACTATATTCCCTGCTGGCCTGCCCTCTCCCCACAAACCACATTGCCACGTCCCCTTCCACACACAACACAAACCCCCAAACACATGCGCCTGCTGTTTAAGGGAACATTTAGTGCAGTGCAAGTTTCAACTGCTTCCTACACTTTTATTTTAAACCAAAACCATTCCGGAACGGTTCTTTTTAAAATAAAACTATAGACACAGTAGAACCTGATTAAGAAAAGTAGAAGAGCACCGCTCCCGCTCCGTTAGACCACAGCACCTTCATGAGGTGGAGTCCAGGCACAGAATGCAATAATGTGTCAGTATCTCACCAGGAACTGGATGTGTTGCCTGCAGGTTACATATAGATTGCTGTGGCAGGTGCATTAACCCACTAGGCGAACTTATCAGGTTTGAAACCTTGGACTTGCAAGACACACATGCACACAAACACATGCTGCAAAAAACTGGACTTCCTCTGAGGCATCAGGTTGAATGTTGGTGCATTTCGCTTCCTTCATCTAGTATTACTTCCATTGGCCAATGGCAACCATTTTCCACCCCAATGTTGAGGATATTTAGTTTCACAAAGAGAGACTAATCATTGGGGGTGCGAGGCATGTAAAATCGGGCCCAGCATTAAGTCTTTGTCTTCACCCTGGGGCGTATATTGATATGGGCAGAGATGTCTCCTGCCACTTTACCCGGGGACGTCAGTTGGGGGTCGCAACCTCTGAGGTCTCCCTTGCGACATCTCTGTTCTCCCTTGCAACCTCTTGAAAAAAGTTCTCTTTTTTGTTTTTTTGGGGGGGTTTTGTAATGCAAGCTCCTAGGCTGCGGCCAGCACCATGTAGCTCTTTAATTCTGGAGTGGCTGGCTTTCTTGTTCAGGGCCGTTAAAAAAAATAAGAAAAATAAGAACAGGAGTGCCAAAAGTCTAACACTTTCAGCACTGACCCTAAATAAGAAAGAATAGGAATACCAAATAATGTGTATTTCTGGAATGCTATACAATCATTGCTAGACTTATTAAAGGTTTATTTCAGGCACACTTCAGGGGGTGAGTCACTGATTTAGTCTGTTCTTAAACGCCTCAACTCAACCTTTCATCTTTCTGAGGTCGATAAAAGAGTACCAACACATGTTGGGTGATATTGGGTGTATATTTTTACTATATAAAGAGCTTAAGCGTAAGTGCTACATAATAACACATCATTATCATTTGGTCATGGACTTCTGCTTGCATTCACAGTAATTTGGTAATATGGGCCTATACACTCTGATCTTAACAATACATATGGCGATCGATTCTTGTATGAAATGTACATCACATTATGTACATCACACTATAGTGATATTGTAACCATATTTTTTGTGGTGTACAATGCTATGTGATGCCACTTCCTGTTTCATCAACGGGTGAATGGCTGTGTTCCATCGCTTCCTGCGATATCACTTCAGGGTGGGGTCAAATGAAATCACTTCCTGTGATGTCATCAGGGGGTCAACGGTCGTGTGATGTCACTTCCGCTACCCCTGGCATTTTGGTGAAATGACGTCCCTTTGGGGTTGCTGCCTGTTAATGATTGTTTAAACACTCACTCTCTGCTCTCAAAGCTGTGAGATTTGTTGTGCTCTTGCTTACTCCCCATTCCAAGCCGCTTCTACCCCGCCGTACTGAGCATCGTTGCGCAGTCATGCCTCCTGCCTGCAGCATTTTCAGTTGAGTGGGTGACAGCCCTGTTATCCTTTGCCAGATACCTGCTCCATTTACAGGAATTCTAATCAATTGCCTTTGCACTCACACATTTGCCGGGCATAGTTATCATTTGCACAGGCAATCAATCAGTTGCCATTCTTTGGCAATGACTGCCCAGGTCCCATAGCATTTGCCAGGATCAGAAGCTGGGCACGGCTAAGTGGGGCAGGGATGCTGCTGATAGGATATCCCAGCAGGTCCTTGACCTATTCCAAACATTGAGACCTTGTAGAGGAAACCAAGAGGAAAGATTGGTACACAGCGATTTGTTTGATGGGGGGCCTGCAAAAAAGGGGGGATGCCCAGGGGGTGTCCAAAGTTTAAGTTACCCATGGCGGGCCAGAGGGGTGCTGTGCTGCGATGTTGGGCCCATCTCCTCCCCGCAGGGTGATCCGACTCCCACAATTCAGAAGCCAGAAGACTCCTGAGATGTCAGCACACTGCAAAGTTGGAGTGATGTTATCAATTTGGGACTGGAGGGAAATACCTGTGCTGCCACCACCGGCTAAGAAGAGGAGGACCACGGATAGACTGCCTTCTTGCAGACCTTTTGCTACAGCACTAGGACATGTAGTCATTTCAGGAGCCAAAGAACTGTTTTTGGCATTAGCCAGAGGAAGTCTTTGCTTATATTGTGCTATTACTCAGAATTCCACATCGGCTTATTATTTTACAGATTTCATATTCGTCCAATGAGAGTTCTTCATTCATGAAGCTCCAATTTTAAAAGGAAACTTAAAAAAGGTGTGGCCAGTACGGGGATCGAACCCGCGACCTTGGCGTTATTAGCACCACGCTCTAACCAACTGAGCTAACCGGCCATTAATACTCAAGATCACAGCAACAGCTACTAGCAGCCACTGTCAACAGAACAATGTTCTTAGTACATTCCCATTCAGCCCTTAGCGCCTGCTGTCAGCACATCGGAAGGCAACTTGCAGCCCAGGAGACGCGCCTGACAAGATGGAGCAGGTGACATCTAGACCATTCTTTGGCATGCACTGGATAAGAGCATTTGCACAAGATGTCGTCTTTGGGCCAGTTACAACCACTTTTGGGAAGGCTTACTGCTGCCACGGACTGCTGCCATTATAGACTCCACGCTCGAGGCTACATTATGAGGGGCAGCTGTCCTGGCCAAGCCTCAATGCCTAATGACTATAGAGTTGCTCCATATATAATACGAGTGCAATTTAGGTATTTTGCACCACAAAGTTATTTGCCACTTGACTTACTTATGGCAACCTATTCTAAAGTCACTTCCAAGGTGACTCTAAGCAGTGCTTTAAGTGGGATTAGAAATTGAGGGTGGCTCTCGTTAGGGGGTTTGGCCTAGGCATGGGTGTGCTTAGTCCATGCCCCCATCAAGAGCCCCCGTCGCCTAAGAGGTGGGGGCCGCTAAAAGAAGCAGAGCTGGGGAGCACTGGCATTATTACATTTAATGCGCACAGCCCCTCCCCGGCTAAGCGGAGCAAAGGTGTGACACCAGTATGCCACAGCTCACACCCAGCAGGCAGCCTTTTCATTCAAGGAGCCACATGCTGCAATGCTTTACCACAGGCTCCTTGAATGAAAGTGATGCCTGCTGCTGATGGCTCTGTACTCTGAAACAGGAGGAGGTCTGAACTGCCCAGCTCGCCTTTTGTTTCCGAGTAGATAGCCATTAGCCAGCGTGAGTAGCGCAGGGGCTTCATGCTGGGTGATGGCTATTTACTCAGAAACAAAAGGAGGCCTGGCAGTCCAGCCCTCCTCCTGTTTCAGAGTACAGAGCCACCAGGCAGCCCGCACTGGAAGGCTGCACCTGCTGCTTGCAGGTGACAGCACTTCGGTTTAGAAAAAAAGAAAAGGCAATTGCTTTTTTTCTAAACCATAGTGCTGACACCTGCAGGCAGCTTGTGTAACCGTGCAGCCGCTGCACGGGCGGCCTCAGGTGTCAGCATGGCTGGAGCTAGGCGGGGGTGAGCCCCCGGCAGGGCCCCGGCTCAGGAGCCTTTTCTGGAGACTGCCGGGGCTCGGCCCATGCTAGCCCCAGCCCACTTAAAGCTCTGCCTCTAAGTATCAAAGACTGATGATGCTCCTTGAAATGTCTTTTTTCCGGGAAGTCACTTCTGTCCGTGCAATCCATATACAAAGCAGAATGTTTGCATGTATTTTGCCCCAGAACGCCCGGACAGAGCTCTTATAGATGAGTTTCCTGCATCTGTAATGTTCCTGCAGTTTTATTTTTTTCGTTATGTGTCAAAATACCATCAGTTACTAATGTTACCAAAAAAGTAGATTGGGGCAGAGTGGGTGGTGTGGGGGCTCGAATGAGACCGAATGCAATTGCACCCACTGCATTTAGGGGGAGGAGTAGCAGGACTTTGTTCATGGCTCACCCCCAACCCCACTCTTGAAATGCTGGCTACTCCGTGCTTCTCGGACTGTTATCCGCAATAAGCAAGTGCCCCCCCCCCATCCCAACTTTCATCTTAAAATGGGGCCTCACGGGAGGTGACACATTCTCAGCCCGCCCTGCTGGTAGGAAGGAGGTGTGAGGAGTTAAGCAGCAGCCAGGCCCCCTGCTGCCTTAACACTTCTCAGGGGTTTCAGGTGCCACCAGTGTTTAGGAAGTCATAGATAGCTGTGGAGCTGGAGAGATAAATAAGTCTTGCAATGGTGAGGTGCTCAGCAGTCTCTATGGTGCACTGTGTGGCAGGACATTCAAATGTTAGCCCAAAACGGGCTTTTCAATCAAGCCCATAGCCCAAAGTGCTTTGTGTACTGTTTGAAGCTGAACATTACTTGTACCATACTGAGAAAGAGACGCTTCAGAGAAATGGAGGCGCCTATCCTAACTTACAGCCTTGCTGTGTGCAGACAGCGCTCCTCCCCAGGGCTTTAATAAAAGATGAAGTCTTCACCTGGATCCAGGCCTGCGCGATTAGCCTACATATATGGCTTTTGCGCAGCAGGGCACACATCGTCTCTGTGGCGCAATCGGTTAGCGCGTTCGGCTGTTAACCGAAAGGTTGGTGGTTCAAGCCCACCCAGGGACGCAGTTTATTTTGGATTTTGGCAAACGTGAGCCAACTCCCGTTCAAAAAAAAAAAAACAACCAACGTGCAGGGTGCACTGCTTAATTCTGAAACCATATGTAAGGTGCTTCCTGTGCTGACATTTCCCTCAAGTCACACATCCATGGCCAGTCTGATTGTCTTTCAATACACGGTTACATGGCCCTATAGTTCTTGTATTCTGATGTGGGAATCTGGCATAGGCGCTTTTCTTTCAATACCCAGTTTCATGGCCCCATAGTTCTGGTATTCTGATGTGGGAATCTGGCATAGGCGTTTGTCTTTCAAAACCCAGTTTCATGGCCCTATATTTCTGGTATTCTGATGTGGGAATCTGGCATAGGCGTTGTCTTTCAATATCCACTTTCATGGCCCTATATTTCTGGTAGTCTGATGTGGGAATCTGGCATAGGCGTTTGTCTTTCAATACCCATTTTCATGGCCCCATAGTTCTGGTATTCTGATGTGGGAATCTGGCATAGGCGTTTGTCTTTCAATACCCAGTTTCATGGCCCCATAGTTCTGGTATTCTGATGTGGGAATCTGGCATAGGCGTTGTCTTTCAATATCCACTTTCATGGCCCTATATTTCTGGTAGTCTGATGTGGGAATCTGGCATAGGCGTTTGTCTTTCAATACCCAGTTTCATGGCCCAATAGTTCTTGTTTTCCGATGTGGGAATCTGGCATAGGCGTTTGTATTTCAATACCCTTTTTCATGGGCCGATAGTTTTGGTATTCTGATGTGGGAATCTGGCATAGGTGTTTGCCTTTCGATACCCGGTTTCATGGCCCTATAGTTGGTATTTTGATGTGGGAATCTGGCATAGCCGTTGATTTTCAATACCCAGTTTCATGGCCCTACAGTTCTTGTATTCTGATGTGGGAATCTGGCATAGGCGTTTGCCTTTCAATACCCGGTTTCATGGCCCTATAGTTCTTGTATTCTGATGTGGGAATCTGGCATAGGCGTTTTTCTTTCAATACCCGATTTCATGGCCCTATAGTTCTAGTATTCTGATGTGGGAATCTGGCAGAGGCGTTGCAGCACTAGTTTGGGAAGGGCACATTTTGCTATTCCATTGCCCACCCTATATCGCAGCGCTGACAACAGAGGAGTCTCCCTTAACTTTTTTGGGGGTGTCCGGGAGGTCAGGAAGGGTCCCCATTATTATGAGGGATTAATGTTGAGCCCACCATATTGATGATGGCGGATGGCAGCGAACTGGTCACAATATGTGAACCCATTTGTATCGAGTGCAGTTAGTTATGATGTTTCTTTTAATGTTACAGCTCTTTAGAATGTATACATAATCACCACGCACGTAGAGGGATAAACTGCAAATGCAACATGAAAACAATCTACACAACGGGGTGCTTTGTAAAAAGGTAGTTGGGACTCTCTTGCAAAATGCATGTTGAGATTTAAACTGACTTTCTCAGGTTTGCAGATGTCAGAAAAATGAGTAAATCAGTCATTTTAATCTCTTTGGTTCGCTGCTGCACATGAATTTTAAGTAGTAGGGACAGTCTTGACCGAAAGAAATATTAGTCACCTAGTAAGAAATTCAGCTCAGAAGCAGGACACGGTTAATGACTTAAGAGTCCTGCAAGGGAACAGATGTTATCTCGCTCATTGGATTGGTGTCGCTAGAGGGCGTTGGTTTTTTGTTCGGTGGTAATAAAAGTTAGGCCTGAGGCCAGGGTGTCTGACAGTTAATTGTTTTTAAAGGTCATCAGTGGCTATATGTTCTGAAGTTGTGGTCGTATAAATTAGTAGGTCTTCAGAAGCGCCAGGATTATGGGGCATGGGGTAGTTGAGATCCTGTTTATTCAGGCCTTCCTCTATTTGCTCAAATCTGTTGTGCGGACCATGTGCAACCACAATGAAAGTTAAAGGCTTTCGGCCAGTTATTGCTAGCAATTAATTATGTTTTCAAGACCAATGTTTAACCATGTACTGACGCCATGGCCTCCTACGGACCAATCCTAAGAAGGTGTGCTCTGATTATGACATGAAGATGACTATCAAGATAAAACTGACCAAGGATATGTGGAGAATTGGGAGAAGATGGGATTCCTTTTAAAAGATTTTGGTCCAATCATATTTTGGGGGTGGATTGTTATAGAACATCTGGGATTGTTTTAATTGTTGCAAAAAGGATATAAGATGCCAACTCATGTTGTATTGCTCAAACCTGGGTTAGTTTGGTCCTGCAACACCATCTAACCACTCCCTTAAACTGTGTAAAATAAACTTGCTTTATGCACAACCGTGTGCTCACTTCTTAAGTGGTGGGACTGTTTCGGTTAATGTGATTAAAGGCCCATGCGCACATGGGGCTAGAGGATGGTTTTATAAAGCTAATCTTGAGCCTAGCAACACCTCCAAGTGGGTACATAAGTGTTTGTAAAATACCCCGGTACAATAACCCCTGCACCTGCAAGTTCCTGCGTGCCCACTATAAATTTTGCCTTTGATTTGTGTACTCTGGCCGCCGTAGTACTGGAAACACATATGCTGTCTCTCTGCTCCCAAGTGACCTGAGGAGAAAATTGAGGAACTAAAGTGATGCATAGGGATCACTGTTGATAAGTTACCTGTGCTGGGAATGAAAACAGGCACCAGTGGTCAAAATGGATGAAAACAAGTAGTGGAACTATATTCCCTGCTGGCCTGCCCCGCTCCCCACAAACCACATTGCCACGTCCCCTTCCACACACAACACAACCCCCAAACACATGCGCCTGCTGTTTAAGGGAACATGTAGAGCAGTGCAAGTTTCAACTGCTTCTTACACTTTTATTTTAAACCAAAACCATTCCGGAACGGGTTCTTTTTAAAATAAAACTATAGAGACAGTAGAACCTGATTAAGAAAAGTAGAAGAGCACCGCTCCTGCTCCGTTAGACCACAGCACCTTCATGAGGTGGAGTCCAGGCACAGAATGCAATAATGTGTCAGTATCTCACCAGGAACTGGATGTGTTGCCTGCAGGTTACATATAGATTGCTGTGGTAGGTGCATTAACCCACTAGGCGAGCTTATTAGGTTTCAAACCTGGGACTTGCAAGACACACATGCACACAAACACATGCTGCAAAAGACTGGACTTCCTCTGAGGCATCAGGTTGAATGTTGGTGCATTTCGCTTCCTTCATCTAGTATTGCTTCCATTGGCCAATGGCAACCATTTTCCACCCCAATGTTGAGGATATTTAGTTTCACAAAGAGAGACTAAACATTGGGGGTGCGAGGTATGTAAAATCGGGCCCAGCATTAAGTCTTTGTCTTCACCCTGGGGCGTATATTGATATGGGCAGAGATGTCTCCTGCCACTTTACCCGGGGACGTCAGTTGGGGGTCGCAACCTCTGAGGTCTCCCTTGCGACATCTGTGTTCTCCCTTGCAACCTCTTGAAAAAAAGTTCTCTTTTTTGTTTTTTTGGGGGGGTTTTGTAATGCAAGCTCCTAGGCTGCGGCCAGCACCATGTAGCTCTTTAATTCTGGAGTGGCTGGCTTTCTTGTTCAGGGCCGTTAAAAAAAATAAGAAAAATAAGAACAGGAGTGCCAAAAGTCTAACACTTTCAGCACTGACCCTAAATAAGAAAGAATAGGAATACCAAATAATGTGTCTTTCTGGAATGCTATACAATCATTGCTAGACTCATTAAAGGTTTATTTCAGGCACACTTCAGGGGGTGAGTCACTGATTTAGTCTGTTCTTAAACGCCTCAACTCAACCTTTCATCTTTCTGAGGTCGATAAATGAGTACCAACACATGTTGGGTGATATTGGGTGTATATTTTTACTATATAAAGCGCTTAAAGGAGAGTTCCGGGACTTTTTTTTTATTGTCCCTACGGGTCGGCCATGTGTTTGTAAGCATAAATCGGTAGATCGTAGGAAACTTTCCTATGGACCTTACCCGACTTTTCGCCCCTTATCGCACTCGAAATCAGCCTCCATTTTGTGATAATCCTATCATTCCGCCGCATCGACCTGGCTCACCTGCCTTTGCGGCACTAAATCAAATCCCCCGCCCCTGAGCCTGACATCAGCAGACGCGTACTGCCCATTTCAAGCACGTCTCGTGTCAACAATCGCTGCGCCTCAGCTATTGACGTGTTGCCATGGAAATGGCAGGACGCCTCTTTCCCCAATAAGTATAAACAGACCGTTTCACAACATACAGCAGCAGATTTTCGATTCCATTCCTCTCTCTGTGTTACTTTGAGTATTCTGTGACTCGTTTCAGTGCTCTGGTCAGCTACCTTCGCCGCTTGTAGCCCGTGTGAACAGATACCAGTACCACCGCTATAAATTATTTTACTATCTTTACCGCACAATGGCCACAATAATGCCGTATATGTACGAGCCCGAGTACACCGAGGAAGAACTACTGGAAAGGCAAGCACGCGAAAACGATGGGGATTCGGACGGCAGTTGGGAGGACCAGTCAACGGATGAAGAGCCTGGACCATGTCGCATGGACGGCGTCTCCACCTGGTGCACGTGCAATCGGTGCGAGCTAATGCCAACTGAGGAGGAGAACTGCTGCTGCCGTGAAAATTCCGGGTGCTTGGCCTACATTTCGGAAAGCGAGCAAAGTCAGCAGGAAGGCGAGCAAAGTCCGCAATGCATCACCGAGCTGCCAGAGTTCAGGGAAGCCTGCCTCTCACGGACAGTGTTGAGGATGATGATGGTGCTTATGCACGAACTTCGTGGCACTGTTCGTCCGCGTAATCCGAGTAACGAGTAAGTATACTCTGTTTGTGATGTCAGTGATGCCACCACTATTTCATGGTCGTCTCCCACATATAAAATTACATTTACATATCATTGGAACGCATGTAAATTGGTTCCATATAGTGCATTTTCTAGATATAATTTTTTTCTAAGAAAAATGACATGTGTTACCTGAATCGACATTGATAAGAAAGTTTGGTCAGTTTAATACAGTTTGCATCTTTTTTTTTCACAGGTGGTACAGGCTGGTGGCCTATCGTTGCTTCACTTGGTGGCTTCACGGGAGGCTCGGACACCGCGTTCGGAGAGTAATACCTGCCTGTGCGGTACTTGCCATTAGACAACATTTCCCCAGTGACAGTGGACAATACCGCGGATTTTCCCTCGATGTGCTGCAACCTCAACTTTACAATGTGTAATGTTTATTATTTATGTTTAATTAAAATCTAAAATAAAGCCCAACATATATTTTAACAATGGTTGTTTTGATTTTTTAAATGAATCTAGTGTATATTCTCCTGGGAGGGTGAGGTATTTATAAACTCACCCCCCTGCCTTCCATGTAGTAGATCCTGCAGCCATCCTCTTACATTCAGTTAGATGGCCTCTCCTTGGTGAGGCCCTGCGGCAAACGGGTCTTGTCTGCACGACCACCGCCCCGATCCACCCCCCGCCCTATCAAAGGCAGTTCGCACCGGGGTACTTGAGCTGCTGGCAAGTGGAGCTGTCAGGGAGCGATAAAGGCCAAGAGGTGCCAAAGACCATGTACACTTCAAAGTGGTCTATAGAGCATGGGTTTGTTGTTCCCATGTCTACCTCCAGACCCCGTGTCTCCTGCCAAGCATCCCCCTCACGCTGGACGGCCCCCTGCAATCCACATAAGTGTGTCTCCATTCACGAGTCTTCCTGTGTCTTGTCTGCACGACCACCGCCCCGATCCACCCCCCGCCCTATCAAAGGCAGTTCGCACCGGGGTACTTGAGCTGCTGGCAAGTGGAGCTGTCAGGGAGCGATAAAGGCCAAGAGGTGCCAAAGACCATGTACACTTCAAAGTGGTCTATAGAGCATGGGTTTGTTGTTCCCATGTCTACCTCCAGACCCCGTGTCTCCTGCCAAGCATCCCCCTCACGCTGGACGGCCCCCTGCAATCCACATAATGCCACGACATATACACGTCATTCATTCACAAACACACCCCTGGTTCGAATTCTTTATAACCCACCTCATATTTCTAATGAGAACTTCTTTGCGCTTTGCTAGTCAACCCGTGAAGGTGCTGGTTATCTGCTCTTCGTCTCTGTGAACTTCCGTGACCACTTTGAGCAAACTCGTCAGTTTGCAACCTGTGAACTGCTCCCTGTTCTACGACAAGAAACTACTCTGATCCCTGCATCTAACTGTTTGTTCGTCAAGGTAAGTCCATGTACCATAATCATTTTGCGTCCAATTTTTTAATTTATATCTATTTGCTAGTAGTCATCAAATTGCATCCATGTTTTCTTTTCGTTCACGACAGTACATGCAAGGAACTAGTCACATGTTCTGAGTTTAGTCAAATTACTTTTTCTATTTTTTGAAAGTTATTGAAATACTTATCCGCATGTGAATAACGTGTATAGTTCCAAGAACCAAAACGGACCTTGCATTGAACCTTTTATGTGTCATTTACTGTTTTAACACATTGGTATTCATAGAGAATTGTTGATCTTTACTTTTCAGAACTTTCCATAATGCCTGCCTGTTCCATTGGCGGTTGCCCTTCGAAGACCCATAACAAATCTGAAGGTACTATAATGCATGTTTTCCCTAAGACAATAGATCAGATAAGAGGATGGGTCCGATATTGCGGATATCCAGCCTCTGAGCTAGAAAGTAGAGTCCTAGAAGTCTTTGCGGACAAGAGGGGTGATCGATACCGCATCTGCAGCAGGCACTTTAGCCCAGACATGTACTCCACATCATTGCTAATAAAGAAGAAAACACCGCGAGCGAGGCGAAAATTGCTCTCAACCGCTATTCCCACTCTATTCGTCCACATGCCTCCACTGGTGAGTCAAGTTTACGGATCTAGTTCTCGGCCTTGCGGTAGTGTGTAGCAGTAGCTAACAATAATTTCCCCATTTATGTATCCACTCAATATGAAGGCGGAAGATTCTCCATCCGTGTCGTTATTGCAGTCATCAGCCACTTCAAGCGCCTATCGGGTAATCTTACTTAGCTATTCTGACACTGACTTGTTTTAGGCATGTAAATCAATAGTTTTAATTGATCGTGTAATTATTTTACCTAATGGTACACCCTTGTACTCGTCCTCTAGTCTTTGTTTTCAGTTATAATTATTGTTATCCAAAATAATGCAAGTACTGTCTTTCAGGGAGATGCTGAGGAGTCCAACGCATTGACGACAACCGTAGATGTCACTCAGATGCTCGAGGTACGTTTCTTTCGTTTTTAGCCATTGATATGTCCTTCTGTCGTCGCCCTCCTATTTGTCTTCTTTTTTCAATATTGTGTTCATTACTAATGAAAGTCCTATGTTTCAGGGAGTCGATGGAGCATTAGTCCAAGTAGAAGGGGGAGCATGCAGTTACGGGTCGGCGCAACAGCTTGCAGAAGTGTGCACCGCAGTTACATCGTCCCTTGATGTTCTTATGCATTTCGAGGTATGGATACTGACAGTTCGATCAAGCGAAATCATATGACGTGATTACATCCGCTATACTTCCTTCTTTATTAACGCAAGTACTATGTTTCAGGGAGATGACGGAGCTTCTTCTACAAGAACATCACCCCTAGTAGTTGATGCAGATCTCTGGGTGGTGACACTTCCAACGATCGAGCAAATCGAATCATATTTACATATCCATTATTTATTTTAGACAACTGATCATTTGTGCAGGTCTATTTAGATGAGCCGTTGACGCCTGCTCAAAGTTTATGTTCTTTTTAACAAAATAGAAAAGCATACTAATGCAATTACTGTGTTTCAGGGAGTTGCTGAAGCGTCATCTTCAATAATATCATCAATGGAAGTCTATGCGGAGCCCGAGGTATGGATCTTGACAGTTCAATCTAACTAGATCAACAATGCGTGAACTATTGTCGTTTGAATGTTCTACACAATGCGTTCATTCGTGTTTTGCTATTGAGATGTACGTATGGGTATTGGTCCCCAAGTACATTTTGTGTTTTCAATATTATTATACATACTAATGAAAGTTCTATGTTTCAGGGAGTCGATGGAGCCTCAGTGAGTGATGGATGTGCTTATCATGAAAATATAGTCGTTGCAGCGCGAGAGGAAGTGGAGACATGCACACACGAGTCGGAGCAACAGCGTCCAGATGTTGAAGTTCGAGGCAAGAAAGTTTCAAAGAAAAGAAAGCAAAAGAAGGTTAGTGTCCTGTTCACTATATTATGTTGTCTTTCACTGTCAATAGTTCAATACTGTAAGTTGTATTTAAACTGAACATCCCTTTTCTAATCTGTCCTCTAGTTGCGAGTGGGTGTAAGAACTAAATCTACACAGACAGTGAAGCGAACGAGAGATGTTGCTTGTCAAACCTTTTGGCAGGGACTTGAGACTGGAGATGCATCGTGCCAATGGGAAGAATATGAAGTGATTGACAACGGAGCTATACCACCACCAGCCATTGATAGTGAATGTCCTCCTGGTAGTTTGGATGCAGTCGGAGATCAATTCACAGAATCCACACCCGCAAAAAATAAGAGCGCGCGAAAGTTGAAGACATTGTTTTTTTCTCCCATCTCCGGACAAGGAACAGATGTTGCAATGGAAGAGAATGACGTGGACGACAATGAAACACCATCAATATCACTCAGCATAGCGGAAGACGATATCAGAGATTGTACCTTTCATGCGAGTGACATGTCCTCAACGTTACAGGCCGAACCAGCTGGGATGCAGAGTGAAAGTATAAGGAAAGAGGCCAAATTCATTGTATTCGATAGCTGTTTGATGGATATTATTATGATGATGAAATGTGGGCATTCGGTTGGTGGGGAAGTATGTGGGGAGCCATTGATTAATGTGACTCGTGCAATTCGAGGCACTAACCTTAAAATACATGCCACCTGTACACAATATCATCCGTTCGCATGGTCTGCACAACCCATGCTGGGGCAACTGCCAGCAGGCAATCTACTTTGTGCAGCGGCCGCACTTTTTAGTGGTTCAAGTTTTAAAAAGTTACAGTATTTCTTTCAGTTTGTGGGAATCCATTTCATTGCGAAAAGTCAGTTCTACAAATACCAAACCGATTATCTATTTCCAGCCATCAGCGAAGCTTGGAGAATGGAAAAAATGTCAATGGAAAGTACATTCGCGGGCAAACGCTTCAGGCTAGCCGGTGATGGACAGTGCGACAGCCCAGGATTTTCAGCCAAGTACTGCACCTACCACTTTCAGGACATGGAAAGTAAGAAAATTGTGAGTTCGGTGGTCGTGCAGGTGTCACAAAGTACATCCTCAGTGGCCATGGAGAAAGTTGGCTTTGTAGCATCATTGCAAGAACTACAATCGCGGGGAATGGTGATCGACCTGATAGCCACGGACAGACACGTTTCAATTGCCAAGACAATGAGAGAACAGTACAAAAATATAAATCACCAATTTGACGTTTGGCATCTTGCAAAATCAATCAATAAAAAATTGTCTGCTGCAGGTAAAAAAAAAGAATTGCAAGGTATTTCACAGTGGTCCAAGTCAATCAGCAACCATCTTTGGTGGAGCTCAAAAACATGTGAAGGGTCGTTGGAAATTCTACTGGAAAAATGGCGGTCAGTAATGTTGCACTGTAGCAACGTACATCGATGGTCGACAAATGAGCATTTCCACAAATGTGAACATGGCCATTTGTCCACAGAGGAGGCACGGAAGAAGAAGTGGTTGATTCCTTCATCACCCACTCACAAAGCCATTGAAAAGATTGTATTTGATAAAACTATAACAAAAGCTTTGAGGGGACTCACGGAATTCTGCCACACAGGAGATTTGGAGGTGTTCCACAATATGTGCCTCAAGTACAGGCCCAAAAGATTGCATTTTGGCATGGAAGGCATGATAAATCGGACTCTTTTAGCGGTCTTGGCACATAACCATAATGTTGGCCGTCAACAAAGTAGGACGACCGGAACTTTAGGGACGCTTCGCTACAATAAGGCCTTCACTAAAAGAAGTAAACAATGGGTGATCAAACCAGTGTTTGAGGATATGCAATATGAGTTTATTGAGAGACTTATCGTAGATGTCCTCGATAGGCACATACATGGAGTGGTGAACGAACCTATGCAGGGGACAACTGCATTGCCACCCAACATTGCCTCTGTTCCATGTCCACCTAAAGCAGAGCTCATTGAGAAATACACATCACGGTTTAAATGATTGTAATTTGATTGTCTGTTCTCTCGAGTCTCCTCATGTTGCAGGCCCATTGCAATTAAACCAAACAGTAATATAAATCATTTTTACAAAAATTATAGAATGTTTCCGTATTGCAAAAACATGGCCGACCCATAGGGACAATAAAAAAAAAGGCACGCAGACAAGATGTCCCTAAAACTAACTGCAGCTAACTAGAAATGTGTGCTCGCTCAAAGTGAAGGTCAGCTGCTTTGATGTTTTGCTCGGGTGGCGGAACGGCCCACGACCCAATATAAGGTTCTATTGTGATTTGACCTTGACAGGCCGGGACCATCCTGAAAGACTAAGAAAAGATAATGAATAAAATTTCAGAAACGAAACGATGAGCCACGTTCATTAGAAGAAGTAACGTCGGCAAAGAAGGAGTGGTGTTTCGGGTCTGCCCTACACAGAGACACAATGGAAAATGCAAATATAATGTAAGTAACTTTTGATGAGTTTATACCGCAATTTCATTACTATACAGTGGCTTTAAAGACGGGTTCAGTTGTACTTGTTCGTTCTATGTGGCATATTGTTTTCTACCGCGCACTATCTTGAGGAGAAACATCTGCTTTTACTGAAGCACCTCAAAACCTTCCTCTTTGCTTCTGCTTTCTCTCTCCCTCTCCCCTGCTACAACTGGTCCACTGTCTGCGACCTCAGTCCTGGGCCCTTCCACTCTCCACCTGCACTCCCCCCCCCCTCCATGCCTCGCCACGCCTTTAAACACTTGTGTACACCCAGTAGCGCTGTCCTCGCTATGAAATGAATAATTTTAATAAGGATCTGATGGTGAGACTAATTTCATTTTTTATGTTTTTAGGTACATCATTCACTACTGTCTGTGTCACGAGTACCAGACACCGGCGGACGGCTTCTACAGCCGCCAGTTGCTTCTCCGCGTGAACAACGTTACCACCCTGACCATTTTATGGGACGATCGCCAAGTACAAGTATGCCCTTACGCGGTACTAACGGTTAGATGCAACATACCTACCATTGTGGTGGCCTAGCGCCTCGTTGTTGGAACAGCCATGCGATTATCAGTGCGACAGAAGAGCTTATTTTTATCGTAAACCAACACCCTGTGTACTGCACACGAACATCGCTTCCCTCAAGACGAACTAATTTGGATCGAGAGCAAAGAAAAATGCAAATCGCTGAATATTCTCTAAACATTTGATGTCCAATAAACGTACTTTGCCAAATGTACAATCTTGCCGTTTGCTTTTAAACCACGGTTTCACATTCCGAATTGTGGTGCTGTATTGTGAGATGCTCTAAGACCCTGTGTACAGCAAAGGACCATCGCGTTCCTCAATACGAACTTTTTGGAACATGAGCAAATAAAAATGCAAATCGCTGAATATTCTCTAAACATTTGATGTCAAATAAATGTACTTTACCACATTTACAATCTTGCGGTTTGATTTCAAAGTACAGTTTCATATTCCGAATTGTGGTGCGCTGTATTGTGAGCTGATCTGTGTTGATTTCCGGGGTCTGTGTGGAGTCGCGTAGAAGACGCCTGGGCGCGTTTGCCTACGCAGCACAGTCACGTCACGGATAGAGGCGGGGAATATGAATGTTTTGATAAAGTCTGTTTCAGGGGCGGGGGATTTGATTTAGTGCCGCAAAGGCAGGTGAGCCAGGTCGATGCGGCGGAATGATAGGATTATCACAAAATGGAGGCTGATTTCGAGTGCGATAAGGGGCGAAAAGTCGGGTAAGGTCCATAGGAAAGTTTCCTACGATCTACCGATTTATGCTTACAAACACATGGCCGACCCGTAGGGACAATAAAAAAAAAGTCCCGGAACTCTCCTTTAAGCGTAAGTGCTACATAATAACACATCATTATCATTTGGTCATGGACTTCTGCTTGCATTCACAGTAATTTGGTAATATGGGCCTATACACTCTGATCTTAACAATACATATGGCGATCGATTCTTGTATGAAATGTACATCACATTATGTACATCACACTATAGTGATATTGTAACCATATTTTTTGTGGTGTACGATGCTATGTGATGCCACTTCCTGTTTCATCAACGGGTGAAAGGTTCTGTTCCATCGCTTCCTGCGATATCACTTCAGGGTGGGGTCAAATGACATCACTTCCTGTGATGTCATCAGGGGGTCAAGGGTCGTGTGGTGTCACTTCCGCTACCCCTGGCATTTTGGTGAAATGACGTCCCTTTGGGGTTGCTGCCTGTTAATGATTGTTTAAACACTCACTCTCTGCTCTCAAAGCTGTGAGATTTGTTGTGCTCTTGCTTACTCCCCATTCCAAGCCGCTTCTACCACGCCGTACTGAGCATCGTTGCGCAGTCATGCCTCCTGCCTGCAACATTTTCAGTTGAGTGGGTGACAGCCCTGTTATCATTTGCCAGATACCTACTCCATTTACAGGAATTCTAATCAATTGCCTTTGCACTCACACATTTGCCGGGCATGGGTATCATTTGCACAGGTAATCAATCAGTTGCCATTCTTTGGGAATGACTGCCCAGGTCCCATAGCATTTGCCAGGATCAGAAGCTGGGCACGGCTAAGTGGGGCAGGGAGGCTTCTGATAGGATATCCCAGCAGGTCCTTGACCTATTCCAAACATTGAGACCTTGTAGAGGAAATCAAGAGGAAAGATTGGTACACAGCGATTTGTTTGATGGGGGGCCTGCAAAAAAGGGGGGATGCCCAGGGGGTGTCCAAAGTTTAATTTACCCATGGCGGGCCAGAGGGGTGCTGTGCTGCAATGTTGGGCCAATCTCCTTGAAGTGGGAAAAGTGAACAAAAGGCTTCCACCAATCCCCTCTCAACCATGGCCTAGAGGATCACGGCCCAGACACCCGCCACGAGAGGAGTTTGCCCATCTCCCAGACGACCAAATACCCTGGTACAAGAACATACGGATGTGCCCACTCGCATGCCCACCCGCATGCCCACCTGCCTGCCCTGCACATGCCGACACCTGCGGCATGGATGAACTCGACTAAACCATCCAGCACCAAATCAACACATCGTTAGAGATGCCATGACGACATAGCTAATGGTCAGCACACTCGTGCAACATACACACCGGACACACCCACACCAATCCACACGAAGAACATACTCAGTGCTATGACGTAGGCGACGGACACACCCACAGACGGGCATCTTTATTATTTTTAACATAGGCTTCTCAAATGCAGAAACGCAAGACGCATAATGAACTTATCTAAAAAGGCTTGCTCACGCTTCTTCTAAAACCATGTACCATAATGAGGAATATAATGGAGACACGATACTGGGGATAGAGCAATATGATACCGTAACCTAAAGCGCTCTGCATCAAATGGTTCCACCCATGCACCAGGCCCAAGTAGACCGCAAGCAAAAGCTTCCATGAACATTAAATGAGCAAGGGTTTGGTTGCTGACCCTGCAGAATGAGCCCAGTGAAAGCAGACAGTCAAGGGCACAACGTTGCAAACTCTCATTCCGAAAGCCGACGCCAAGGTCGCACCTGCAAGATAAGCCAGGCACACAGTGAGAAATATAATATTAATTGTGCAGAATTCTGCCTCAACCACGGTCCCCACCTCACGTGACCAAGCCGAACTTGATAGGGTGCCAAGCCCAGGAGGAAGAAGGCGTCTGAATCCCCCATCTCAAGACACAGGCAGATACAATTAAGCGACTCAATGGACATCTGTGGCGGTGGGAGTAGTCGGCCTTCCTGCTTATGAATAAATCCTCACATTGTCTGCACATACCCATAGTGAAACATTGTTGCAAATGACAGGTGCACCGCGAGCTGGGAACAGCGATGGTCCCAGACTGGGGGGCTCGCGGGTGAACCAATCAGAACATGGGACCCTTATCACTGACGCCATTAACATTGACCAATCCTCAGAGGTCTTCATGTAACAATTTTTATGTATCAAACTGAAGGGACAACCCAAGTATACCACCTGACTGACCCTTAACCAATAACCCCGTCCTCTATATGTATGCTATACTAACCCTACCACTCGGGGAACCAATCCAGAGTGGCGATAGGTTTTTTGCTAATTTTGCTAAGGTGCCGCAAGTAGCGCGTCATGCTAAGGTAAAAAGGGCCTGCGAGCCCCACGCTGCTGAGAGAGTGTCAGGACGGACGCGTACGTTCCTTGGCCATCCCTGCCGTTTTGTTTAATAAACAGCAGAATCACCTTGCTTCTTGCGTGTGTCTCATACTCTAGCTCTTTGGGATATACGGGAGGTCCGCGGACGGCCCAGCCGGCCCTGGGAGAAATTACCCCCCGACAAGTTGGAGGCACTGCTGAGATCTGTTTAAGGACCGCTTTTATTTTTATTTTTGCAAGTACTCCCGTTGCGAGGAGGCCCGGCGGCGCGGCCCCCTCTGCCGCTGCCCCCTTTTGAGGACTACAGGACCATCGCGGAACTGCGAGAAGACCGGACAGCGCAATCCGGATATTGGCCCTCGGGAGCCGGTTGAGAAGTATCCCGCCCGCGGTTGGCGAGTGTCCAGACGTAGTCCAGACGATGGGAGGTGGCGAGCCGCTTGGAGGGGTGCACGCAGTCGAGCGGCCCCGCATCAAGAGAACTTGGTGAGTATGCCACGCCCAACAAGCAATGTGAAATTGTGAGGGAGGGGGGAGGAATTGAATACGGGAGGTGGGAGGTGTTGCACAGGTGCGCGGCGAAGGTTTGATAATTTAGTGTTGGCAATGAAATGAATGGTAGCCGGACGAGTGCGAGAGCAGTCCGCTACGTTACGGGAAAGAAGGGGGTGGAGCACGAAAACATCACGTGCGGCCGCTCATAGACACTGATTGGCCTAAGTCGCGACCACGTGTAAGGGTGTGTGTGCGGTTTCCTACGATTTGGCAATTATTGATCAATGAGTAGATGAGGATCCCTATTGTTCGAGCAGGAAACTCGATAGATAGATGACGTTTCCCTGTAGGCGGTAGCTAGCTAGTTGCCCAATACGGAAGATAATTGGCTGGTTAAGCCCTCCTGTCGAGTGGCGTATCACACGCGAGGCGACGCAGTGTGCGCAGTCCGATTATATTATTGATTACCTTGTTCCAGGAGTGACAGAAAGACAGCTGTGGGGTTAACGGGGGTAGATTGCGAGTGTATTTTGGACTTAAAGAATATATGAAGAACTTACCAGTAGTTTGAAGAGATCGGTGACGTCACCAGCAGGGCTTACATAGGACATCTCGAGAACCAGGCATCTTTTATTTTTGAGTGGCGGGGAGGAGAGCTGTGTTAAGGGTGTGGAAACGGAGGTAAACGGTAATGAGTTGATCGGGGGAAGGCGAAAGGAGGTACGTGGCTGCGCACGGAGAACGCCGGCCACGGCAAGTGCAGAGGAGGGAGGAGGAGCGAGTGAAAGTAGGACGGCGGTATAAGAACATCACAAGGGGCACGCAGCCGCAGGGGGCTACGTGCGCCTCGGCCGCAGGGGGCCGTAAGGGTGTTGTATAAAGGAAGAAAGGAAAGAAAAGAATATACAAATGCAAATACTATATTTTACTAATTTTTCCTTAGCGGACTATCGCAAGTCCCCAAACTTATGGGGCCAGGTAAAGATACAAGGCTGTATATTGTAAACTGCTAGTGAGATAACCGCTACCAAATAGGGGAAGGGTGACAAGTGGAGCGCTACTATGTCATACGGGACAGGATCGGGGGGTGGGGGAACACCCTCACTACCCCGCTACAACACATATGTAAAACACCCCATAGGGAGAAATTGATCAAGTACAGCATAGAATGGACACAGGGGACGGACAACAAAATGACGACACCATGGCCGCCTAATGGTAGCTTCGATCCATATACCCAACACTCATTATTAAACCATCTGCACAATACATACAAGGGGAAGAAGTTAACGCACCACGTGGAGGTGTTCAACTTATGGAGGATGTTCCAAGGGTCCCGACCAGGACCAAACGGAATGTTCATTGTAGGGGAA
This sequence comes from Ambystoma mexicanum, assembly GCF_040938575.1. Taxonomy (NCBI): domain Eukaryota; kingdom Metazoa; phylum Chordata; class Amphibia; order Caudata; family Ambystomatidae; genus Ambystoma; species Ambystoma mexicanum. Next base: position 3,689,334 of record NC_090921.1, on the reverse strand, counting down.
ACAACGGGAGATAAGGAGATTAAGGAGGAGGGAGAGACTGGGGAAAAGGAAAGTGAAGGAACACAGAACACGGGGAAAGGACAAGAGGGAGGAGAAAAGAGTGACAACTCAACCGGAAATTAAATAAAAAAGGAACAGAGCGACGATATACCTCTAGCGAAGGTAGTGAAAACAGAGGGAGGGGGGTTGTATCCTTTAAGAGAACTAGGGGAAATAGCAAGAGAACAATTAAGGGCGGCTGATGGGTACTCGAACCTGGCATACAGCCCGCCTCCATATACAGTCACAGGTGGCCACACGGGAGGGGAGCGGACTAGTACAACGGGATCAGCCCATGGGAAGATGCTAGTAGGGGAGGGGAGGACTGAAGAAGAGCAGACTACGGACATAGGAAATGCTGAGTGGGTAGCTGCGCAGATACTATTAAAATTACGAGGTTCATTAACAGGAGAAGAGAAGGAGGTGGTGAGGAAAATGGAGGAGGATAATGAAAGGGAGAGTGAAATGGAAGGGGAAGAGGGGAAAGGAAAGGGGGAAGAGCAGTTAAGACAAAGGGAAGAGAACTTGGAGGAACGATTAGCAGAATTAAGGGATGAACAGAATGCACTGATCAAGCAGCTCGAGAGGGGAGAAAGAGAGAGAGCACGGGAAAGGAAAGAAGGTAAGAATGAGTTGGGAAAAATGAGAGAACGAACTGAGGAGCAAAGGAGAGAAGCCGAAAGGTTAAAGGCAGTGGCAGAAAGGGTATCAAGAGCAGCACTGCGCGACAGGAAAAAAGAGGAAGAGGAGAAAGAAAAAGAAATGGCAATATGGAAGAGGAGATTACTGTCAGAAACGACAAGGAAATACGAAGAAGGGAGGATGATAGAGAGTATATTAGAAAGGGAGAGGGAGAGATGGGAAAGGAAGAAAGAAGATGAAAAGATATTGGAAAAAATGAGTTGTGAAGTAATGGAAGAATTAAAAAAGAAAAGAGAGGAAATTGGTAGAGGAATAGCGGGGAGAAAGGAAGGGAAAAGAGAAGATAGGAGGGGGGAGAGTGAAGTAAGGAGGAATGTATATAGAGGCACAGAAGTAGCAACAACATCGGCACAAAGGGGAGCGATTAGCAAAGAAGAAAAGGGAGGAACGGACCTAATAGACTTGAGAACAGTAACGATTGGGGGGAAAAAGACAGTTTGGGGGTTGCCATTCCTGAATGACTTTTGTAGTGAGGAAGAAGAAGGAATGGAGAAGGAAGGAAGAAACAGTGAAAGGGAAAGCTTAGATAAACTATACACCACCCGGACAAATAAAGACTCACCATGGATCTGCAGGAGAAAGGAAGAACTGCAGAGAAGTGAGGAGGAGGAGCATGGAATGGCGGAGGGGCAGACACGTGAAGCCACGCCGTCACCGTCCCGTCATGCATGCTCCACCACCCCACGCCCATTGCGTACAACATGCCCATCTAAACTCGCGCCCTTCACAAACGAACTGACACCCTATGCAGGAAGGCTTAGAGACCTCCCTGGACGCAGGCATGGAGAGCGAGTACACACGCCCACAATAAATAAAGGAAATGATGAAAGAAGGGGAAGTGGTGGAGGAGAAAGAGTAAAGACAAGGGGAAATATGGACGAAGCTGACGATGTAGAAGAGACGGAAGAAGAGGAGGGGTGTGAGGACTCGATTTTGTGGAACCCAGGGGGTAAAACGGGACACAACTTAATGCCTCTTCTAGAGAGGGGAGGGGTTAGACCACAATACGTCCCTTGGAAGCATGCAGACAAGGAAAATATAAAATGCAGACTCCCATCATTAAGTGGAGGTGCGGGTAAATGGATATATGAAATGGAAAAACACACCGCAGGACAGAAGTTGACAGTGGGAGATGTAAAGGGTCTTCTAATATCAATATTAGGTGATGCTGCGGATGACATCTGGAAGAGAGCGGGCTTCCCCGGGGTCACAATAACAAACACATCTCACGATGGGGCACCATTCGCAAACTGCAGACATGCATTATGGCAGGCACTGAGGGTACAGTATCCAGACACATCGGACATAGGAGCTATTACCTCGCGCAAGATGCGTGAGAACAAAGATCCTGTTGATTATATCCAGGAAATTCAAGAGAAGTGGCATATGGAAACTAGAGAACAATGGGACAAAACACCAGCAATATTCTATCATATACTAGTACAGGGACTCCCAGAAGCAGTCCAGAAACAACTGAAGAAAGAAGTGGGGATGGAAGCAAAACCATGGCCAGAAATACAACTGACTATAGTGCATCATTGCAGGACATGGCAAGAAAAAATGAAAAAAAGGAAGAGGATAGGAAAACGGAAGAGGCTAAACTAGTACAGAAGAAACTCACTAAATACACGATGGAAGGCGCACTAATAACTACACCTGCCACAATAACTCAAAGCCCCACACAAGCAGTGGCTGCACAAGACCACTCCCAAATACAATAATCGCAGACTGTAACACAACAGATGCCGCCACTCCAACCATACACGACTAACGTGGGAGGAGGATACTCAACGCCAGGAACTGGGTATTATAATTACAACAGGGGAAGGGGAGGAATAATGAGAGGGAGAGGATACGGATTTAACACACAACAACAGGTGGGTGGACTTAGAAATTCCTACCCCACCGGGTACCCAGTATACCAGGACAACACAGGAAGCTTTCCATGGCAGAACAGGGAACCACCGGTGTGTTGGATTTGTGGATTGGTGGGTCACATGTCACGTACGTGTAGAGGGAGACCAGGCACACCGTTGTGGAATGACCAGGGACAACAAGAGCTCCCACAGGAACAGCAGGGCACCCAGCAACAGCAGACATTGCAACAGGGAAATGGACAGCAACAACTAGTGACACAACAACAGCCACAGACATACCCACCGCCTCAACAACAGGTAGCGATTACACAACAACACCTAGCACAGCAAGTACAGCCACCTGCACAAGTCCAAGACCATAACATAACCTCAACCAATACCCAACTACAGCAAACACAACTGGGTAGGGTGACAGTGCTGGGACACAACCCTTACACGGGAAGTGGTCAATCATTATACCCCCAATAGGACAGCCCACAGACGACCTTGATGTGTCCCATCCTGTCGGTAACACCTAATAGTGCGGAGGAACCACGCATAGAGGTAACGATAGGTGACAAAAAATTATCATTCCTTGTTGACACCGGGGCGACCCGGTCTTGCATAAGGGAAGGTAAATTTAAGATGTCAGGTGAAGCCATGAACACCCAAGGATTCTCTGGGGCTAGGGGGTTGGTTCCCTTTACTGATAACATTCCCTTATCAATAGGGGATTATGACATGTCAGTCCCACTTTTATATTCTAGGGCCTCACCAGTAAATATAATGGGGAGAGACATAAAGAGCAGGTTGAATATGACGATCTCCTTTACGGAGGACGGCATAATTTGGTCCACTCCAGGAATTAACATGCTCACTGCGCGACAGATCATGCAGGCATACTGTGGACAGACAGTGATTAGGGCTGAGCCAGTAGATGGTGAACTGTTCCAGTACGGGACGGACATGGCATTTGCATGGATGCCAGGGATAGAGGGAAAGATCTGGAGGAGGCCAGCAGCCTACTTGTTTAGACCAGAAACGCCAGCCAACAAACCAGAAGGAAAGGTGATTTCAGTGGACATAGAGAGCATTATAGCAACCGCTGATTACATTGCAGTGCATGCCCAAGACAGAGAAGGAAGAGCGTGGAGGGCAGTGATAGCACTAGCAGAGGGATGTAGACTCACCCAGGTGTCAGATGAGGAGCTCTTCTCAGGAGAAAAGGAAGAAGGCGAAATGGTATTTATGATGAGTGTGGAAATATGGCTAAGGGTGACATACAAACAAGTGGCACAGAAAATTGCAATGGCACTTGAGGCACCCACGTCCACCCCAGTTCCCTTTTTTGAGGAAGACATGGCTAAAGTGCCCACATCATTATGGACTACTAGCCCCTATAACGTGGGGTGCATAAAAAGCATAGGGGGGTACGAATAAAATTGAAAAAGGGTGCAATACTCCCCAGAGTAAAACAGTACCCACTATCAAAAGAGGCAGATGAGGGCATATGTGAAACAATAACGGCCCTTATAAATGATGGCATATTGGTCCCATCAGAATCTCCATGCAACACAGCTGTATACCCAGTGTGCAAGGCTAAGGGTAGATCTTGGCGCTTCATATAGGACCTCAGGCCTTTGAACAACATAGTGGAAGCAGAATACCCCATAGCAGCAAACCCGGCCATAATATTGTGTGGCATTCCGGCAGAGGCATCGCGGTTTACAGTGATCGACCTTAAAAATGCCTTTTTCTCAATACCACTGCACCCAGACTCACAAGATCTGACAAGCTTCACTTACAGAAACACAAAGTGGAAACACACCAGATTGCCACAAGGGTACTGCGAGTCACCCTCAATATTCAACAGAGTAATACAGATGGATTTGGGTAACATTGAGGTAGAAAGCACAGTGTTACAGTATGTTGATGACATAATAATTTGCAGCACAAACGAAAATAGATGCAGAGAGGACTCATTAAAGATGCTGACAATATTGGCTGAAAAAGGTTACAAGGTGGACAAGGAAAAGCTACAATACTGTCAGGAACAAGTACTTTACATTGGACAGCTCATATCCCAATATGGAAGACAGATTGCACCACAAAGAGCACAGGCAATTTTAAAAACACCATTGCCACAAACAGTGAGAGAATTACAGCAGTTCCTTGGCCTGTGCAACTACTGCAGAGCATGGGTATTTGATTACAGCTCATACATAGGACCCCTACTTGAGGAGTTAAAAGAAGCTAACAAAGGGGAGAAAACGTTGGGGTGGACAATGGAAATGGAAGAGGCTTTTGATGAACTGAAAGATGCAATATCAACCGCTCCAGTTTTGGCCACCCCAGATTATGAACGACAATTTTTTATATTTTCACATTGCGACTCAACGGTAATGAAAGCAGTGTTGGCTCAAAAAACAAGCATGGGCTACAAACCAGTAGCGTTTTACAGCAGCCACTTGGATCCTGTGATGCTAGGTAATTTCCCTTGCGAACAAGGTCTCGCCGCAGCTGCCTTTGCGGTAGAGAAAGCATCAGCAATCACCATGGGGTGTCCAACCACACTGTTTGTGGAACATGCACTATTTGCAATATTGAACAAGCCTAAGTCCACACTAACAACGCAGAGGGCGTCAGGTTATGAGATAATATTATCTAGAGCTGAACTATCAATTGTTAGATGCAGCACGGTCAACCCTGCAAGGTTTATAGCAGAAGAAATTGAGGAAGGAGACTATGCACACGATTGTACAAAGGTTACTGAAATGTATTCATGCACTAGAAGGGTTGAAGAGAACGCACTAGACGGAGGTGAGCTCTTGTTCATTGATGGGTCATCAACAATTGACCAAAGTGACGGGATTAGGAGAACTGGGGCAGCAGTGGTGAAAATGACAGATGTGCCGGTGTGTGTGGCGATGAAATGTGTACAATTACCACAGCATTACTCTGCCCAAGCAGCAGAATTGGTCGCACTGATCTTGGCGTTGAAGAAAAGCTTTGACAAGCGAGTGGCTATATATTCCGACAGTGCATATGTCACATCTACTGTCCATTCCGGGTTGTCCAAGTGGAGGAGAAGAGGGTTTAGGAGAGCTGACGGCACCCCAGTGCAACATGCCCTCTTATTAGCTGAACTAATTGAAGTAATAAATGACCCCCAAGAATTAGCCTTGGTAAAATGCACCGCACACACTAATGGAGAAGATCATATTTCTAAAGGGAATGCAGCAGCAGACGCACACGCGAAGTATGCTGCATATTTTGGCGAGATATGGAACCCCCCCAGAGTCAGAGAGAGGGAGAGGGAGGGGAATAGCTAAGGAACTGTTAATAAGAGAAGGGTACACCCATCTCCCAGCCACACAGATAATGGAGCTACAAGCGGCTGCACCAATGGCAGAAAAAGAAATATGGGTAAAAAGAGGATGTACAATGTCACCAACTGACGCACTATGGCACCAGGGTAGCACTGGAAAGATGGTAATGCCACTGGCACTATTGAACATCGCCCTGAGCCAACTACACCACCCAGCCCACACAGGCAAGGAAGTCATCGCAGCACGAATTAGGGAAGATTGGTTCTGCCCTGAGTTAAATTCCCATGTGTCAAATTTTGACAGCAATTGTCTCACATGTCAGCAGTTCACGGCCGGTCACACGCTGAAGGTGATAAAAGGTACTATACCCCGGCCAGAGGAACCCTTCCGACACATCCATATTGACTATGTTGATATGATCAACGTATGTCAAGGAAATAGGTATATGATTGTAGTTGTGTGCCAACTCTCGAGGTGGATCGAGGCAGTGCCCTGCTCACACCCAGATGCATTCCGAGCAGCTAAATTCCTAGTGAGGGAGGTCTTCCCCAGGTGGGGGGTGTGCGAAATACTGCGGTCAGACAATGGGCCGCATTTCGCCAATGAAATGTTCCAGCATATCACGTCCTTACTGAGCATCAAGCATAAATTTGCATGTGCATATCACCCGCAGGCCAACGGTGTATGCGAATGCCTGAATGGCCTATTAAAAGAGGCAATTGCAAAAATACAGCAAACAACAAAGAAGAGTTGGCTTTATTGCCTTCCGCTAGCCCTATTTGAGTTAAGGAATATACCAGGCTCCGACCACCACCTCACCCCTCACGAGGTGGTGACCGGACGCCAAATGCGCCTTCCTCTGACGCCAACATCAAGAGCATTTACCGACCATGAGAGTACTGCAAGTGTCCTTGGTGATGAAATGTACCAATATGTGTCTTCTTTGATTACTAGTGTCGTGTTTGTGTCTCAACAGCTCGAGCGCACGCGGGGCGGGTCTAAGAGTGATCAACAAGAAGACGCGGATGAAGAATTGGAAAAGGGAAAACTGTGCAAAATTGCCAAAGGTGACCACGTACTACTCCGCAATTTCAACAGAAAGTGGAACAGCCCACGCTTCACTGGCCCCCACCTGGTAGAGGAGGTATCAACGAGAGCAGTAAAGCTACAGGACAAACGTGCTTGGAACCACCTACACGACGTAAAGATCTGCAAACTCCAGACCCACCCTAGCGTCACCGACAGGGCCATTGGAAGAGCAGCAACAGCGTCGCGAAAGGAGGAAGGGACTTCTACCGCAACTAACGGCCAAAGTGTCCCCATACCCTGCCACCCCCCTGATTCCCCAGAGACAACTACCGAAATAAAGAAGGGTAATTACCATACCGCCCACCCCATGGTCACACGTCCAAAGAGTAAAGGAACCACTACCAGTTGAACCCCAAACCCTCTGCCCATTGATCCCCTACCCACTGCAATAATAACCCAACTGAAGGACATTGTTTTGCACATACACATGTAAACACTTGAATGTTCTCTTTTTTTTCTCTCGCACATGCAGGTACGGTGTATTATTGTACTGTTAAGAAAGCAGATAACTAACAAAGTTCACTGCCCAGGAGGAGTAGATGATACCCTCAGACAATAACTACCCTGAAGAATTATCGCACCAATTTGTCTATTACATCAAAAGGCCAAAGCACCTGAAAAGGAGGAGGGTACGTGTCTACTACACAGCACTTCTCTTGGCCATAGAACAATCAATGCCCCACCTCCAACCATACTTGCCTGTCCTAAGAGATAGATCGCTTAGATTGGCGTGGGAACAGCTCTTCGCCTGGGCACTGAACGACTACTTGATAGGGAGAGCTTGAAAACAACAACTAACACTAATAACAAGCATACTGAGAATTTTCAGGCGGGCAACTTTAACGTCGCAAGAATTAGCTGCCGGACTGCAGCAAGGTAAGACCAAAATGCCGGTGAAACTAGCCTCTGTAATAAAGATGATAGGGATTTTGATGATCACCGGGTTCATGGCTGCCTCTGTATGGCGGAACAGTTATGCTATCAATATTTTTGCTGCACCCAAACCTAATATACCCCCACCCCCAGCTGCAACAGGTGTTACGTCAGGTGGTATTAGTAAAATTCCACACAAGGGAAATAGAGTTAAACGCAGCACATACTCAGAGAATAAAGATATTGACAACTACATACAAAATTCAGCACACGTCTCTAACAACATGTGGTACTAACACATAACCAAAATAGGCAAACAAACAACAGAAGACAGCTGCTACGTCTGCTCATTGATCCCATACGCCATGAGTGCTTCCCGAACTTTTGTTGCCACGGAAATAGATGAAAAAACAGCACGCTGTATAATATACCTGGCACTGTTCCAAACAAAAGGGAGATTTCAAGGGAACACGGTGCACCTGGTATGGAAATCACGAGACACATACCCGTACGAAAATAACTTCCTTAAGAGTTATTTGAGCTACCACAAGGCCAGTTTACATACCGAAGCATTCAGATACATAACAAGTGGCCCTGAAAAGGGAGAAACGAAGAAAGTTACACTACAGTACCTACCATGTGATTGGTATGCCACTGAAGCTCCTGGTAAACAAGGATGTTGGGAAAGACCACTGATAATAATAACAGGGAAGGTGTACCTGGGTGACAAATGGGACACAGGAGTGGTTGGCAGCAACATGATAACGAGAGAAGATACTACAACTATTGCAGAGCACAACAACAGATGTTGGATGACTTGGGTCAAGTACGTACCCATGCTAACATGGATAGAGAAGGATGAAGACCCAATAACAATACTGCCGATGACTGCACCTAAGGTATGCTACCAACACAAAGGAGAAGTGGACGTAGGATACAACACCAACTGTGCAAGCGTGACAGAGCTACCTGAGGGGGGGAGCAGGAACAGCAGTAGTAATGGACCATTACTGGGCCTGTGGAGACAAGGCATACCACACACTGCCCCCTCTGTGGAATGTTGTATGCACAATAGTACACGTTAATGTACCATCACTAGTGGTGCCCCAGAAACATGTGAATGTGGCGAACTTCCCCAAAATGGATGAAGGAAACAAAAGGAAGAAGAGATCTGTACAGCTTCAGAAAGGGCCAGAGAACCGAAGCAACGGCAACAACACCGTCCTGAACAGAAGGAAAAGACAAGGAGAACCTCTGACAGGAAATTACCTGTGGGGAAGGTCGGAAACAGCACTCACTTCAATCCCGCCAGAACACAGACTATTCAGCAGAGCAGCTATGTTCTTCTCCTCAATAATACATCCTGGACTACAGGCCTACGCAAACGCAAAATGGCTCCAGATAACTAGGTGGGAACTAATGATGACAATTAACTCTAAAGTAAATGGATTCAACGCAATAAAAGAGGAATTGCGAGCAGTGAGGATGGGAGCACTACAGAACAGATATGTACTGGACCTCCTCACAGCAATGGAAGGAGGAGTTTGCGCGAAGATAGGACAATCATGCTGCACATTCATTCCTGCTAACGATGCTGACAATGGTACACTGACAGAAGCAGTATCACAATTGGCCCAGATGCACTCCAAAATGATGGATGAAAGTAAAGGTGTAAAAAAGGATGAGAGCTGGTTTTCGACGCTATGGTCATGGATGCCATCTTGGCTGTCAGATGGACTGAAGATCATAGTTGGATGCATTATTTTGGCCGGAGCTGCACTTATCATAATAAGATTTTGGAAGGCCCGGAAGGCACGCACCACAGACGAGATGATCGAAATGGTCGGTTTGCACCCCTTGATGCCAGCAGATGACGGCCAACACGCAGGCACAATAATAAAAGAGAGAGAAAGGTTGCGCAACCAGATCATCACTAACCACCTAGACCCACCATCTGTGAAGCTCGAAAACCCAAGAAACCCAAGGAGCTACATAGGGAAATGGGTATACTGCACACCTGGAGGAACCTGTGTATATATGTACTGGTCGTTTGAGGACCATGTCAACCACTATGGACATTTGGGAGGAGTAACTAAAATATGGAGAGTGAGAGGAGATAAGGAAAAGGATATGTTTGTGGTCGACAAGTCGACGAGAGGGGGGACTGAAGTGGGAAAAGTGAACAAAAGGCTCCCACCAATCCCCTCTCAACCATGGCCTAGAGGATCACGGCCCAGACACCCGCCACGAGAGGAGTTTGCCCATCTCCCAGATGACAAAATACCCTGGTACAAGAACATACGGATGTGCCCACTCGCATGCCCACCCGCATGCCCACCTGCCTGCCCTGCACATGCCGACACCTGCGGCATGGATGAACTCGACTAAACCATCCAGCACCAAATCAACACATCGTTAGAGATGCCATGACGACCTAGCTAACGGTCAGCACACTCGTGCAACATACACACCGGACACTCCCACACCAATCCACACGAAGTACATACTCAGTGCTATGACGTAGGCGACGGACACACCCACAGACGTGCATCTTTATTATTTTTAACATAGGCTTCTCAAATGCAGAAACGCAAGACGCATAATGAACTTATCTAAAAAGGCTTGCTCACGCTTCTTTTAAAACCATGTACCATAATGAGGAATATAACGGAGACACGATACTGGGGATAGAGCAATATGATACCGTAACCTAAAGCGCTCTGCATCAAATGGTTCCACCCATGCACCAGGCCCAAGTAGGCCGCAAGCAAAAGCTTCCATGAACATTAAATGAGCAAGGGTTCGGTTGCTGACCCTGCAGAATGAGCCCAATGAAAGCAGACAGCCAAGGGCACAACGTTGCAAACTCTCATTCCGCAAGCCGACGCCAAGGTCGCACCTGCAAGATAAGCCAGGCACACAGTGAGAAATATGATATTAATTGTGCAGAATTCTGCCTCAACCACGGTCCCCACCTCACGTGACCAAGCCGAACTTGGTAGGGTGCCAAGCCCAGGAGGAAGAAGGCATCTGAATCCCCCGTCTCAAGACACAGGCAGATACAATTAAGCGACTCAATGGACATCTGCGGCGGTGGGAGTAGTCGGCCTTCCTGCTTATGAATAAATCCTCACATTGTCTGCACATACCCATAGTGAAACATTGTTGCAAATGACAGGTGCACTGCGAGCTGGGAACAGCGATGGTCCCAGACTGGGGGGCTCGCGGGTGAACCAATCAGAACATGGGACCCTTATCACTGACGCCATTAACATTGACCAATCCTCAGGGGTCTTCATGTAACAATTTTTATGTATCAAACTGAAGGGACAACCCAAGTATACCACCTGACTGACCCTTAACCAATACCCCCGTCCTCTATATGTATGCTATACTAACCCTACCACTCGGGGAACCAATCCAGAGTGGCTATAGGTTTTTTGCTAATTTTGCTAAGGTGAGGCAAGTAGCGCGTCATGCTAAGGTAAAAAGGGCCTGCGAGCCCCACGCTGCTGAGAGAGTGTCAGGACGGACGCGTACGATCCTTGGCCATCCCTGCCGTTTTGTTTAATAAACAGCAGAATCACCTTGCTTCTTGCGTGTGTCTCATACTCTATCTCTTTGGGATATACGGGAGGAGTTGGGGCCTCCCGCCCAGAGGTCCGCGGACAGCCCAGCCGGCCCCGGGAGAATTTACCCCACGACATCCTCCCCGCAGGGTGATCCGACTCCCACAATTCAGAAGCCAGAAGACTCCTGAGATGTCAGCATACTGCAAAGTTGGAGTGATGTTATCAATTTGGGACTGGAGGGAAATACCTGTGCTGCCACCACCGGCTAGGAAGAGGAGGACCACGGATAGACTGCCTTCTTGCAGCCCTTTTGCTACAGCACTAGGACATGTAGTCATTTCAGGAGCCAAAGAACTGTTTTTGGCAGTAGCCAGAGGAAGTCTTTGCTTATATTGTGCTATTACTCAGAATTCCACATCGGCTTATTATTTTACAAATTTCATATTCGTCCAATGAGAGTTCTTCATTCATGAAGCTCCAATTTTAAAGGAAAGTTAAAAAAGGTGTGGCCAGTACTGGGATCGAACCCGAGACCTTGGCGTTATTGGCACAACGCTCTAACCAACTGAGCTAACCAGACATTAATACCCATATCACAGCAACAGCTACTAGCAGACACTGTCAACAGAACAATGTTCTTAGTACATTCCCATTCAGCCCTTTGCGCCTGCTGTCAGCACATGGGAAGGCAACTTGCAGCCCAGGAGACGCGCCTGACAAGATGGAGCAGGTGACATCTAGACCATTCTTTGGCATGCACTGGATAAGAGCATTTGCACAAGATGTCGTCTTTGGGCCAGTTACAACCACTTTTGGGAAGGCTTACTGCTGCCACGGACTGCTGCCATTATAGAGTCCACGCTCGAGGCTACTTTATGAGGGGCAGCTGTCCTGGCCAAGCCTCAATGCCTAATGACTATAAAGTTGCTCTTTATATAATACGAGTGCAATTTAGGTATTTTGCACCACAAAGTTATTTGCCACTTGGCTTACTTATGGCAACCTATTCTAAAGTCACTTCCAAGGTGACTCTAAGCAGTGCTTTAAGTGGGATTAGAAATTGAGGGTGGCTTTCGTTAGGGGGTGTGGCCTAGGCATGGGTGTGCTTAGTCCACGCCTCCATCAAGAGCGCCCCTCGCCTAAGAGGTGGGGGCTGCTAAAAGAAGCAGAGCTGGGGAGCACTGGCATTATTACATTTAATGCACACAGCCCCTCCTTTTAAACAAAAGAAGCGGCTAAAGGGAGCAAAGGTGTGACACCAGTATGCCACATCTCACACCCAGCAGGCAGCCTTTTCATTCAAGGAGCCACATGCTGCAATGCTTTACCACAGGCTCCTTGAATGAAAGTGATGACTGCTGCTAATGGCTCTGTACTCTGAAACAGGAGGAGGTCTGAACTGCCCAGCTCGCCTTTTGTTTCTGAGTAAATAGCCATCAGCCAGCGTGAGTAGCGCAGGGGCTTCATGCTGGGTGATGGCTATTTACTCAGAAACAAAAGGAGGCCTGGCAGTCCAGCCCTCCTCCTGTTTCAGAGTACAGAGCCACCAGGCAGCCCGCACTGGACGGTTGCACCTGCTGCTTGCAGGTGACAGCAATTCGGTTTAGAAAAAAAGAAAAGGCAATTGCTTTTTTTCTAAACCATAGTGCTGACACCTGCAGGCAGCTTGTGTAACCGTGCAGCCGCTGCACGGGCGGCCTCAGGTGTCAGCATGGCTGGGGTTAGTCGGGGGTGAGCCCCCGGCAGGGCCCCGGCTCAGGAGCCTTTTCTGGAGACTGCCGGGGCTCGGCCCATGCTAGCCCCAGCCCACTTAAAGCTCTGCCTCTAAGTATCAAAGACTGATGATGCTCCTTGAAATGTCTTTTTTCCGGGAAGTCACTTCTGTCCGTGTATCTCACCAGGAACTGGATGTGTTGCCTGCAGGTTACATATAGATTGATGTGGTAGGTGCATTAACCCAATAGGCAAGCTTATCAGGTTTCAAACCTGGGACTTGCAAGACACACATGCACACAAACACATGCTGCAAAAAACTGGACTTCCTCTGATGCTTCAGGTTGAATGTTGGTGCATGTCCCATCCTTCATCTTGTATTACTTCCATTGGCCAATGGCAACCATTTTCCACCCCAATGTTGAGGATATTTAGTTTCACAAAGAGAGATTAATCATTAGGGGTGCGAGGCATGTAAAATCTGGCCCAGCATTAAGTCTTTGTCTTCACCCTGGGGCGTATGTTGATATGGGCAGAGATGTCTCCTGCCACTGTACCCGGGTCAGTTGGGGGTCACCAGAGGTCGCATCTGCGACCTCTGAGGTCTCCCTTGCGACATCTGTGTTCTCCCTTGCAATCTCTTGAAAAATGTTATCTTTTTTTGTTTTTTGGGGGGGGGTTTGTAATGCAAGCTCCTAGGCTGTGGCCAGCACCATGTAGCTCTTTAATTCTGGAGTTGCTGGCTTTCTTGTTCAGGGCCGTTAAAAAAAATAAGAAAAATAAGAACAGGAGTGCCAAAAGTCTAACACTTTCAGCACTGACCCTAAATAAGAAAGAATAGGAATACCAAATAATGTGTCTTTCTGGAATGCTATACAATCATTGCTAGACTCATTAAAGGTTTATTTCAGGCACACTTCAGGGGGTGAGTCACTGATTTAGTCTGTTCTTAAACGCCTCAACTCAGCCTTTCATCTTTCTGAGGTCGATAAATGAGTACCAACACATGTTGGGTGATATTGGGTGTATATTTTTACTATATAAAGCGCTTAAGCGTAAGTGCTATATAATAACACATCATTATCATTTGGTCATGGACTTCTGCTTGCATTCACAGTAATTTGGGAATATGGGCCTATACACTCTGATCTTAACAATACATATGGCGATCGATTCTTGTATGAAATGTACATCACATTATGTACATCACACTATAGTGATATTGTAACCATATTTTCATGGTGTACAATGCTATGTGATGCCACTTCCTGTTTCGTCAACGGGTGAAAGGTTGTGTTCAATCGCTTCCTGCGATATCACTTCAGGGTGGGGTCAAACGACATCACTTCCTGTGATGTCATCAGGGGTCAAGGGTCGTGTGATGTCACTTCCGCTACCCCTGGCATTTTGGTGAAATGACGTCCCTTTGGTGTTGCTGTCTGTTAATGATTGTTTAAACACTCTCTGCTCTCAAAGCTGTGAGATTTGTTGTGCTCTTGCTTACTCCCCATTCCAAGCCGCTTCTACCCTGCCGTACTGAGCATCGTTGCGCAGTCATGCCTCCTGCCTGCAACATTTTCAGTTGAGTGGGTGAGAGCCCTGTTATCCTTTGCCAGATACCTACTCCATTTATAGGAATTCTAATCAATTGCCTTTGCACTCACACATTTGCCGGGCATGGTTATCATTTGCACAGGTAATCAATCAGTTGCCATTCTTTGGCAATGACTGCCCAGGTCCCATAGCATTTGCCAGGATCAGAAGCTGGGCACGGCTAAGTGGGGCAGGGATGCTGCTGATAGGATATCCCAGCAGGTCCTTGACCTATTCCAAACATTGAGACCTTGTAGAGGAAACCAAGAGGAAAGATTGGTACACAGCGATTTGATTGATGGGGGGCCTGCAAAAAAGGGGGGATTCCCAGGGGGTGTCCAAAGTTTAAGTTACCTATGGCGGGCCAGAGGGGTGCTGTGCTGCGATGTTGGGCCCATCTCCTCCCCGCAGGGTGATCCGAGTCCCACAATTCAGAAGCCAGAAGACTCCTGAGATGTCAGCACACTGCAAAGTTGGAGTGATGTTATCAATTTGGGACTGGCGGGAAATACCTGTGCTGCCACCGCCGGCTAAGAAGAGGAGGACCACGGATAGACTGCCTTCTTGCAGCCCTTTTGCTACAGCACTAGGACATGTAGTCATTTCAGGAGCCAAAGAACTGTTTTTGGCATTAGCCAGAGGAAGTCTTTGCTTATATTGTGCTATTACTCAGAATTCCACATCGGCTTATTATTTTACAGATTTCATATTCGTCCAATGAGAGTTCTTCATTTATGACGCTCCAATTTTAAAAAGGTGTGGTCAGTACGGGGATCGAACCCGCGACCTTAGCGTTATTAGCACCACGCTCTAACCAAGTGAGCTAACCGGCCATTAAGACTCATCATCACAGCAACAGCTACTAGCAGCCACTGTCAACAGAACAATGTTCTTAGTACATTCCCATTGAGCCCTTAGCGCCTGCGGTCAGCACATGGGAAGGCGATTTGCAGCCCAGGAGACGCGCCTGACAAGATGTAGCAGGTGACATCTAGACCATTCTTTGGCATGCACTGGATAAGAGCATTTGCACAAGATGTCATCTTTGGGCCAGTTATAACCACTTTTGGGAAGGCTTACTGCTGCCACGGACTGCGGCCATTATAGACTCCACGCTCGAGGCTACATTATGAGGGGCAGCTGTCCTGGCCAAGCCTCAATGCCTAATGACTATAGAGTTGCTCCATATATAATACTAGTGCAATTTAGGTACTTTACACCACAAAGTTATTTGCCACTTGGCTTACTTATAGCAACCTATTCTAAAGTCACTTCCAAGGTGACTCTAAGCAGTGCTTTAAGTGTGATTAGAAATTGAGGGGGGCTCTCGTTAGGGGGTGTGGCCTAGGCATGGGTGTGCTTAGTCCACGCCCCCATCAAGAGCCCCCCTCGCCTAAGAGGTGGGGGCTGCTAAAAGAAGCAGAGCTGGGGTGCACTGGCATTATTACCTTTAATGCGCCCAGCCCCTCCTTTTAAACAAAAGAAGCGGCTAAGCGGAGCAAAGGTGTGACACCAGTATGCCACAGCTCACACCCAGCAGGCAGCCTTTTCATTCAAGGAGCCATATGCTGCAATGCTTTACCACAGGCTCCTTGAATGAAAGTAATGTCTCCTGCTGATGGCTCTGTACTCTGAAACAGGAGGAGGTCTGAACTGCCCAGCTCGCCTTTTGTTTCTGAGTAAATAGCCATCAGCCAGCGTGAGTAGTGCAGGGGCTTCATGCTGGGTGATGGCTATTTACTCAGAAACAAAAGGAGGCCTGGCAGCCCAGCCCTCCTCCTGTTTCACAGTACAGAGCCACCAGGCAGCCCGCACTGGACGGTTGCACCTGCTGCTTGCAAGTGACAGCACTTCGGTTTAGAAAAAAAGAAAAGGCAATTACTTTTTTTCTAAACCGTAGTGCTGACACCTGCAGGCAGCTTGTGTAACCGTGCAGCCGCTGCACGGGCGGCCTCAGGTGTCAGCATGGCTGGGGCTAGTCAGAGGTGAGTCCCCGGCAGGGCCCCGGCTCAGGAGTCTTTTCAGGAGACTGCCGGGGCTCGGCCCATGCTAGCCCCAGCCCACTTAAAGCTCTGCCTCTAAGTATCAAAGACTGATGATGCTCCTTGAAATGTCTTTTTTCCGGGAAGTCACTTCTGTCCGTGTATCTCACCAGGAACTGGATGTGTTGCCTGCAGGTTACATATAGATTGCTGTGGTAGGTGCATTAACCCACTAGGCGAGCTTATCAGGTTTCAAACCTGGGACTTGCAAGACACACATGCACACAAACACATGCTGCAAAAAACTGGACTTCCTCTGAGGCACCAGGTTGAATGTTGGTGCATGTCCCTTCCTTCATCTAGTATTACTTCCATTGGCCAATGGCAACCATTTTCCACCCCAATGTTGAGGATATTTAGTTTCACAAAGAGAGATTAATCATTGGGGGTGCTAGGCATGTAAAATCTGGCCCAGCATTAAGTCTTTGTCTTCACCCTGGGGCGTATATTGATATGGGCAGAGATGTCTCCTGCCACTGTACCTGGGACGTCAGTTGGGGGTTGCCAGAGGTCGCATCTGCGACCTCTGAGGTCTCCCTTGAGACATCTGTGTTCTATCTTGCAACCTCTTGAAAAAAAGTTCTCTTTTTTGTTTTTTTGGGGGGGTTTTGTAATGCAAGCTCCTAGGCTGTGGCCAGCACCATGTAGCTCTTTATTTCTGGAGTGGCTGGCTTTCTTGTTCAGAGCCGTTAAAAAAATAAGAAAAATAAGAACAGGAGTGCCAAAAGTCTAACACTTTCAGCACTGACCCTAAATAAGAAAGAATAGGAATACCAAATAATGTGTCTTTCTGGAATGCTATACAATAATTGCTAGATTCATTAAAGGTTTATTTCAGGCACACTTCAGGGGGTGAGTCACTGATTTAGTCTGTTCTTAAACGCCTCAACTCAGCCTTTCATCTTTCTCAGGTCGATAAATGAGTACCAACACATGTTGGGTAATATTGGGTGTATATTTTTACAATATAAAGCGCTTAAGCGTAAGTGCTATATAATAACACATCATTCTCATTTGGTCATGGACTTCTGCTTGCATTCACAGTAATTTGGGAATATGGGCCTATACACTCTGATCTTAACAATACATATGGCGATCCATTCTTGTATGAAATGTACATCACATTATGTACATCACACTATAGTGATATTGTAACCATATTTTTCGTGGTGTACAATGCTATGTGATGCCACTTCCTGTTTCGTCAACGGGTGAAAGGTTGTGTTCCATCGCTTCCTGCGATATCACTTCAGGGTGGGGTCAAATGACATCACTTCCTGTGATGTCATCAGGGGGTCAAGGGTCGTGTGATGTCACTTCCGCTGCCCCTGGCATTTTGGTGAAATGACGTCCCTTTGGTGTTGCTGCCTGTTAATGATTGCTTAAACACTCTCTGCTCTCAAAGCTGTGAGATTTGTTGTGCTCTTGCTTACTCCCCATTCCAAACCGCTTCTACCCCGCCGTACTGAGCATCGTTGCGCAGTCATGCCTCCTGCCTGCAACATTTTCAGTTGAGGGGGTGACAGCCCTGTTATCATTTGCCAGATACCTACTCCATTTACAGGAATTCTAATCAATTGCCTTTGCACTCACACATTTGCCGGCAGGGGAGTTGCTAGGTCGGGAAAAGACCCGGCTGATGTCGAAACTGTTGGGACTGGGGGCTAGCTAGTCTTTTGGCTGTAGCTCCTGAGATTCTATCCGGGGCTACAACCAAAAGATCAGGGCCTTTAGCCCCCTTAGCCCCCCCTTAGCAACGCCCCTGTTTGCCAGGCATGGTTATCATTTGCACACGTAATCAATCAGTTGCCATTCTTTGGCAATGACTGCCCAGGTCCCATAGCATTTGCCAGGATCAGAAGCTGGGCACGGCTAAGTGGGGCAGGGATGCTGCTGATAGGATATCCCAGCAGGTCCTTGACCTATTCCAAACAATGAGACCTTGTAGAGGAAACCAAGAGGAAAGATTGGTACACAGTGATTTGATTGATGGGGGACCTGCAAAAAAGGGGGGATCCTCAGGGGGTGTCCAAAGTTTAAGTTACCCATGGCGGGCCAGAGGGGTGCTGTGCTGCGATGTTGGGCCCATCTCCTCCCCGCAGGGTGATCCGACTCCCACAATTCAGAAGCCAGAAGACTCCTGAGATGTCAGCACACTGCAAAGTTGGAGTGATGTTATCAATTTGGCACTGGCGGGAAATACCTGTGCTGCCACCACCGGCTAAGAAGAGGAGGACCACGGATAGACTGCCTTCTTGCAGTCCTTTTCCTACAGCACTAGGACATGTAGTCATTTCAGGAGCCAAAGAACTGTTTTTGGCATTAGCCAGAGGAATTCTTTGCTTATATTGTGCTATTACTCAGAATTCCACATCAGCTTATTATTTTACAGATTTCATATTCGTCCAATGAGAGTTCTTCATTCATGACGCTCCAATTTTAAAAGGAAATTTAAAAATGTGTGGCCAGTACGGGGATCGAACCCGCGACCTTGGCGTTATTAGCACCACGCTCTAACCAACTGAGCTAACCGGCCATTAACACTCACGATCTCAGCAACAGCTACTAGCAGCCACTGTCAACAGAACAATGTTCTTAGTATATTCCCATTGAGCCTTAGCGCCTGCGGTCAGCACATGTGAAGGCAACTTGCAGCCCAGGAGACGCGCCTGACAAGATGAAGCAGGTGACATCTAGACCATTCTTTGGCATGCACTGGATAAGAGCATTTGCACAAGATGTCATCTTTGGGCCAGTTACAACCACTTTTGGGAAGGCTTACTGCTGCCACGGACTGCGGCCATTATAGACTCCACGCTCGAGGCTACATTATGAGGGGCAGCTGTCCTGGCCAAGCCTCAATGCCTAATGACTATAGAGTTGCTCCATATATAATACTAGTGCAATTTAGGTATTTTGCACCACAAAGTTATTTGCCACTTGGCTTACTTATGGCAACCTATTCTAAAGTCACTTCCAAGGTGACTGTAAGCAGTGCTTTAAGTGTGATTAGAAATTGAGGGGGGCTCTCGTTAGGGGGTGTGGCCTAGGCATGGGTGTGCTTAGTCCACACCCCCATCAAGAGCCCCCCTCGCCTAAGAGGTGGGGGCTGCTAAAAGAAGCAGAGCTGGGGTGCACTGGCATTATTACCTTTAATGCGCCCAGCCCCTCCTTTTAAACAAAGAAGCGGCTAAGCGGAGCAAAGGTGTGACACCAGTATGCCACAGCTCACACCCAGCAGGCAGCCTTTTCATTCAAGGAGCCACATGCTGCAATGCTTTACCACAGGCTCCTTGAATGAAAGTGATGCCTGCTGCTGATGGCTCTGTACTCTGAAACAGGAGGAGGTCTGAACTGCCCAGCTCGCCTTTTGTTTCTGAGTAAATAGCCATCAGCCAGCGTGAGTAGCGCAGGGGCTTCATGCTGGGTGATGGCTATTTACTCAGAAACAAAAGGAGGCCTGGCAGCCCAGCCCTCCTCCTGTTTCACAGTACAGAGCCACCAGGCAGCCCGCACTGTACGGTTGCACCTGCTGCTTGCAGGTGACAGCACTTTGGTTTAGAAAAAAAGAAAAGGCAATTACTTTTTTTCTAAACCGTAGTGCTGACACCTGCAGGCAGCTTGTGTAACCGTGCAGCCGCTGCACGGGCGGCCTCAGGTGTCAGCATGACTGGGGCTAGTCGGGGGTGAGTCCCCGGCAGGGCCCCGGCTCAGGAGCCTTTTCTGGAGACTGCCGGGGCTCGGCCCATGCTAGCCCCAGCCCACTTAAAGCTCTGCCTCTAAGTATAAAAGACTGATGATGCTCCTTGAAATGTCTTTTTTCCGGGAAGTCACTTCTGTCCGTGTATCTCACCAGGAACTGGATGTGTTGCCTGCAGGTTACATATAGATTGCTGTGGTAGGTGCATTAACCCACCAGGCGAGCTTATCAGGTTTGAAACCTGGGGCTTGCAAGACACACATGCACACAAACACATGCTGCAAAAAACTGGACTTCCTCTGAGGCACCAGGTTGAATGTTGGTGCATGTCCCTTCCTTCATCTATTATTACTTCCATTGGTCAATGGCAACCATTTTCCACCCCAATGTTGAGGATATTTAGTTTCACAAAGAGAGATTAATCATTGGGGGTGCGAGGCATGTAAAATCTGGCCCAGCATTAGATCTTTGTCTTCACCCTGGGGCGTATATTGATATGGGCAGAGATGTCTCCTGCCACTGTACCCGGGACGTCAGTTGGGGGTTGCCAGAGGTCGCATCTGCGACCTCTGAGGTCTCCCTTGAGACATCTGTGTTCTATCTTGCAACCTCTTGAAAAGAAGTTCTCTTTTTGTTTTTTTGGGGGGGTTTTGTAATGCAAGCTCCTAGGCTGTGGTCAGCACCATGTAGCTCTTTATTTCTGGAATGGCTGGCTTTCTTGTTCAGGCCGTTAAAAAAAATAAGAAAAATAAGAACAGGAGTGCCAAAAGTCTAACACTTTCAGCACTGACCCTAAATAAGAAAGAATAGGAATACCAAATAATGTGTCTTTCTGGAATGCTATACAATAATTGCTAGACTCATTAAAGGTTTATTTCAGGCACACTTCAGGGGGTCAGTCACTGATTTAGTCTGTTCTTAAATGCCTCAACTCAACCTTTCATCTTTCTGAGGTCGATAAATGAGTACCAACACATGTTGGGTGATATTGGGTGTATATTTTTACAATATAAAGCGCTTAAGCGTAAGTGCTACATAATAACACATTATTATCATTTGGTCATGGACTTCTGCTTGCATTCACAGTAATTTGGTAATATGGGCCTATACACACTGATCTTAACATTACATATGGCGATCCATTCTTGTATGAAATGTACATCACATTATGTACATCACACTATAGTGATATTGTAACCATATTTTTCGTGGTGTACAATGCTATGTGATGCCACTTCCTGTTTCGTCAACGGGTGAAAGGTTGTGTTCCATCGCTTCCTGCGATATCACTTCAGGGTGGGGTCAAATGACATCACTTCCTGTGATGTCATCAGGGGGTCACGGGTCGTGTGATGTCACTTCCGCTGCCCCTGGCATTTTGGTGAAATGACGTCCCTTTGGTGTTGCTGCCTGTTAATGATTGCTTAAACACTCTCTGCTCTCAAAGCTGTGAGATTTGTTGTGCTCTTGCTTACTCCCCATTCCAAACCGCTTCTACCCCGCCGTACTGAGCATCGTTGCGCAGTCATGCCTCCTGCCTGCAACATTTTCAGTTGAGGGGTTGACAGCCCTGTTATCATTTGCCAGATACCTACTCCATATACAGGAATTCTAATCAATTGGCTTTGCACTCACACATTTGCCGGCAGGGGAGTTGCTAGGTCGGGAAAAGACCCGGCTGATGTCGAAACTGTTGGGACTGGGGGCTAGCTAGTCTTTTGGCTGTAGCTCCTGAGATTCTATCCGGGGCTACAACCAAAAGATCAGGGGCTTTAGCCCCCTTAGCCCCCCCCTAGCAACGCCCCTGTTTGCCAGGCATGGTTATCATTTGCACACGTAATCAATCAGTTGCCATTCTTTGGCAATGACTGCCCAGGTCCCATAGCATTTGCCAGGATCAGAAGCTGGGCACGGCTAAGTGGGGCAGGGATGCTGCTGATAGGATATCCCAGCAGGTCCTTGACCTATTCCAAACAATGAGACCTTGTAGAGGAAACCAAGAGGAAAGATTGGTACACAGTGATTTGATTGATGGGGGACCTGCAAAAAAGGGGGGATCCTCAGGGGGTGTCCAAAGTTTAAGTTACCCATGGCGGGCCAGAGGGGTGCTGTGCTGCGATGTTGGGCCCATCTCCTCCCCGCAGGGTAATCCGACTCCCACAATTCAGAAGCCAGAAGACTCCTGAGATGTCAGCACACTGCAAAGTTGGAGTATTGTTATCAATTTGGCACTGGCGGGAAATACCTGTGCTGCCACCACCGGCTAAGAAGAGGAGGACCATGGATAGACTGCCTTCGTGCAGTCCTTTTGCTACAGCACTAGGACATGTAGTCATTTCAGGAGCCAAAGAACTGTTTTTGGCATTAGCCAGAGGAAGTCTTTGCTTATATTGTGCTATTACTCAGAATTCCACATCGGCTTATTATTTTACAGATTTCATATTCGTCCAATGAGAGTTCTTCATTCATGACGCTCCAATTTTAAAAGGAAACTTAAAAAGGTGTGGCCAGTACGGGGATCGAACCCGCGACCTTGGCGTTATTAGCACCACGCTCTAACCAACTGAGTTAACCGGCCATTAAGACTCACGATCACAGCAACAGCTACTAGCATCCACTGTCAACAGAACAATGTTCTTAGTACATTCCCATTGAGCCCTTAGCGCCTGCGGTCAACACATAGGAAGGCAACTTGCAGCCCAGGAGACACGCCTGACAAGATGAAGCAGGTGACATCTAGACCATTCTTTGGCATGCACTGGATAAGAGCATTTGCACAAGATGTCCTCTTTGGGCCAGTTACAACCACTTTTCGGAAGGCTTACTGCTGCCACGGACTGCGGCCATTATAGACTCCACGCTCGAGGCTACATTATGAGGGTCAGCTGTCCTGGCCAAGCCTCAATGCCTAATGACTATAGAGTTGCTCCATATATAATACTAGTGCAATTTAGGTATTTTGCACCACAAAGTTATTTGCCACTTGGCTTACTTATGGCAATCTATTCTAAAGTCACTTCCAAGGTGACTGTAAGCAGTGCTTTAAGTGTGATTAGAAATTGAGGGGGGCTCTCGTTAGGGGGTGTGGCCTAGGCATGGGTGTGCTTAGTCCACGCCCCCATCAAGAGCACCCCTCGCCTAAGCGGTGGGGGCTGCTAAAAGAAGCAGAGCTGGGGTGCACTGGCATTATTACCTTTAATGCGCCCAGCCCCTCCTTTTAAACAAAAGAAGCGGCTAAGCGGAGCAAAGGTGTGACACCAGTATGCCACAGCACACACCCAGCAGGCAGCCTTTTCATTCAAGGAGCCACATGCTGCAATGCTTTACCACAGGTTCCTTGAATGAAAGTGATGCCTGCTGCTGATGGCTCTGTACTCTGAAACAGGAGGAGGTCTGAACTGCCCAGCTCGCCTTTTGTTTCTGAGTAAATAGCCATCAGCCAGCGTGAGTAGCGCAGGGGCTTCATGCTGGGTGATGGCTATTTACTCAGAAACAAAAGGAGGCCTGGCAGCCCAGCCCTCCTCCTGTTTCAAAGTACAGAGCCACCAGGCAGCCCGCACTGGACGGTTGCACCTGCTGCTTGCAGGTGACAGCACTTTGGTTTAGAAAAAAAGAAAAGGTAATTACTTTTTTTCTAAACCGTAGTGCTGACACCTGCAGGCAGCTTGTGTAACCGTGCAGCCGCTGCACGGGCGGCCTCAGGTGTCGGCATGGCTGGGGCTAGTCGGGGGTGAGTCCCCGGCAGGGCCCCGGCTCAGGAGCCTTTTCTGGAGACTGCCGGGGCTCGGCCCATGCTAGCCCCAGCCCACTTAAAGCTCTGCCTCTAAGTATAAAAGACTGATGATGCTCCTTGAAATGTCTTTTTTCCGGGAAGTCACTTCTGTCCGTGTATCTCACCAGGAACTGGATGTGTTGCCTGCAGGTTACATATAGATTGCTGTGGTAGGTGCATTAACCCACTAGGCGAGCTTATCAGGTTTGAAACCTGGGGCTTGCAAGACACACATGCACACAAACACATGCTGCAAAAAACTGGACTTCCTCTGAGACACCAGGTTGAATGTTGGTGCATGTCCCTTCCTTCATCTAGTATTACTTCCATTGGCCAATGGCAACCATTTTCCACCCCAATGTTGAGGATATTTAGTTTCACAAAGAGAGATTAATCATTGGGGGTGCGAGGCATGTAAAATGTGGCCCAGCATTAAGTCTTTGTCTTCACCCTGGGGCGTATATTGATATGGGCAGAGATGTCTCCTGCCACTGTACCCGGGATGTCAGTTGGGGGTTGCCAGAGGTCGCATCTGCGACCTCTGAGGTCTCCCTTGAGACATCTGTGTTCTATCTTGCAACCTCTTGAAAAAAAGTTCTCTTTTTTGTTTTTTTGGGGGGGTTTTGTAATGCAAGCTCCTAGGCTGTGGCCAGAACCATGTAGCTCTTTATTTCTGGAGTTGCTGGCTTTCTTGTTCAGGGCCGTTAAAAAAAATAAGAAAAATAAGAACAGGAGTGCCAAAAGTCTAACACTTTCAGCACTGACCCTAAATAAGAAAGAATAGGAATACCAAATAATGTGTCTTTCTGGAATGCTATACAATAATTGCTAGACTCATTAAAGGTTTATTTCAGGCACTCTTCAGGGGGTGAGTCACTGATTTAGTCTGTTCTTAAACGCCTCAACTCAGCCTTTCATCTTTCTCAGGTCGATAAATGAGTACCAACACATGTTGGGTAATATTGGGTGTATATTTTTACAATATAAAGCGCTTAACCGTAAGTGCTATATAATAACACATCATTATCATTTGGTCATGGACTTCTGCTTGCATTCACAGTAATTTGGGAATATGGGCCTATACACTCTGATCTTAACAATACATATGGCGATCCATTCTTGTATGAAATGTACATCACATTATGTACATCACACTATAGTGATATTGTAACCATATTTTTCGTGGTGTACAATGCTATGTGATGCCACTTCCTGTTTCGTCAACGGGTGAAAGGTTGTGTTCCATCGCTTCCTGCGATATCACTTCAGGGTGGGGTCAAATGACATCACTTCCTGTGATGTCATCAGGGGGGTCAAGGGTCGTGTGATGTCACTTCCGCTACCCCTGGCATTTTGGTGAAATGACGTCCCTTTGGTGTTGCTGCCTGTTAATGATTGCTTAAACACTCTCTGCTCTCAAAGCTGTGAGATTTGTTGTGCTCTTGCTTACTCCCATTCCAAACCGCTTCTACCCCGCCGTACTGAGCATCGTTGCGCAGTCATGCCTCCTGCCTGCAACATTTTCAGTTGAGTGGGTGACAGCCCTGTTATCATTTGCCAGATACCTACTCCATTTACAGGAATTCTAATCAATTGCCTTTGCACTCACACATTTGCCGGGCATGGTTATCATTTGCACAGGTAATCAATCAGTTGCCATTCTTTGGCAATGACTGCCCAGGTCCCATAGCATTTGCCAGGATCAGAAGCTGGGCACGGCTAAGTGGGGCAGGGATGCTGCTGATAGGATATCCCAGCAGGTCCTTGACCTATTCCAAACAATGAGACCTTGTAGAGGATACCAAATGGAAAGATTGGTACACAGCGATTTGATTGATGGGGGCCTGCGAAAAAGGGGGGATGCCCAGGGGGTGTCCAAAGTTTAAGTTACCCATGGCGGGCCAGAGGGGTACTGTGCTGCGATGTTGGGCCCATCTCCTCCCCGCAGGGTGATCCGACTCCCACAATTCAGAAGCCAGAAGACTCCTGAGATGTCAGCACACTGCAAACTTGGAGTGATGTTATCAATTTGGGACTGGAGGGAAATACCTGTGCTGCCACCACCGGCTAAGAAGAGGAGGACCACGGATAGACTGCCTTCTTGCAGTCCTTTTGCTACAGCACTAGCTTTTGCTACGCCCCCATCAAGAGCCCCCCTCGCCTAAGAGTTGGGTGCTGCTAAAAGAAGCAGAGCTGGGATGCACTGGCATTATTACCTCTAATGCGCCCAGCCCCTCCTTTTAAACAAAAGAAGCGGCTAAGCGGAGCAAAGGTGTGACACCAGTATGCCACAGCTCACACCCAGCAGGCAGCCTTTTCATTCAAGGAGCCACATTCTGCAATGCTTTACCACAGGCTCCTTGAATGAAAGTGATGCCTGCTGCTGATGGCTCTGTACTCTGAAACAGGAGGAGGTCTGAACTGCCCAGCTCGCCTTTTGTTTCTAAATAAATAGCCATCAGCCAGCGTGAGTAGCGCAGGGGCTTCATGCTGGGTGATGGCTATTTACTCAGAAACAAAAGGAGGCCTGGCAGTCCAGCCCTCCTCCTGTTTCAGAGTACAGAGCCACCAGGCAGCCCGCACTGGATGGTTGCACCTGCTGCTTGCAGGTGACAGCACTTCGGTTTAGAAAAAAAGAAAAGGCAGTTACTTTTTTTCTAAACCGTAGTGCTGACACCTGCAGGCAGCTTGTGTAACCGTGCAGCCACTGCACGGGCGGCCTCAGGTGTCAGCATGGCTGGGGCTAGTCGGGGGTGAGTCCCCGGCAGGGCCCCGGTTTAGGAGCCTTTTCTGGAGACTGCCGGTGCTCGGCCCATGCTAGCCCCAGCCCACTTAAAGCTCTGCCTCTAAGTATCAAAGACTGATGATGCTCCTTGAAATGTCTTTTTTCCAGGAAGTCACTTCTGTCCCTGTATCTCACCAGGAACTGGATGTGTTGCCTGCAGGTTACATATAGATTGCTGTGGTAGGTGCATTAACCCACTAGGCGAGCTTATCAGGTGTCAAACCTGGGACTTGCAAGACACACATGCACACAAACACATGCTGCAAAAAACTGGACTTCCTCTGAGGCATCAGGTTGAATGTTGGTGCATGTCCCATCCTTCATCTAGTATTACTTCCATTGGCCAATGGCAACAATTTTCCACCCCAATGTTGAGGATATTTAGTTTCACAAAGAGAGATTAATCATTGGGGGTGCGAGGCATGTAAAATCTGGCCCAGCATTAAGTCTTTGTCTTCACCCTGGGGCGTATGTTGATATGGGCAGATATGTCTCCTGCCACTGTACCCGGGGACGTCAGTTGGGGGTTGCTAGAGGTCGCATCTGCGACCTCTGAGGTCTCCCTTGCAACATCTGTGTTCTCCCTTGCAACCTCTTGAAAAAAGTTCCCTTTTTTTGTTTTTTTGGGGGGGTTTTGTAATGCAAGCTCCTAGGCTGCGGCCAGCACCATGTAGCTCTTTACTTCTGGAGTGGCTGGCTTTCTTGTTCAGGGCGGTTAAAAAAATAAGAAAAATAAGAACAGGAGTGCCAAAAGTCTAACACTTTCAGCACTGACCCTAAATAAGAAAGAATAGGAATACCAAATAATGTGTCTTTCTGGAATGCTATACAATCATTGCTAGACTCATTAAAGGTTTATTTCAGGCCCACTTCAGGGGGTCAGTCACTGATTTAGTCTGTTCTTAAATGCCTCAACTCAACCTTTCATCTTTCTCGGGTCGATAAATGAGTACCAACACATGTTGGGTGATATTGGGTGTATATTTTTACAATATAAAGCGCTTAAGCGTAAGTGCTACATAATAACACATTATTATCATTTGGTCATGGACTTCTGCTTGCATTCACAGTAATTTGGTAATATGGGCCTATACACTCTGATCTTAACAATACATATGGCGATCCATTCTTGTATGAAATGTACATTGCATTATTTACATCACACTATAGTGATATTGTAACTATATTTTTTGTGGTGTACAATGCTATGTGATGCCACTTGCTGTTTCGTCAACGGGTGAAAGGTTGTGTTCCATCGCTTCCTGCGATATCACTTCAGGGTGGGGTCAAATGACATCACTTCCTGTGATGTCATCAGGGGGTCAAGGGTCGTGTGATGTCACTTCCGCTACCCCTGGCATTTTGGTGAAATGACGTCCCTTTGGTGTTGCTGCCTGTTAATGATTGCTTAAACACTCTCTGCTCTCAAAGCTGTGAGATTTGTTGTGCTCTTGCTTACTCCCCTTTCCAAGCCGCTTCTACCCCGCCGTACTGAGCATCGTTGCGCAGTCATGCCTCCTGCCTGCAACATTTTCAGTTGAGTGGGTGACAGCCCTGTTATCATTTGCCAGATACCTTCTCCATTTACAGGAATTCTAATCAATTGCCTTTGCACTCACACATTTGCCGGGCCTGGTTATCATTTGCACAGGTAATCAATCAGTTGCCATTCTTTGGCAATGACTGCCCAGGTCCCATAGCATTTGCCAGGATCAGAAGCTGGGCACGGCTAAGTGGGGCAGGGATGCTGCTGATAGGATATCCCAGCAGGTCCTTGACCTATTCCAAACAATGAGACCTTGTAGAGGATACCAAGTGGAAAGATTGGTACACAGCGATTTGATTGATGGGGGCCTGTGAAAAAGGGGGGATGCCCAGGGGGTGTCCAAAGTTTAAGTTACCCATGGCGGGCCAGAGGGGTACTGTGCTGCGATGTTGGGCCCATCTCTTCCCCGCAGGGTGATCCGACTCCCACAATTCAGAAGCCAGAAGACTCCTGAGATGTCAGCACACTGCAAACTTGGAGTGATGTTATCAATTTGGGACTGGAGGGAAATACCTGTGCTGCCACCACCGGCTAAGAAGAGGAGGACCACGGATAGACTGCCTTCTTGCAGTCCTTTTGCTACAGCACTAGCTTTTGCTACGCCCCCATCAAGAGCCCCCCTCGCCTAAGAGTTGGGGGCTGCTAAAAGAAGCAGAGCTGGGATGCACTGGCATTATTACCTCTAATGCGCCCAGCCCCTCCTTTTAAACAAAAGAAGCGGCTAAGCGGAGCAAAGGTGTGACACCAGTATGCCACAGCTCACACCCAGCAGGCAGCCTTTTCATTCAAGGAGCCACATGCTGCAATGCTTTACCACAGGCTCCTTGAATGAAAGTGATGCCTGCTGCTGATGGCTCTGTACTCTGAAACAGGAGGAGGTCTGAACTGCCCAGCTCGCCTTTTGTTTCTGAGTAAATAGCCATCAGCCAGCGTGAGTAGCGCAGGGGCTTCATGCTGGGTGATGGCTATTTACTCAGAAACAAAAGGAGGCCTGGCAGTCCAGCCCTCCTCCTGTTTCAGAGTACAGAGCCACCAGGCAGCCCGCACTGGATGGTTGCACCTGCTGCTTGCAGGTGACAGCACTTCGGTTTAGAAAAAAAGAAAAGGCAGTTACTTTTTTTCTAAACCGTAGTGCTGACACCTGCAGGCAGCTTGTGTAACCGTGCAGCCACTGCACGGGCGGCCTCAGGTGTCAGCATGGCTGGGGCTAGTCGGGGGTGAGTCCCCGGCAGGGCCCCGGTTTAGGAGCCTTTTCTGGAGACTGCCGGGGCTCGGCCCATGCTAGCCCCAGCCCACTTAAAGCTCTGCCTCTAAGTATCAAAGACTGATGATGCTCCTTGAAATGTCTTTTTTCCAGGAAGTCACTTCTGTCCCTGTATCTCACCAGGAACTGGATGTGTTGCCTGCAGGTTACATATAGATTGCTGTGGTAGGTGCATTAACTCACTAGGCGAGCTTATCAGGTGTCAAACCTGGGACTTGCAAGACACACATGCACACAAACACATGCTGCAAAAAACTGGACTTCCTCTGAGGCATCAGGTTGAATGTTGGTGCATGTCCCATCCTTCATCTAGTATTACTTCCATTGGCCAATGGCAACAATTTCCCACCCCAATGTTGAGGATATTTAGTTTCACAAAGAGAGATTAATCATTGGGGGTGCGAGGCATGTACAATCTGGCCCAGCATTAAGTCTTTGTCTTCACCCTGGGGCGTATGTTGATATGGGCAGAGATGTCTCCTGCCACTGTACCCGGGGACGTCAGTTGGGGGTTGCTAGAGGTCGCATCTGCGACCTCTGAGGTCTCCCTTGCGACATCTGTGTTCTCCCTTGCAACCTCTTGAAAAAAGTTCCCTTTTTTTGTTTTTTTGGGGGGGTTTTGTAATGCAAGCTCCTAGGCTGCGGCCAGCACCATGTAGCTCTTTACTTCTGGAGTGGCTGGCTTTCTTGTTCAGGGCGGTTAAAAAAAATAAGAAAAATAAGAACAGGAGTGCCAAAAGTCTAACACTTTCAGCACTGACCCTAAATAAGAAAGAATAGGAATACCAAATAGTGTGTCTTTCTGGAATGCTATACAATCATTGCTAGACTCATTAAAGGTTTATTTCAGGCCCACTTCAGGGGGTCAGTCACTGATTTAGTCTGTTCTTAAACGCCTCAACTCAACCTTTCATCTTTCTCGGGTCGATAAATGAGTACCAACACATGTTGGGTGATATTGGGTGTATATTTTTACAATATAAAGCGCTTAAGCGTAAGTGCTACATAATAACACATTATTATCATTTGGTCATGGACTTCTGCTTGCATTCACAGTAATTTGGTAATATGGGCCTATACACTCTGATCTTAACAATACATATGGCGATCCATTCTTGTATGAAATGTACATTGCATTATTTACATCACACTATAGTGATATTGTAACTATATTTTTTGTGGTGTACAATGCTATGTGATGCCACTTGCTGTTTCGTCAACGGGTGAAAGGTTGTGTTCCATCGCTTCCTGCGATATCACTTCAGGGTGGGGTCAAATGACATCACTTCCTGTGATGTCATCAGGGGGTCAAGGGTCGTGTGATGTCACTTCCGCTACCCCTGGCATTTTGGTGAAATGACGTCCCTTTGGTGTTGCTGCCTGTTAATGATTGCTTAAACACTCTCTGCTCTCAAAGCTGTGAGATTTGTTGTGCTCTTGCTTACTCCCCATTCCAAGCCGCTTCTACCCCGCCGTACTGAGCATCGTTGCGCAGTCATGCCTCCTGCCTGCAACATTTTCAGTTGAGTGGGTGACAGCCCTGTTATCATTTGCCAGATACCTTCTCCATTTACAGGAATTCTAATCAATTGCCTTTGCACTCACACATTTGCCGGGCCTGGTTATCATTTGCACAGGTAATCAATCAGTTGCCATTCTTTGGCAATGACTGCCCAGGTCCCATAGCATTTGCCAGGATCAGAAGCTGGGCACGGCTAAGTGGGGCAGGGATGCTGCTGATAGGATATCCCAGCAGGTCCGTGACCTATTCCAAACAATGAGACCTTGTAGAGGATACCAAGTGGAAAGATTGGTACACAGCGATTTGATTGATGGGGGCCTGCGAAAAAGGGGGGATGCCCAGGGGGTGTCCAAAGTTTAAGTTACCCATGGCGGGCCAGAGGGGTACTGTGCTGCGATGTTGGGCCCATCTCCTCCCCGCAGGGTGATCCGACTCCCACAATTCAGAAGCCAGAAGACTCCTGAGATGTCAGCACACTGCAAACTTGGAGTGATGTTATCAATTTGGAACTAGAGGGAAATACCTGTGCTGCCACCACCGGCTAAGAAGAGGAGGACCACGGATAGACTGCCTTCTTGCAGTCCTTTTGCTACAGCACTAGCTTTTGCTACGCCCCCATCAAGAGCCCCCCTCGCCTAAGAGTTGGGGGCTGCTAAAAGAAGCAGAGCTGGGATGCACTGGCATTATTACCTCTAATGCGCCCAGCCCCTCCTTTTAAACAAAAGAAGCGGCTAAGCGGAGCAAAGGTGTGACACCAGTATGCCACAGCTCACACCCAGCAGGCAGCCTTTTCATTCAAGGAGCCACATGCTGCAATGCTTTACCACAGGCTCCTTGAATGAAAGTGATGCCTGCTGCTGATGGCTCTGTACTCTGAAACAGGAGGAGGTCTGAACTGCCCAGCTCGCCTTTTGTTTCTGAGTAAATAGCCATCAGCCAGCGTGAGTAGCGCAGGGGCTTCATGCTGGGTGATGGCTATTTACTCAGAAACAAAAGGAGGCCTGGCAGTCCAGCCCTCCTCCTGTTTCAGAGTACAGAGCCACCAGGCAGCCCGCACTGGATGGTTGCACCTGCTGCTTGCAGGTGACAGCACTTCGGTTTAGAAAAAAAGAAAAGGCAGTTACTTTTTTTCTAAACCGTAGTGCTGACACCTGCAGGCAGCTTGTGTAACCGTGCAGCAACTGCACGGGCGGCCTCAGGTGTCAGCATGGCTGGGGCTAGTCGGGGGTGAGTCCCGGCAGGGCCCCGGTTTAGGAGCCTTTTCTGGAGACTGCCGGTGCTCGGCCCATGCTAGCCCCAGCCCACTTAAAGCTCTGCCTCTAAGTATCAAAGACTGATGATGCTCCTTGAAATGTCTTTTTCCAGGAAGTCACTTCTGTCCCTGTATCTCACCAGGAACTGGATGTGTTGCCTGCAGGTTACATATAGATTGCTGTGGTAGGTGCATTAACCCACTAGGCGAGCTTATCAGGTGTCAAACCTGGGACTTGCAAGACACACATGCACACAAACACATGCTGCAAAAAACTGGACTTCCTCTGAGGCATCAGGTTGAATGTTGGTGCATGTCCCATCCTTCATCTAGTATTACTTCCATTGGCCAATGGCAACAATTTTCCACCCCAATGTTGAGGATATTTAGTTTCACAAAGAGAGATTAATCATTGGGGGTGCGAGGCATGTAAAATCTGGCCCAGCATTAAGTCTTTGTCTTCACCCTGGGGCGTATGTTGATATGGGCAGAGATGTCTCCTGCCACTGTACCCGGGGACGTCAGTTGGGGGTTGCTAGAGGTCGCATCTGCGACCTCTGAGGTCTCCCTTGCGACATCTGTGTTCTCCCTGGCAACCTCTTGAAAAAAGTTCCCTTTTTTTGTTTTTTTGGGGGGGTTTTGTAATGCAAGCTCCTAGGCTGCGGCCAGCACCATGTAGCTCTTTACTTCTGGAGTGGCTGGCTTTCTTGTTCAGGGCGGTTAAAAAAATAAGAAAAATAAGAACAGGAGTGCCAAAAGTCTAACACTTTCAGCACTGACCCTAAATAAGAAAGAATAGGAATACCAAATAATGTGTCTTTCTGGAATGCTATACAATCATTGATAGACTCATTAAAGGTTTATTTCAGGCCCACTTCAGGGGGTCAGTCACTGATTTAGTCTGTTCTTAAACGCCTCAACTCAACCTTTCATCTTTCTCGGGTCGATAAATGAGTACCAACACATGTTGGGTGATATTGGGTGTATATTTTTAAAATATAAAGCGCTTAAGCGTAAGTGCTACATAATAACACATTATTATCATTTGGTCATGGACTTCTGCTTGCATTCACAGTAATTTGGTAATATGGGCCTATACACTCTGATCTTAACAATACATATGGCGATCCATTCTTGTATGAAATGTACATTGCATTATTTACATCACACTATAGTGATATTGTAACTATATTTTTTGTGGTGTACAATGCTATGTGATGCCACTTGCTGTTTCGTCAACGGGTGAAAGGTTGTGTTCCATCGCTTCCTGCGATATCACTTCAGGGTGGGGTCAAATGACATCACTTCCTGTGATGTCATCAGGGGGTCAAGGGTCGTGTGATGTCACTTCCGCTACCCCTGGCATTTTGGTGAAATGACGTCCCTTTGGTGTTGCTGCCTGTTAATGATTGCTTAAACACTCTCTGCTCTCAAAGCTGTGAGATTTGTTGTGCTCTTGCTTACTCCCCTTTCCAAGCCGCTTCTACCCCGCCGTACTGAGCATCGTTGCGCAGTCATGCCTCCTGCCTGCAACATTTTCAGTTGAGTGGGTGACAGCCCTGTTATCATTTGCCAGATACCTTCTCCATTTACAGGAATTCTAATCAATTGCCTTTGCACTCACACATTTGCCGGGCCTGGTTATCATTTGCACAGGTAATCAATCAGTTGCCATTCTTTGGCAATGACTGCCCAGGTCCCATAGCATTTGCCAGGATCAGAAGCTGGGCACGGCTAAGTGGGGCAGGGATGCTGCTGATAGGATATCCCAGCAGGTCCTTGACCTATTCCAAACAATGAGACCTTGTAGAGGATACCAAGTGGAAAGATTGGTACACAGCGATTTGATTGATGGGGGCCTGTGAAAAAGGGGGGATGCCCAGGGGGTGTCCAAAGTTTAAGTTACCCATGGCGGGCCAGAGGGGTACTGTGCTGCGATGTTGGGCCCATCTCTTCCCCGCAGGGTGATCCGACTCCCACAATTCAGAAGCCAGAAGACTCCTGAGATGTCAGCACACTGCAAACTTGGAGTGATGTTATCAATTTGGGACTGGAGGGAAATACCTGTGCTGCCACCACCGGCTAAGAAGAGGAGGACCACGGATAGACTGCCTTCTTGCAGTCCTTTTGCTACAGCACTAGCTTTTGCTACGCCCCCATCAAGAGCCCCCCTCGCCTAAGAGTTGGGGGCTGCTAAAAGAAGCAGAGCTGGGATGCACTGGCATTATTACCTCTAATGCGCCCAGCCCCTCCTTTTAAACAAAAGAAGCGGCTAAGCGGAGCAAAGGTGTGACACCAGTATGCCACAGCTCACACCCAGCAGGCAGCCTTTTCATTCAAGGAGCCACATGCTGCAATGCTTTACCACAGGCTCCTTGAATGAAAGTGATGCCTGCTGCTGATGGCTCTGTACTCTGAAACAGGAGGAGGTCTGAACTGCCCAGCTCGCCTTTTGTTTCTGAGTAAATAGCCATCAGCCAGCGTGAGTAGCGCAGGGGCTTCATGCTGGGTGATGGCTATTTACTCAGAAACAAAAGGAGGCCTGGCAGTCCAGCCCTCCTCCTGTTTCAGAGTACAGAGCCACCAGGCAGCCCGCACTGGATGGTTGCACCTGCTGCTTGCAGGTGACAGCACTTCGGTTTAGAAAAAAAGAAAAGGCAGTTACTTTTTTTCTAAACCGTAGTGCTGACACCTGCAGGCAGCTTGTGTAACCGTGCAGCCACTGCACGGGCGGCCTCAGGTGTCAGCATGGCTGGGGCTAGTCGGGGGTGAGTCCCCGGCAGGGCCCCGGTTTAGGAGCCTTTTCTGGAGACTGCCGGGGCTCGGCCCATGCTAGCCCCAGCCCACTTAAAGCTCTGCCTCTAAGTATCAAAGACTGATGATGCTCCTTGAAATGTCTTTTTTCCAGGAAGTCACTTCTGTCCCTGTATCTCACCAGGAACTGGATGTGTTGCCTGCAGGTTACATATAGATTGCTGTGGTAGGTGCATTAACTCACTAGGCGAGCTTATCAGGTGTCAAACCTGGGACTTGCAAGACACACATGCACACAAACACATGCTGCAAAAAACTGGACTTCCTCTGAGGCATCAGGTTGAATGTTGGTGCATGTCCCATCCTTCATCTAGTATTACTTCCATTGGCCAATGGCAACAATTTTCCACCCCAATGTTGAGGATATTTAGTTTCACAAAGAGAGATTAATCATTGGGGGTGCGAGGCATGTACAATCTGGCCCAGCATTAAGTCTTTGTCTTCACCCTGGGGCGTATGTTGATATGGGCAGAGATGTCTCCTGCCACTGTACCCGGGGACGTCAGTTGGGGGTTGCTAGAGGTCGCATCTGCGACCTCTGAGGTCTCCCTTGCGACATCTGTGTTCTCCCTTGCAACCTCTTGAAAAAAGTTCCCTTTTTTTGTTTTTTTGGGGGGGTTTTGTAATGCAAGCTCCTAGGCTGCGGCCAGCACCATGTAGCTCTTTACTTCTGGAGTGGCTGGCTTTCTTGTTCAGGGCGGTTAAAAAAAATAAGAAAAATAAGAACAGGAGTGCCAAAAGTCTAACACTTTCAGCACTGACCCTAAATAAGAAAGAATAGGAATACCAAATAATGTGTCTTTCTGGAATGCTATACAATCATTGCTAGACTCATTAAAGGTTTATTTCAGGCCCACTTCAGGGGGTCAGTCACTGATTTAGTCTGTTCTTAAACGCCTCAACTCAACCTTTCATCTTTCTCGGGTCGATAAATGAGTACCAACACATGTTGGGTGATATTGGGTGTATATTTTTACAATATAAAGCGCTTAAGCGTAAGTGCTACATAATAACACATTATTATCATTTGGTCATGGACTTCTGCTTGCATTCACAGTAATTTGGTAATATGGGCCTATACACTCTGATCTTAACAATACATATGGCGATCCATTCTTGTATGAAATGTACATTGCATTATTTACATCACACTATAGTGATATTGTAACTATATTTTTTGTGGTGTACAATGCTATGTGATGCCACTTGCTGTTTCGTCAACGGGTGAAAGGTTGTGTTCCATCGCTTCCTGCGATATCACTTCAGGGTGGGGTCAAATGACATCACTTCCTGTGATGTCATCAGGGGGTCAAGGGTCGTGTGATGTCACTTCCGCTACCCCTGGCATTTTGGTGAAATGACGTCCCTTTGGTGTTGCTGCCTGTTAATGATTGCTTAAACACTCTCTGCTCTCAAAGCTGTGAGATTTGTTGTGCTCTTGCTTACTCCCCATTCCAAGCCGCTTCTACCCCGCCGTACTGAGCATCGTTGCGCAGTCATGCCTCCTGCCTGCAACATTTTCAGTTGAGTGGGTGACAGCCCTGTTATCATTTGCCAGATACCTTCTCCATTTACAGGAATTCTAATCAATTGCCTTTGCACTCACACATTTGCCGGGCCTGGTTATCATTTGCACAGGTAATCAATCAGTTGCCATTCTTTGGCAATGACTGCCCAGGTCCCATAGCATTTGCCAGGATCAGAAGCTGGGCACGGCTAAGTGGGGCAGGGATGCTGCTGATAGGATATCCCAGCAGGTCCGTGACCTATTCCAAACAATGAGACCTTGTAGAGGATACCAAGTGGAAAGATTGGTACACAGCGATTTGATTGATGGGGGCCTGCGAAAAAGGGGGGATGCCCAGGGGGTGTCCAAAGTTTAAGTTACCCATGGCGGGCCAGAGGGGTACTGTGCTGCGATGTTGGGCCCATCTCCTCCCCGCAGGGTGATCCGACTCCCACAATTCAGAAGCCAGAAGACTCCTGAGATGTCAGCACACTGCAAACTTGGAGTGATGTTATCAATTTGGAACTGGAGGGAAATACCTGTGCTGCCACCACCGGCTAAGAAGAGGAGGACCACGGATAGACTGCCTTCTTGCAGTCCTTTTGCTACAGCACTAGCTTTTGCTACGCCCCCATCAAGAGCCCCCCTCGCCTAAGAGTTGGGGGCTGCTAAAAGAAGCAGAGCTGGGATGCACTGGCATTATTACCTCTAATGCGCCCAGCCCCTCCTTTTAAACAAAAGAAGCGGCTGAGCGGAGCAAAGGTGTGACACCAGTATGCCACAGCTCACACCCAGCAGGCAGCCTTTTCATTCAAGGAGCCACATGCTGCAATGCTTTACCACAGGCTCCTTGAATGAAAGTGATGCCTGCTGCTGATGGCTCTGTACTCTGAAACAGGAGGAGGTCTGAACTGCCCAGCTCGCCTTTTGTTTCTGAGTAAATAGCCATCAGCCAGCGTGAGTAGCGCAGGGGCTTCATGCTGGGTGATGGCTATTTACTCAGAAACAAAAGGAGGCCTGGCAGTCCAGCCCTCCTCCTGTTTCAGAGTACAGAGCCACCAGGCAGCCTGCACTGGATGGTTGCACCTGCTGCTTGCAGGTGACAGGACTTCGGTTTAGAAAAAAAGAAAAGGCAGTTACTTTTTTTCTAAACCGTAGTGCTGACACCTGCAGGCAGCTTGTGTAACCGTGCAGCCACTGCACGGGCGGCCTCAGGTGTCAGCATGGCTGGGGCTAGTCGGGGGTGAGTCCCGGCAGGGCCCCGGTTTAGGAGCCTTTTCTGGAGACTGCCGGTGCTTGGCCCATGCTAGCCCCAGCCCACTTAAAGCTCTGCCTCTAAGTATCAAAGACTGATGATGCTCCTTGAAATGTCTTTTTCCAGGAAGTCACTTCTGTCCCTGTATCTCACCAGGAACTGGATGTGTTGCCTGCAGGTTACATATAGATTGCTGTGGTAGGTGCATTAACCCACTAGGCGAGCTTATCAGGTGTCAAACCTGGGACTTGCAAGACACACATGCACACAAACACATGCTGCAAAAAACTGGACTTCCTCTGAGGCATCAGGTTGAATGTTGGTGCATGTCCCATCCTTCATCTAGTATTACTTCCATTGGCCAATGGCAACAATTTTCCACCCCAATGTTGAGGATATTTAGTTTCACAAAGAGAGATTAATCATTGGGGGTGCGAGGCATGTAAAATCTGGCCCAGCATTAAGTCTTTGTCTTCACCCTGGGGCGTATGTTGATATGGGCAGAGATGTCTCCTGCCACTGTACCCGGGGACGTCAGTTGGGGGTTGCTAGAGGTCGCATCTGCGACCTCTGAGGTCTCCCTTGCGACATCTGTGTTCTCCCTGGCAACCTCTTGAAAAAAGTTCCCTTTTTTTGTTTTTTTGGGGGGGTTTTGTAATGCAAGCTCCTAGGCTGCGGCCAGCACCATGTAGCTCTTTACTTCTGGAGTGGCTGGCTTTCTTGTTCAGGGCGGTTAAAAAAAATAAGAAAAATAAGAACAGGAGTGCCAAAAGTCTAACACTTTCAGCACTGACCCTAAATAAGAAAGAATAGGAATACCAAATAATGTGTCTTTCTGGAATGCTATACAATCATTGATAGACTCATTAAAGGTTTATTTCAGGCCCACTTCAGGGGGTCAGTCACTGATTTAGTCTGTTCTTAAACGCCTCAACTCAACCTTTCATCTTTCTCGGGTCGATAAATGAGTACCAACACATGTTGGGTGATATTGGGTGTATATTTTTAAAATATAAAGCGCTTAAGCGTAAGTGCTACATAATAACACATTATTATCATTTGGTCATGGACTTCTGCTTGCATTCACAGTAATTTGGTAATATGGGCCTATACACTCTGATCTTAACAATACATATGGCGATCCATTCTTGTATGAAATGTACATTGCATTATTTACATCACACTATAGTGATATTGTAACTATATTTTTTGTGGTGTACAATGCTATGTGATGCCACTTGCTGTTTCGTCAACGGGTGAAAGGTTGTGTTCCATCGCTTCCTGCGATATCACTTCAGGGTGGGGTCAAATGACATCACTTCCTGTGATGTCATCAGGGGGTCAAGGGTCGTGTGATGTCACTTCCGCTACCCCTGGCATTTTGGTGAAATGACGTCCCTTTGGTGTTGCTGCCTGTTAATGATTGCTTAAACACTCTCTGCTCTCAAAGCTGTGAGATTTGTTGTGCTCTTGCTTACTCCCCATTCCAAGCCGCTTCTACCCCGCCGTACTGAGCATCGTTGCGCAGTCATGC
Organism: Ambystoma mexicanum; assembly: GCF_040938575.1. Lineage (NCBI taxonomy): Eukaryota > Metazoa > Chordata > Amphibia > Caudata > Ambystomatidae > Ambystoma > Ambystoma mexicanum. The sequence continues at coordinate 3,649,575 of NC_090921.1, read as the reverse complement.
CTCCTGCCTGCAACATTTTCAGTTGAGTGGGTGACAGCCCTGCTATCATTTGCCAGATACCTTCTCCATTTACAGGAATTCTAATCAATTGCCTTTGCACTCACACATTTGCCGGGCCTGGTTATCATTTGCACAGGTAATCAATCAGTTGCTATTCTTTGGCAATGACTGCCCAGGTCCCATAGCATTTGCCAGGATCAGAAGCTGGGCAAGGCTAAGTGGGGCAGGGATGCTGCTGATAGGATATCCCAGCAGGTCCTTGACCTATTCCAAACAATGAGACCTTGTAGAGGATACCAAGTGGAAAGATTGGTACACAGCGATTTGATTGATGGGGGCCTGCGAAAAAGGGGGGATGCCCAGGGGGTGTCCAAAGTTTAAGTTACCCATGGCGGGCCAGAGGGGTACTGTGCTGCGATGTTGGGCCCATCTCCTCCCCGCAGGGTGATCCGACTCCCACAATTCAGAAGCCAGAAGACTCCTGAGATGTCAGCACACTGCAAACTTGGAGTGATGTTATCAATTTGGGACTGGAGGGAAATACCTGTGCTGCCACCACCGGCTAAGAAGAGGAGGACCACGGATAGACTGCCTTCTTGCAGTCCTTTTGCTACAGCACTAGCTTTTGCTACGCCCCCATCAAGAGCCCCCCTCGCCTAAGAGTTGGGGGCTGCTAAAAGAAGCAGAGCTGGGATGCACTGGCATTATTACCTCTAATGCGCCCAGCCCCTCCTTTTAAACAAAAGAAGCGGCTAAGCGGAGCAAAGGTGTGACACCAGTATGCCACAGCTCACACCCAGCAGGCAGCCTTTTCATTCAAGGAGCCACATGCTGCAATGCTTTACCACAGGCTCCTTGAATGAAAGTGATGCCTGCTGCTGATGGCTCTGTACTCTGAAACAGGAGGAGGTCTGAACTGCCCAGCTCGCCTTTTGTTTCTGAGTAAATAGCCATCAGCCAGCGTGAGTAGCGCAGGGGCTTCATGCTGGGTGATGGCTATTTACTCAGAAACAAAAGGAGGCCTGGCAGTCCAGCCCTCCTCCTGTTTCAGAGTACAGAGCCACCAGGCAGCCCGCACTGGATGGTTGCACCTGCTGCTTGCAGGTGACAGCACTTCGGTTTAGAAAAAAAGAAAAGGCAGTTACTTTTTTTCTAAACCGTAGTGCTGACACCTGCAGGCAGCTTGTGTAACCGTGCAGCCACTGCACGGGCGGCCTCAGGTGTCAGCATGGCTGGGGCTAGTCGGGGGTGAGTCCCCGGCAGGGCCCCGGTTTAGGAGCCTTTTCTGGAGACTGCCGGTGCTCGGCCCATGCTAGCCCCAGCCCACTTAAAGCTCTGCCTCTAAGTATCAAAGACTGATGATGCTCCTTGAAATGTCTTTTTTCCAGGAAGTCACTTCTGTCCCTGTATCTCACCAGGAACTGGATGTGTTGCCTGCAGGTTACATATAGATTGCTGTGGTAGGTGCATTAACCCACTAGGCGAGCTTATCAGGTGTCAAACCTGGGACTTGCAAGACACACATGCACACAAACACATGCTGCAAAAAACTGGACTTCCTCTGAGGCACCAGGTTGAATGTTGGTGCATGTCCCATCCTTCATCTAGTATTACTTCCATTGGCCAATGGCAACAATTTTCCACCCCAATGTTGAGGATATTTAGTTTCACAAAGAGAGATTAATCATTGGGGGTGCGAGGCATGTAAAATCTGGCCCAGCATTAAGTCTTTGTCTTCACCCTGGGGCGTATGTTGATTTGGGCAGAGATGTCTCCTGCCACTGTACCCGGGGACGTCAGTTGGGGGTTGCTAGAGGTCGCATCTGCGACCTCTGAGGTCTCCCTTGTGACATCTGTGTTCTCCCTTGCAACCTCTTGAAAAAAGTTCCCTTTTTTTGTTTTTTTGGGGGGGTTTTGTAATGCAAGCTCCTAGGCTGTGGCCAGCACCATGTAGCTCTTTACTTCTGGAGTGGCTGGCTTTCTTGTTTAGGGCCGTTAAAAAAAATAAGAACAATAAGAACAGGAGTGTCAAAAGTCTAATACTTTCAGCACTGACCCTAAATAAGAAAGAATAGGAATACCAAATAATGTGTCTTTCTGGAATGCTATACAATCATTGATAGACTCATTAAAGGTTTATTTCAGGCCCACTTCAGGGGGTCAGTCACTGATTTAGTCTGTTCTTAAACGCCTCAACTCAACCTTTCATCTTTCTCGGGTCGATAAATGAGTACCAACACATGTTGGGTGATATTGGGTGTATATTTTTACAATATAAAGCGCTTAAGCGTAAGTGCTACATAATAACACATTATTATCATTTGGTCATGGACTTCTGCTTGCATTCACAGTAATTTGGTAATATGGGCCTATACACTCTGATCTTAACAATACATATGGCGATCCATTCTTGTATGAAATGTACATTGCATTATTTACATCACACTATAGTGATATTGTAACTATATTTTTTGTGGTGTACAATGCTATGTGATGCCACTTGCTGTTTCGTCAACGGGTGAAAGGTTGTGTTCCATCGCTTCCTGCGATATCACTTCAGGGTGGGGTCAAATTACATCACTTCCTGTGATGTCATCAGGGGGTCAAGGGTCGTGTGATGTCACTTCCGCTACCCCTGGCATTTTGGTGAAATGACGTCCCTTTGGTGTTGCTGCCTGTTAATGATTGTTTAAACACTCACTCTCTGCTCTCAAAGCTGTGAGATTTGTTGTGCTCTTGCTTACTCCCCATTCCAAGCCGCTTCTACCCCGCCGTACTGAGCATCGTTGCGCAGTCATGCCTCCTGCCTGCAACATTTTCAGTTGAGTGGGTGACAGCCCTGTTATCATTTGCCAGATACCTTCTCCATTTACAGGAATTCTAATCAATTGCCTTTGCACTCACACATTTGCCGGGCCTGGTTATCATTTGCACAGGTAATCAATCAGTTGCCATTCTTTGGCAATGACTGCCCAGGTCCCATAGCATTTGCCAGGATCAGAAGCTGGGCACGGCTAAGTGGGGCAGGGATGCTGCTGATAGGATATCCCAGCAGGTACTTGACCTATTCCAAACAATGAGACCTTGTAGAGGAAACCAAGAGGAAAGATTGGTACACAGCGATTTGATTGATGGGGGACCTGCAAAAAAGGGGGGATGCCCAGGGCGTGTCCAAAGTTTAAGTTACCCATGGCGGGCCAGAGGGGTGCTGTGCTGCGATGTTGGGCCCATCTCCTCCCCGCAGGGTGATCCGACTCCCACAATTCAGAAGCCAGAAGACTCCTGAGATGTCAGCACACTGCAAAGTTGGAGTGATGTTATCAATTTGGGACTGGCGGGAAATACCTGTGCTGCCACCGACGCCTAAGAAGAGGAGGACCACGGATAGACTGCCTTCTTGCAGTCCTTTTACTACAGCACTAGGACATGTAGTCATTTCAGGAGCCAAAGAACTGTTTTTGGCATTAGCCAGAGGACGTCTTTGCTTATATTGTGCTATTACTCAGAATTCCACATCGGCTTATTATTTTACAGATTTCATATTCGTCCAATGAGAGTTCTTCATTCATGACACTCCAATTTTAAAAGGAAACTTAAAAAGGTGTGGCCAGTACGGGGATCGAACCCGCGACCTTGGCGTTATTAGCACCACGCTCTAACCAACCTAGCTAACCGGCCATTAAAACTCACGATCACAGCAACAGCTACTAGCAGCCACTGTCAACAGAACAATGTTCTTAGTACATTCCCATTGAGCCCTTAGCACCTGCGGTCAGCACATGGGAAGGCAACTTGCAGCCCAGGAGACGCGCCTGTCAAGATGGAGCAGGTGACATCTAGACCATTCTTTGGCATGCACTGGATAAGAGCATTTGCACAAGATGTCATCTTTGGGCCAGTTACAACCACTTTTGGGAAGGCTTACTGCTGCCACGGACTGCGGCCAATATAGACTCCACGCTCGGGGCTACATTATGAGGGGCAGCTGTCCTGGCCAAGCCTCAATGCCTAATGACTATAGAGTTGCTCCATATATAGTACTAGTGCAATTTAGGTACTTTGCACCACAAAGTTACTTGCCACTTGGCTTACTTATAGCAACCTATTCTAAAGTCACTTCCAAGGTGACTCTAAGCAGTGCTTTAAGTGTGATTAGAAATTGAGGGGGGCTCTCGTTAGGGGGTGTGGCCTAGGCATGGGTGTGCTTAGTCCACGACCCCATCAAGAGCCCCCCTCGCCTAAGAGGTGGGGGCTGCTAAAAGAAGCAGAGCTGGGGTGCACTGGCATTATTACCTTTAATGCGCCCAGCCCCTCCTTTTAAACAAAAGAAGCGACTAAGCGGAGCAAAGGTGTGACACCAGTATGCCACAGCTCACACCCAGCAGGCAGCCTTTTCATTCAAGGAGCCACATGCTGCAATGCTTTACCACAGGCTCCTTGAATCAAAGTGATGCCTCCTGCTGATGGCTCTGTACTCTGAAACAGGAGGAGGTGTGAGCTGCCCAGCTCGCCTTTTGTTTCTGAGTAAATAGCCATCAGCCAGTGTGAGTAGCGCAGGGGCTTCATGCTGGGTGATGGCTATTTACTCAGAAACAAAAGGAGGCATGGCAGCCCAGCCCTCCTCCTGTTTCACAGTACAGAGCCACCAGGCATCCCGCACTGGACGGTTGCACCTGCTGCTTGCAGGTGACAGCACTTCGGTTTAGAAAAAAAGAAAAGGCAATTACTTTTTTTCTAAACCGTAGTGCTGACACCTGCAGGCAGCTTGTGTAACCGTGCAGCCGCTGCACGGGCGGCCTCAGGTGTCAGCATGGCTGGGGCTAGTCGGGGGTGAGTCCCCGGCAGGGCCCCGGCTCAGGAGCCTTTTCTGGAGACTGCCGGGGCTCGGCCCATGCGAGCCCCAGCCCACTTAAAGCTCTGCCTCTAAGTATCAAAGACTGATGATGCTCCTTGAAATGTCTTTTTTCCGGGAAGTCACTTCTGTCGGTGTATCTCACCAGGAACTGGATGTGTTGCCTGCAGGTTACATATAGATTTCTGTGGTAGGTGCATTAACCCACTAGGCGAGCTTATCAGGTTTCAAACCTGGGACTTGTAAGACACATATCCACACAAACACATGCTGCAAAAAACTGGACTTCCTCTGAGGCACCAGGTTGAATGTTGGTGCATGTCCCTTCCTTCATCTAGTATTACTTCCACTGGCCAATGGCAACCATTTCCACCCCAATGTTGAGGATATTTAGTTTCACAAAGAGAGATTAATCATTGGGGGTGCGAGGCATGTAAAATCTGGCCCAGCATTAAGTCTTTGTCTTCACCCTGGGGCGTATATTGATATGGGCAGAGATGTCTCCTGCCACTGTACCCGGGACGTCAGTTGGGGGTCGCCAGAGGTCGCATCTGCGACCTCTGAGGTCTCCCTTGCGACATCTGTGTTCTCCCTTGCAACCTCTTGAAAAAAGTTCTCTTTTTTTGTTTTTTTGGGGGGGTTTTGTAATGCAAGCTCCTAGGCTGTGGCCAGCACCATGTAGCTCTTTTCTTCTGGAGTGGCTGGCTTTCTTGTTCAGGGCCGTTAAAAAAAATAAGAACAATAAGAACAGGAGTGCCAAAAGTCTAACACTTTCAGCACTGTCCCTAAATAAGAAAGAATAGGAATACCAAATAATGTGTCTTTCTGGAATGCTATACAATAATTGCTAGAATCATTAAAGGTTTATTTCAGGCACACTTCAGGGGGTGAGTCACTGATTTAGTCTGTTCTTAAACGCCTCAAATCAGCCTTTCATCTTTCTGAGGTCGATAAATGAGTACCAACACATGTTGGGTGATATTCGGTGTATATTTTTACAATATAAAGCGCTTAAGCGTAAGTGCTATATAATAACACATCATTATCATTTGGTCATGGACTTCTGCTTGCATTCACAGTAATTTGGGAATATGGGCCTATACACTCTGATCTTAACAATACATATGGCGATCCATTCTTGTATGAAATGTACATCACATTATGTACATCACACTATAGTGATATTGTAACCATATTTTTCGTGGTGTACAATGCTATGTGATGCCACTTCGTGTTTCGTCAACGGGTGAAAGGTTGTGTTCCATCGCTTCCTGCGATATCACTTCAGGGTGGGGTCAAATGACATAACTTCCTGTGATGTCATCAGGGGGTCAAGGGTCGTGTGATGTCACTTCCGCTACCCCTGGCATTTTGGTGAAATGACGTCCCTTTGGTGTTGCTGCCTGTTAATGATTGTTTAAACACTCACTGTCTGCTCTCAAAGCTGTGAGATTTGTTGTGCTCTTGCTTACTCCCCATTCCAAGCCGCTTCTACCCCGCCGTACTGAGCATCGTTGCGCAGTCATGCCTCCTGCCTGCAACATTTTCAGTTGAGTGGGTGACAGCCCTGTTATCATTTGCCAGATACCTACTCCATTTACAGGAATTCGAATCAATTGCCTTTGCACTCACACATTTGCCGGGCATGGTTATCATTTGCACAGGTAATCAATCAGTTGCCATTCTTTGGCAATGACTGCCCAGGTCCCATAGCATTTGCCAGGATCAGAAGCTGGGCAGGGCTAAGTGGGGCAGGGATGCTGCTGATAGGATATCCCAGCAGGTCCTTGACCTATTCCAAACAATGAGACCTTGTAGAGGAAACCAAGAGGAAAGATTGGTACACAGCGATTTGTTTGATGGGGGGCCTGCAAAAAAGGGAGGATGCCAAGGGGGTGTTCAAAGTTTAAGTTACCCATGGCGGGCCAGAGGGGTGCTGTGCTGCAATGTTGGGCTCATCTCCTCCCCTCAGGGTTATCCGACGCCCACAATTCAGAAGCCAGAAGACTCCTGAGATGTCAGCACACTGCAAAGTTGGAGTGATGTTATCAATTTGGGACTGGAGGGAAATACCTGTGCTGCCACCACAGGCTAAGAAGAGGAGGACCACGGATAGACTGCCTTCTTGCAGCCCTTTTGCTACAGCACTAGGACATGTAGTCATTTCAGGAGCCAAAGAACTGTTTTTGGCATTAGCCAGAGGAAGTCTTTGCTTATATTGTGCTATTACTCAGAATTCCACATCGGCTTATTATTTTACAGATTTCATATTCGTCCAATGAGAGTTCTTCATTCATGAAGCTCCAATTTTAAAAGGAAACTTAAAAAAGGTGTGGTCAGTACGGGGATCGAACCTGCGACGTTGGCTATTAGCACCAAGCTCTAACCAACTGAGCTAATCGGCCATTAATACTCAAGATCACAGCAACAGCTACTAGCAGCCACTCTCAACAGAACAATGTTCTGAGTACATTCCCATTGAGCCCTTAGCGCCTGCTGTCAGCACATCGGAAGGCAAATTGCAGCCCAGGAGACGCGGCTGACAAGATGGAGCAGGTGACATCTAGACCATTCTTTGGCATGCACTGGATAAGAGCATTTGCACAAGATGTCGTCTTTGGGCCAGTTACAACCACTTTTGGGAAGGCTTACTGCTGCCACGGACTGCTGCCATTATAGACTCCACGCTCGAGGCTACATTATGAGGGGCAGCTGTCCTGGCCAAGCCTCAATGCCTAATGACTATAGAGTTGCTCCATATATAATACTAGTCCAATTTAGGTATTTTGTACCACAAAGTTATTTGCCACTTGGCTTACTTATGGCAACCTATTCTAAAGTCACTTCCAAGGTGACTTTAAGCAGTGCTTTAAGTGGGATTAGAAATTGAGGGGGGCTCTCGTTAGGGGGCGTGGCCTAGGCATGGGTGTGCTTAGTCCACGCCCCCATCAAGAACCGCCCTCACCTAAGAGTTGGGGGCTGCTAAAAGAAGCAGAGCTGGGATGCACTGGCATTATTACCTTTAATGCGCACAGCCCCTCCTTTTAAACAAAAGAAGCGGCTAAGCGGAGCAAAGGTGTGACCACAGAATGCCACAGCACACACCCAGCAGTCAGCCTTTTCATTCAATCAGCCACATGCTGCAATGCTTTACCACAGGCTCCTTGAATGAAAGTGATTCCTGCTGCTGATGGCTCTGTACTCTGAAACAGGAGGAGGTCTGAACTGCCCAGCTTGCCTTTTGTTTCTGAGTAAATAGCCATCAGCCAGCGTGAGTAGCGCAGGGGCTTCATGCTGGGTGATGGTTATTTACTCAGAAACAAAAGGAGGCCTGGCAGTCCAGCCCTCCTCCTGTTTCAGAGTACAGAGCCACCAGGCAGCCCGCACTGGACGGTTGCACCTGCAGCTTGCAGGTGACAGCACTACGGTTTAGAAAAAAAGAAAAGGCAATTACTTTTTTTCTAATCCGTAGTGCTGACGCCTGCAGGCAGCTTGTGTAACCGTGCAGCCGCTGCACGGGCGGCCTCAGGTGTCAGCATGGCTGGGGCTAGTCGGGGGTGAGTCCCCGGCAGGGCCCCGGTTTAGGAGCCTTTTCTGGAGACTGCCGGATCTCGGCCCATGCTAGCCCCAGCCCACTTAAAGCTCTGCCTCTAAGTATCAAAGACTGATGATGCTCCTTGAAATGTCTTTTTTCCGGGAAGTCACTTCTGTCCGTGTATCTCACCAGGAACTGGATGTGTTGCCTGCAGGTTACATATAGATTGCTGTGGTAGGTGCATTAACCCACTAGGCGAGCTTATCAGGTGTCAAACCTGGGACTTGCAAGACACACATGCACACAAACACATGCTGCAAAAAACTGGTCTTCCTCTGAGGCATCAGGTTGAATGTTGGTGCATGTCCCTTCCTTCATCTAGTATTACTTCCATTGGCCAATGGCAACCATTTTCCACCCCAATTTTGAGGATATTTAGTTTCACAAAGAGAGATTAATCATTGGGGGTGCGAGGCATGTAAAATCTGGCCCAGCATTAAGTCTTTGTCTTCACCCTGGGGCGTATGTTGATATGGGCAGAGATGTCTCCTGCCACTGTACCCGGGGACGTCAGTTGGGGGTTGCTAGAGGTCGCATCTGCGACCTCTGAGGTCTCCCTTGCGACATCTGTGTTCTCCCTTGCAACCTCTTGAAAAAAGTTCTCTTTTTTTGTTTTTTTGGGGGGGTTTTGTAATGCAAGCTCCTAGGCTGTGGCCAGCACCATGTAGCTCTTTACTTCTGGAGTGGCTGGCTTTCTTGTTCAGGACCGTTAAAAAAAATAAGAACAATAAGAACAGGAGTGCCAAAAGTCTAACACTTTCAGCACTGACCCTAAATAAGAAAGAATAGGAATACCAAATAATGTGTCTTTCTGGAATGCTATACAATAATTGATAGACTCATTAAAGGTTTATTTCAGGCACACTTCAGGGGGTGAGTCACTGATTTAGTCTGTTCTTAAACGCCTCAACTCAGCCTTTCATCTTTCTGAGGTCGATAAATGAGTACCAACACATGTTGGGTGATATTGGGTGTATATTTTTACAATATAAAGCGTTTAAGCGTAAGTGCTATATAATAACACATCATTATCATTTGGTCATGGACTTCTGCTTGCATTCACAGTAATTTGGGAATATGGGCCTATACACTCTGATCTTAACAATACATATGGCTTTCCATTCTTGTATGAAATGTACATCACATTATGTACATCACACTATAGTGATATTGTAACCATATTTTTCGTGGTGTACAATGCTATGTGATGCCACTTCCTGTTTCGTCAACGGGTGAAAGGTTGTGTTCCATCGCTTCCTGCGATATCACTTCAGGGTGGGGTCAAATGACATCACTTCCTGTGATGTCATCAGGGGGTCAAGGGTCGTGTGATTTCACTTCCGCTACCCCTGGCATTTTGGTGAAATGACGTCCCTTTGGGGTTGCTGCCTGTTAATGATTGTTTAAACACTCACTCTCTGCTCTCAAAGCTGTGAGATTTGTTGTGCTCTTGCTTACTCCCCATTCCAAGCCGCTTCTACCCCGCCGTACTGAGCATCGTTGCGCAGTCATGCCTCCTGCCTGCAACATTTTCAGTTGAGTGGGTGACAGCCCTGTTATCATTTGCCAGATACCTACTCCATTTACAGGAATTCTAATCAATTGCCTTTGCACTCACACATTTGCCGGGCATGGTTATCATTTGCACAGGCAATCAATCAGTTGCCATTCTTTGGCAATGACTGCCCAGGTCCCATAGCATTTGCCAGGATCAGAAGCTGGGCACCGCTAAGTGGGGCAGGGATGCTGCTGATAGGATATCCCAGCAGGTCCTTGTCCTACTCCAAACATTGAGACCTTGTAGAGGAAACCAAGAGGAAAGATTGGTACACAGCGATTTGTTTGATGGGGGGCCTGCAAAAAAGGGAGGATGCCCAGGGGGTGTCCAAAGTTTAAGTTACCCATGGCGGGCCAGAGGGGTGCTGTGCTGCAATGTTGGGTTCATCTCCTCCCCGCAGGGTGATCCGACTCCCACAATTCAGAAGCCAGAAGACTCCTGAGATGTCAGCACACTGCAAAGTTGGAGTGATGTTATCAATTTGGGACTGGAGGGAAATACCTGTGCTGCCACCACAGGCTAAGAAGAGGAGGACTACGGATAGACTGCCTTCTTACAGCCCTTTTGCTACAGCACTAGGACATGTAGTCATTTCAGGAGCCAAAGAACTGTTTTTGGCATTAGCCAGAGGAAGTCTTTGCTTATATTGTGCTATTACTCAGAATTCCACATCGGCTTATTATTTTACAGATTTCATATTCGTCCAATGAGAGTTCTTCATTCATGACACTCCAATTTTAAAAGGAAACTTAAAAAGGTGTGGCCAGTACGGGGATCGAACCCGCGACCTTGGCGTTATTAGCACCACGCTCTAACCAATCTAGCTAACCGGCCATTAAAACTCACGATCACAGCAACAGCTACTAGCATCCACTGTCAACAGAACAATGTTCTTAGTACATTCCCATTGAGCCCTTAGCACCTGCGGTCAGCACATGGGAAGGCAACTTGCAGCCCAGGAGACGCGCCTGACAAGATGGAGCAGGTGACATCTAGACCATTCTTTGGCATGCACTGGATAAGAGCATTTGCACAAGATGTCATCTTTGGGCCAGTTACAACCACTTTTGGGAAGGCTTACTGCTGCCACGGACTGCTGCCATTATAGACTCCACCCTCGAGGCTACATTATGAGGGGCAGCTGTCCTGGCCAAGCCTCAATGCCTAATGACTATAGAGTTGCTCCATATATAGTACTAGTGCAATTTAGGTACTTTGCACCACAAAGTTACTTGCCACTTGGCTTACTTATAGCAACCTATTCTAAAGTCACTTCCAAGGTGACTCTAAGCAGTGCTTTAAGTGTGATTAGAAATTGAGGGGGGCTCTCGTTAGGGGGTGTGGCCTAGGCATGGGTGTGCTTAGTCCACGCCCCCATCAAGAGCCCCCCTCGCCTAAGAGGTGGGGGCTGCTAAAAGAAGCAGAGCTGGGGTGCACTGGCATTATTACCTTTAATGCGCCCAGCCCCTCCTTTTAAACAAAAGAAGCGACTAAGCGGAGCAAAGGTGTGACACCAGTATGCCACAGCTCACACCCAGCTGGCAGCCTTTTCATTCAAGGAGCTACATGCTGCAATGCTTTACCACAGGCTCCTTGAATCAAAGTGATGCCTCCTGCTGATGGCTCTGTACTCTGAAACAGGAGGAGGTCTGAGCTGCCCAGCTCGCCTTTTGTTTCTGAGTAAATAGCCATCAGCCAGTGTGAGTAGCGCAGGGGCTTCATGCTGGGTGATGGCTATTTACTCAGAAACAAAAGGAGGCCTGGCAGCCCAGCCCTCCTCCTGTTTCACAGTACAGAGCCACCAGGCAGCCCGCACTGGACGGTTGCACCTGCTGCTTGCAGGTGACAGCACTTCGGTTTAGAAAAAAAGAAAAGGCAATTACTTTTTTTCTAAACCGTAGTGCTGACACCTGCAGGCAGCTTGTGTAACCGTGCAGCCGCTGCACGGGCGGCCTCAGGTGTCAGCATGGCTGGGGCTAGTCGGGGGTGAGTCCCCGGCAGGGCCCCGGCTCAGGAGCCTTTTCTGGAGACTGCCGGGGCTCGGCCCATGCTAGCCCCAGCCCACTTAAAGCTCTGCCTCTAAGTATCAAAGACTGATGATGCTCCTTGAAATGTCTTTTTTCCGGGAAGTCACTTCTGTCGGTGTATCTCACCAGGAACTGGATGTGTTGCCTGCAGGTTACATATAGATTTCTGTGGTAGGTGCATTAACCCACTAGGCGAGCTTATCAGGTTTCAAACCTGGGACTTGCAAGACACATATGCACACAAACACATGCTGCAAAAAACTGGACTTCCTCTGAGGCACCAGGTTGAATGTTGGTGCATGTCCCTTCCTTCATCTAGTATTACTTCCATTGGCCAATGGCAACCATTTCCACCCCAATGTTGAGGATATTTAGTTTCACAAAGAGAGATTAATCATTGGGGGTGCGAGGCATGTAAAATCTGGCCCAGCATTAAGTCTTTGTCTTCACCCTGGGGCGTATATTGATATGGGCAGAGATGTCTCCTGCCACTGTACCCGGGACGTCAGTTGGGGGTCGCCAGAGGTCGCATCTGCGACCTCTGAGGTCTCCCTTGCGACATCTGTGTTCTCCCTTGCAACCTCTTGAAAAAAGTTCTCTTTTTTTGTTTTTTTGGGGGGGTTTTGTAATGCAAGCTCCTAGGCTGTGGCCAGCACCATGTAGCTCTTTTCTTCTGGAGTGGCTGGCTTTCTTGTTCAGGGCCATTAAAAAAAATAAGAACAATAAGAACAGGAGTGCCAAAAGTCTAACACTTTCAGCACTGTCCCTAAATAAGAAAGAATAGGAATACCAAATAATGTGTCTTTCTGGAATGCTATACAATAATTGCTAGACTCATTAAAGGTTTATTTCAGGCACACTTCAGGGGGTGAGTCACTGATTTAGTCTGTTCTTAAACGCCTCAACTCAGCCTTTCATCTTTCTGAGGTCGATAAATGAGTACCAACACATGTTGGGTGATATTGGGTGTATATTTTTACAATATAAAGCGCTTAAGCGTAAGTGCTATATAATAACACATCATTATCATTTGGTCATGGACTTCTGCTTTCATTCACAGTAATTTGGGAATATGGGCCTATACACTCTGATCTTAACAATACATATGGCGATCCATTCTTGTATGAAATGTACATCACATTATGTACATCACACTATAGTGATATTGTAACCATATTTTTCGTGGTGTACAATGCTATGTGATGCCACTTCGTGTTTCGTCAACGGGTGAAAGGTTGTGTTCCATCGCTTCCTGCGATATCACTTCAGGGTGGGGTCAAATGACATCACTTCCTGTGATGTCATCAGGGGGTCAAGGGTCGTGTGATGTCACTTCCGCTACCCCTGGCATTTTGGTGAAATGACGTCCCTTTGGTGTTGCTGCCTGTTAATGATTGTTTAAACACTCACTGTCTGCTCTCAAAGCTGTGAGATTTGTTGTGCTCTTGCTTACTCCCCATTCCAAGCCGCTTCTACCCCGCCGTACTGAGCATCGTTGCGCAGTCATGCCTCCTGCCTGCAACATTTTCAGTTGAGTGGGTGACAGCCCTGTTATCCTTTGCCAGATACCTGCTCCATTTACAGGAATTCGAATCAATTGCCTTTGCACTCACACATTTGCCGGGCATGGTTATCATTTGCACAGGTAATCAATCAGTTGCCATTCTTTGGCAATGACTGCCCAGGTCCCATAGCATTTGCCAGGATCAGAAGCTGGGCACGGCTAAGTGGGGCAGGGATGCTGCTGATAGGATATCCCAGCAGGTCCTTGTCCTATTCCAAACATTGAGACCTTGTAGAGGAAACAAGAGGAAAGATTGGTACACAGCGATTTGTTTGATGGGGGGCCTGCAAAAAAGGGAGGATGCCAAGGGGGTGTTCAAAGTTTAAGTTACCCATGGCGGGCCAGAGGGGTGCTGTGCTGCAATGTTGGGCTCATCTCCTCCCCTCAGGGTTATCCGACTCCCACAATTCAGAAGCCAGAAGACTCCTGAAATGTCAGCACACTGCAAAGTTGGAGTGATGTTATCAATTTGGGACTGGAGGGAAATACCTGTGCTGCCACCACAGGCTAAGAAGAGGAGGACCACGGATAGACTGCCTTCTTGCAGCCCTTTTGCTACAGCACTAGGACATGTAGTCATTTCAGGAGCCAAAGAACTGTTTTTGGCATTAGCCAGAGGAAGTCTTTGCTTATATTGTGCTATTACTCAGAATTCCACATCGGCTTATTATTTTACAGATTTCATATTCGTCCAATGAGAGTTCTTCATTCATGAAGCTCCAATTTTAAAAGGAAACTTAAAAAAGGCGTGGTCAGTACGGGGATCGAACCTGCGACCTTGGCTATTAGCACCAAGCTCTAACCAACTGAGCTAATCGGCCATTAATACTCAAGATCACAGCAACAGCTACTAGCAGCCACTCTCAACAGAACAATGTTCTGAGTACATTCCCATTGAGCCCTTAGCGCCTGCTGTCAGCACATCGGAAGGCAAATTGCAGCCCAGGAGACGCGGCTGACAAGATGGAGCAGGTGACATCTAGACCATTCTTTGGCATGCACTGGATAAGAGCATTTGCACAAGATGTCGTCTTTGGGCCAGTTACAACCACTTTTGGGAAGGCTTACTGCTGCCACGGACTGCTGCCATTATAGACTCCACGCTCGAGGCTACATTATGAGGGGCAGCTGTCCTGGCCAAGCCTCAATGCCTAATGACTATAGAGTTGCTCCATATATAATACTAGTCCAATTTAGGTATTTTGTACCACAAAGTTATTTGCCACTTGGCTTACTTATGGCAACCTATTCTAAAGTCACTTCCAAGGTGACTCTAAGCAGTGCTTTAAGTGGGATTAGAAATTGAGGGGGGCTCTCGTTAGGGGGCGTGGCCTAGGCATGGGTGTGCTTAGTCCACGCCCCCATCAAGAACCGCCCTCACCTAAGAGTTGGGGGCTGCTAAAAGAAGCAGAGCTGGGATGCACTGGCATTATTACCTTTAATGCGCACAGCCCCTCCTTTTAAACAAAAGAAGCGGCTAAGCGGAGCAAAGGTGTGACCCCAGAATGCCACAGCACACACCCAGCAGTCAGCCTTTTCATTCAATCAGCCACATGCTGCAATGCTTTACCACAGGCTCCTTGAATGAAAGTGATTCCTGCTGCTGATGGCTCTGTACTCTGAAACAGGAGGAGGTCTGAACTGCCCAGCTTGCCTTTTGTTTCTGAGTAAATAGCCATCAGCCAGCGTGAGTAGCGCAGGGGCTTCATGCTGGGTGATGGTTATTTACTCAGAAACAAAAGGAGGCCTGGCAGTCCAGCCCTCCTCCTGTTTCAGAGTACAGAGCCACCAGGCAGCCCGCACTGGACGGTTGCACCTGCTGCTTGCAGGTGACAGCACTACGGTTTAGAAAAAAAGAAAAGGCAATTACTTTTTTTCTAATCCGTAGTGCTGACACCTGCAGGCAGCTTGTGTAACCGTGCAGCCGCTGCACGGGCGGCCTCAGGTGTCAGCATGGCTGGGGCTAGTCGGGGGTGAGTCCCCGGCAGGGCCCCGGTTTAGTAGCCTTTTCTGGAGACTGCCGGATCTCGGCCCATGCTAGCCCCAGCCCACTTAAAGCTCTGCCTCTAAGTATCAAAGACTGATGATGCTCCTTGAAATGTCTTTTTTCCGGGAAGTCACTTCTGTCCGTGTATCTCACCAGGAACTGGATGTGTTGCCTGCAGGTTACATATAGATTGCTGTGGTAGGTGCATTAACCCACTAGGCGAGCTTATCAGGTGTCAAACCTGGGACTTGCAAGACACACATGCACACAAACACATGCTGCAAAAAACTGGTCTTCCTCTGAGGCATCAGGTTGAATGTTGGTGCATGTCCCTTCCTTCATCTAGTATTACTTCCATTGGCCAATGGCAACCATTTTCCACCCCAATTTTGAGGATATTTAGTTTCACAAAGAGAGTCAGGGCTGAGTCTGAGGAGCTGTGGAGAGTGGAGCGGAGTCTGTCTACCCTGTCTATCGTTAACTGAGGGAGTGTCTATCTACAAAACCTCAGTCCCCCCGCGGAGCGGGCGCGGAGTCAGGGCTGAGTCTGAGGAGCTGTGGAGAGTGGAGCGGAGTCTGTCTACCCTGTCTATCGTTAACTGAGGGAGTGTCTATCTACAAAACCTCAGTCCCCCCGCGGAGCGGGCGCGGAGTGGATCGGAGGAGTGGTGGGGTGCAGTCCTCTTGGTCCTCTTGGTCCGACACCTAATTAGCAGTCACAGCCTCAGTGGGACAATGCGCGAAACACGCGCTCAACGAAAACTGACCTCTCCAGCTGAAAAGACTGTTCTCGTTGATAGCCCTGGGATCCTTGCCGTGAATGCACGGACTCACAATGCTCGAGGAGTGGACATTGCGGCAGCAGCTACAGCACCACCTTTATCACCATCAAGACGATGCTCTTTTGTACGAGCTGCATCGGGGATAGAGGTGAGTGATTCTCAGCATAAATACTGTGCTACACATAATAATTGTATCAGTAAAAGCATTGAGATACCTCAAACCCCCGTCTTCTGTACGCATTCATCGCTGCCCGCTACCTTGTTGATGGTCGAAGAAATCGGCCGGGCTTGTGGGTGCGACGGGTGTGTCGATGATGCTGACTGCGGCGCCGTTGACAATGTGGATGGCGTCAATGGTGAAGACGGCGAAGTCTCCGTTGCTGATTTGGAGGGCCCTGCCTTTGCGGGGCGTCTGGAGTCGTCTGGGGTCGGGATGGTTGCTCCGCGTAAAGCGGCCCGTGCTGGGCGAACGGAGGGATCGTCTCCGTCTCCGACTGTCTCGAAGGATCCTGTCTCGCACAGCCTTGCTTGCGCAGAGAGCGATGCGCATCTGGTGAGGCCCCTGACGCCGTGACTGTGTCGAGTGACTCACAGTTGGTTTCCGGGCTTTTTTACAACCCTCCCGGTACCATCAGTCTGTCTGCGAATGGACAGTCAATTATAAATCACGAGTCACCTCGATCAGGGTTCTACAGTGCCTTGGACTCACCAGGAAATCCTGACATCTCTGCAGCTCATTTCAACAAAGAGGCCTTTCCGTTTGGAGAACCAGAAGTATTTATGAACGAAGCCATGTGCGAGACCAAGGAGCCTATGTGTCCTGTAGCACGACAAGTTGAAGAGAGGGGCTTTGAGCTAGGGCGAAATATTATCTTGAGTGGCGCCCTGCCTCTTTCTACACTGAGCCCTGCCACTGCCAAGCTCTCAATAGGAGCGGAAAGAAGAAACTCACTTGAGGTAGCTAACAAATTGCTCCTGGATCTTACTCGCCTAAACAAAGAAAGAGCTGGTAAAAACAACACAAATGGTGACAGTACAAACGGTAATCTGACGACAAAGGACTCTGCAAAAAATTACTCTGGCTCGGGGACGTGCCCCTCTACCACGCAACCCATACTGCTAACTCTGAGGTCAAGCTCCCTGAGCAAACGAAGGAGGCTAGCGGGGAGCTTATCCCCCAGTTTGAGCTGTTCACAAAATAAGAAACTGAAAAGAAGTGTGACAGAGCCTAGCAATACAACGAGGTCGCCAGTTACAGTCTTAACGCCAAGGCATGTTAACGAAGATACCGTTTGTACAATGGATTCCTCACCTGATCAAAGCTCAACGGATTCATCCATAATGGAATGATCATACCCCAAGATTCGAAGATCGATACACCGTGGTAGGAGAATACCACCACCGGACTCCAGAAATACAGCAGGCCCCAGTTCTGCTCAGTATACCAAGGACCTACAAGCAACTATAATCTCCTCCATGGCTATTTCCATTGCACCTTTCATTAAAATGTACGAGAACCTTAACGACAATATAAAAGAGCTCTCTACGACGGTTACTGACATGAATCACAAATTGGGGAGGATGGAAAACAAAAACCTCCACTGTAATGAAGTGTTACAAGAGCTACACAAAAAAACAGATTGGGCTCTTAAAACATTACTAGATCATGCTAAAAATGCAAATTTAGATAAAAAACTTCTAGCAGAAGTAGCTAAAGAAGCGCTGAGTATCTTTCAACAGCAAAAAAAAGAATACGGACACCAGAGGTTAGGCTCCTCCAATGCTGTAACACAAGAGAATAAGTCACAAGTTACGCTAAGATCCTCATGTTGCAACAAAAGGGATTCACTATCCAACCCACCTGAGAGGATAGAAGATGGATGCGACAATAATACTGCTGCCATTATATTATGTGGGCCCGCTAACGAGCAAAAAGAGCCTACTGTAAGCAATAAGGAATCGCCAGAGCATTCTGTGACTCGTATCGCCACCATAAATTCAATAGATCTCACTTCGTCACCTGAGACAACAGAGATACTTAGGAGAACGGCTACAAAGTTGCAGGTTGTTACCACTGCGGGTGGAGAATGCCAGCCTAGAACTCCATTTGCAACCGCCCTAAAAGAGAGTCAAGCAGTTACGAACCTGGCACTACAAAATTCCCAAGAAGCATCAACCTCTAAATTGACCTTCAACCAAGATTCGCTTGGTTCACAACTACAATCGAGGGTTTCACCTTCAAGGGCAAATCCTGTGTCTGCAATTTACGACATCTTCAAGAAACCAAGTGCCGCACAAAATCTTTCTGCACTTAACAAACAAACTACAGTTAATTCACTTAAAAAATCCAAAAACCAGCCCATAAGGAAGGCGAGAAGAGGAACTGACGCTCGAAGATTTTTACGCAACATCAAAACTGTCAATGTAACTGTCAACAGAGCCATCACTACAGACACTACTAGCAGAAATAAGAAGGTTGCAAGCTTAACAAAATCCATGCAATTAGATCTCAAAGAGACATCAATCTGTGCCAGTGATGGCTCTGACGACTTACTGAACGTATCTGTGTATGATGAGGCAGATCATACCACAAGTGATAGGCCTATGGCATCGTCGCTAGATGGATTCAAATTAGGCTTGGCTGCTCCTTCCTACATTGCCTCTGATATGCCCGATATTTCATCCCAGGAAGAGGCTAAGAACTCTTGCACCTCACCTATGAAGCTTAGCCAACACGAAGAGGGCAAGAGTGCTTGTACCTCACTTTCTAAGCCTAGTCAACATGGGCCTACTAACGAGAAAGCGTGCGAAGGAAGATCTAGAACCTGTAAATTGATCAAAACAACTCCGGTTCAAAACACAGTTGAGGATCTGCAGAGCGCCCACTTTGTGACCTTGGACGAAAAAAGACGGATGCTTGACGCTAAATTCCGTATAAAAGGCCCGTGCCTTGGCCTGAAAGTCAGGTCTGATCCACCTATCACGGCCAAATCGTTGCAAATTTCTACAAGCCCGTCACAGGTGGCACCTATCAGGGACCAATTGGTAAGTAACGTTGGGTATAAAATACCTACGACCATAGACAAAAATAAAAGTCAAGCAATGTGGATGAACCGTTCTATAAAACAACTTCAAAAACCGATGATTACAGAGAAAACACACCAAACAGAGACGCGTCAAGCATCTCACCGTCTAATACTAGAACGCATAGAAACTTCTGATGACCTAATACTAAATCGACATAACGTGTTGCGGCTATGTCAATTGATTCCTAGTCTTCGTGCGATAACGTCTGAAGACTTAAAAATTGTAGAATTTCCGAATGAAAAAAAAACTGACGCTGTGATCTTACACTTACAGTCTAAGATTATAGCAGATGCACTACTGGATGCCGGTTCTGTACTGATGTCCTTAGGATTTGATATAACCAACGCCGATAATGTGCGGCTCGAAAACTCTCAAGAAAAGTCTCGTAGTAGACCACTGAATAATGCGAATAAAAGTCCTACGCAAGATCTGGTGAATAGCTCCGAGAATCAACCAAAGACAAGCCAAGTGTCTAGTCCGCCGAGAACATGGAATCCAGCAACTCATCAAGAGGGATGCGATCAGATAAGAATTACAGTTAATGGAGCGACAAATTCATCTATCACACGAAATAATGAAAGGAACCCTGGCAATACCGCAAACAAACACGATGATTGGTCCTGGTTGGCCAAAACTTTAAATGCTGATCCAATGGCATAACGCCAGGAATCGAGAAGTACCAATATATGTAATATAGGCTCTTGGAACACCAGAGGCTTTATGCATCTTTTTGAAACAACATGGGCCTCAGAATTGGACATTCTGTGTCTACAAGAAACATGGCTAACTCAAACTCCGTTGTTGGAAGGATTTGAAATTGCTATTAATCCCGCCATAAAACAAACACAGGGAAGGCCGATGGCCGGACTCCTCCTGGCGGTGAGGAAAGGTGTTGGATTCCGGATTCTCAACTCAGATAATCCCTCACCATTTATCCAGACCTCTACCATTGGCGTTCACCAGAAAGAAACAAACAAAGAAGTATGCCTGCACATTATCAACGTATATTGGAACCATAAACGCAACGAAGGGCGTAACTTTATCGATACTGTAACAACGTTGATCGATGAACTACTTACAAAGGAGCCACCGTCAGACCTAATTGTATGTGGAGATCTAAATTGTGTCTGTATTCCAGAGATTATACAAATTGAGGAAAAGAAGAGAGGAGACTGCAAACGAGAACAAGCGGCAGCTCAATGGTGTTTGGAATTAGAGCTTAGAGGCTTACACATGCTCAATGGGCAAACGGTTGGCGATATTCCAGCATGCCCTACATGGAGAAGAAAAAATCAAAAATCGGTCATTGATTACATATTTGTGACTGAAAATATCCACAAGAGAGTAACGAAATTGGAAGTCACTAAAATGCAACACAGCGACCACGATATGGTAAAATTATCAATGTACCACCCCGGTGCGTGCGAGCAGATCTGCTGGCCATTTGTGGTGTGTACTGGGTCTAGTAGAATTCGTCTACATCTCTTGGATTCTGAAGTAGCGGCTATCTCCAATGCCTTTCAACATACTGTCAAATCTCTGGAATACCAAAACCTTCTGTCTAATTTTGAGGAAAATAAACGTAAGCAAAAACACGCCGAGTTTCGCCCAAAACACAAATTTGACATTACCATTATGCAACGCAAAAGAGAAATGAGACAAGATCTAAGAAAACTTAAAGGTGCTCACATCGACAACCCAAAAGAGAGTATAAGAGCGATCAAGGCCAAATACCGAAATTGGCTTAAATCACATGCAGCAATTATGCATCAAAATGACGCAGAAGAAATGCTGCGAAAAATGACCAGTAAAAACTCAGCAGCATATTGGAAATTGATAAATAACTTTATGGCTCCACAGCAAGCTCTTCAAGCCATAGCAGTAACCGAAGTTGAGTGGTCAACCTTTTTCAAAAAACTATTTGGCAGTGACAAACACGTATCATCTTGGGTACCTACGATGGCAAACAAGTGGGACATTGCGTTTGAGAGAAGTGACATTTTGAATATAATCAAAAATGTACACGACTCTAGAGCGCCCGGCCCTGATGGCCTAACAAACTACACACTGAAAAAAACTCCAGCGCTATGGACGGAATTCTGTGTTACTCTGTTTGACCGAGTCATCGCGAGCCGATCAACTCCAAAGTCTTGGAAATGCGCAGTAGTTGTCCCAATCTTTAAAAAGGGAGACCGTTTGAATCCAAAAAATTATCGGCCCATAGCTCTGCTTGACGTGTTGGGAAAGATTTATGCTACCCTGTTGCAACAGAAATTGTTAAAATGGGCTAAAGATAACAACCATGTAGACCCCAGACAAGCAGGGTTTGTAAAGGGAGTGGGATGCGGCTTGAATCTGCTGATGTTGAACCTCATAAAGATGGAAGCAATCAGAACTAACACAAAGATCTACTTGGCGCTGATAGATTTGTCCCACGCGTTTGACAGCATAGACAGAGAGCTGTTATGGGAGAAACTCACTAGATGGAACTGCCCCCTAAGTCTAGTGGAAGCAATTCGAGAATTACACACGGATACCACTATACAGATCCGCTTGGACACTAAAGGCACGTTATCTGCTCCCATCAGTACACAAAAGCGTTTGAAACAAGGCTGCCCCTTGGCAGCAAGTATTTTCAACCTCTTTATATCTGATATAAATGAGGCATTCACTGGTGTAACAACATTTCCTCCGAAACTACACGGCTCGCCGATCAACTACTTGGTCTATGCTGACGATCTTATTCTAGTCGATCTGACTCCTATAGGTCTGCAAAGGAAACTAAATTGTCTCGACAGTTACACCACAGATAACGGCCTTAGAATCAACAAACAAAAATGCGAAATTTTAATCCTGGAAAAACTGCAAGGCCGCAGCACTCGACGGATAAAGAACAGATGGCGTCTTGGTAATGAACAGCTTCAGATTGTAAAAAACTCGACATATTTGGGTATGAAGATCAGTGCCAGTAGAAATGATGCACCTTGGGCAGAATTGGCTAAGAACAAATGCCGACAGATGGCTTGTCAAGCAATCCGAATAAATACAAAATTTGGAAAGTTCTCTCTAAAACCAGTAATAGAATTTTACCAACAAAAAGTGGTACCTGCTTTAATCTATGGAGGTGAAAACGCATTTGGCTGTTCTAGTGATCTGTGGAACTCACTTGAAAATATATTCTGGACGCGAGTTCTACAACTTCCTAAAGGTACCTCGACGGTTTGTCTCCGATATGAATTGGGCCTCATTTCAATAAATGCAAGAGTCAGCTGGAACCTATTGAATCTCTTTAGGAAAACAATGTTAAAAAACCCAGTGAGCCAATTTCAAATACTACATAGGCCTGATACTGCTAAAGAACACACGATTTTATTTCAATGGAACCTCCTTTGTGTAACACTCTTAAAGGGGTTTGACATTCCTGTTACAACGCTATCTGAGACGCCTGAGCTGGCAAAAACTAAAATCTGGAGAGCTGATTGGATTAAAACCTGCGACCTAAGAGCCAACTCAACTCTAATGCAAGAGGTCCCAGGAGAAGCCAAAGCATATCATCAGAGGCTCACTTATCTAACTCTGTTTCCAGATCACCATGCAAGATCCTTATATATGCAGTTTAGGCTAAACATGCTAAAAACAAAGGAGCATATGAACAGATGGGCGAATGGCGCGATGACCGATCTAAGGTGTAGCTTCTGTAACAAAGATAACGAGACCTTAAAACATCTAACGCTGTTCTGCCAATTCTTCCAACACCAAAGGCAAATCCACTTTGGAGGGCTGATTAATGAGCATCGATATATGATGGCTGATGATTGGTGGGCAGTGTTATTTGAGGGATCCAATAGAGCAGTTTTATTTGCACTAACAAATTTTCTTCGGGAAGTAAAAGCACGTCTAGACGATCAATATATAAATCTGGTGCAAGTAAAGTCCTGAACTCTTTGGTAGTTGCCATGATACTATTCCTCAATATGATATAATGGAAGTGTCAAATGAGCTGTTACGATGAAATGATAGAGGGAGGGAGAGAGAGAGGGAGGGAAGCAAATCAAATGAATTTTATATGTGATGTCCTTTTTGTCTTCTGTTTTTTAAAGGTTGAACAAACCAATAAAAATATATAAAAAAAAAAAAAAAAGAGAGATTAATCATTGGGGGTGCGAGGCATGTAAAATCTGGCCCAGCATTAAGTCTTTGTCTTCACCCTGGGGCGTATGTTGATATGGGCAGAGATGTCTCCTGCCACTGTACCCGGGGACGTCAGTTGGGGGTTGCTAGAGGTCGCATCTGCGACCTCTGAGGTCTCCCTTGCGACATCTGTGTTCTCCCTTGCAACCTCTTGAAAAAAGTTCTCTTTTTTTGTTTTTTTGGGGGGGTTTTGTAATGCAAGCTCCTAGGCTGTGGCCAGCACCATGTAGCTCTTTACTTCTGGAGTGGCTGGCTTTCTTGTTCAGGGCCGTTAAAAAAAATAAGAACAATAAGAACAGGAGTGCCAAAAGTCTAACACTTTCAGCACTGACCCTAAATAAGAAAGAATAGGAATACCAAATAATGTGTCTTTCTGGAATGCTATACAATAATTGCTAGACTCATTAAAGGTTTATTTCAGGCACACTTCAGGGGGTGAGTCACTGATTTAGTCTGTTCTTAAACGCCTCAACTCAGCCTTTCATCTTTCTGAGGTCGATAAATGAGTACCAACACATGTTGGGTGATATTGGGTGTATATTTTTACAATATAAAGCGCTTAAGCGTAAGTGCTATATAATAACACATCATTATTATTTGGTCATGGACTTCTGCTTGCATTCACAGTAATTTGGGAATATGGGCCTATACACTCTGATCTTAACAATACATATGGCGATCCATTCTTGTATGAAATGTACATCACATTATGTACATCACACTATAGTGATATTGTAACCATATTTTTCGTGGTGTACAATGCTATGTGATGCCACTTCCTGTTTCGTCAACGGGTGAAAGGTTGTGTTCCATCGCTTCCTGCGATATCACTTCAGGGTGGGGTCAAATGACATCACTTCCTGTGATGTCATCAGGGGGTCAAGGGTCGTGTGATTTCACTTCCGCTACCCCTGGCATTTTGGTGAAATGACGTCCCTTTGGGGTTGCTGCCTGTTAATGATTGTTTAAACACTCACTCTCTGCTCTCAAAGCTGTGAGATTTGTTGTGCTCTTGCTTACTCCCCATTCCAAGCCGCTTCTACCCCGCCGTACTGAGCATCGTTGCGCAGTCATGCCTCCTGCCTGCAACATTTTCAGTTGAGTGGGTGACAGCCCTGTTATCATTTGCCAGATACCTACTCCATTTACAGGAATTCTAATCAATTGCCTTTGCACTCACACATTTGCCGGGCATGGTTATCATTTGCACAGGTAATCAATCAGTTGCCATTCTTTGGCAATGACTGCCCAGGTCCCATAGCATTTGCCAGGATCAGAAGCTGGGCACGGCTAAGTGGGGCAGGGATGCTGCTGATAGGATATCCCAGCAGGTCCTTGTCCTACTCCAAACATTGAGACCTTGTAGAGGAAACCAAGAGGACAGATTGGTACACAGCGATTTGTTTGATGGGGGGCCTGCAAAAAAGGGAGGATGCCCAGGGGGTGTCCAAAGTTTAAGTTACCCATGGCGGGCCAGAGGGGTGCTGTGCTGCAATGTTGGGTTCATCTCCTCCCCGCAGGGTGATCCGACTCCCACAATTCAGAAGCCAGAAGACTCCTGAGATGTCAGCACACTGCAAAGTTGGAGTGATGTTATCAATTTGGGACTGGAGGGAAATACCTGTGCTGCCACCACAGGCTAAGAAGGGGAGGACCACGGATAGACTGCCTTCTTGCAGTCCTTTTGCTACAGCACTAGGACATGTAGTAATTTCAGGAGCCAAAGAACTGTTTTTGGCATTAGCCAGAGGAAGTCTTTGCTTATATTGTGCTATTACTCAGAATTCCACATCGGCTTATTATTTTACAGATTTCATATTCGTCCAATGAGAGTTCTTCATTCATGAAGCTCCAATTTTAAAAGGAAACTTAAAAAAGGTGTGGTCAGTACGGGGATCGAACCTGCGACGTTGGCTATTAGCACCACGCTCTAACCAACTGCGCTAATCGGCCATTAATACTCAAGATCACAGCAACAGCTACTAGTAGCCACTCTCAACAGAACAATGTTCTGAGTACATTCCCATTGAGCCCTTAGCGCCTGCTGTCAGCACATCGGAAGGCAACTTGCAGCCCAGGAGACGCGGCTGACAAGATGGAGCAGGTGGCATGCACTGGATAAGAGCATTTGCACAAGAATTCGTCTTTGGGCCAGTTACAACCACTTTTGGGAAGGCTTACTGCTGCCATGGACTGCTGCCATTATAGACTCCAGGCTCGAGGCTACATTATGAGGGGCAGCTGTCCTGGCCAAGCCTCAATGCCTAATGACTATAGAGTTGCTCCATATATAATACTAGTGCAATTTAGGTATTTTGCACCACAAAGTTATTTGCCACTTGGCTTACTTATGGCAACCTATTCTAAAGTCACTTCCAAGGTGACTCTAAGCAGTGCTTTAAGTGGGATTAGAAATTGAGGGGGGCTCTCGTTAGGGGGCGTGGCCTAGGCATGGGTGTGCTTAGTCCACGCCCCCATCAAGAGCCCCCTTCACCTAAGAGTTGGGGGCTGCTAAAAGAAGCAGAGCTGGGATGCACTGGCATTATTACCTTTAATGCACCCAGCCCCTCCTTTTAAACAAAAGAAGCGGCTAAGCGGAGCAAACGTGTGACCCCAGAATGCCACAGCTCACACCCAGCAGGCAGCCTTTTCATTCAAGGAGCCACATGCTGCAATGCTTTACCACAGGCTCCTTGAATGAAAGTGATGCCTGCTGCTGATGGCTCTGTACTCTGAAACAGGAGGAGGTCTGAAATGCCCAGCTCGCCTTTTGTTTCTGAGTAAATAGCCATCAGCCAGCGTGAGTAGCGCAGGGGCTTCATGCTGGGTGATGGCTATTTACTCAGAAACAAAAGGAGGCCTGGCAGTCCAGCCCTCCTCCTGTTTCAGAGTACAGAGCCACCAGGCAGCCCGCACTGGACGGTTGCACTTGCTGCTTGTAGGTGACAGCACTTCGGTTTAGAAAAAAAGAAAAGGCAATTACTTTTTTTCTAATCCGTAGTGCTGACACCTGCAGGCAGCTTGTGTAACCGTGCAGCCGCTGCACGGACGGCCTCAGGTGTCAGCATGGCTGGGGCTAGTCGGGGGTGAGTCCCCGGCAGGGCCCCGGCTTAGGAGCCTTTTCTGGAGACTGCCTGGGCTCGGCCCATGCTAGCCCCAGCCCACTTAAAGCTCTGCTTCTAAGTATCAAAGACTGATGATGCTCCTTGAAATGTCTTTTTTCCGGGAAGTCACTTCTGTCCGTGTATCTCACCAGGAACTGGATGTGTTGCCTGCAGGTTACATATAGATTGCTGTGCTAGGTGCATTAACCCACTAGGCGAGCTTATCAGGTGTCAAACCTGGGACTTGCAAGACACACATGCACACAAACACATGCTGCAAAAAACTGAACTTCCTCTGAGGCACCAGGTTGAATGTTGGTGCATGTCCCTTCCTTCATCTAGTATTACTTCCATTGGCCAATGGCAACCATTTTCCACCCCAATGTTGAGGATATTTAGTTTCACAAAGAGAGATTAATCATTGGGGGTGCGAGGCATGTAAAATCTGGCCCAGCATTAAGTCTTTGTCTTCACCCTGGGGCGTATATTGATATGGGCAGAGATGTCTCCTGCCACTGTACCCGGGACGTCAGTTGGGGGTCGCCAGAGGTCGCATCTGCGACCTCTGAGGTCTACCTTGCGACATCTGTGTTCTCCCTTGCAACCTCTTGAAAAAAGTTCTCTTTTTTGTTTTTTTGGGGGGGGTTTGTAATGCAAGCTCCTAGGCTGTGGCCAGCACCATGTAGCTCTTTACTTCTGGAGTGGCTGGCTTTCTTGTTCAGGGCCGTTAAAAAAAATAAGAACAATAAGAACAGGAGTGCCAAAAGTCTAACACTTTCAGCACTGACCCTAAATAAGAAAGAATAGGAATACCAAATAATGTGTCTTTCTGGAATGCTATACAATAATTGCTAGACTCATTAAAGGTTTATTTCAGCCACACTTCAGGGGGTGAGTCACTGATTTAGTCTGTTCCTAAACACCTCAACTCAGCCTTTCATCTTTCTGAGGTCGATAAATGAGTACCAACACATGTTGGGTGATATTGGGTGTATATTTTACCAATATAAAGCGCTTAAGCGTAAGTGCTATATAATAACACATCATTATCATTTGGTCATGGACTTCTGCTTGCATTCACAGTAATTTGGGAATGTGGGCCTATACACTCTGATCTTAACAATACATATGACGATCCATTCTTGTATGAAATGTACATCACATTATGTACATCACACTATAGTGATATTGTAACCATATTTTTCGTGGTGTACAATGCTATGTGATGCCACTTCCTGTTTCATCAACGGGTGAAAGGTTGTGTTCCATCGCTTCCTGCGATATCACTTCAGGGTGGGGTCAAATGACATCACTTCCTGTGATGTCATCAGGGGGTCAAGGGTCGTGTGATGTCACTTCCGCTACCCCTGGCATTTTGGTGAAATGACGTCCCTTTGGGGTTGCTGCCTGTTAATGATTGTTTAAACACTCACTCTCTGCTCTCAAAGCTGTGAGATTTGTTGTGCTCTTGCTTACTCCCCATTCCAAGCCGCTTCTACCCCGCCGTACTGAGCATCGTTGCGCAGTCATGCCTCCTGCCTGCAACATTTTCAGTTGAGTGGGTGACAGCCCTGTTATCATTTGCCAGATACCTACTCCATTTACAGGAATTCGAATCAATTGCCTTTGCACTCACACATTTGCCGGGCATGGGTATCATTTGCACAGGTAATCAATCAGTTGCCATTCTTTGGCAATGACTGCCCAAGTCCCATAGCATTTGCCAGGATCAGAAGCTGGGCACGGCTAAGTGGGGCAGGGATGCTGCTGATAGGATATCCCAGCAGGTCCTTGACCTATTCCAAACATTGAGACCTTGTAGAGGAAACCAAGAGGAAAGATTGGTACACAGCGATTTGTTTGATGGGGGGCCTGCAAAAAAGGGAGGATGCCCAGGGGGTGTCCAAAGTTTAAGTTACCCATGGCGGGCCAGAGGGGTGCTGTGCTGCAATGTTGGGCCCATCTCCTCCCCGCAGGGTGATCCGACTCCCACAATTCAGAAGCCAGAAGACTCCTGAGATGTCAGCACACTGCAAAGTTGGAGTGATGTTATCAATTTGGGACTGGAGGGAAATACCTGTGCTGCCACCACAGGCTAAGAAGAGGAGGACCACGGATAGACTGCCTTCTTGCAGCCCTTTTGCTACAGCACTAGGACATGTAGTCATTTCAGGAGCCAAAGAACTGTTTTTGGCATTAGCCAGAGGAAGTCTTTGCTTATATTGTGCTATTACTCAGAATTCCACATCGGCTTATTATTTTACAGATTTCATATTCGTCCAATGAGAGTTCTTCATTCATGAAGCTCCAATTTTAAAAGGAAACTTAAAAAAGGTGTGGTCAGTACGGGGATCGAACCTGCGACCTTGGCTATTAGCACCACGCTCCAACCAACTGAGCTAATCGGCCATTAATACTCAAGATCACAGCAACAGCTATTCGCAGCCACTCTCAACAGAACAATGTTCTGAGTACATTCCCATTGAGCCCTTAGCGCCTGCTGTCAGCACATCGGAAGGCAACTTGCAGCCCAGGAGACGCGGCTGACAAGATGGAGCAGGTGACATCTAGACCATTCTTTGGCATGCACTGGATAAGAGCATTTGCACAAGATGTCGTCTTTGGGCCAGTTACAACCACTTTTGGGAAGGCTTACTGCTGCCACGGACTGCTGCCATTATAGACTCCACGCTCGAGGCTACATTATGAGGGGCAGCTGTCCTGGCCAAGCCTCAATGCCTAATGACTATAGAGTTGCTCCATATATAATACTAGTCCAATTTAGGTATTTTGCACCACAAAGTTATTTGCCACTTGGCTTACTTATGGCAACCTATTCTAAAGTCACTTCCAAGGTGAATCTAAGCAGTGCTTTAAGTGGGATTAGAAATTGAGGGGGGCTCTCGTTAGGGGGCGTGGCCTAGGCATGGGTGTGCTTAGTCCACACCCCCATCAAGAACCCCCCTCACCTAAGAGTTGGGGGCTGCTAAAAGAAGCAGAGCTGGGATGCACTGGCATTATTACCTTTAATGCGCACAGCCCCTCCTTTTAAACAAAAGAAGCGGCTAAGCGGAGCAAAGGTGTGACCCCAGAATGCCACAGCACACACCCAGCAGGCAGCCTTTTCATTCAAGGAGCCACATGCTGCAATGCTTTACCACAGGCTCCTTGAATGAAAGTGATTCCTGCTGCTGATGGCTCTGTACTCTGAAACAGGAGGAGGTCTGAACTGCCCAGCTTGCCTTTTGTTTCTGAGTAAATAGCCATCAGCCAGCGTGAGTAGCGCAGGGGCTTCATGCTGGGTGATGGCTATTTACTCAGAAACAAAAGGAGGCCTGGCAGTCCAGCCCTCCTCCTGTTTCAGAGTACAGAGCCACCAGGCAGCCCGCACTGGACGGTTGCACCTGCTGCTTGCAGGTGACAGCACTTCGGTTTAGAAAAAAAGAAAAGGCAATTACTTTTTTTCTAATCCGTAGTGCTGACACCTGCAGGCAGCTTGTGTAACCGTGCAGCCGCTGCACGGGCGGCCTCAGGTGTCAGCATGGCTGGGGCTAGTCGGGGGTGAGTCCCCGGCAGGGCCCCGGCTTAGGAGCCTTTTCTGGAGACTGCCGGATCTCGGCCCATGCTAGCCGCAGCCCACTTAAAGCTCTGCCTCTAAGTATCAAAGACTGATGATGCTCCTTGAAATGTCTTTTTTCCGGGAAGTCACTTCTGTCCGTGTATCTCACCAGGAACTGGATGTGTTGCCTGCAGGTTACATATAGATTGCTGTGGTAGGTGCATTAACCCACTAGGCGAGCTTATCAGGTGTCAAACCTGGGACTTGCAAGACACACATGCACACAAACACATGCTGCAAAAAACTGGACTTCCTCTGAGGCATCAGGTTGAATGTTGGTGCATGTCCCTTCCTTCATCTAGTATTACTTCCATTGGCCAATGGCAACCATTTTCCACCCCAATGTTGAGGATATTTAGTTTCACAAAGAGAGATTAATCATTGGGTTGCGAGGCATGTCAAATCTGGCCCAGCATTAAGTCTTTGTCTTCACCCTGGGGCGTATGTTGATATGGGCAGAGATGTCTCCTGCCACTGGACGTCAGTTGGGGGTTGCTAGAGGTCGCATCTGCGACCTCTGAGGTCTCCCTTGCGACATCTGTGTTCTCCCTTGCAACCTCTTGAAAAAACTTCTCTTTTTTTTATTTTTTGGGGGGGTTTTGTAATGCAAGCTCCTAGGCTGTGGCCAGCACCATGTAGCTATTTACTACCTGGAGTGGCTGGCTTTCTTGTTCAGGGCCGTTAAAAAAAATAAGAAAAATAAGAACAGGAGTGCCAAAAGTCTAACACTTTCAGCACTGACCCTAAATAAGAAAGAATAGGAATACCAAATAATGTGTCTTTCTGGAATGCTATATAATCATTGCTAGACTCATTAAAGGTTTATTTCAGGCACTTCAGGGGGTGAGTCACTGATTTAGTCTGTTCTTAAACGCCTCAACTCAGCCTTTCATCTTTCTGAGGTCGATAAATGAGTACCAACACATGTTGGGTGATATTGGGTGTATATTTTTACAATATAAAGCGCTTAAGCGTAAGTGCTATATAATAACACATCATTATCATTTGGTCATGGACTTCTGCTTGCATTCACAGTAATTTGGGAATATGGGCCTATACACTCTGATCTTAACAATACATATGGCGATCCATTCTTGTATGAAATGTACATAACACTATAGTGATATTGTAACCATATTTTTCGTGGTGTACAATGCTATGTGATGCCACTTCCTGTTTCGTCAACGGGTGAAAGGTTGTGTTCCATCGCTTCCTGCGATATCACTTCAGGGTGGGGTCAAATGACATCACTTCCTGTGATGTCATCAGGGGGACAAGGGTCGTGTGATGTCACTTCCGCTACCCCTGGCATTTTGGTGAAATGACGTCCCTTTGGTGTTGCTGCCTGTTAATGATTGCTTAAACACTCTCTGCTCTCAAAGCTGTGAGATTTGTTGTGCGCTTGCTTACTCCCATTCCAAGCCGCTTCTACCCCGCCGTACTGAGTATCGTTGCGCAGTCATGCCTCCTGCCTGCAACATTTTCAGTTGAGTGGGTGACAGCCCTGTTATCATTTGCCAGATGCCTTCTCCATTTACAGGAATTCTAATCAATTGCCTTTGCACGCACACATTTGCCGGGCATGGTTATCATTTGCACAGGTAATCAATCAGTTGCCATTCTTTGGCAATGACTGCCCAGGTCCCATAGCATTTGCCAGGATCAGAAGCTGGGCACGGCTAAGTGGGGCAGGGATGCTGCTGATAGGATATCCCAGCAGGTCCTCGACCTATTCCAAACAATGAGACCTTGTAGAGGATACCAAGAGGAAAGATTGGTACACAGCGATTTGATTGATGGGGGACCTGCAAAAAAGGGGGGATCCTCAGGGGGTGTCCAAAGTTTAAGTTACCCATGGCGGGCCAGAGGGGTGCTGTGCTGCGATGTTGGGCCCATCTCCTCCCCGCAGGGTTATCCGACTCCCACAATTCAGAAGCCAGAAGACTCCTGAGATGTCAGCACACTGCAAAGTTGGAGTGATGTTATCAATTTGGGACTGGCGGGAAATACCTGTGCTGCCACCGCCGGCTAAGAAGAGGAGGACCACGGATAGACTGCCTTCTTGCAGTCCTTTTGCTACAGCACTAGGACATGTAGTCATTTCAGGAGCCAAAGAACTGTTTTTGGCATTAGCCAGAGGACGTCTTTGCTTATATTGTGCTATTACTCAGAATTCCACATCGGCTTATTATTTTACAGATTTCATATTCGTCCAATGAGAGTTCTTCATTCATGACGCTCCAATTTTAAAAGGAAACTTAAAAAAGGTGTGGCCAGTACGGGGATCGAACCCGCGACCTTGGCGTTATTAGCACCACGCTCTAACCAACTGAGCTAACCGGCCATTAATACTCAAGATCACAGCAACAGCTACTAGCAGCCACTGTCAACAGAACAATGTTCTTAGTACATTCCCATTCAGCCCTTAGCGCCTGCTGTCAGCACATCGGAAGGCAACTTGCAGCCCAGGAGACGCGCCTGACAAGATGGAGCAGGTGACATCTAGACCATTCTTTGGCATGCACTGGATAAGAGCATTTGCACAAGATGTCGTCTTTGGGCCAGTTACAACCACTTTTGGGAAGGCTTACTGCTGCCACGGACTGCTGCCATTATAGACTCCACGCTCAAGGCTACATTATGAGGGGCAGCTGTCCTGGCCAATCCTCAATGCCTAATGACTATAGAGTTTCTCCATATATAATACTAGTCCAATTTAGGTATTTTGCACCACAAAGTTATTTGCCACTTGGCTTACTTATGGCAACCGATTCTAAAGTCACTTCCAAGGTGACTCTAAGCAGTGCTTTAAGTGGGATTAGAAATTGAGGGGGGCTCTTGTTAGGGGGCGTGGCCTAGGCATGGGTGTGCTTAGTCCACGCCCCCATCAAGAACCCCCCTCACCTAAGAGTTGGGGGCTGCTAAAAGAAGCAGAGCTGGGATGCACTGGCATTATTACCTTTAATGCGCACAGCCCCTCCTTTTAAACAAAAGAAGCGGCTAAGCGGAGCAAAGGTGTGACCCCAGAAAGCCACAGCACACACCCAGCAGGCAGCCTTTTCATTCAAGGAGCCACATGCTGCAATGCTTTACCACAGGCTCCTTGAATGAATGTGATGCCTGCTGCTGATGGCTCTGTACTCTGAAACAGGAGGAGGTCTGAACTGCCCAGCTTGCCTTTTGTTTCTGAGTAAATAGCCATCAGCCAGCGTGAGTAGCGCAGGGGCTTCATGCTGGGTGATGGCTATTTACTCAGAAACAAAAGGAGGCCTGGCAGTCCAGCCCTCCTCCTGTTTCAGAGTACAGAGCCACCAGGCAGCCCGCACTGGACGGTTGCACCTGCTGCTTGCAGGTGACAGCACTTCGGTTTAGAAAAAAAGAAAAGGCAATTACTTTTTTTCTAATCCGTAGTGCTGACACCTGCAGGCAGCTTGTGTAACCGTGCAGCCGCTGCACGGGCGGCCTCAGGTGTCAGCATGGCTGGGGCTAGTCGGGGGTGAGTCCCCGGCAGGGCCCCGGTTTAGGAGCCTTTTCTGGAGACTGCCGGATCTCGGCCCATGCTAGCCCAAGCCCACTT
Organism: Ambystoma mexicanum; assembly: GCF_040938575.1. Lineage (NCBI taxonomy): Eukaryota > Metazoa > Chordata > Amphibia > Caudata > Ambystomatidae > Ambystoma > Ambystoma mexicanum. The sequence goes on along the minus strand of NC_090921.1, from coordinate 3,615,632 downwards.
AAAGCTCTGCCTCTAAGTATCAAAGACTGATGATGCTCCTTGAAATGTCTTTTTTCCGGGAAGTCACTTCTGTCCGTGTATCTCACCAGGAACTGGATGTGTTGCCTGCAGGTTACATATAGATTGCTGTGGTAGGTGCATTAACCCACTAGGCGAGCTTATCAGGTGTCAAACCTGGGACTTGCAAGACACACATGCACACAAACACATGCTGCAAAAAACTGGACTTCCTCTGAGGCATCAGGTTGAATGTTGGTGCATGTCCCTTCCTTCATCTAGTATTACTTCCATTGGCCAATGGCAACCATTTTCCACCCCAATGTTGAGGATATATAGTTTCACAAAGAGAGATTAATCATTGGGGGTGCGAGGCATGTAAAATCTGGCCCAGCATTAAGTCTTTTTCTTCACCCTGGGGCGTATGTTGATATGGGCAGAGATGTCTCCTGCCACTGTACCCGGGGACGTCAGTTGGGGGTTGCTAGAGGTCGCATCTGCGACCTCTGAGGTCTCCCTTGCGACATCGGTGTTCTCCCTGGCAACCTCTTGAAAAAAGTTCCCTTTTTTTGTTTTTTTGGGGGGGTTTTGTAATGCAAGCTCCTAGGCTGCGGCCAGCACCATGTAGCTCTTTACTTCTGGAGTGGCTGGCTTTCTTGTTCAGGGCGGTTAAAAAAAATAAGAAAAATAAGAACAGGAGTGCCAAAAGTCTAACACTTTCAGCACTGACCCTAAATAAGAAAGAATAGGAATACCAAATAATGTGTCTTTCTGGAATGCTATACAATCATTGCTAGACTCATTAAAGGTTTATTTCAGGCCCACTTCAGGGGGTCAGTCACTGATTTAGTCTGTTCTTAAACGCCTCAACTCAACCTTTCATCTTTCTCGGGTCGATAAATGAGTACCAACACATGTTGGGTGATATTGGGTGTATATTTTTACAATATAAAGCGCTTAAGCGTAAGTGCTACATAATAACACATTATTATCATTTGGTCATGGACTTCTGCTTGCATTCACAGTAATTTGGTAATATGGGCCTATACACTCTGATCTTAACAATACATATGGCGATCCATTCTTGTATGAAATGTACATTGCATTATTTACATCACACTATAGTGATATTGTAACTATATTTTTTGTGGTGTACAATGCTATGTGATGCCACTTGCTGTTTCGTCAACGGGTGAAAGGTTGTGTTCCATCGCTTCCTGCGATATCACTTCAGGGTGGGGTCAAATGACATCACTTCCTGTGATGTCATCAGGGGGTCAAGGGTCGTGTGATGTCACTTCCGCTACCCCTGGCATTTTGGTGAAATGACGTCCCTTTGGTGTTGCTGCCTGTTAATGATTGCTTAAACACTCTCTGCTCTCAAAGCTGTGAGATTTGTTGTGCTCTTGCTTACTCCCCTTTCCAAGCCGCTTCTACCCCGCCGTACTGAGCATCGTTGCGCAGTCATGCCTCCTGCCTGCAACATTTTCAGTTGAGTGGGTGACAGCCCTGTTATCATTTGCCAGATACCTTCTCCATTTACAGGAATTCTAATCAATTGCCTTTGCACTCACACATTTGCCGGGCCTGGTTATCATTTGCACAGGTAATCAATCAGTTGCCATTCTTTGGCAATGACTGCCCAGGTCCCATAGCATTTGCCAGGATCAGAAGCTGGGCACGGCTAAGTGGGGCAGGGATGCTGCTGATAGGATATCCCAGCAGGTCCTTGACCTATTCCAAACAATGAGACCTTGTAGAGGATACCAAGTGGAAAGATTGGTACACAGCGATTTGATTGATGGGGGCCTGTGAAAAAGGGGGGATGCCCAGGGGGTGTCCAAAGTTTAAGTTACCCATGGCGGGCCAGAGGGGTACTGTGCTGCGATGTTGGGCCCATCTCTTCCCCGCAGGGTGATCCGACTCCCACAATTCAGAAGCCAGAAGACTCCTGAGATGTCAGCACACTGCAAACTTGGAGTGATGTTATCAATTTGGGACTGGAGGGAAATACCTGTGCTGCCACCACCGGCTAAGAAGAGGAGGACCACGGATAGACTGCCTTCTTGCAGTCCTTTTGCTACAGCACTAGCTTTTGCTACGCCCCCATCAAGAGCCCCCCTCGCCTAAGAGTTGGGGGCTGCTAAAAGAAGCAGAGCTGGGATGCACTGGCATTATTACCTCTAATGCGCCCAGCCCCTCCTTTTAAACAAAAGAAGCGGCTAAGCGGAGCAAAGGTGTGACACCAGTATGCCACAGCTCACACCCAGCAGGCAGCCTTTTCATTCAAGGAGCCACATGCTGCAATGCTTTACCACAGGCTCCTTGAATGAAAGTGATGCCTGCTGCTGATGGCTCTGTACTCTGAAACAGGAGGAGGTCTGAACTGCCCAGCTCGTCTTTTGTTTCTGAGTAAATAGCCATCAGCCAGCGTGAGTAGCGCAGGGGCTTCATGCTGGGTGATGGCTATTTACTCAGAAACAAAAGGAGGCCTGGCAGTCCAGCCCTCCTCCTGTTTCAGAGTACAGAGCCACCAGGCAGCCCGCACTGGATGGTTGCACCTGCTGCTTGCAGGTGACAGCACTTCGGTTTAGAAAAAAAGAAAAGGCAGTTACTTTTTTTCTAAACCGTAGTGCTGACACCTGCAGGCAGCTTGTGTAACCGTGCAGCCGCTGCACGGGCGGCCTCAGGTGTCAGCATGGCTGGGGCTAGTCGGGGGTGAGTCCCCGGCAGGGCCCCGGTTTAGGAGCCTTTTCTGGAGACTGCCGGGGCTCGGCCCATGCTAGCCCCAGCCCACTTAAAGCTCTGCCTCTAAGTATCAAAGACTGATGATGCTCCTTGAAATGTCTTTTTTCCAGGAAGTCACTTCTGTCCCTGTATCTCACCAGGAACTGGATGTGTTGCCTGCAGGTTACATATAGATTGCTGTGGTAGGTGCATTAACTCACTAGGCGAGCTTATCAGGTGTCAAACCTGGGACTTGCAAGACACACATGCACACAAACACATGCTGCAAAAAACTGGACTTCCTCTGAGGCATCAGGTTGAATGTTGGTGCATGTCCCATCCTTCATCTAGTATTACTTCCATTGGCCAATGGCAACAATTTTCCACCCCAATGTTGAGGATATTTAGTTTCACAAAGAGAGATTAATCATTGGGGGTGCGAGGCATGTACAATCTGGCCCAGCATTAAGTCTTTGTCTTCACCCTGGGGCGTATGTTGATATGGGCAGAGATGTCTCCTGCCACTGTACCCGGGGACGTCAGTTGGGGGTTGCTAGAGGTCGCATCTGCGACCTCTGAGGTCTCCCTTGCGACATCTGTGTTCTCCCTTGCAACCTCTTGAAAAAAGTTCCCTTTTTTTGTTTTTTTGGGGGGGTTTTGTAATGCAAGCTCCTAGGCTGCGGCCAGCACCATGTAGCTCTTTACTTCTGGAGTGGCTGGCTTTCTTGTTCAGGGCGGTTAAAAAAAATAAGAAAAATAAGAACAGGAGTGCCAAAAGTCCAACACTTTCAGCACTGACCCTAAATAAGAAAGAATAGGAATACCAAATAATGTGTCTTTCTGGAATGCTATACAATCATTGCTAGACTCATTAAAGGTTTATTTCAGGCCCACTTCAGGGGGTGAGTCACTGATTTAGTCTGTTCTTAAACGCCTCAACTCAACCTTTCATCTTTCTCGGGTCGATAAATGAGTACCAACACATGTTGGGTGATATTGGGTGTATATTTTTACAATATAAAGCGTTTAAGCGTAAGTGCTATATAATAACACATCATTATCATTTGGTCATGGACTTCTGCTTGCATTCACAGTAATTTGGGAATATGGGCCTATACACTCTGATCTTAACAATACATATGGCTTTCCATTCTTGTATGAAATGTACATCACATTATGTACATCACACTATAGTGATATTGTAACCATATTTTTCGTGGTGTACAATGCTATGTGATGCCACTTCCTGTTTCGTCAACGGGTGAAAGGTTGTGTTCCATCGCTTCCTGCGATATCACTTCAGGGTGGGGTCAAATGACATCACTTCCTGTGATGTCATCAGGGGGTCAAGGGTCGTGTGATTTCACTTCCGCTACCCCTGGCATTTTGGTGAAATGACGTCCCTTTGGGGTTGCTGCCTGTTAATGATTGTTTAAACACTCACTCTCTGCTCTCAAAGCTGTGAGATTTGTTGTGCTCTTGCTTACTCCCCATTCCAAGCCGCTTCTACCCCGCCGTACTGAGCATCGTTGCGCAGTCATGCCTCCTGCCTGCAACATTTTCAGTTGAGTGGGTGACAGCCCTGTTATCATTTGCCAGATACCTACTCCATTTACAGGAATTCTAATCAATTGCCTTTGCACTCACACATTTGCCGGGCATGGTTATCATTTGCACAGGCAATCAATCAGTTGCCATTCTTTGGCAATGACTGCCCAGGTCCCATAGCATTTGCCAGGATCAGAAGCTGGGCACCGCTAAGTGGGGCAGGGATGCTGCTGATAGGATATCCCAGCAGGTCCTTGTCCTACTCCAAACATTGAGACCTTGTAGAGGAAACCAAGAGGAAAGATTGGTACACAGCGATTTGTTTGATGGGGGGCCTGCAAAAAAGGGAGGATGCCCAGGGGGTGTCCAAAGTTTAAGTTACCCATGGCGGGCCAGAGGGGTGCTGTGCTGCAATGTTGGGTTCATCTCCTCCCCGCAGGGTGATCCGACTCCCACAATTCAGAAGCCAGAAGACTCCTGAGATGTCAGCACACTGCAAAGTTGGAGTGATGTTATCAATTTGGGACTGGAGGGAAATACCTGTGCTGCCACCACAGGCTAAGAAGAGGAGGACTACGGATAGACTGCCTTCTTACAGCCCTTTTGCTACAGCACTAGGACATGTAGTCATTTCAGGAGCCAAAGAACTGTTTTTGGCATTAGCCAGAGGAAGTCTTTGCTTATATTGTGCTATTACTCAGAATTCCACATCGGCTTATTATTTTACATATTTCATATTCGTCCAATGAGAGTTCTTCATTCATGAAGCTCCAATTTTAAAAGGAAACTTAAAAAGGTGTGGCCAGTACGGGGATCGAACCCGCGACCTTGGCGTACGCTCTAACCAACTGAGCTAACCGGCCATTAATACTCACGTACAAAGCAACAGCTACTAGCATCCACTGTCAACAGAACAATGTTCTTAGTACATTCCCATTGAGCCCTTAGCACCTGCGGTCAGCACATGGGAAGGCAACTTGCAGCCCAGGAGACGCGCCTGACAAGATGGAGCAGGTGACATCTAGACCATTCTTTGGCATGCACTGGATAAGAGCATTTGCACAAGATGTCATCTTTGGGCCAGTTACAACCACTTTTGGGAAGGCTTACTGCTGCCACGGACTGCTGCCATTATAGACTCCACCCTCGAGGCTACATTATGAGGGGCAGCTGTCCTGGCCAAGCCTCAATGCCTAATGACTATAGAGTTGCTCCATATATAGTACTAGTGCAATTTAGGTACTTTGCACCACAAAGTTACTTGCCACTTGGCTTACTTATAGCAACCTATTCTAAAGTCACTTCCAAGGTGACTCTAAGCAGTGCTTTAAGTGTGATTAGAAATTGAGGGGGGCTCTCGTTAGGGGGTGTGGCCTAGGCATGGGTGTGCTTAGTCCACGCCCCCATCAAGAGCCCCCCTCGCCTAAGAGGTGGGGGCTGCTAAAAGAAGCAGAGCTGGGGTGCACTGGCATTATTACCTTTAATGCGCCCAGCCCCTCCTTTTAAACAAAAGAAGCGACTAAGCGGAGCAAAGGTGTGACACCAGTATGCCACAGCTCACACCCAGCTGGCAGCCTTTTCATTCAAGGAGCTACATGCTGCAATGCTTTACCACAGGCTCCTTGAATCAAAGTGATGCCTCCTGCTGATGGCTCTGTACTCTGAAACAGGAGGAGGTCTGAGCTGCCCAGCTCGCCTTTTGTTTCTGAGTAAATAGCCATCAGCCAGTGTGAGTAGCGCAGGGGCTTCATGCTGGGTGATGGCTATTTACTCAGAAACAAAAGGAGGCCTGGCAGTCCAGCCCTCCTCCTGTTTCAGAGTACAGAGCCACCAGGCAGCCCGCACTGGACGGTTGCACCTGCTGCTTGCAGGTGACAGCACTTCGGTTTAGAAAAAAAGAAAAGGCAATTACTTTTTTTCTAATCCGTAGTGCTGACACCTGCAGGCAGCTTGTGTAACCGTGCAGCCGCTGCACGGGCGGCCTCAGATGTCAGCATGGCTGGGGCTAGTCGGGGGTGAGTCCCCGGCAGGGCCCCGGCTTAGGAGCCTTTTCTGGAGACTGCCGGATCTCGGCCCATGCTAGCCCCAGCCCACTTAAAGCTCTGCCTCTAAGTATCAAAGACTGATGATGCTCCTTGAAATGTCTTTTTTCCGGGAAGTCACTTCTGTCCGTGTATCTCACCAGGAACTGGATGTGTTGCCTGCAGGTTACATATCGATTGCTGTGGTAGGTGCATTAACCAACTAGGCGAGCTTATCAGGTGTCAAACCTGGGACTTGCAAGGCACACATGCACACAAACACATGCTGCAAAAAACTGGACTTCCTCTGAGGCATCAGGTTGAATGTTGGTGCATGTCCCTTCCTTCATCTAGTATTACTTCCATTGGCCAATGGCAACCATTTTCCACCCCAATGTTGAGGATATTTAGTTTCACAAAGAGAGATTAATCATTGGGGGTGCGAGGCATGTAAAATCTGGCCCAGCATTAAGTCTTTGTCTTCACCCTGGGGCGTATGTTGATATGGGCAGAGATGTCTCCTGCCACTGTACCCGGGGACGTCAGTTGGGGGTTGCTAGAGGTCGCATCTGCAACCTCTGAGGTCTCCCTTGCGACATCTGTGTTCTCCCTTGCAACCTCTTGAAAAAAGTTCTCTTTTTTTGTTTTTTTGGGGGGGTTTTGTAATGCAAGCTCCTAGGCTGTGGCCAGCACCATGTAGCTCTTTACTTCTGGAGTGGCTGGCTTTCTTGTTCAGGGCCGTTAAAAAAAATAAGAACAATAAGAACAGGAGTGCCAAAAGTCTAACACTTTCAGCACTGACCCTAAATAAGAAAGAATAGGAATACCAAATAATGTGTCTTTCTGGAATGCTATACAATCATTGCTAGACTCATTAAAGGTTTATTTCAGGCACACTTCAGGGGGTGAGTCACTGATTTAGTCTGTTCTTAAACGCCTCAACTCAGCCTTTCATCTTTCTGAGGTCGATAAATGAGTACCAACACATGTTGGGTGATATTGGGTGTATATTTTTACAATATAAAGCGCTTAAGCGTAAGTGCTATATAATAACACATCATTATCATTTGGTCATGGACTTCTGCTTGCATTCACAGTAATTTGGGAATATGGGCCTATATACTCTGATCTTAACAATACATATGGCGTTCCATTCTTGTATGAAATGTACATCACATTATGTACATCACACTATAGTGATATTGTAACCATATTTTTCGTGGTGTACAATGCTATGTGATGCCACTTGCTGTTTCGTCAACGGGTGAAAGGTTGTGTTCCATCGCTTCCTGCGATATCACTTCAGGGTGGGGTCAAATGACATCACTTCCTGTGATGTCATCAGGGGGTCAAGGGTCGTGTGATGTCACTTTCGCTACCCCTGGCATTTTGGTGAAATGACGTCCCTTTGGTGTTGCTGCCTGTTAATGATTGTTTAAACACTCACTCTCTGCTCTCAAAGCTGTGAGATTTGTTGTGCTCTTGCTTACTCCCATTCCAAGCCGCTTCTACCCCGCCGTACTGAGCATCGTTGCGCAGTCATGCCTCCTGCCTGCAACATTTTCAGTTGAGTGGGTGACAGCCCTGTTATCATTTGCCAGATGCCTTCTCCATTTACAGGAATTGTAATCAATTGCCTTTGCACTCACACATTTGCCGGGCATGGTTATCATTTGCACAGGTAATCAATCAGTTGCCATTCTTTGGCAATGACTGCCCAGGTCCCATAGCATTTGCCGGGATCAGAAGCTGGGCACGGCTAAGTGGGGCAGGGATGCTGCTGATAGGATATCCCAGCAGGTCCTTGACCTATTCCAAACAATGAGACCTTGTAGAGGAAACCAAGAGGAAAGATTGGTACACAGCGATTTGATTGATGGGGGGCCTGCAAAAAAGGGGGGATTCTCAGGGGGTGTCCAAAGTTTAAGTTACCCATGGCGGGCCAGAGGGGTGCTGTGCTGCGATGTTGGGCCCATCTCCTCCCCGCAGGGTGATCCGACTCCCACAATTCAGAAGCCAGAAGACTCCTGAGATGTCAGCACACTGCAAACTTGGAGTGATGTTATCAATTTGGGACTGGCGGGAAATACCTGTGCTGCCACCGCCGGCTAAGAAGAGCAGGACCACGGATAGACTGCCTTCTTGCAGTCCTTTTGCTACAGCACTAGGACATGTAGTCATTTCAGGAGCCAAAGAACTGTTTTTGGCATTAGCCAGAGGACGTCTTTGCTTATATTGTGCTATTACTCAGAATTCCACATCGGCTTATTATTTTACAGATTTCATATTCGTCCAATGAGAGTTCTTCATTCATGACGCTCCAATTTTAAAAGGAAACTTAAAAGGGTGTGGCCAGTACTGGGATCGAACCCGCGACCTTGGCGTTATTAGCACCACGCTCTAACCAACTGAGCTAACCGGCCATTAAAACACACGGTCACAGCAACAGCTACTAGCAGCCGCTGTCAGCAGAAAAATGTTCTTAGTACATTCCTATTGAGCCCTTAGCGCCTACAGTCAGCACATGGGAAGGCGACTTGCAGCCCATGAGACGCGCCTGACCAGATGGAGCAGGTGACATCTAGACCATTCTTTGGCATGCACTGGATAAGAGCATTTGCACAAGATGTCGTCTTTGGGCCAGTTAAAACCACTTTTGGGAAGGCTTACTGCTGCCACGGACTGCTGCTATTATAGACTCCACGCTCGAGGCTACATTATGAGGGGCAGCTGTCCTGGCCAAGCTTCAATGCCTAATGACTATAGAGTTGCTCCATATATAATACTAGTCCAATTTAGGTATTTTGCACCACAAAGTTATTTGCCACTTGGCTTACTTATGGCAACCTATTCTAAAGTCACTTCCAAGGTGACTCTAAGCAGTGCTTTAAGTGGGATTAGAAATTGAGGGGGGCTCTCGTTAGGGGGCGTGGCCTAGGCATGGGTGTGCTTAGTCCACGCCCCCATCAAGAACCCCCCTCACCTAAGAGTTGGGGGCTGCTAAAAGAAGCAGAGCTGGGATGCACTGGCATTATTACCTTTAATGCGCACAGCCCCTCCTTTTAAACAAAAGAAGCGGCTAAGCGGAGCAAAGGTGTGACCCCAGAATGCCACAGCACACACCCAGCAGGCAGCCTTTTCATTCAAGGAGCCACATGCTGCAATGCTTTACCACAGGCTCCTTGAATGAAAGTGATGCCTGCTGCTGATGGCTCTGTACTCTGAAACAGGAGGAGGTCTGAACTGCCCAGCTTGCCTTTTGTTTCTGAGTAAATAGCCATCAGCCAGCGTGAGTAGCGCAGGGGCTTCATGCTGGGTGATGGCTATTTACTCAGAAACAAAAGGAGGCCTGGCAGTCCAGCCCTCCTCCTGTTTCAGAGTACAGAGCCACCAGGCAGCCCGCACTGGACGGTTGCACCTGCTGCTTGCAGGTGACAGCACTTTGGTTTAGAAAAAAAGAAAAGGCAATTACTTTTTTTCTAATCCGTAGTGCTGACACCTGCAGGCAGCTTGTGTAACCGTGCAGCCGCTGCACGGGCGGCCTCAGGTGTCAGCATGGCTGGGGCTAGTCGGGGGTGAGTCCCCGGCAGGGCCCCGGCTTAGGAGCCTTTTCTGGAGACTGCAGGATCTCGGCCCATGCTAGCCCCAGCCCACTTAAAGCTCTGCCTCTAAGTATCAAAGACTGATGATGCTCCTTGAAATGTCTTTTTTCCGGGAAGTCACTTCTGTCCGTGTATCTCACCAGGAACTGGATGTGTTGCCTGCAGGTTACATATCGATTGCTGTGGTAGGTGCATTAACCCACTAGGCGAGCTTATCAGGTGTCAAACCTGGGACTTGCAAGACACACATGCACACAAACACATGCTGCAAAAAACTGGACTTCCTCTGAGGCATCAGGTTGAATGTTGGTGCATGTCCCTTCCTTCATCTAGTATTACTTCCATTGGCCAATGGCAACCATTTTCCACCCCAATGTTGAGGATATTTAGTTTCACAAAGAGAGATTAATCATTGGGGGTGCGAGGCATGTAAAATCTGGCCCAGCATTAAGTCTTTGTCTTCACCCTGGGGCGTATGTTGATATGGGCAGAGATGTCTCCTGCCACTGTACCCGGGGACGTCAGTTGGGGGTTGCTAGAGGTCGCATCTGCGACCTCTGAGGTCTCCCTTGCGAAATCTGTGTTCTCCCTTACAACCTCTTGAAAAAAGTTCTCTTTTTTTGTTTTTTTGGGGGGGTTTTGTAATGCAAGCTCCTAGGCTGTGGCCAGCACCATGTAGCTCTTTACTTCTGGAGTGGCTGGCTTTCTTGTTCAGGGCCGTTAAAAAAAATAAGAAAAATAAGAACAGGAGTGCCAAAAGTCTAACACTTTCAGCACTGACCCTAAATAAGAAAGAATAGGAATACCAAATAATGTGTCTTTCTGGAATGCTATACAATCATTGCTAGACTCATTAAAGGTTTATTTCAGGCACACTTCAGGGGGTGAGTCACTGATTTAGTCTGTTCTTAAACGCCTCAACTCAGCCTTTCATCTTTCTGAGGTCGATAAATGAGTACCAACACATGTTGGGTGATATTGGGTGTATATTTTTACAATATAAAGCGCTTAAGCGTAAGTGCTATATAATAACACATCATTATCATTTGGTCATGGACTTCTGCTTGCATTCACAGTAATTTGGGAATATGGGCCTATACACTCTGATCTTAACAATACATATGGCAATCCATTCTTGTATGAAATGTACATCACATTATGTACATCACACTATAGTGATATTGTAACCATATTTTTCGTGGTGTACAATGCTATGTGATGCCACTTGCTGTTTCGTCAACGGGTGAAAGGTTGTGTTCCATCGCTTCCTGCGATATCACTTCAGGGTGGGGTCAAATGACATCACTTCCTGTGATGTCATCAGGGGGGTCAAGGGTCGTGTGATGTCACTTCCGCTACCCCTGGCATTTTGGTGAAATGACGTCCCTTTGGTGTTGCTGCCTGTTAATGATTGCTTAAACACTCTCTCCTCTCAAAGCTGTGAGATTTGTTGTGCTCTTGCTTACTCCCCATTCCAAGCCGCTTCTACCCCGCCGTACTGAGCATCGTTGCGCAGTCATGCCTCCTGCCTGCAACATTTTCAGTTGAGTGGGTGACAGCCCTGTTATCATTTGCCAGATGCCTTCTCCATTTACAGGAATTCTAATCAATTGCCTTTGCACTCACACATTTGCCGGGCATGGTTATCATTTGCACAGGTAATCAATCAGTTGCCATTCTTTGGCAATGACTGCCCAGGTCCCATAGCATTTGTCAGGATCAGAAGCTGGGCACGGCTAAGTGGGGCAGGGATGCTGCTGATAGGATATCCCAGCAGGTCCTTGACCTATTCCAAACAATGAGACCTTGTAGAGGAAACCAAGAGGAAAGATTGGTACACAGCGATTTGATTGATGGGGGGCCTGCAAAAAAGGGGGGATTCTCAGGGGGTGTCCAAAGTTTAAGTTACCCATGGCGGGCCAGAGGGGTGCTGTGCTGCGATGTTGGGCCCATCTCCTCCCCGCGGGTGATCCGACTCCCCCAATTCAGAAGCCAGAAGACTCCTGAGATGTCAGCACACTGCAAACTTGGAGTGATGTTATCAATTTGGGACTGGTGGGAAATACCTGTGTTGCCACCGCCGGCTAAGAAGAGGAGGACCACGGATAGACTGCCTTCTTGCAGTCCTTTTGCTACAGCACTAGGACATGTAGTCATTTCAGGAGCCAAAGAACTGTTTTTGGCATTAGCCAGAGGACGTCTTTGCTTATATTGTGCTATTACTCAGAATTCCACATCGGCTTATTATTTTACAGATTTCATATTCGTCCAATGAGAGTTCTTCATTCATGACGCTCCAATTTTAAAAGGAAACTTAAAAGGGTGTGGCCAGTACGGGGATCGAACCCTCGACCTTGGCGTTATTAGCACCACGCTCTAACCAACTGAGCTAACCGGCCATTAATACTCACGGTCACAGCAACAGCAACAGCTACTAGCATCCGCTGTCAGCAGAAAAATGTTCTTAGTACATTCCTATTGAGCCCTTAGCGCCTACAGTCAGCACATGGGAAGGCAACTTGCAGCCCATGAGACGCGCCTGACAAGATGGAGCAGGTGACATCTAGACCATTCTTTGGCATGCACTGGATAAGAGCATTTGCACAAGATGTCGTCTTTGGGCCAGTTACAACCACTTTTGGGAAGGCTTACTGCTGCCACGGACTGCTGCCATTATAGACTCCACGCTCGAGGCTACATTATGAGGGGCAGCTGTCCTGGCCAAGCCTCAATGCCTAATGACTATAGAGTTGCTCCATATATAATACTAGTCCAATTTAGGTATTTTGCACCACAAAGTTATTTGCCACTTGGCTTACTTATGCAACCTATTCTAAAGTCACTTCCAAGGTGACTCTAAGCAGTGCTTTAAGTGGGATTAGAAATTGAGGGGGGCTCTCGTTAGGGGGCGTGGCCTAGGCAGGGGTGTGCTTAGTCCACGCCACCATCAAGAACCCCCCTCACCTAAGAGTTGGGGGCTGCTAAAAGAAGCAGAGCTGGGATGCACTGGCATTATTACCTTTAATGCGCACAGCCCCTCCTTTTAAACAAAAGAAGCGGCTAAGCGGAGCAAAGGTGTGACCCCAGAATGCCACAGCACACACCCAGCAGGCAGCCTTTTCATTCAAGGAGCCACATGCTGCAATGCTTTACCACAGGCTCCTTGAATGAAAGTGATGCCTGCTGCTGATGGCTCTGTACTCTGAAACAGGAGGAGGTCTGAACTGCCCAGCTTGCCTTTTGTTTCTGAGTAAATAGCCATCAGCCAGCGTGAGTAGCGCAGGGGCTTCATGCTGGGTGATGGCTATTTACTCAGAAACAAAAGGAGGCCTGGCAGTCCAACCCTCCTCCTGTTTCAGAGTACAGAGCCACCAGGCAGCCCGCACTGGACGGTTGCACCTGCTGCTTGCAGGTGACAGCACTTCGGTTTAGAAAAAAAGAAAAGGCAATTACTTTTTTTCTAATCCGTAGTGCTGACACCTGCAGGCAGCTTGTGTAACCGTGCAGCCGCTGCACGGGCGGCCTCAGATGTCAGCATGGCTGGGGCTAGTCGGGGGTGAGTCCCCGGCAGGGCCCCGGCTTAGGAGCCTTTTCTGGAGACTGCCGGATCTCGGCCCATGCTAGCCCCAGCCCACTTAAAGCTCTGCCTCTAAGTATCAAAGACTGATGATGCTCCTTGAAATGTCTTTTTTCCGGGAAGTCACTTCTGTCCGTGTATCTCACCAGGAACTGGATGTGTTGCCTGCAGGTTACATATCGATTGCTGTGGTAGGTGCATTAACCAACTAGGCGAGCTTATCAGGTGTCAAACCTGGGACTTGCAAGGCACACATGCACACAAACACATGCTGCAAAAAACTGGACTTCCTCTGAGGCATCAGGTTGAATGTTGGTGCATGTCCCTTCCTTCATCTAGTATTACTTCCATTGGCCAATGGCAACCATTTTCCACCCCAATGTTGAGGATATTTAGTTTCACAAAGAGAGATTAATCATTGGGGGTGCGAGGCATGTAAAATCTGGCCCAGCATTAAGTCTTTGTCTTCACCCTGGGGTGTATGTTGATATGGGCAGAGATGTCTCCTGCCACTGTACCCGGGGACGTCAGTTGGGGGTTGCTAGAGGTCGCATCTGCGACCTCTGAGGTCTCCCTTGCGACATCTGTGTTCTCCCTTGCAACCTCTTGAAAAAAGTTCTCTTTTTTTGTTTTTTTGGGGGGGTTTTGTAATGCAAGCTCCTAGGCTGTGGCCAGCACCATGTAGCTCTTTACTTCTGGAGTGGCTGGCTTTCTTGTTCAGGGCCGTTAAAAAAAATAAGAAAAATAAGAACAGGAGTGCCAAAAGTCTAACACTTTCAGCACTGACCCTAAATAAGAAAGAATAGGAATACCAAATAATGTGTCTTTCTGGAATGCTATACAATCATTGCTAGACTCATTAAAGGTTTATTTCAGGCACACTTCAGGGGGTGAGTCACTGATTTAGTCTGTTCTTAAACGCCTCAACTCAGACTTTCATCTTTCTGAGGTCGATAAATGAGTACCAACACATGTTGGGTGATATTGGGTGTATATTTTTACAATATAAAGCGCTTAAGCGTAAGTGCTATATAATAACACATCATTATCATTTGGTCATGGACTTCTGCTTGCATTCACAGTAATTTGGGGATATGGGCCTATACACTCTGATCTTAACAATACATATGGCGTTCCATTCTTGTATGAAATGTACATCACATTATGTACATCACACTATAGTGATATTGTAACCATATTTTTCGTGGTGTACAATGCTATGTGATGCCACTTGCTGTTTCGTCAACGGGTGAAAGGTTGTGTTCCATCGCTTCCTGCGATATCACTTCAGGGTGGGGTCAAATGACATCACTTCCTGTGATGTCATCAGGGGGTCAAGGGTCGTGTGATGTCACTTCCGCTACCCCTGGCATTTTGGTGAAATGACGTCCCTTTGGTGTTGCTGCCTGTTAATGATTGCTTAAACACTCTCTCCTCTCAAAGCTGTGAGATTTGTTGTGCTCTTGCTTACTCCCCATTCCAAGCCGCTTCTACCCCGCCGTACTGAGCATCGTTGCGCAGTCATGCCTCCTGCCTGCAACATTTTCAGTTAAGTGGGTGATAGCCCTGTTATCATTTGCCAGATGCCTTCTCCATTTACAGGAATTGTAATCAATTGCCTTTGCACTCACACATTTGCCGGGCATGGTTATCATTTGCACAGGTAATCAATCAGTTGCCATTCTTTGGCAATGACTGCCCAGGTCCCATAGCATTTGCCAGGATCAGAAGCTGGGCACGGCTAAGTGGGGCAGGGATGCTGCTGATAGGATATCCCAGCAGGTCCTTGACCTATTCCAAACAATGAGACCTTGTAGAGGAAACCAAGAGGAAAGATTGGTACACAGCGATTTGATTGATGGGGGGCCTGCAAAAAAGGGGGGATTCTCAGGGGGTGTCCAAAGTTTAAGTTACCCATGGCGGGCCAGAGCGGTGCTGTGCTGCGATGTTGGGCCCATCTCCTCCCCGCAGGGTGATCCGACTCCCACAATTCAGAAGCCAGAAGACTCCTGAGATGTCAGCACACTGCAAACTTGGAGTGATGTTATCAATTTGGGACTGGCGGGAAATACCTGTTCTGCCACCGCCGGCTAAGAAGAGGAGGACCACGGATAGACTGCCTTCTTGCAGTCCTTTTGCTACAGCACTAGGACATGTAGTCATTTCAGGAGCCAAAGAACTGTTTTTGGCATTAGCCAGAGGACGTCTTTGCTTATATTGTGCTATTACTCAGAATTCCACATCGGCTTATTATTTTACAGATTTCATATTCGTCCAATGAGAGTTCTTCATTCATGACGCTCCAATTTTAAAAGGAAACTTAAAAAGGTGTGGCCAGTACGGGGATCGAACCCGCGACCTTGGCGTTATTAGCACCACGCTCTAACCAACTGAGCTAACCGGCCATTGATACTCACTGTCACAGCAACAGCTACTAGCAGCCGCTGTCAGCAGAAAAATGTTCTTAGTACATTCCTATTGAGCCCTTAGCGCCTACAGTCAGCACATGGGAAGGCGACTTGCAGCCCATGAGACGCGCCTGACAAGATGGAGCAGGTGACATCTAGACCATTCTTTGGCATGCGCTGGATAAGAGCATTTGCACAAGATGTCGTCTTTGGGCCAGTTACAACCACTTTTGGGAAGGCTTACTGCTGCCACGGACTGCTGCTATTATAGACTCCACGCTCGAGGCTACATTATGAGGGGCAGCTGTCCTGGCCAAGCCTCAATGCCTAATGACTATAGAGTTGCTCCATATATAATACTAGTCCAATTTAGGTATTTTGCACCACAAAGTTATTTGCCACTTGGCTTACTTATGGCAACCTATTCTAAAGTCACTTCCAAGGTGACTCTAAGCAGTGCTTTAAGTGGGATTAGAAATTGAGGGGGGCTCTCGTTAGGGGGCGTGGCCTAGGCATGGGTGTGCTTAGTCCACGCCACCATTAAGAACCCCCCTCACCTAAGAGTTGGGGGCTGCTAAAAGAAGCAGAGCTGGGATGCACTGGCATTATTACCTTTAATGCGCACAGCCCCTCCTTTTAAACAAAAGAAGCGGCTAAGCGGAGCAAAGGTGTGACCCCAGAATGCCACAGCACACACCCAGCAGGCAGCCTTTTCATTCAAGGAGCCACATGCTGCAATGCTTTACCACAGGCTCCTTGAATGAAAGTGATGCCTGCTGCTGATGGCTCTGTACTCTGAAACAGGAGGAGGTCTGAACTGCCCAGCTTGCCTTTTGTTTCTGAGTAAATAGCCATCAGCCAGCGTGAGTAGCGCAGGGGCTTCATGCTGGGTGATGGCTATTTACTCAGAAACAAAAGGAGGCCTGGCAGTCCAGCCCTCCTCCTGTTTCAGAGTACAGAGCCACCAGGCAGCACGCACTGGACGGTTGCACCTGCTGTTTGCAGGTGACAGCACTTCGGTTTAGAAAAAAAGAAAAGGCAATTACTTTTTTTCTAATCCGTAGTGCTGACACCTGCAGGCAGCTTGTGTAACCGTGCAGCCGCTGCACGGTAGGCCTCAGGTGTCAGCATGGCTGGGGCTAGTCGGGGGTGAGTCCCCGGCAGGGCCCCGGCTTAGGAGCCTTTTCTGGAGACTGCCGGATCTCGGCCCATGCTAGCCCCAGCCCACTTAAAGCTCTGCCTCTAAGTATCAAAGACTGATGATGCTCCTTGAAATGTCTTTTTTCCGGGAAGCACTTCTGTCCGTGTATCTCACCAGGAACTGGATGTGTTGCCTGCAGGTTACATATCGATTGCTGTGGTAGGTGCATTAACCAACTAGGCGAGCTTATCAGGTGTCAAACCTGGGACTTGCAAGGCACACATGCACACAAACACATGCTGCAAAAAACTGGACTTCCTCTGAGGCATCAGGTTGAATGTTGGTGCATGTCCCTTCCTTCATCTAGTATTACTTCCATTGGCCAATGGCAACCATTTTCCACCCCAATGTTGAGGATATTTAGTTTCACAAAGAGAGATTAATCATTGGGGGTGCGAGGCATGTAAAATCTGGCCCAGCATTAAGTCTTTGTCTTCACCCTGGGGTGTATGTTGATATGGGCAGAGATGTCTCCTGCCACTGTACCCGGGGACGTCAGTTGGGGGTTGCTAGAGGTCGCATCTGCGACCTCTGAGGTCTCCCTTGCGACATCTGTGTTCTCCCTTGCAACCTCTTGAAAAAAGTTCTCTTTTTTTGTTTTTTTGGGGGGGTTTTGTAATGCAAGCTCCTAGGCTGTGGCCAGCACCATGTAGCTCTTTACTTCTGGAGTGGCTGGCTTTCTTGTTCAGGGCCGTTAAAAAAAATAAGAAAAATAAGAACAGGAGTGCCAAAAGTCTAACACTTTCAGCACTGACCCTAAATAAGAAAGAATAGGAATACCAAATAATGTGTCTTTCTGGAATGCTATACAATCATTGCTAGACTCATTAAAGGTTTATTTCAGGCACACTTCAGGGGGTTAGTCACTGATTTAGTCTGTTCTTAAACGCCTCAACTCAGCCTTTCATCTTTCTGAGGTCGATAAATGAGTACCAACACATGTTGGGTGATATTGGGTGTATATTTTTACAATATAAAGCGCTTAAGCGTAAGTGCTATATAATAACACATCATTATCATTTGGTCATGGACTTCTGCTGGCATTCACAGTAATTTGGGAATATGGGCCTATATACTCTGATCTTAACAATACATATGGCGTTCCATTCTTGTATGAAATGTACATCACATTATGTACATCACACTATAGTGATATTGTAACCATATTTTTCGTGGTGTACAATGCTATGTGATGCCACTTGCTGTTTCGTCAACGGGTGAAAGGTTGTGTTCCATCGCTTCCTGCGATATCACTTCAGGGTGGGGTCAAATGACATCACTTCCTGTGATGTCATCAGGGGGTCAAGGGTCGTGTGATTTCACTTCCGCTACCCCTGGCATTTTGGTGAAATGACGTCCCTTTGGGGTTGCTGCCTGTTAATGATTGTTTAAACACTCACTCTCTGCTCTCAAAGCTGTGAGATTTGTTGTGCTCTTGCTTACTCCCCATTCCAAGCCGCTTCTACCCCTGCCGTACTGAGCATCGTTGCGCAGTCATGCCTCCTGCCTGCAACATTTTCAGTTGAGTGGGTGACAGCCCTGTTATCATTTGCCAGATGCCTTCTCCATTTACAGGAATTGTAATCAATTGCCTTTGCACTCACACATTTGCCGGGCATGGTTATCATTTGCACAGGTAATCAATCAGTTGCCATTCTTTGGCAATGACTGCCCAGGTCCCATAGCATTTGCCAGGATCAGAAGCTGGGCACGGCTAAGTGGGGCAGTGATGCTGCTGATAGGATATCCCAGCAGGTCCTTGACCTATTCCAAACAATGAGACCTTGTAGAGGAAACCAAGAGGAAAGATTGGTACACAGCGATTTGATTGATGGGGGGCCTGCAAAAAAGTGGGGATTCTCAGGGGGTGTCCAAAGTTTAAGTTACCCATGGCGGGCCAGAGGGGTGCTGTGCTGCGATGTTGGGCCCATCTCCTCCCCGCAGGGTGATCCGACTCCCACAATTCAGAAGCCAGAAGACCCCTGAGATGTCAGCACACTGCAAACTTGGAGTGATGTTATCAATTTGGGACTGGCGGGAAATACCTGTGCTGCCACCGCCGGCTAAGAAGAGGAGGACCACGGATAGACTGCCTTCTTGCAGTCCTTTTGCTACAGCACTAGGACATGTAGTCATTTCAGGAGCCAAAGAACTGTTTTTGGCATTAGCAAGAGGACGTCTTTGCTTATATTGTGCTATTACTCAGAATTCCACATCGGCTTATTATTTTACAGATTTCATATTCGTCCAATGAGAGTTCTTCATTCATGACGCTCCAATTTTAAAAGGAAACTTAAAAGGGTGTGGCCAGTACGGGGATCGAACCCGCGACCTTGGCGTTATTAGCACCACGCTCTAACCAACTGAGCTAACCAGCCATTAATACTCACGGTCACAGCAACAGCTACTAGCAGCCGCTGTCAGCAGAAAAATGTTCTTAGTACATTCCTATTGAGCCCTTAGCGCCTACAGTCAGCACATGGGAAGGCGACTTGCAGCCCATGAGACGCGCCTGACCAGATGGAGCAGGTGACATCTAGACCATTCTTTGGCATGCACTGGATAAGAGCATTTGCACAAGATGTCGTCTTTGGGCCAGTTAAAACCACTTTTGGGAAGGCTTACTGCTGCCACGGACTGCTGCTATTATAGACTCCACGCTCGAGGCTACATTATGAGGGGCAGCTGTCCTGGCCAAGCTTCAATGCCTAATGACTATAGAGTTGCTCCATATATAATACTAGTCCAATTTAGGTATTTTGCACCACAAAGTTATTTGCCACTTGGCTTACTTATGGCAACCTATTCTAAAGTCACTTCCAAGGTGACTCTAAGCAGTGCTTTAAGTGGGATTAGAAATTGAGGGGGGCTCTCGTTAGGGGGCGTGGCCTAGGCATGGGTGTGCTTAGTCCACGCCCCCATCAAGAACCCCCCTCACCTAAGAGTTGGGGGCTGCTAAAAGAAGCAGAGCTGGGATGCACTGGCATTATTACCTTTAATGCGCACAGCCCCTCCTTTTAAACAAAAGAAGCGGCTAAGCGGAGCAAAGGTGTGACCCCAGAATGCCACAGCACACACCCAGCAGGCAGCCTTTTCATTCAAGGAGCCACATGCTGCAATGCTTTACCACAGGCTCCTTGAATGAAAGTGATGCCTGCTGCTGATGGCTCTGTACTCTGAAACAGGAGGAGGTCTGAACTGCCCAGCTTGCCTTTTGTTTCTGAGTAAATAGCCATCAGCCAGCGTGAGTAGCGCAGGGGCTTCATGCTGGGTGATGGCTATTTACTCAGAAACAAAAGGAGGCCTGGCAGTCCAGCCCTCCTCCTGTTTCAGAGTACAGAGCCACCAGGCAGCCCGCACTGGACGGTTGCACCTGCTGCTTGCAGGTGACAGCACTTCGGTTTAGAAAAAAAGAAAAGGCAATTACTTTTTTTCTAATCCGTAGTGCTGACACCTGCAGGCAGCTTGTGTAACCGTGCAGCCGCTGCACGGGCGGCCTCAGATGTCAGCATGGCTGGGGCTAGTTGGGGGTGAGTCCCCGGCAGGGCCCCGGCTTAGGAGCCTTTTCTGGAGACTGCCGGATCTCGGCCCATGCTAGCCCCAGCCCACTTAAAGCTCTGCCTCTAAGTATCAAAGACTGATGATGCTCCTTGAAATGTCTTTTTTCCGGGAAGTCACTTCTGTCCGTGTATCTCAACAGGAACTGGATGTGTTGCCTGCAGGTTACATATCGATTGCTGTGGTAGGTGCATTAACCCACTAGGCGAGCTTATCAGGTGTCAAACCTGGGACTTGCAAGACACACATGCACACAAACACATGCTGCAAAAAACTGGACTTCCTCTGAGGCATCAGGTTGAATGTTGGTGCATGTCCATTCCTTCATCTAGTATTACTTCCATTGGCCAATGGCAACCATTTTCCACCCCAATGTTGAGGATATTTAGTTTCACAAAGAGAGATTAATCATTGGGGGTGCAAGGCATGTAAAATCTGGCCCAGCATTAAGTCTTTGTCTTCACCCTGGGGCATATGTTGATATGGGCAGAGATGTCTCCTGCCACTGTACCCGGGGACGTCAGTTGGGGGTTGCTAGAGGTCGCATCTGCAACCTCTGAGGTCTCCCTTGCGACATCTGTGTTCTCCCTTGCAACCTCTTGAAAAAAGTTCTCTTTTTTTGTTTTTTTGGGGGGGTTTTGTAATGCAAGCTCCTAGGCTGTGGCCAGCACCATGTAGCTCTTTACTTCTGGAGTGGCTGGCTTTCTTGTTCAGGGCCGTTAAAAAAAATAAGAACAATAAGAACAGGAGTGCCAAAAGTCTAACACTTTCAGCACTGACCCTAAATAAGAAAGAATAGGAATACCAAATAATGTGTCTTTCTGGAATGCTATACAATCATTGCTAGACTCATTAAAGGTTTATTTCAGGCACACTTCAGGGGGTGAGTCACTGATTTAGTCTGTTCTTAAACGCCTCAACTCAGCCTTTCATCTTTCTGAGGTCGATAAATGAGTACCAACACATGTTGGGTGATATTGGGTGTATATTTTTACAATATAAAGCGCTTAAGCGTAAGTGCTATATAATAACACATCATTATCATTTGGTCATGGACTTCTGCTTGCATTCACAGTAATTTGGGAATATGGGCCTATACACTCTGATCTTAACAATACATATGGCAATCCATTCTTGTATGAAATGTACATCACATTATGTACATCACACTATAGTGATATTGTAACCATATTTTTCGTGGTGTACAATGCTATGTGATGCCACTTGCTGTTTCGTCAACGGGTGAAAGGTTGTGTTCCATCGCTTCCTGCGATATCACTTCAGGGTGGGGTCAAATGACATCACTTCCTGTGATGTCATCAGGGGGTCAAGGGTCGTGTGATTTCACTTCCGCTACCCCTGGCATTTTGGTGAAATGACGTCCCTTTGGGGTTGCTGCCTGTTAATGATTGTTTAAACACTCACTCTCTGCTCTCAAAGCTGTGAGATTTGTTGTGCTCTTGCTTACTCCCATTCCAAGCCGCTTCTACCCCGCCGTACTGAGCATCGTTGCGCAGTCATGCCTCCTGCCTGCAACATTTTCAGTTGAGTGGGTGACAGCCCTGTTATCCTTTGCCAGATACCTGCTCCATTTACAGGAATTCTAATCAATTGCCTTTGCACTCACACATTTGCCGGGCATGGTTATCATTTGCACAGGTAATCAATCAGTTGCCATTCTTTGGCAATGACTGCCCAGGTCCCATAGCATTTGCCAGGATCAGAAGCTGGGCACGGCTAAGTGGGGCAGGGATGCTGCTGATAGGATATCCCAGCAGGTCCTTGACCTATTCCAAACAATGAGACCTTGTAGAGGAAACCAAGAGGAAAGATTGGTACACAGCGATTTGATTGATGGGGGGCCTGCAAAAAAGGGGGGATTCTCAGGGGGTGTCCAAAGTTTAAGTTACCCATGGCGGGCCAGAGGGGTGCTGTGCTGCGATGTTGGGCCCATCTCCTCCCCGCGGGTGATCCGACTCCCACAATTCAGAAACCAGAAGACTCCCTGAGATGTCAGCACACTGCAAACTTGGAGTGATGTTATCAATTTGGGACTGGTGGGAAATACCTGTGTTGCCACCGCCGGCTAAGAAGAGGAGGACCACGGATAGACTGCCTTCTTGCAGTCCTTTTGCTACAGCACTAGGACATGTAGTCATTTCAGGAGCCAAAGAACTGTTTTTGGCATTAGCCAGAGGAAGTCTTTGCTTATATTGTGCTATTACTCAGAATTCCACATCGGCTTATTATTTTACAGATTTCATATTCGTCCAATGAGAGTTCTTCATTCATGACGCTCCAATTTTAAAAGGAAACTTAAAAGGGTGTGGCCAGTACGGGGATCGAACCCTCGACCTTGGCGTTATTAGCACCACGCTCTAACCAACTGAGCTAACCGGCCATTAATACTCACGGTCACAGCAACAGCAACAGCTACTAGCATCCGCTGTCAGCAGAAAAATGTTCTTAGTACATTCCTATTGAGCCCTTAGCGCCTACAGTCAGCACATGGGAAGGCAACTTGCAGCCCATGAGACGCGCCTGACAAGATGGAGCAGGTGACATCTAGACCATTCTTTGGCATGCACTGGATAAGAGCATTTGCACAAGATGTCGTCTTTGGGCCAGTTACAACCACTTTTGGGAAGGCTTACTGCTGCCACGGACTGCTGCCATTATAGACTCCACGCTCGAGGCTACATTATGAGGGGCAGCTGTCCTGGCCAAGCCTCAATGCCTAATGACTATAGAGTTGCTCCGTATATAATACTAGTCCAATTTAGGTATTTTGCACCACAAAGTTATTTGCCACTTGGCTTACTTATGGCAACCTATTCTAAAGTCACTTCCAAGGTGACTCTCAGCAGTGCTTTAAGTGGGATTAGAAATTGAGGGGGGCTCTCGTTAGGGGGCGTGGCCTAGGCAGGGGTGTGCTTAGTCCACGCCACCATCAAGAACCCCCCTCACCTAAGAGTTGGGGGCTGCTAAAAGAAGCAGAGCTGGGATGCACTGGCATTATTACCTTTAATGCGCACAGCCCCTCCTTTTAAACAAAAGAAGCGGCTAAGCGGAGCAAAGGTGTGACCCCAGAATGCCACAGCACACACCCAGCAGGCAGCTTTTTCATTCAAGGAGCCACATGCTGCAATGCTTTACCACAGGCTCCTTGAATGAAAGTGATGCCTGCTGCTGATGGCTCTGTACTCTGAAACAGGAGGAGGTCTGAACTGCCCAGCTTGCCTTTTGTTTCTGAGTAAATAGCCATCAGCCAGCGTGAGTAGCGCAGGGGCTTCATGCTGGGTGATGGCTATTTACTCAGAAACAAAAGGAGGCCTGGCAGTCCAGCCCTCCTCCTGTTTCAGAGTACAGAGCCACCAGGCAGCCCGCACTGGACGGTTGCACCTGCTGCTTGCAGGTGACAGCACTTCGGTTTAGAAAAAAAGAAAAGGCAATTACTTTTTTTCTAATCCGTAGTGCTGACACCTGCAGGCAGCTTGTGTAACCGTGCAGCCGCTGCACGGGCGGCCTCAGATGTCAGCATGGCTGGGGCTAGTCGGGGGTGAGTCCCCGGCAGGGCCCCGGCTTAGGAGCCTTTTCTGGAGACTGCCGGATCTCGGCCCATGCTAGCCCCAGCCCACTTAAAGCTCTGCCTCTAAGTATCAAAGACTGATGCTGCTCCTTGAAATGTCTTTTTTCCGGGAAGTCACTTCTGTCCGTGTATCTCACCAGGAACTGGATGTGTTGCCTGCAGGTTACATATCGATTGCTGTGGTAGGTGCATTAACCAACTAGGCGAGCTTATCAGGTGTCAAACCTGGGACTTGCAAGGCACACATGCACACAAACACATGCTGCAAAAAACTGGACTTCCTCTGAGGCATCAGGTTGAATGTTGGTGCATGTCCCTTCCTTCATCTAGTATTACTTCCATTGGCCAATGGCAACCATTTTCCACCCCAATGTTGAGGATATTTAGTTTCACAAAGAGAGATTAATCATTGGGGGTGCGAGGCATGTAAAATCTGGCCCAGCATTAAGTCTTTGTCTTCACCCTGGGGCGTATGTTGATATGGGCAGAGATGTCTCCTGCCACTGTACCCGGGGACGTCAGTTGGGGGTTGCTAGAGGTCGCATCTGCAACCTCTGAGGTCTCCCTTGCGACATCTGTGTTCTCCCTTGCAACCTCTTGAAAAAAGTTCTCTTTTTTTGTTTTTTTGGGGGGGTTTTGTAATGCAAGCTCCTAGGCTGTGGCCAGCACCATGTAGCTCTTTACTTCTGGAGTGGCTGGCTTTCTTGTTCAGGGCCGTTAAAAAAAATAAGAACAATAAGAACAGGAGTGCCAAAAGTCTAACACTTTCAGCACTGACCCTAAATAAGAAAGAATAGGAATACCAAATAATGTGTCTTTCTGGAATGCTATACAATCATTGCTAGACTCATTAAAGGTTTATTTCAGGCACACTTCAGGGGGTGAGTCACTGATTTAGTCTGTTCTTAAACGCCTCAACTCAGCCTTTCATCTTTCTGAGGTCGATAAATGAGTACCAACACATGTTGGGTGATATTGGGTGTATATTTTTACAATATAAAGCGCTTAAGCGTAAGTGCTATATAATAACACATCATTATCATTTGGTCATGGACTTCTGCTTGCATTCACAGTAATTTGGGAATATGGGCCTATATACTCTGATCTTAACAATACATATGGCGTTCCATTCTTGTATGAAATGTACATCACATTATGTACATCACACTATAGTGATATTGTAACCATATTTTTCGTGGTGTACAATGCTATGTGATGCCACTTGCTGTTTCGTCAACGGGTGAAAGGTTGTGTTCCATCGCTTCCTGCGATATCACTTCAGGGTGGGGTCAAATGACATCACTTCCTGTGATGTCATCAGGGGGTCAAGGGTCGTGTGATGTCACTTCCGCTACCCCTGGCATTTTGGTGAAATGACGTCCCTTTGGTGTTGCTGCCTGTTAATGATTGCTTAAACACTCTCTCCTCTCAAAGCTGTGAGATTTGTTGTGCTCTTGCTTACTCCCCATTCCAAGCCGCTTCTACCCCGCCGTACTGAGCATCGTTGCGCAGTCATGCCTCCTGCCTGCAACATTTTCAGTTGAGTGGGTGACAGCCCTGTTATCATTTGCCAGATGCCTTCTCCATTTACAGGAATTGTAATCAATTGCCTTTGCACTCACACATTTGCCGGGCATGGTTATCATTTGCACAGGTAATCAATCAGTTGCCATTCTTTGGCAATGACTGCCCAGGTCCCATAGCATTTGCCAGGATCAGAAGCTGGGCACGGCTAAGTGGGGCAGTGATGCTGCTGATAGGATATCCCAGCAGGTCCTTGACCTATTCCAAACAATGAGACCTTGTAGAGGAAACCAAGAGGAAAGATTGGTACACAGCGATTTGATTGATGGGGGGCCTGCAAAAAAGGGGGGATTCTCAGGGGGTGTCCAAAGTTTAAGTTACCCATGGCGGGCCAGAGGGGTGCTGTGCTGCGATGTTGGGCCCATCTCCTCCCCGCAGGGTGATCCGACTCCCACAATTCAGAAGCCAGAAGACTCCTGAGATGTCAGCACACTGCAAACTTGGAGTGATGTTATCAATTTGGGACTGGCGGGAAATACCTGTGCTGCCACCGCCGGCTAAGAAGAGCAGGACCACGGATAGACTGCCTTCTTGCAGTCCTTTTGCTACAGCACTAGGACATGTAGTCATTTCAGGAGCCAAAGAACTGTTTTTGGCATTAGCCAGAGGACGTCTTTGCTTATATTGTGCTATTACTCAGAATTCCACATCGGCTTATTATTTTACAGATTTCATATTCGTCCAATGAGAGTTCTTCATTCATGACGCTCCAATTTTAAAAGGAAACTTAAAAGGGTGTGGTCAGTACTGGGATCGAACCCGCGACCTTGGCGTTATTAGCACCACGCTCTAACCAACTGAGCTAACCGGCCATTAAAACTCACGGTCACAGCAACAGCTACTAGCAGCCGCTGTCAGCAGAAAAATGTTCTTAGTACATTCCTATTGAGCCCTTAGCGCCTACAGTCAGCACATGGGAAGGCGACTTGCAGCCCATGAGACGCGCCTGACCAGATGGAGCAGGTGACATCTAGACCATTCTTTGGCATGCACTGGATAAGAGCATTTGCACAAGATGTCGTCTTTGGGCCAGTTAAAACCACTTTTGGGAAGGCTTACTGCTGCCACGGACTGCTGCTATTATAGACTCCACGCTCGAGGCTACATTATGAGGGGCAGCTGTCCTGGCCAAGCTTCAATGCCTAATGACTATAGAGTTGCTCCATATATAATACTAGTCCAATTTAGGTATTTTGCACCACAAAGTTATTTGCCACTTGGCTTACTTATGGCAACCTATTCTAAAGTCACTTCCAAGGTGACTCTAAGCAGTGCTTTAAGTGGGATTAGAAATTGAGGGGGGCTCTCGTTAGGGGGCGTGGCCTAGGCATGGGTGTGCTTAGTCCACGCCCCCATCAAGAACCCCCCTCACCTAAGAGTTGGGGGCTGCTAAAAGAAGCAGAGCTGGGATGCACTGGCATTATTACCTTTAATGCGCACAGCCCCTCCTTTTAAACAAAAGAAGCGGCTAAGCGGAGCAAAGGTGTGACCCCAGAATGCCACAGCACACACCCAGCAGGCAGCCTTTTCATTCAAGGAGCCACATGCTGCAATGCTTTACCACAGGCTCCTTGAATGAAAGTGATGCCTGCTGCTGATGGCTCTGTACTCTGAAACAGGAGGAGGTCTGAACTGCCCAGCTTGCCTTTTGTTTCTGAGTAAATAGCCATCAGCCAGCGTGAGTAGCGCAGGGGCTTCATGCTGGGTGATGGCTATTTACTCAGAAACAAAAGGAGGCCTGGCAGTCCAGCCCTCCTCCTGTTTCAGAGTACAGAGCCACCAGGCAGCCCGCACTGGACGGTTGCACCTGCTGCTTGCAGGTGACAGCACTTCGGTTTAGAAAAAAAGAAAAGGCAATTACTTTTTTTCTAATCCGTAGTGCTGACACCTGCAGGCAGCTTGTGTAACCGTGCAGCCGCTGCACGGGCGGCCTCAGATGTCAGCATGGCTGGGGCTAGTCGGGGGTGAGTCCCCGGCAGGGCCCCGGCTTAGGAGCCTTTTCTGGAGACTGCCGGATCTCGGCCCATGCTAGCCCCAGCCCACTTAAAGCTCTGCCTCTAAGTATCAAAGACTGATGATGCTCCTTGAAATGTCTTTTTTCCGGGAAGTCACTTCTGTCCGTGTATCTCACCAGGAACTGGATGTGTTGCCTGCAGGTTACATATCGATTGCTGTGGTAGGTGCATTAACCCACTAGGCGAGCTTATCAGGTGTCAAACCTGGGACTTGCAAGACACACATGCACACAAACACATGCTGCAAAAAACTGGACTTGCTCTGAGGCATCAGGTTGAATGTTGGTGCATGTCCCATCCTTCATCTAGTATTACTTCCATTGGCCAATGGCAACAATTTTCCACCCCAATGTTGAGGATATTTAGTTTCACAAAGAGAGATTAATCATTGGGGGTGCGAGGCATGTAAAATCTGGCCCAGCATTAAGTCTTTGTCTTCACCCTGGGGCGTATGTTGATATGGGCAGAGATGTCTCCTGCCACTGTACCCGGGGACGTCAGTTGGGGGTTGCTAGAGGTCGCATCTGC
Source organism: Ambystoma mexicanum (assembly GCF_040938575.1). Classification (NCBI taxonomy): domain Eukaryota; kingdom Metazoa; phylum Chordata; class Amphibia; order Caudata; family Ambystomatidae; genus Ambystoma; species Ambystoma mexicanum. The sequence goes on along the minus strand of NC_090921.1, from coordinate 3,587,277 downwards.
GACCTCTGAGGTCTCCCTTGCGACATCTGTGTTCTCCCTTGCAACCTCTTGAAAAAAGTTCCCTTTTTTTGTTTTTTGGGGGGGGGTTTGTAATGCAAGCTCCTAGGCTGCGGCCAGCACCATGTAGCTCTTTACTTCTGGAGTGGCTGGCTTTCTTGTTCAGGGCCGTTAAAAAAAATAAGAACAATAAGAACAGGAGTGCCAAAAGTCTAACACTTTCAGCACTGACCCTAAATAAGAAAGAATAGGAATACCAAATAATGTGTCTTTCTGGAATGCTATACAATCATTGCTAGACTCATTAAAGGTTTATTTCAGGCACACTTCAGGGGGTGAGTCACTGATTTAGTCTGTTCTTAAACGCCTCAACTCAGCCTTTCATCTTTCTGAGGTCGATAAATGAGTACCAACACATGTTGGGTGATATTGGGTGTATATTTTTACAATATAAAGCGCTTAAGCGTAAGTGCTATATAATAACACATCATTATCATTTGGTCATGGACTTCTGCTGGCATTCACAGTAATTTGGGAATATGGGCCTATATACTCTGATCTTAACAATACATATGGCGTTCCATTCTTGTATGAAATGTACATCACATTATGTACATCACACTATAGTGATATTGTAACCATATTTTTCGTGGTGTACAATGCTATGTGATGCCACTTGCTGTTTCGTCAACGGGTGAAAGGTTGTGTTCCATCGCTTCCTGCGATATCACTTCAGGGTGGGGTCAAATGACATCACTTCCTGTGATGTCATCAGGGGGTCAAGGGTCGTGTGATGTCACTTCCGCTACCCCTGGCATTTTGGTGAAATGACGTCCCTTTGGTGTTGCTGCCTGTTAATGATTGCTTAAACACTCTCTCCTCTCAAAGCTGTGAGATTTGTTGTGCTCTTGCTTACTCCCCATTCCAAGCCGCTTCTACCCCGCCGTACTGAGCATCGTTGCGCAGTCATGCCTCCTGCCTGCAACATTTTCAGTTGAGTGGGTGACAGCCCTGTTATCATTTGCCAGATGCCTTCTCCATTTACAGGAATTGTAATCAATTGCCTTTGCACTCACACATTTGCCGGGCATGGTTATCATTTGCACAGGTAATCAATCAGTTGCCATTCTTTGGCAATGACTGCCCAGGTCCCATAGCATTTGCCAGGATCAGAAGCTGGGCACGGCTAAGTGGGGCAGTGATGCTGCTGATAGGATATCCCAGCAGGTCCTTGACCTATTCCAAACAATGAGACCTTGTAGAGGAAACCAAGAGGAAAGATTGGTACACAGCGATTTGATTGATGGGGGGCCTGCAAAAAAGGGGGGATTCTCAGGGGGTGTCCAAAGTTTAAGTTACCCATGGCGGGCCAGAGGGGTGCTGTGCTGCGATGTTGGGCCCATCTCCTCCCCGCAGGGTGATCCGACTCCCACAATTCAGAAGCCAGAAGACCCCTGAGATGTCAGCACACTGCAAACTTGAAGTGATGTTATCAATTTGGGACTGGCGGGAAATACCTGTGCTGCCACCGCCGGCTAAGAAGAGGAGGACCACGGATAGACTGCCTTCTTGCAGTCCTTTTGCTACAGCACTAGGACATGTAGTCATTTCAGGAGCCAAAGAACTGTTTTTGGCATTAGCCAGAGGACGTCTTTGCTTATATTGTGCTATTACTCAGAATTCCACATCGGCTTATTATTTTACAGATTTCATATTCGTCCAATGAGAGTTCTTCATTCATGACGCTCCAATTTTAAAAGGAAACTTAAAAGGGTGTGGCCAGTACGGGGATCGAACCCGCGACCTTGGCGTTATTAGCACCACGCTCTAACCAACTGAGCTAACCGGCCATTAATACTCACGGTCACAGCAACAGCTACTAGCAGCCGCTGTCAGCAGAAAAATGTTCTTAGTACATTCCTATTGAGCCCTTAGCGCCTACAGTCAGCACATGGGAAGGCGACTTGCAGCCCATGAGACGCGCCTGACCAGATGGAGCAGGTGACATCTAGACCATTCTTTGGCATGCACTGGATAAGAGCATTTGCACAAGATGTCGTCTTTGGGCCAGTTAAAACCACTTTTGGGAAGGCTTACTGCTGCCACGGACTGCTGCTATTATAGACTCCACGCTCGAGGCTACATTATGAGGGGCAGCTGTCCTGGCCAAGCTTCAATGCCTAATGACTATAGAGTTGCTCCATATATAATACTAGTCCAATTTAGGTATTTTGCACCACAAAGTTATTTGCCACTTGGCTTACTTATGGCAACCTATTCTAAAGTCACTTCCAAGGTGACTCTAAGCAGTGCTTTAAGTGGGATTAGAAATTGAGGGGGGCTCTCGTTAGGGGGCGTGGCCTAGGCATGGGTGTGCTTAGTCCACGCCCCCATCAAGAACCCCCCTCACCTAAGAGTTGGGGGCTGCTAAAAGAAGCAGAGCTGGGATGCACTGGCATTATTACCTTTAATGCGCACAGCCCCTCCTTTTAAACAAAAGAAGCGGCTAAGCGGAGCAAAGGTGTGACCCCAGAATGCCACAGCACACACCCAGCAGGCAGCCTTTTCATTCAAGGAGCCACATGCTGCAATGCTTTACCACAGGCTCCTTGAATGAAAGTGATGCCTGCTGCTGATGGCTCTGTACTCTGAAACAGGAGGAGGTCTGAACTGCCCAGCTTGCCTTTTGTTTCTGAGTAAATAGCCATCAGCCAGCGTGAGTAGCGCAGGGGCTTCATGCTGGGTGATGGCTATTTACTCAGAAACAAAAGGAGGCCTGGCAGTCCAGCCCTCCTCCTGTTTCAGAGTACAGAGCCACCAGGCAGCCCGCACTGGACGGTTGCACCTGCTGCTTGCAGGTGACAGCACTTCGGTTTAGAAAAAAAGAAAAGGCAATTACTTTTTTTCTAATCCGTAGTGCTGACACCTGCAGGCAGCTTGTGTAACCGTGCAGCCGCTGCACGGGCGGCCTCAGGTGTCAGCATGGCTGGGGCTAGTCGGGGGTGAGTCCCCGGCAGGGCCCCGGCTTAGGAGCCTTTTCTGGAGACTGCCGGATCTCGGCCCATGCTAGCCCCAGCCCACTTAAAGCTCTGCCTCTAAGTATCAAAGACTGATGATGCTCCTTGAAATGTCTTTTTTCCGGGAAGTCACTTCTGTCCGTGTATCTCACCAGGAACTGGATGTGTTGCCTGCAGGTTACATATCGATTGCTGTGGTAGGTGCATTAACCCACTAGGCGAGCTTATCAGGTGTCAAACCTGGGACTTGCAAGACACACATGCACACAAACACATGCTGCAAAAAACTGGACTTCCTCTGAGGCATCAGGTTGAATGTTGGTGCATGTCCCTTCCTTCATCTAGTATTACTTCCATTGGCCAATGGCAACCATTTTCCACCCCAATGTTGAGGATATTTAGTTTCACAAAGAGAGATTAATCATTGGGGGTGCGAGGCATGTAAAATCTGGCCCAGCATTAAGTCTTTGTCTTCACCCTGGGGCGTATGTTGATATGGGCAGAGATGTCTCCTGCCACTGTACCCGGGGACGTCAGTTGGGGGTTGCTAGAGGTCGCATCTGCGACCTCTGAGGTCTCCCTTGCGAAATCTGTGTTCTCCCTTACAACCTCTTGAAAAAAGTTCTCTTTTTTTGTTTTTTTGGGGGGGTTTTGTAATGCAAGCTCCTAGGCTGTGGCCAGCACCATGTAGCTCTTTACTTCTGGAGTGGCTGGCTTTCTTGTTCAGGGCCGTTAAAAAAAATAAGAAAAATAAGAACAGGAGTGCCAAAAGTCTAACACTTTCAGCACTGACCCTAAATAAGAAAGAATAGGAATACCAAATAATGTGTCTTTCTGGAATGCTATACAATCATTGCTAGACTCATTAAAGGTTTATTTCAGGCACACTTCAGGGGGTGAGTCACTGATTTAGTCTGTTCTTAAACGCCTCAACTCAGCCTTTCATCTTTCTGAGGTCGATAAATGAGTACCAACACATGTTGGGTGATATTGGGTGTATATTTTTACAATATAAAGCGCTTAAGCGTAAGTGCTATATAATAACACATCATTATCATTTGGTCATGGACTTCTGCTTGCATTCACAGTAATTTGGGAATATGGGCCTATACACTCTGATCTTAACAATACATATGGCAATCCATTCTTGTATGAAATGTACATCACATTATGTACATCACACTATAGTGATATTGTAACCATATTTTTCGTGGTGTACAATGCTATGTGATGCCACTTGCTGTTTCGTCAACGGGTGAAAGGTTGTGTTCCATCGCTTCCTGCGATATCACTTCAGGGTGGGGTCAAATGACATCACTTCCTGTGATGTCATCAGGGGGTCAAGGGTCGTGTGATTTCACTTCCGCTACCCCTGGCATTTTGGTGAAATGACGTCCCTTTGGGGTTGCTGCCTGTTAATGATTGTTTAAACACTCACTCTCTGCTCTCAAAGCTGTGAGATTTGTTGTGCTCTTGCTTACTCCCATTCCAAGCCGCTTCTACCCCGCCGTACTGAGCATCGTTGCGCAGTCATGCCTCCTGCCTGCAACATTTTCAGTTGAGTGGGTGACAGCCCTGTTATCATTTGCCAGATGCCTTCTCCATTTACAGGAATTCTAATCAATTGCCTTTGCACTCACACATTTGCCGGGCATGGTTATCATTTGCACAGGTAATCAATCAGTTGCCATTCTTTGGCAATGACTGCCCAGGTCCCATAGCATTTGTCAGGATCAGAAGCTGGGCACGGCTAAGTGGGGCAGGGATGCTGCTGATAGGATATCCCAGCAGGTCCTTGACCTATTCCAAACAATGAGACCTTGTAGAGGAAACCAAGAGGAAAGATTGGTACACAGCGATTTGATTGATGGGGGGCCTGCAAAAAAGGGGGGATTCTCAGGGGGTGTCCAAAGTTTAAGTTACCCATGGCGGGCCAGAGGGGTGCTGTGCTGCGATGTTGGGCCCATCTCCTCCCCGCAGGGTGATCCGACTCCCACAATTCAGAAGCCAGAAGACCCCTGAGATGTCAGCACACTGCAAAGTTGGAGTGATGTTATCAATTTGGGACTGGCGGGAAATACCTGTGCTGCCACCGCCGGCTAAGAAGAGGAGGACCACGGATAGACTGCCTTCTTGCAGTCCTTTTGCTACAGCACTAGGACATGTAGTCATTTCAGGAGCCAAAGAACTGTTTTTGGCATTAGCCAGAGGACGTCTTTGCTTATATTGTGCTATTACTCAGAATTCCACATCGGCTTATTATTTTACAGATTTCATATTCGTCCAATGAGAGTTCTTCATTCATGACGCTCCAATTTTAAAAGGAAACTTAAAAGGGTGTGGCCAATACGGGGATCGAACCCGCGACCTTGGCGTTATTAGCACCACGCTCTAACCAACTGAGCTAACCGGCCATTAATACTCACGGTCACAGCAACAGCTACTAGCAGCCGCTGTCAGCAGAAAAATGTTCTTAGTACATTCCTATTGAGCCCTTAGCGCCTACAGTCAGCACATGGGAAGGCGACTTGCAGCCCATGAGACGCGCCTGACCAGATGGAGCAGGTGACATCTAGACCATTCTTTGGCATGCACTGGATAAGAGCATTTGCACAAGATGTCGTCTTTGGGCCAGTTAAAACCACTTTTGGGAAGGCTTACTGCTGCCACGGACTGCTGCTATTATAGACTCCACGCTCGAGGCTACATTATGAGGGGCAGCTGTCCTGGCCAAGCTTCAATGCCTAATGACTATAGAGTTGCTCCATATATAATACTAGTCCAATTTAGGTATTTTGCACCACAAAGTTATTTGCCACTTGGCTTACTTATGGCAACCTATTCTAAAGTCACTTCCAAGGTGACTCTAAGCAGTGCTTTAAGTGGGATTAGAAATTGAGGGGGGCTCTCGTTAGGGGGCGTGGCCTAGGCATGGGTGTGCTTAGTCCACGCCCCCATCAAGAACCCCCCTCACCTAAGAGTTGGGGGCTGCTAAAAGAAGCAGAGCTGGGATGCACTGGCATTATTACCTTTAATGCGCACAGCCCCTCCTTTTAAACAAAAGAAGCGGCTAAGCGGAGCAAAGGTGTGACCCCAGAATGCCACAGCACACACCCAGCAGGCAGCCTTTTCATTCAAGGAGCCACATGCTGCAATGCTTTACCACAGGCTCCTTGAATGAAAGTGATGCCTGCTGCTGATGGCTCTGTACTCTGAAACAGGAGGAGGTCTGAACTGCCCAGCTTGCCTTTTGTTTCTGAGTAAATAGCCATCAGCCAGCGTGAGTAGCGCAGGGGCTTCATGCTGGGTGATGGCTATTTACTCAGAAACAAAAGGAGGCCTGGCAGTCCAGCCCTCCTCCTGTTTCAGAGTACAGAGCCACCAGGCAGCCCGCACTGGACGGTTGCACCTGCTGCTTGCAGGTGACAGCACTTCGGTTTAGAAAAAAAGAAAAGGCAATTACTTTTTTTCTAATCCGTAGTGCTGACACCTGCAGGCAGCTTGTGTAACCGTGCAGCCGCTGCACGGGCGGCCTCAGGTGTCAGCATGGCTGGGGCTAGTCGGGGGTGAGTCCCCGGCAGGGCCCCGGCTTAGGAGCCTTTTCTGGAGACTGCCGGATCTCGGCCCATGCTAGCCCCAGCCCACTTAAAGCTCTGCCTCTAAGTATCAAAGACTGATGATGCTCCTTGAAATGTCTTTTTTCCGGGAAGTCACTTCTGTCCGTGTATCTCACCAGGAACTGGATGTGTTGCCTGCAGGTTACATATCGATTGCTGTGGTAGGTGCATTAACCCACTAGGCGAGCTTATCAGGTGTCAAACCTGGGACTTGCAAGGCACACATGCACACAAACACATGCTGCAAAAAACTGGACTTCCTCTGAGGCATCAGGTTGAATGTTGGTGCATGTCCCTTCCTTCATCTAGTATTACTTCCATTGGCCAATGGCAACCATTTTCCACCCCAATGTTGAGGATATTTAGTTTCACAAAGAGAGATTAATCATTGGGGGTGCGAGGCATGTAAAATCTGGCCCAGCATTAAGTCTTTGTCTTCACCCTGGGGCGTATGTTGATATGGGCAGAGATGTCTCCTGCCACTGTACCCGGGGACGTCAGTTGGGGGTTGCTAGAGGTCGCATCTGCGACCTCTGAGGTCTCCCTTGCGAAATCTGTGTTCTCCCTTACAACCTCTTGAAAAAAGTTCTCTTTTTTTGTTTTTTTGGGGGGGTTTTGTAATGCAAGCTCCTAGGCTGTGGCCAGCACCATGTAGCTCTTTACTTCTGGAGTGGCTGGCTTTCTTGTTCAGGGCCGTTAAAAAAAATAAGAAAAATAAGAACAGGAGTGCCAAAAGTCTAACACTTTCAGCACTGACCCTAAATAAGAAAGAATAGGAATACCAAATAATGTGTCTTTCTGGAATGCTATACAATCATTGCTAGACTCATTAAAGGTTTATTTCAGGCACACTTCAGGGGGTGAGTCACTGATTTAGTCTGTTCTTAAACGCCTCAACTCAGCCTTTCATCTTTCTGAGGTCGATAAATGAGTACCAACACATGTTGGGTGATATTGGGTGTATATTTTTACAATATAAAGCGCTTAAGCGTAAGTGCTATATAATAACACATCATTATCATTTGGTCATGGACTTCTGCTTGCATTCACAGTAATTTGGGAATATGGGCCTATACACTCTGATCTTAACAATACATATGGCAATCCATTCTTGTATGAAATGTACATCACATTATGTACATCACACTATAGTGATATTGTAACCATATTTTTCGTGGTGTACAATGCTATGTGATGCCACTTGCTGTTTCGTCAACGGGTGAAAGGTTGTGTTCCATCGCTTCCTGCGATATCACTTCAGGGTGGGGTCAAATGACATCACTTCCTGTGATGTCATCAGGGGGTCAAGGGTCGTGTGATTTCACTTCCGCTACCCCTGGCATTTTGGTGAAATGACGTCCCTTTGGTGTTGCTGCCTGTTAATGATTGCTTAAACACTCTCTCCTCTCAAAGCTGTGAGATTTGTTGTGCTCTTGCTTACTCCCCATTCCAAGCCGCTTCTACCCCGCCGTACTGAGCATCGTTGCGCAGTCATGCCTCCTGCCTGCAACATTTTCAGTTAAGTGGGTGATAGCCCTGTTATCATTTGCCAGATGCCTTCTCCATTTACAGGAATTGTAATCAATTGCCTTTGCACTCACACATTTGCCGGGCATGGTTATCATTTGCACAGGTAATCAATCAGTTGCCATTCTTTGGCAATGACTGCCCAGGTCCCATAGCATTTGTCAGGATCAGAAGCTGGGCACGGCTAAGTGGGGCAGGGATGCTGCTGATAGGATATCCCAGCAGGTCCTTGACCTATTCCAAACAATGAGACCTTGTAGAGGAAACCAAGAGGAAAGATTGGTACACAGCGATTTGATTGATGGGGGGCCTGCAAAAAAGGGGGGATTCTCAGGGGGTGTCCAAAGTTTAAGTTACCCATGGCGGGCCAGAGGGGTGCTGTGCTGCGATGTTGGGCCCATCTCCTCCCCGCGGGTGATCCGACTCCCACAATTCAGAAGCCAGAAGACTCCTGAGATGTCAGCACACTGCAAACTTGGAGTGATGTTATCAATTTGGGACTGGTGGGAAATACCTGTGTTGCCACCGCCGGCTAAGAAGAGGAGGACCACGGATAGACTGCCTTCTTGCAGTCCTTTTGCTACAGCACTAGGACATGTAGTCATTTCAGGAGCCAAAGAACTGTTTTTGTCATTAGCCAGAGGACGTCTTTGCTTATATTGTGCTATTACTCAGAATTCCACATCGGCTTATTATTTTACAGATTTCATATTCGTCCAATGAGAGTTCTTCATTCATGACGCTCCAATTTTAAAAGGAAACTTAAAAGGGTGTGGCCAGTACGGGGATCGAACCCTCGACCTTGGCGTTATTAGCACCACGCTCTAACCAACTGAGCTAACCGGCCATTAATACTCACGGTCACAGCAACAGCAACAGCTACTAGCATCCGCTGTCAGCAGAAAAATGTTCTTAGTACATTCCTATTGAGCCCTTAGCGCCTACAGTCAGCACATGGGAAGGCAACTTGCAGCCCATGAGACGCGCCTGACAAGATGGAGCAGGTGACATCTAGACCATTCTTTGGCATGCACTGGATAAGAGCATTTGCACAAGATGTCATCTTTGGGCCAGTTACAACCACTTTTGGGAAGGCTTACTGCTGCCACGGACTGCTGCCATTATAGACTCCACGCTCGAGGCTACATTATGAGGGGCAGCTGTCCTGGCCAAGCCTCAATGCCTAATGACTATAGAGTTGCTCCATATATAATACTAGTCCAATTTAGGTATTTTGCACCACAAAGTTATTTGCCACTTGGCTTACTTATGCAACCTATTCTAAAGTCACTTCCAAGGTGACTCTAAGCAGTGCTTTAAGTGGGATTAGAAATTGAGGGGGGCTCTCGTTAGGGGGCGTGGCCTAGGCAGGGGTGTGCTTAGTCCACGCCACCATCAAGAACCCCCCTCACCTAAGAGTTGGGGGCTGCTAAAAGAAGCAGAGCTGGGATGCACTGGCATTATTACCTTTAATGCGCACAGCCCCTCCTTTTAAACAAAAGAAGCGGCTAAGCGGAGCAAAGGTGTGACCCCAGAATGCCACAGCACACACCCAGCAGGCAGCCTTTTCATTCAAGGAGCCACATGCTGCAATGCTTTACCACAGGCTCCTTGAATGAAAGTGATGCCTGCTGCTGATGGCTCTGTACTCTGAAACAGGAGGAGGTCTGAACTGCCCAGCTTGCCTTTTGTTTCTGAGTAAATAGCCATCAGCCAGCGTGAGTAGCGCAGGGGCTTCATGCTGGGTGATGGCTATTTACTCAGAAACAAAAGGAGTCCTGGCAGTCCAGCCCTCCTCCTGTTTCAGAGTACAGAGCCACCAGGCAGCCCGCACTGGACGGTTGCACCTGCTGCTTGCAGGTGACAGCACTTCGGTTTAGAAAAAAAGAAAAGGCAATTACTTTTTTTCTAATCCGTAGTGCTGACACCTGCAGGCAGCTTGTGTAACCGTGCAGCCGCTGCACGGGCGGCCTCAGATGTCAGCATGGCTGGGGCTAGTCGGGGGTGAGTCCCCGGCAGGGCCCCGGCTTAGGAGCCTTTTCTGGAGACTGCCGGATCTCGGCCCATGCTAGCCCCAGCCCACTTAAAGCTCTGCCTCTAAGTATCAAAGACTGATGATGCTCCTTGAAATGTCTTTTTTCCGGGAAGTCACTTCTGTCCGTGTATCTCACCAGGAACTGGATGTGTTGCCTGCAGGTTACATATCGATTGCTGTGGTAGGTGCATTAACCAACTAGGCGAGCTTATCAGGTGTCAAACCTGGGACTTGCAAGGCACACATGCACACAAACACATGCTGCAAAAAACTGGACTTCCTCTGAGGCATCAGGTTGAATGTTGGTGCATGTCCCTTCCTTCATCTAGTATTACTTCCATTGGCCAATGGCAACCATTTTCCACCCCAATGTTGAGGATATTTAGTTTCACAAAGAGAGATTAATCATTGGGGGTGCGAGGCATGTAAAATCTGGCCCAGCATTAAGTCTTTGTCTTCACCCTGGGGTGTATGTTGATATGGGCAGAGATGTCTCCTGCCACTGTACCCGGGGACGTCAGTTGGGGGTTGCTAGAGGTCGCATCTGCGACCTCTGAGGTCTCCCTTGCGACATCTGTGTTCTCCCTTGCAACCTCTTGAAAAAAGTTCTCTTTTTTTGTTTTTTTGGGGGGGTTTTGTAATGCAAGCTCCTAGGCTGTGGCCAGCACCATGTAGCTCTTTACTTCTGGAGTGGCTGGCTTTCTTGTTCAGGGCCGTTAAAAAAAATAAGAAAAATAAGAACAGGAGTGCCAAAAGTCTAACACTTTCAGCACTGACCCTAAATAAGAAAGAATAGGAATACCAAATAATGTGTCTTTCTGGAATGCTATACAATCATTGCTAGACTCATTAAAGGTTTATTTCAGGCACACTTCAGGGGGTGAGTCACTGATTTAGTCTGTTCTTAAACGCCTCAACTCAGCCTTTCATCTTTCTGAGGTCGATAAATGAGTACCAACACATGTTGGGTGATATTGGGTGTATATTTTTACAATATAAAGCGCTTAAGCGTAAGTGCTATATAATAACACATCATTATCATTTGGTCATGGACTTCTGCTTGCATTCACAGTAATTTGGGGATATGGGCCTATACACTCTGATCTTAACAATACATATGGCGTTCCATTCTTGTATGAAATGTACATCACATTATGTACATCACACTATAGTGATATTGTAACCATATTTTTCGTGGTGTACAATGCTATGTGATGCCACTTGCTGTTTCGTCAACGGGTGAAAGGTTGTGTTCCATCGCTTCCTGCGATATCACTTCAGGGTGGGGTCAAATGACATCACTTCCTGTGATGTCATCAGGGGGTCAAGGGTCGTGTGATGTCACTTCCGCTACCCCTGGCATTTTGGTGAAATGACGTCCCTTTGGTGTTGCTGCCTGTTAATGATTGCTTAAACACTCTCTCCTCTCAAAGCTGTGAGATTTGTTGTGCTCTTGCTTACTCCCCATTCCAAGCCGCTTCTACCCCGCCGTACTGAGCATCGTTGCGCAGTCATGCCTCCTGCCTGCAACATTTTCAGTTAAGTGGGTGATAGCCCTGTTATCATTTGCCAGATGCCTTCTCCATTTACAGGAATTGTAATCAATTGCCTTTGCACTCACACATTTGCCGGGCATGGTTATCATTTGCACAGGTAATCAATCAGTTGCCATTCTTTGGCAATGACTGCCCAGGTCCCATAGCATTTGCCAGGATCAGAAGCTGGGCACGGCTAAGTGGGGCAGGGATGCTGCTGATAGGATATCCCAGCAGGTCCTTGACCTATTCCAAACAATGAGACCTTGTAGAGGAAACCAAGAGGAAAGATTGGTACACAGCGATTTGATTGATGGGGGGCCTGCAAAAAAGGGGGGATTCTCAGGGGGTGTCCAAAGTTTAAGTTACCCATGGCGGGCCAGAGGGGTGCTGTGCTGCGATGTTGGGCCCATCTCCTCCCCGCAGGGTGATCCGACTCCCACAATTCAGAAGCCAGAAGACTCCTGAGATGTCAGCACACTGCAAACTTGGAGTGATGTTATCAATTTGGGACTGGCGGGAAATACCTGTTCTGCCACCGCCGGCTAAGAAGAGGAGGACCACGGATAGACTGCCTTCTTGCAGTCCTTTTGCTACAGCACTAGGACATGTAGTCATTTCAGGAGCCAAAGAACTGTTTTTGGCATTAGCCAGAGGACGTCTTTGCTTATATTGTGCTATTACTCAGAATTCCACATCGGCTTATTATTTTACAGATTTCATATTCGTCCAATGAGAGTTCTTCATTCATGACGCTCCAATTTTAAAAGGAAACTTAAAAAGGTGTGGCCAGTACGGGGATCGAACCCGCGACCTTGGCGTTATTAGCACCACGCTCTAACCAACTGAGATAACCGGCCATTGATACTCACTGTCACAGCAACAGCTACTAGCAGCCGATGTCAGCAGAAAAATGTTCTTAGTACATTCCTATTGAGCCCTTAGCGCCTACAGTCAGCACATGGGAAGGCGACTTGCAGCCCATGAGACGCGCCTAACAAGATGGAGCAGGTGACATCTAGACCATTCTTTGGCATGCGCTGGATAAGAGCATTTGCACAAGATGTCGTCTTTGGGCCAGTTACAACCACTTTTGGGAAGGCTTACTGCTGCCACGGACTGCTGCTATTATAGACTCCACGCTCGAGGCTACATTATGAGGGGCAGCTGTCCTGGCCAAGCCTCAATGCCTAATGACTATAGAGTTGCTCCATATATAATACTAGTCCAATTTAGGTATTTTGCACCACAAAGTTATTTGCCACTTGGCTTACTTATGGCAACCTATTCTAAAGTCACTTCCAAGGTGACTCTAAGCAGTGCTTTAAGTGGGATTAGAAATTGAGGGGGGCTCTCGTTAGGGGGCGTGGCCTAGGCATGGGTGTGCTTAGTCCACGCCACCATTAAGAACCCCCCTCACCTAAGAGTTGGGGGCTGCTAAAAGAAGCAGAGCTGGGATGCACTGGCATTATTACCTTTAATGCGCACAGCCCCTCCTTTTAAACAAAAGAAGCGGCTAAGCGGAGCAAAGGTGTGACCCCAGAATGCCACAGCACACACCCAGCAGGCAGCCTTTTCATTCAAGGAGCCACATGCTGCAATGCTTTACCACAGGCTCCTTGAATGAAAGTGATGCCTGCTGCTGATGGCTCTGTACTCTGAAACAGGAGGAGGTCTGAACTGCCCAGCTTGCCTTTTGTTTCTGAGTAAATAGCCATCAGCCAGCGTGAGTAGCGCAGGGGCTTCATGCTGGGTGATGGCTATTTACTCAGAAACAAAAGGAGGCCTGGCAGTCCAGCCCTCCTCCTGTTTCAGAGTACAGAGCCACCAGGCAGCACGCACTGGACGGTTGCACCTGCTGTTTGCAGGTGACAGCACTTCGGTTTAGAAAAAAAGAAAAGGCAATTACTTTTTTTCTAATCCGTAGTGCTGACACCTGCAGGCAGCTTGTGTAACCGTGCAGCCGCTGCACGGTAGGCCTCAGGTGTCAGCATGGCTGGGGCTAGTCGGGGGTGAGTCCCCGGCAGGGCCCCGGCTTAGGAGCCTTTTCTGGAGACTGCCGGATCTCGGCCCATGCTAGCCCCAGCCCACTTAAAGCTCTGCCTCTAAGTATCAAAGACTGATGATGCTCCTTGAAATGTCTTTTTTCCGGGAAGCACTTCTGTCCGTGTATCTCACCAGGAACTGGATGTGTTGCCTGCAGGTTACATATCGATTGCTGTGGTAGGTGCATTAACCAACTAGGCGAGCTTATCAGGTGTCAAACCTGGGACTTGCAAGGCACACATGCACACAAACACATGCTGCAAAAAACTGGACTTCCTCTGAGGCATCAGGTTGAATGTTGGTGCATGTCCCTTCCTTCATCTAGTATTACTTCCATTGGCCAATGGCAACCATTTTCCACCCCAATGTTGAGGATATTTAGTTTCACAAAGAGAGATTAATCATTGGGGGTGCGAGGCATGTAAAATCTGGCCCAGCATTAAGTCTTTGTCTTCACCCTGGGGTGTATGTTGATATGGGCAGAGATGTCTCCTGCCACTGTACCCGGGGACGTCAGTTGGGGGTTGCTAGAGGTCGCATCTGCGACCTCTGAGGTCTCCCTTGCGACATCTGTGTTCTCCCTTGCAACCTCTTGAAAAAAGTTCTCTTTTTTTGTTTTTTTGGGGGGGTTTTGTAATGCAAGCTCCTAGGCTGTGGCCAGCACCATGTAGCTCTTTATTCTGGAGTGGCTGGCTTTCTTGTTCAGGGCCGTTAAAAAAAATAAGAAAAATAAGAACAGGAGTGCCAAAAGTCTAACACTTTCAGCACTGACCCTAAATAAGAAAGAATAGGAATACCAAATAATGTGTCTTTCTGGAATGCTATACAATCATTGCTAGACTCATTAAAGGTTTATTTCAGGCACACTTCAGGGGGTGAGTCACTGATTTAGTCTGTTCTTAAACGCCTCAACTCAGCCTTTCATCTTTCTGAGGTCGATAAATGAGTACCAACACATGTTGGGTGATATTGGGTGTATATTTTTACAATATAAAGCGCTTAAGCGTAAGTGCTATATAATAACACATCATTATCATTTGGTCATGGACTTCTGCTTGCATTCACAGTAATTTGGGAATATGGGCCTATACACTCTGATCTTAACAATACATATGGCAATCCATTCTTGTATGAAATGTACATCACATTATGTACATCACACTATAGTGATATTGTAACCATATTTTTCGTGGTGTACAATGCTATGTGATGCCACTTGCTGTTTCGTCAACGGGTGAAAGGTTGTGTTCCATCGCTTCCTGCGATATCACTTCAGGGTGGGGTCAAATGACATCACTTCCTGTGATGTCATCAGGGGGTCAAGGGTCGTGTGATTTCACTTCCGCTACCCCTGGCATTTTGGTGAAATGACGTCCCTTTGGGGTTGCTGCCTGTTAATGATTGTTTAAACACTCACTCTCTGCTCTCAAAGCTGTGAGATTTGTTGTGCTCTTGCTTACTCCCATTCCAAGCCGCTTCTACCCCGCCGTACTGAGCATCGTTGCGCAGTCATGCCTCCTGCCTGCAACATTTTCAGTTGAGTGGGTGACAGCCCTGTTATCATTTGCCAGATGCCTTCTCCATTTACAGGAATTGTAATCAATTGCCTTTGCACTCACACATTTGCCGGGCATGGTTATCATTTGCACAGGTAATCAATCAGTTGCCATTCTTTGGCAATGACTGCCCAGGTCCCATAGCATTTGCCAGGATCAGAAGCTGGGCACGGCTAAGTGGGGCAGTGATGCTGCTGATAGGATATCCCAGCAGGTCCTTGACCTATTCCAAACAATGAGACCTTGTAGAGGAAACCAAGAGGAAAGATTGGTACACAGCGATTTGATTGATGGGGGGCCTGCAAAAAAGGGGGGATTCTCAGGGGGTGTCCAAAGTTTAAGTTACCCATGGCGGGCCAGAGGGGTGCTGTGCTGCGATGTTGGGCCCATCTCCTCCCCGCAGGGTGATCCGACTCCCACAATTCAGAAGCCAGAAGACCCCTGAGATGTCAGCACACTGCAAACTTGGAGTGATGTTATCAATTTGGGACTGGCGGGAAATACCTGTGCTGCCACCACCGGCTAACAAGAGGAGGACCACGGATAGACTGCCTTCTTGCAGTCCTTTTGCTACAGCACTAGGACATGTAGTCATTTCAGGAGCCAAAGAACTGTTTTTGGCATTAGCCAGAGGACGTCTTTGCTTATATTGTGCTATTACTCAGAATTCCACATCGGCTTATTATTTTACAGATTTCATATTCGTCCAATGAGAGTTCTTCATTCATGACGCTCCAATTTTAAAAGGAAACTTAAAAGGGTGTGGCCAGTACGGGGATCGAACCCGTTATTAGCACCACGCTCTAACCAACTGAGCTAACCGGCCATTAATACTCATGGTCACAGCAACAGCTACTAGCAGCCACTGTCAGCAAAAAAATGTTCTTAGTACATTCCTATTGAGCCCTTAGCGCCTACAGTCAGCACATGGGAAGGCGACTTGCAGCCCATGAGACGCGCCTGACCAGATGGAGCAGGTGACATCTAGACCATTCTTTGGCATGCACTGGATAAGAGCATTTGCACAAGATGTCGTCTTTGGGCCAGTTAAAACCACTTTTGGGAAGGCTTACTGCTGCCACGGACTGCTGCTATTATAGACTCCACGCTCGAGGCTACATTATGAGGGGCAGCTGTCCTGGCCAAGCTTCAATGCCTAATGACTATAGAGTTGCTCCATATATAATACTAGTCCAATTTAGGTATTTTGCACCACAAAGTTATTTGCCACTTGGCTTACTTATGGCAACCTATTCTAAAGTCACTTCCAAGGTGACTCTAAGCAGTGCTTTAAGTGGGATTAGAAATTGAGGGGGGCTCTCGTTAGGGGGCGTGGCCTAGGCATGGGTGTGCTTAGTCCACGCCCCCATCAAGAACCCCCCTCACCTAAGAGTTGGGGGCTGCTAAAAGAAGCAGAGCTGGGATGCACTGGCATTATTACCTTTAATGCGCACAGCCCCTCCTTTTAAACAATAGAAGCGGCTAAGCGGAGCAAAGGTGTGACCCCAGAATGCCACAGCACACACCCAGCAGGCAGCCTTTTCATTCAAGGAGCCACATGCTGCAATGCTTTACCACAGGCTCCTTGAATGAAAGTGATGCCTGCTGCTGATGGCTCTGTACTCTGAAACAGGAGGAGGTCTGAACTGCCCAGCTTGCCTTTTGTTTCTGAGTAAATAGCCATCAGCCAGCGTGAGTAGCGCAGGGGCTTCATGCTGGGTGATGGCTATTTACTCAGAAACAAAAGGAGGCCTGGCAGTCCAGCCCTCCTCCTGTTTCAGAGTACAGAGCCACCAGGCAGCCCGCACTGGACGGTTGCACCTGCTGCTTGCAGGTGACAGCACTTCGGTTTAGAAAAAAAGAAAAGGCAATTACTTTTTTTCTAATCCGTAGTGCTGACACCTGCAGGCAGCTTGTGTAACCGTGCAGCCGCTGCACGGGCGGCCTCAGGTGTCAGCATGGCTGGGGCTAGTCGGGGGTGAGTCCCCGGCAGGGCCCCGGCTTAGGAGCCTTTTCTGGAGACTGCCGGATCTCGGCCCATGCTAGCCCCAGCCCACTTAAAGCTCTGCCTCTAAGTATCAAAGACTGATGATGCTCCTTGAAATGTCTTTTTTCCGGGAAGTCACTTCTGTCCGTGTATCTCACCAGGAACTGGATGTGTTGCCTGCAGGTTACATATCGATTGCTGTGGTAGGTGCATTAACCCACTAGGCGAGCTTATCAGGTGTCAAACCTGGGACTTGCAAGACACACATGCACACAAACACATGCTGCAAAAAACTGGACTTCCTCTGAGGCATCAGGTTGAATGTTGGTGCATGTCCCTTCCTTCATCTAGTATTACTTCCATTGGCCAATGGCAACCATTTTCCACCCCAATGTTGAGGATATTTAGTTTCACAAAGAGAGATTAATCATTGGGGGTGCGAGGCATGTAAAATCTGGCCCAGCATTAAGTCTTTGTCTTCACCCTGGGGCGTATGTTGATATGGGCAGAGATGTCTCCTGCCACTGTACCCGGGGACGTCAGTTGGGGGTTGCTAGAGGTCGCATCTGCGACCTCTGAGGTCTCCCTTGCGAAATCTGTGTTCTCCCTTACAACCTCTTGAAAAAAGTTCTCTTTTTTTGTTTTTTTGGGGGGGTTTTGTAATGCAAGCTCCTAGGCTGTGGCCAGCACCATGTAGCTCTTTACTTCTGGAGTGGCTGGCTTTCTTGTTCAGGGCCGTTAAAAAAAATAAGAAAAATAAGAACAGGAGTGCCAAAAGTCTAACACTTTCAGCACTGACCCTAATTAAGAAAGAATAGGAATACCAAATAATGTGTCTTTCTGGAATGCTATACAATCATTGCTAGACTCATTAAAGGTTTATTTCAGGCACACTTCAGGGGGTGAGTCACTGATTTAGTCTGTTCTTAAACGCCTCAACTCAGCCTTTCATCTTTCTGAGGTCGATAAATGAGTACCAACACATGTTGGGTGATATTGGGTGTATATTTTTACAATATAAAGCGCTTAAGCGTAAGTGCTATATAATAACACATCATTATCATTTGGTCATGGACTTCTGCTTGCATTCACAGTAATTTGGGAATATGGGCCTATACACTCTGATCTTAACAATACATATGGCAATCCATTCTTGTATGAAATGTACATCACATTATGTACATCACACTATAGTGATATTGTAACCATATTTTTCGTGGTGTACAATGCTATGTGATGCCACTTGCTGTTTCGTCAACGGGTGAAAGGTTGTGTTCCATCGCTTCCTGCGATATCACTTCAGGGTGGGGTCAAATGACATCACTTCCTGTGATGTCATCAGGGGGTCAAGGGTCGTGTGATTTCACTTCCGCTACCCCTGGCATTTTGGTGAAATGACGTCCCTTTGGGGTTGCTGCCTGTTAATGATTGCTTAAACACTCACTCTCTGCTCTCAAAGCTGTGAGATTTGTTGTGCTCTTGCTTACTCCCATTCCAAGCCGCTTCTACCCCGCCGTACTGAGCATCGTTGCGCAGTCATGCCTCCTGCCTGCAACATTTTCAGTTGAGTGGGTGACAGCCCTGTTATCATTTGCCAGATGCCTTCTCCATTTACAGGAATTCTAATCAATTGCCTTTGCACTCACACATTTGCCGGGCATGGTTATCATTTGCACAGGTAATCAATCAGTTGCCATTCTTTGGCAATGACTGCCCAGGTCCCATAGCATTTGCCAGGATCAGAAGCTGGGCACGGCTAAGTGGGGCAGGGATGCTGCTGATAGGATATCCCAGCAGGTCCTTGACCTATTCCAAACAATGAGACCTTGTAGAGGAAACCAAGAGGAAAGATTGGTACACAGCGATTTGATTGATGGGGGGCCTGCAAAAAAGGGGGGATTCTCAGGGGGTGTCCAAAGTTTAAGTTACCCATGGCGGGCCAGAGGGGTGCTGTGCTGCGATGTTGGGCCCATCTCCTCCCCGCGGGTGATCCGACTCCCACAATTCAGAAGCCAGAAGACTCCTGAGATGTCAGCACACTGCAAACTTGGAGTGATGTTATCAATTTGGGACTGGTGGGAAATACCTGTGTTGCCACCGCCGGCTAAGAAGAGGAGGACCACGGATAGACTGCCTTCTTGCAGTCCTTTTGCTACAGCACTAGGACATGTAGTCATTTCAGGAGCCAAAGAACTGTTTTTGGCATTAGCCAGAGGACGTCTTTGCTTATATTGTGCTATTACTCAGAATTCCACATCGGCTTATTATTTTACAGATTTCATATTCGTCCAATGAGAGTTCTTCATTCATGACGCTCCAATTTTAAAAGGAAACTTAAAAGGGTGTGGCCAGTACGGGGATCGAACCCTCGACCTTGGCGTTATTAACACCACGCTCTAACCAACTGAGCTAACCGGCCATTAATACTCACGGTCACAGCAACAGCAACAGCTACTAGCATCCGCTGTCAGCAGAAAAATGTTCTTAGTACATTCCTATTGAGCCCTTAGCGCCTACAGTCAGCACATGGGAAGGCAACTTGCAGCCCATGAGACGCGCCTGACAAGATGGAGCAGGTGACATCTAGACCATTCTTTGGCATGCACTGGATAAGAGCATTTGCACAAGATGTCGTCTTTGGGCCAGTTACAACCACTTTTGGGAAGGCTTACTGCTGCCACGGACTGCTGCCATTATAGACTCCACGCTCGAGGCTACATTATGAGGGGCAGCTGTCCTGGCCAAGCCTCAGTGCCTAATGACTATAGAGTTGCTCCATATATAATACTAGTCCAATTTAGGTATTTTGCACCACAAAGTTATTTGCCACTTGGCTTACTTATGCAACCTATTCTAAAGTCACTTCCAAGGTGACTCTAAGCAGTGCTTTAAGTGGGATTAGAAATTGAGGGGGGCTCTCGTTAGGGGGCGTGGCCTAGGCAGGGGTGTGCTTAGTCCACGCCACCATCAAGAACCCCCCTCACCTAAGAGTTGGGGGCTGCTAAAAGAAGCAGAGCTGGGATGCACTGGCATTATTACCTTTAATGCGCACAGCCCCTCCTTTTAAACAAAAGAAGCGGCTAAGCGGAGCAAAGGTGTGACCCCAGAATGCCACAGCACACACCCAGCAGGCAGCCTTTTCATTCAAGGAGCCACATGCTGCAATGCTTTACCACAGGCTCCTTGAATGAAAGTGATGCCTGCTGCTGATGGCTCTGTACTCTGAAACAGGAGGAGGTCTGAACTGCCCAGCTTGCCTTTTGTTTCTGAGTAAATAGCCATCAGCCAGCGTGAGTAGCGCAGGGGCTTCATGCTGGGTGATGGCTATTTACTCAGAAACAAAAGGAGGCCTGGCAGTCCAGCCCTCCTCCTGTTTCAGAGTACAGAGCCACCAGGCAGCCCGCACTGGACGGTTGCACCTGCTGCTTGCAGGTGACAGCACTTCGGTTTAGAAAAAAAGAAAAGGCAATTACTTTTTTTCTAATCCGTAGTGCTGACACCTGCAGGCAGCTTGTGTAACCGTGCAGCCGCTGCACGGGCGGCCTCAGATGTCAGCATGGCTGGGGCTAGTCGGGGGTGAGTCCCCGGCAGGGCCCCGGCTTAGGAGCCTTTTCTGGAGACTGCCGGATCTCGGCCCATGCTAGCCCCAGCCCACTTAAAGCTCTGCCTCTAAGTATCAAAGACTGATGATGCTCCTTGAAATGTCTTTTTTCCGGGAAGTCACTTCTGTCCGTGTATCTCACCAGGAACTGGATGTGTTGCCTGCAGGTTACATATCGATTGCTGTGGTAGGTGCATTAACCAACTAGGCGAGCTTATCAGGTGTCAAACCTGGGACTTGCAAGGCACACATGCACACAAACACATGCTGCAAAAAACTGGACTTCCTCTGAGGCATCAGGTTGAATGTTGGTGCATGTCCCTTCCTTCATCTAGAATTACTTCCATTGGCCAATGGCAACCATTTTCCACCCCAATGTTGAGGATATTTAGTTTCACAAAGAGAGATTAATCATTGGGGGTGCGAGGCATGTAAAATCTGGCCCAGCATTAAGTCTTTGTCTTCACCCTGGGGTGTATGTTGATATGGGCAGAGATGTCTCCTGCCACTGTACCCGGGGACGTCAGTTGGGGGTTGCTAGAGGTCGCATCTGCGACCTCTGAGGTCTCCCTTGCGACATCTGTGTTCTCCCTTGCAACCTCTTGAAAAAAGTTCTCTTTTTTTGTTTTTTTGGGGGGGTTTTGTAATGCAAGCTCCTAGGCTGTGGCCAGCACCATGTAGCTCTTTACTTCTGGAGTGGCTGGCTTTCTTGTTCAGGGCCGTTAAAAAAAATAAGAAAAATAAGAACAGGAGTGCCAAAAGTCTAACACTTTCAGCACTGACCCTAAATAAGAAAGAATAGGAATACCAAATAATGTGTCTTTCTGGAATGCTATACAATCATTGCTAGACTCATTAAAGGTTTATTTCAGGCACACTTCAGGGGGTGAGTCACTGATTTAGTCTGTTCTTAAACGCCTCAACTCAGCCTTTCATCTTTCTGAGGTCGATAAATGAGTACCAACACATGTTGGGTGATATTGGGTGTATATTTTTACAATATAAAGCGCTTAAGCGTAAGTGCTATATAATAACACATCATTATCATTTGGTCATGGACTTCTGCTTGCATTCACAGTAATTTGGGGATATGGGCCTATACACTCTGATCTTAACAATACATATGGCGTTCCATTCTTGTATGAAATGTACATCACATTATGTACATCACACTATAGTGATATTGTAACCATATTTTTCGTGGTGTACAATGCTATGTGATGCCACTTGCTGTTTCGTCAACGGGTGAAAGGTTGTGTTCCATCGCTTCCTGCGATATCACTTCAGGGTGGGGTCAAATGACATCACTTCCTGTGATGTCATCAGGGGGTCAAGGGTCGTGTGATGTCACTTCCGCTACCCCTGGCATTTTGGTGAAATGACGTCCCTTTGGTGTTGCTGCCTGTTAATGATTGCTTAAACAGTCTCTCCTCTCAAAGCTGTGAGATTTGTTGTGCTCTTGCTTACTCCCCATTCCAAGCCGCTTCTACCCCGCCGTACTGAGCATCGTTGCGCAGTCATGCCTCCTGCCTGCAACATTTTCAGTTAAGTGGGTGATAGCCCTGTTATCATTTGCCAGATGCCTTCTCCATTTACAGGAATTGTAATCAATTGCCTTTGCACTCACACATTTGCCGGGCATGGTTATCATTTGCACAGGTAATCAATCAGTTGCCATTCTTTGGCAATGACTGCCCAGGTCCCATAGCATTTGCCAGGATCAGAAGCTGGGCACGGCTAAGTGGGGCAGGGATGCTGCTGATAGGATATCCCAGCAGGTCCTTGACCTATTCCAAACAATGAGACCTTGTAGAGGAAACCAAGAGGAAAGATTGGTACACAGCGATTTGATTGATGGGGGGCCTGCAAAAAAGGGGGGATTCTCAGGGGGTGTCCAAAGTTTAAGTTACCCATGGCGGGCCAGAGGGGTGCTGTGCTGCGATGTTGGGCCCATCTCCTCCCCGCAGGGTGATCCGACTCCCACAATTCAGAAGCCAGAAGACTCCTGAGATGTCAGCACACTGCAAACTTGGAGTGATGTTATCAATTTGGGACTGGCGGGAAATACCTGTTCTGCCACCGCCGGCTAAGAAGAGGAGGACCACGGATAGACTGCCTTCTTGCAGTCCTTTTGCTACAGCACTAGGACATGTAGTCATTTCAGGAGCCAAAGAACTGTTTTTGGCATTAGCCAGAGGACGTCTTTGCTTATATTGTGCTATTACTCAGAATTCCACATCGGCTTATTATTTTACAGATTTCATAATCGTCCAATGAGAGTTCTTCATTCATGACGCTCCAATTTTAAAAGGAAACTTAAAAAGGTGTGGCCAGTACGGGGATCGAACCCGCGACCTTGGCTTTATTAGCACCACGCTCTAACCAACTGAGCTAACCGGCCATTAATACTCACGGCCACAGCAACAGCTACTAGCAGCCGCTGTCAGCAGAAAAATGTTCTTAGTACATTCCTATTGAGCCCTTAGCGCCTACAGTCAGCACATGGGAAGGCGACTTGCAGCCCATGAGACGCGCCTGACAAGATGGAGCAGGTGACATCTAGACCATTCTTTGGCATGCGCTGGATAAGAGCATTTGCACAAGATGTCGTCTTTGGGCCAGTTACAACCACTTTTGGGAAGGCTTACTGCTGCCACGGACTGCTGCTATTATAGACTCCACGCTCGAGGCTACATTATGAGGGGCAGCTGTCCTGGCCCAGCCTCAATGCCTAATGACTATAGAGTTGCTCCATATATAATACTAGTCCAATTTAGGTATTTTGCACCACAAAGTTATTTGCCACTTGGCTTACTTATGGCAACCTATTCTAAAATCACTTCCAAGGTGACTCTAAGCAGTGCTTTAAGTGG
This sequence comes from Ambystoma mexicanum, assembly GCF_040938575.1. Lineage (NCBI taxonomy): Eukaryota > Metazoa > Chordata > Amphibia > Caudata > Ambystomatidae > Ambystoma > Ambystoma mexicanum. The sequence continues at coordinate 3,563,486 of NC_090921.1, read as the reverse complement.
GATTAGAAATTGAGGGGGGCTCTCGTTAGGGGGCGTGGCCTAGGCATGGGTGTGCTTAGTCCACGCCACCATTAAGAACCCCCCTCACCTAAGAGTTGGGGGCTGCTAAAAGAAGCAGAGCTGGGATGCACTGGCATTATTACCTTTAATGCGCACAGCCCCTCCTTTTAAACAAAAGAAGCGGCTAAGCGGAGCAAAGGTGTGACCCCAGAATGTCACAGCACACACCCAGCAGGCAGCCTTTTCATTCAAGGAGCCACATGCTGCAATGCTTTACCACAGGCTCCTTGAATGAAAGTGATGCCTGCTGCTGATGGCTCTGTACTCTGAAACAGGAGGAGGTCTGAACTGCCCAGCTTGCCTTTTGTTTCTGAGTAAATAGCCATCAGCCAGCGTGAGTAGCGCAGGGGCTTCATGCTGGGTGATGGCTATTTACTCAGAAACAAAAGGAGGCCTGGCAGTCCAGCCCTCCTCCTGTTTCAGAGTACAGAGCCACCAGGCAGCACGCACTGGACGGTTGCACCTGCTGTTTGCAGGTGACAGCACTTCGGTTTAGAAAAAAAGAAAAGGCAATTACTTTTTTTCTAATCCGTAGTGCTGACACCTGCAGGCAGCTTGTGTAACCGTGCAGGCGCTGCACGGTAGGCCTCAGGTGTCAGCATGGCTGGGGCTAGTCGGGGGTGAGTCCCCGGCAGGGCCCCGGCTTAGGAGCCTTTTCTGGAGACTGCCGGATCTCGGCCCATGCTAGCCCCAGCCCACTTAAAGCTCTGCCTCTAAGTATCAAAGACTGATGATGCTCCTTGAAATGTCTTTTTTCCGGGAAGTCACTTCTGTCCGTGTATCTCACCAGGAACTGGATGTGTTGCCTGCAGGTTACATATCGATTGCTGTGGTAGGTGCATTAACCAACTAGGCGAGCTTATCAGGTGTCAAACCTGGGACTTGCAAGGCACACATGCACACAAACACATGCTGCAAAAAACTGGACTTCCTCTGAGGCATCAGGTTGAATGTTGGTGCATGTCCCTTCCTTCATCTAGTATTACTTCCATTGGCCAATGGCAACCATTTTCCACCCCAATGTTGAGGATATTTAGTTTCACAAAGAGAGATTAATCATTGGGGGTGCGAGGCATGTAAAATCTGGCCCAGCATTAAGTCTTTGTCTTCACCCTGGGGTGTATGTTGATATGGGCAGAGATGTCTCCTGCCACTGTACCCGGGGACGTCAGTTGGGGGTTGCTAGAGGTCGCATCTGCGACCTCTGAGGTCTCCCTTGCGACATCTGTGTTCTCCCTTGCAACCTCTTGAAAAAAGTTCTCTTTTTTTGTTTTTTTGGGGGGGTTTTGTAATGCAAGCTCCTAGGCTGTGGCCAGCACCATGTAGCTCTTTACTTCTGGAGTGGCTGGCTTTCTTGTTCAGGGCCGTTAAAAAAAATAAGAAAAATAAGAACAGGAGTGCCAAAAGTCTAACACTTTCAGCACTGACCCTAAATAAGAAAGAATAGGAATACCAAATAATGTGTCTTTCTGGAATGCTATACAATCATTGCTAGACTCATTAAAGGTTTATTTCAGGCACACTTCAGGGGGTGAGTCACTGATTTAGTCTGTTCTTAAAAGCCTCAACTCAGCCTTTCATCTTTCTGAGGTCGATAAATGAGTACCAACACATGTTGGGTGATATTGGGTGTATATTTTTACAATATAAAGCGCTTAAGCGTAAGTGCTATATAATAACACATCATTATCATTTGGTCATGGACTTCTGCTTGCATTCACAGTAATTTGGGGATATGGGCCTATACACTCTGATCTTAACAATACATATGGCGTTCCATTCTTGTATGAAATGTACATCACATTATGTACATCACACTATAGTGATATTGTAACCATATTTTTCGTGGTGTACAATGCTATGTGATGCCACTTGCTGTTTCGTCAACGGGTGAAAGGTTGTGTTCCATCGCTTCCTGCGATATCACTTCAGGGTGGGGTCAAATGACATCACTTCCTGTGATGTCATCAGGGGGTCAAGGGTCGTGTGATGTCACTTCCGCTACCCCTGGCATTTTGGTGAAATGACGTTCCTTTGGTGTTGCTGCCTGTTAATGATTGCTTAAACACTCTCTCCTCTCAAAGCTGTGAGATTTGTTGTGCTCTTGCTTACTCCCCATTCCAAGCCGCTTCTACCCCGCCGTACTGAGCATCGTTGCGCAGTCATGCCTCCTGCCTGCAACATTTTCAGTTAAGTGGGTGATAGCCCTGTTATCATTTGCCAGATGCCTTCTCCATTTACAGGAATTGTAATCAATTGCCTTTGCACTCACACATTTGCCGGGCATGGTTATCATTTGCACAGGTAATCAATCAGTTGCCATTCTTTGGCAATGACTGCCCAGGTCCCATAGCATTTGCCAGGATCAGAAGCTGGGCACGGCTAAGTGGGGCAGGGATGCTGCTGATAGGATATCCCAGCAGGTCCTTTACCTATTCCAAACAATGAGACCTTGTAGAGGAAACCAAGAGGAAAGATTGGTACACAGCGATTTGATTGATGGGGGGCCTGCAAAAAAGGGGGGATTCTCAGGGGGTGTCCAAAGTTTAAGTTACCCATGGCGGGCCAGAGGGGTGCTGTGCTGCGATGTTGGGCCCATCTCCTCCCCGCAGGGTGATCCGACTCCCACAATTCAGAAGCCAGAAGACTCCTGAGATGTCAGCACACTGCAAACTTGGAGTGATGTTATCAATTTGGGACTGGCGGGAAATACCTGTTCTGCCACCGCCGGCTAAGAAGAGGAGGACCACGGATAGACTGCCTTCTTGCAGTCCTTTTGCTACAGCACTAGGACATGTAGTCATTTCAGGAGCCAAAGAACTGTTTTTGGCATTAGCCAGAGGACGTCTTTGCTTATATTGTGCTATTACTCAGAATTCCACATCGGCTTATTATTTTACAGATTTCATATTCGTCCAATGAGAGTTCTTCATTCATGACGCTCCAATTTTAAAAGGAAACTTAAAAAGGTGTGGCCAGTACGGGGATCGAACCCGCGACCTTGGCGTTATTAGCACCACGCTCTAACCAACTGAGCTAACCGGCCATTAATACTCACTGTCACAGCAACAGCTACTAGCAGCCGCTGTCAGCAGAAAAATGTTCTTAGTACATTCCTATTGAGCCCTTAGCGCCTACAGTCAGCACATGGGAAGGCGACTTGCAGCCCATGAGACGCGCCTGACAAGATGGAGCAGGTGACATCTAGACCATTCTTTGGCATGCGCTGGATAAGAGCATTTGCACAAGATGTCGTCTTTGGGCCAGTTACAACCACTTTTGGGAAGGCTTACTGCTGCCACGGACTGCTGCTATTATAGACTCCACGCTCGAGGCTACATTATGAGGTGCAGCTGTCCTGGCCAAGCCTCAATGCCTAATGACTATAGAGTTGCTCCATATATAATACTAGTCCAATTTAGGTATTTTGCACCACAAAGTTATTTGCCACTTGGCTTACTTATGGCAACCTATTCTAAAGTCACTTTCAAGGTGACTCTAAGCAGTGCTTTAAGTGGGATTAGAAATTGAGGGGGGCTCTCGTTAGGGGGCGTGGCCTAGGCATGGGTGTGCTTAGTCCACGCCACCATTAAGAACCCCCCTCACCTAAGAGTTGGGGGCTGCTAAAAGAAGCAGAGCTGGGATGCACTGGCATTATTACCTTTAATGCGCACAGCCCCTCCTTTTAAACAAAAGAAGCGGCTAAGCGGAGCAAAGGTGTGACCCCAGAATGCCACAGCACACACCCAGCAGGCAGCCTTTTCATTCAAGGAGCCACATGCTGCAATGCTTTACCACAGGCTCCTTGAATGAAAGTGATGCCTGCTGCTGATGGCTCTGTACTCTGAAACAGGAGGAGGTCTGAACTGCCCAGCTTGCCTTTTGTTTCTGAGTAAATAGCCATCAGCCAGCGTGAGTAGCGCAGGGGCTTCATGCTGGGTGATGGCTATTTACTCAGAAACAAAAGGAGGCCTGGCAGTCCAGCCCTCCTCCTGTTTCAGAGTACAGAGCCACCAGGCAGCACGCACTGGACGGTTGCACCTGCTGTTTGCAGGTGACAGCACTTCAGTTTAGAAAAAAAGAAAAGGCAATTACTTTTTTTCTAATCCGTAGTGCTGACACCTGCAGGCAGCTTGTGTAACCGTGCAGCCGCTGCACGGTAGGCCTCAGGTGTCAGCATGGCTGGGGCTAGTCGGGGGTGAGTCCCCGGCAGGGCCCCGGTTTAGGAGCCTTTTCTGGAGACTGCCGGATCTCGGCCCATGCTAGCCCCAGCCCACTTAAAGCTCTGCCTCTAAGTATCAAAGACTGATGATGCTCCTTGAAATGTCTTTTTTCCGGGAAGTCACTTCTGTCCGTGTATCTCACCAGGAACTGGATGTGTTGCCTGCAGGTTACATATCGATTGCTGTGGTAGGTGCATTAACCCACTAGGCGAGCTTATCAGGTGTCAAACCTGGGACTTGCAAGACACACATGCACACAAACACATGCTGCAAAAAACTGGACTTCCTCTGAGGCATCAGGTTGAATGTTGGTGCATGTCCCTTCCTTCATCTAGTATTACTTCCATTGGCCAATGGCAACCATTTTCCACCCCAATGTTGAGGATATTTAGTTTCACAAAGAGAGATTAATCATTGGGGGTGCGAGGCATGTAAAATCTGGCCCAGCATTAAGTCTTTGTCTTCACCCTGGGGCGTATGTTGATATGGGCAGAGATGTCTCCAGCCACTGTACCCGGGGACGTCAGTTGGGGGTTGCTAGAGGTCGCATCTGCGACCTCTGAGGTCTCCCTTGCGACATCTGTGTTCTCCCTTGCAACCTCTTGAAAAAAGTTCTCTTTTTTTGTTTTTTTGGGGGGGTTTTGTAATGCAAGCTCCTAGGCTGTGGCCAGCACCATGTAGCTCTTTACTTCTGGAGTGGCTTGCTTTCTTGTTCAGGGCCGTTAAAAAAAATAAGAAAAATAAGAACAGGAGTGCCAAAAGTCTAACACTTTCAGCACTGACCCTAAATAAGAAAGAATAGGAATACCAAATAATGTGTCTTTCTGGAATGCTATACAATCATTGCTAGACTCATTAAAGGTTTATTTCAGGCACACTTCAGGGGGTGAGTCACTGATTTAGTCTGTTCTTAAACGCCTCAACTCAGCCTTTCATCTTTCTGAGGTCGATAAATGAGTACCAACACATGTTGGGTGATATTGGGTGTATATTTTTACAATATAAAGCGCTTAAGCGTAAGTGCTATATAATAACACATCATTATCATTTGGTCATGGACTTCTGCTTGCATTCACAGTAATTTGGGAATATGGGCCTATACACTCTGATCTTAACAATACATATGGCAATCCATTCTTGTATGAAATGTACATCACATTATGTACATCACACTATAGTGATATTGTAACCATATTTTTCGTGGTGTACAATGCTATGTGATGCCACTTGCTGTTTCGTCAACGGGTGAAAGGTTGTGTTCCATCGCTTCCTGCGATATCACTTCAGGGTGGGGTCAAATGACATCACTTCCTGTGATGTCATCAGGGGGTCAAGGGTCGTGTGATTTCACTTCCGCTACCCCTGGCATTTTGGTGAAATGACGTCCCTTTGGGGTTGCTGCCTGTTGTTTAAACACTCACTCTCTGCTCTCAAAGCTGTGAGATTTGTTGTGCTCTTGCTTACTCCCCATTCCAAGCCGCTTCTACCCCGCCGTACTGAGCATCGTTGCGCAGTCATGCCTCCTGCCTGCAGCATTTTCAGTTGAGTGGGTGACAGCCCTGTTATCCTTTGCCAGATACCTGCTCCATTTACAGGAATTCTAATCAATTGCCTTTGCACTCACACATTTGCCGGGCATGGTTATCATTTGCACAGGTAATCAATCAGTTGCCATTCTTTGGCAATGACTGCCCAGGTCCCATAGCATTTGTCAGGATCAGAAGCTGGGCACGGCTAAGTGGGGCAGGGATGCTGCTGATAGGATATCCCAGCAGGTCCTTGACCTATTCCAAACAATGAGACCTTGTAGAGGAAACCAAGAGGAAAGATTGGTACACAGCGATTTGATTGATGGGGGGCCTGCAAAAAAGGGGGGATTCTCAGGGGGTGTCCAAAGTTTAAGTTACCCATGGCGGGCCAGAGGGGTGCTGTGCTGCGATGTTGGGCCCATCTCCTCCCCGCGGGTGATCCGACTCCCACAATTCAGAAGCCAGAAGACTCCTGAGATGTCAGCACACTGCAAACTTGGAGTGATGTTATCAATTTGGAACTGGTGGGAAATACCTGTGTTGCCACCGCCGGCTAAGAAGAGGAGGACCACGGATAGACTGCCTTCTTGCAGTCCTTTTGCTACAGCACTAGGACATGTAGTCATTTCAGGAGCCAAAGAACTGTTTTTGGCATTAGCCAGAGGACGTCTTTGCTTATATTGTGCTATTACTCAGAATTCCACATCGGCTTATTATTTTACAGATTTCATATTCGTCCAATGAGAGTTCTTCATTCATGACGCTCCAATTTTAAAAGGAAACTTAAAAAGGTGTGGCCAGTACGGGGATCGAACCCGCGACCTTGGCGTTATTAGCACCACGCTCTAACCAACTGAGCTAACCGGCCATTAATACTCACTGTCACAGCAACAGCTACTAGCAGCCACTGTCAGCATAAAAATGTTCTTAGTACATTCCTATTGAGCCCTTAGCGCCTACAGTCAGCACATGGGAAGGCGACTTGCAGCCCAGGAGACGCGCCTGACAAGATGGAGCAGGTGACATCTAGACCATTCTTTGGCATGCACTGGATAAGAGCATTTGCACAAGATGTCGTCTTTGGGCCAGTTACAACCACTTTTGGGAAGGCTTACTGCTGCCACGGACTGCGGCCAATATAGACTCCACGCTCGGGGCTACATTATGAGGGGCAGCTGTCCTGGCCAAGCCTCAATGCCTAATGACTATAGAGTTGCTCCATATATAGTACTAGTGCAATTTAGGTACTTTGCACCACAAAGTTACTTGCCACTTGGCTTACTTATAGCAACCTATTCTAAAGTCACTTCCAAGGTGACTCTAAGCAGTGCTTTAAGTGTGATTAGAAATTGAGGGGGGCTCTCGTTAGGGGGTGTGGCCTAGGCATGGGTGTGCTTAGTCCACGCCCCCATCAAAAGCCCCCCTCGCCTAAGAGGTGGGGGCTGCTAAAAGAAGCAGAGCTGGGATGCACTGGCATTATTACTTTTAATGCGCACAGCCCCTACTTTTAAACAAAAGAAGCGGCTAAGCGGAGCAAAGGTGTGACCCCAGAATGCCACAGCACACACCCAGCAGGCAGCCTTTTCATTCAAGGAGCCACATGCTGCAATGCTTTACCACAGGCTCCTTGAATGAAAGTGATGCCTGCTGCTGATGGCTCTGTACTCTGAAACAGGAGGAGGTCTGAACTGCCCAGCTTGCCTTTTGTTTCTGAGTAAATAGCCATCAGCCAGCGTGAGTAGCGCAGGGGCTTCATGCTGGGTGATGGCTATTTACTCAGAAACAAAAGGAGGCCTGGCAGTCCAGCCCTCCTCCTGTTTCAGAGTACAGAGCCACCAGGCAGCCCGCACTGGACGGTTGCACCTGCTGCTTGCAGGTGACAGCACTTCGGTTTAGAAAAAAAGAAAAGGCAATTACTTTTTTTCTAATCCGTAGTGCTGACACCTGCAGGCAGCTTGTGTAACCGTGCAGCCGCTGCACGGGCGGCCTCAGATGTCAGCATGGCTGGGGCTAGTCGGGGGTGAGTCCCCGGCAGGGCCCCGGCTTAGGAGCCTTTTCTGGAGACTGCCGGATCTCGGCCCATGCTAGCCCCAGCCCACTTAAAGCTCTGCCTCTAAGTATCAAAGACTGATGATGCTCCTTGAAATGTCTTTTTTCCGGGAAGTCACTTCTGTCCGTGTATCTCACCAGGAACTGGATGTGTTGCCTGCAGGTTACATATCGATTGCTGTGGTAGGTGCATTAACCCACTAGGCGAGCTTATCAGGTGTCAAACCTGGGACTTGCAAGGCACACATGCACACAAACACATGCTGCAAAAAACTGGACTTCCTCTGAGGCATCAGGTTGAATGTTGGTGCATGTCCCTTCCTTCATCTAGTATTACTTCCATTGGCCAATGGCAACCATTTTCCACCCCAATGTTGAGGATATTTAGTTTCACAAAGAGAGATTAATCATTGGGGGTGCGAGGCATGTAAAATCTGGCCCAGCATTAAGTCTTTGTCTTCACCCTGGGGTGTATGTTGATATGGGCAGAGATGTCTCCTGCCACTGTACCCGGGGACGTCAGTTGGGGGTTGCTAGAGGTCGCATCTGCGACCTCTGAGGTCTCCCTTGCGACATCTGTGTTCTCCCTTGCAACCTCTTGAAAAAAGTTCTCTTTTTTTGTTTTTTTGGGGGGGTTTTGTAATGCAAGCTCCTAGGCTGTGGCCAGCACCATGTAGCTCTTTACTTCTGGAGTGGCTGGCTTTCTTGTTCAGGGCCGTTAAAAAAAATAAGAAAAATAAGAACAGGAGTGCCAAAAGTCTAACACTTTCAGCACTGACCCTAAATAAGAAAGAATAGGAATACCAAATAATGTGTCTTTCTGGAATGCTATACAATCATTGCTAGACTCATTAAAGGTTTATTTCAGGCACACTTCAGGGGGTGAGTCACTGATTTAGTCTGTTCTTAAACGCCTCAACTCAGCCTTTCATCTTTCTGAGGTCGATAAATGAGTACCAACACATGTTGGGTGATATTGGGTGTATATTTTTACAATATAAAGCGCTTAAGCGTAAGTGCTATATAATAACACATCATTATCATTTGGTCATGGACTTCTGCTTGCATTCACAGTAATTTGGGAATATGGGCCTATACACTCTGATCTTAACAATACATATGGCGTTCCATTCTTGTATGAAATGTACATCACATTATGTACATCACACTATAGTGATATTGTAACCATATTTTTCGTGGTGTACAATGCTATGTGATGCCACTTGCTGTTTCGTCAACGGGTGAAAGGTTGTGTTCCATCGCTTCCTGCGATATCACTTCAGGGTGGGGTCAAATGACATCACTTCCTGTGATGTCATCAGGGGGTCAAGGGTCGTGTGATGTCACTTCCGCTACCCCTGGCATTTTGGTGAAATGACGTCCCTTTGGTGTTGCTGCCTGTTAATGATTGCTTAAACACTCTCTCCTCTCAAAGCTGTGAGATTTGTTGTGCTCTTGCTTACTCCCCATTCCAAGCCGCTTCTACCCCGCCGTACTGAGCATCGTTGCGCAGTCATGCCTCCTGCCTGCAACATTTTCAGTTGAGTGGGTGATAGCCCTGTTATCATTTGCCAGATGCCTTCTCCATTTACAGGAATTGTAATCAATTGCCTTTGCACTCACACATTTGCCGGGCATGGTTATCATTTGCACAGGTAATCAATCAGTTGCCATTCTTTGGCAATGACTGCCCAGGTCCCATAGCATTTGCCAGGATCAGAAGCTGGGCACGGCTAAGTGGGGCAGGGATGCTGCTGATAGGATATCCCAGCAGGTCCTTGACCTATTCCAAACAATGAGACCTTGTAGAGGAAACCAAGAGGAAAGATTGGTACACAGCGATTTGATTGATGGGGGGCCTGCAAAAAAGGGGGGATTCTCAGGGGGTGTCCAAAGTTTAAGTTACCCATGGCGGGCCAGAGGGGTGCTGTGCTGCGATGTTGGGCCCATCTCCTCCCCGCAGGGTGATCCGACTCCCACAATTCAGAAGCCAGAAGACTCCTGAGATGTCAGCACACTGCAAACTTGGAGTGATGTTATCAATTTGGGACTGGCGGGAAATACCTGTTCTGCCACCGCCGGCTAAGAAGAGGAGGACCACAGATAGACTGCCTTCTTGCAGTCCTTTTGCTACAGCACTAGGACATGTAGTCATTTCAGGAGCCAAAGAACTGTTTTTGGCATTAGCCAGAGGACGTCTTTGCTTATATTGTGCTATTACTCAGAATTCCACATCGGCTTATTATTTTACAGATTTCATATTCGTCCAATGAGAGTTCTTCATTCATGACGCTCCAATTTTAAAAGGAAACTTAAAAAGGTGTGGCCAGTACGGGGATCGAACCCGCGACCTTGGCGTTATTAGCACCACGCTCTAACCAACTGAGCTAACCGGCCATTAATACTCACGGTCACAGCAACAGCTACTAGCAGCTCCTGTCAGCAGAAAAATGTTCTTAGTACATTCCTATTGAGCCCTTAGCGCCTACAGTCAGCACATGGGAAGGCGACTTGCAGCCCATGAGACGCGCCTGACAAGATGGAGCAGGTGACATCTAGACCATTCTTTGGCATGCACTGGATAAGAGCATTTGCACAAGATGTCGTCTTTGGGCCAGTTACAACTACTTTTGGGAAGGCTTACTGCTGCCACGGACTGATGCTATTATAGACTCCACGCTCGAGGCTACATTATGAGGGGCAGCTGTCCTGGCCAAGCCTCAATGCCTAATGACTATAGAGTTGCTCCATATATAATACTAGTCCAATTTAGGTATTTTGCACCACAAAGTTATTTGCCACTTGGCTTACTTATGGCAACCTATTCTAAAGTCACTTCCAAGGTGACTCTAAGCAGTGCTTTAAGTGGGATTAGAAATTGAGGGGGGCTCTCGTTAGGGGGCGTGGCCTAGGCATGGGTGTGCTTAGTCCACGCCCCCATCAAGAACCCCCCTCACCTAAGAGTTGGGGGCTGCTAAAAGAAGCAGAGCTGGGATGCACTGGCATTATTACCTTTAATGCGCACAGCCCCTCCTTTTAAACAAAAGAAGCGGCTAAGCGGAGCAAAGGTGTGACCCCAGAATGCCACAGCACACACCCAGCAGGCAGCCTTTTCATTCAAGGAGCCACATGCTGCAATGCTTTACCACAGGCTCCTTGAATGAAAGTGATGCCTGCTGCTGATGGCTCTGTACTCTGAAACAGGAGGAGGTCTGAACTGCCCAGCTTGCCTTTTGTTTCTGAGTAAATAGCCATCAGCCAGCGTGAGTAGCGCAGGGGCTTCATGCTGGGTGATGGCTATTTACTCAGAAACAAAAGGAGGCCTGGCAGTCCAGCCCTCCTCCTGTTTCAGAGTACAGAGCCACCAGGCAGCCCGCACTGGACGGTTGCACCTGCTGCTTGCAGGTGACAGCACTTCGGTTTAGAAAAAAAGAAAAGGCAATTACTTTTTTTCTAATCCGTAGTGCTGACACCTGCAGGCAGCTTGTGTAACCGTGCAGCCGCTGCACGGTAGGCCTCAGGTGTCAGCATGGCTGGGGCTAGTCGGGGGTGAGTCCCCGGCAGGGCCCCGGCTTAGGAGCCTTTTCTGGAGACTGCCGGATCTCGGCCCATGCTAGCCCCAGCCCACTTAAAGCTCTGCCTCTAAGTATCAAAGACTGATGATGCTCCTTGAAATGTCTTTTTTCCGGGAAGTCACTTCTGTCCGTGTATCTCACCAGGAACTGGATGTGTTGCCTGCAGGTTACATATCGATTGCTGTGGTAGGTGCATTAACCCACTAGGCGAGCTTATCAGGTGTCAAACCTGGGACTTGCAAGACACACATGCACACAAACACATGCTGCAAAAAACTGGACTTCCTCTGAGGCATCAGGTTGAATGTTGGTGCATGTCCCTTCCTTCATCTAGTATTACTTCCATTGGCCAATGGCAACCATTTTCCACCCCAATGTTGAGGATATTTAGTTTCACAAAGAGAGATTAATCATTGGGGGTGCGAGGCATGTAAAATCTGGCCCAGCATTAAGTCTTTGTCTTCACCCTGGGGCGTATGTTGATATGGGCAGAGATGTCTCCTGCCACTGTACCCGGGGACGTCAGTTGGGGGTTGCTAGAGGTCGCATCTGCGACCTCTGAGGTCTCCCTTGCGACATCTGTGTTCTCCCTTGCAACCTCTTGAAAAAAGTTCTCTTTTTTTGTTTTTTTGGGGGGGGTTTGTAATGCAAGCTCCTAGGCTGTGGCCAGCACCATGTAGCTCTTTACTTCTGGAGTGGCTGGCTTTCTTGTTCAGGGCCGTTAAAAAAAATAAGAAAAATAAGAACAGGAGTGCCAAAAGTCTAACACTTTCAGCACTGACCCTAAATAAGAAAGAATAGGAATACCAAATAATGTGTCTTTCTGGAATGCTATACAATCATTGCTAGACTCATTAAAGGTTTATTTCAGGCACACTTCAGGGGGTGAGTCACTGATTTAGTCTGTTCTTAAACGCCTCAACTCAGCCTTTCATCTTTCTGAGGTTGATAAATGAGTACCAACACATGTTGGGTGATATTGGGTGTATATTTTTACAATATAAAGCGCTTAAGCGTAAGTGCTATATAATAACACATCATTATCATTTGGTCATGGACTTCTGCTTGCATTCACAGTAATTTGGGAATATGGGCCTATACACTCTGATCTTAACAATACATATGGCAATCCATTCTTGTATGAAATGTACATCACATTATGTACATCACACTATAGTGATATTGTAACCATATTTTTCGTGGTGTACAATGCTATGTGATGCCACTTGCTGTTTCGTCAACGGGTGAAAGGTTGTGTTCCATCGCTTCCTGCGATATCACTTCAGGGTGGGGTCAAATGACATCACTTCCTGTGATGTCATCAGGGGGTCAAGGGTCGTGTGATTTCACTTCCGCTACCCCTGGCATTTTGGTGAAATGACGTCCCTTTGGGGTTGCTGCCTGTTAATGATTGTTTAAACACTCACTCTCTGCTCTCAAAGCTGTGAGATTTGTTGTGCTCTTGCTTACTCCCCATTCCAAGCCGCTTCTACCCCGCCGTACTGAGCATCGTTGCGCAGTCATGCCTCCTGCCTGCAACATTTTCAGTTGAGTGGGTGACAGCCCTGTTATCATTTGCCAGATGCCTTCTCCATTTACAGGAATTCTAATCAATTGCCTTTGCACTCACACATTTGCCGGGCATGGTTATCATTTGCACAGGTAATCAATCAGTTGCCATTCTTTGGCAATGACTGCCCAGGTCCCATAGCATTTGCCAGGATCAGAAGCTGGGCACGGCTAAGTGGGGCAGGGATGCTGCTGATAGGATATCCCAGCAGGTCCTTGACCTATTCCAAACAATGAGACCTTGTAGAGGAAACCAAGAGGAAAGATTGGTACACAGTGATTTGATTGATGGGGGGCCTGCAAAAAAGGGGGGATTCTCAGGGGGTGTCCAAAGTTTAAGTTACCCATGGCGGGCCAGAGGGGTGCTGTGCTGCGATGTTGGGCCCATCTCCTCCCCGCGGGTGATCCGACTCCCACAATTCAGAAGCCAGAAGACTCCTGAGATGTCAGCACACTGCAAACTTGGAGTGATGTTATCAATTTGGGATTGGTGGGAAATACCTGTGTTGCCACCGCCGGCTAAGAAGAGGAGGACCACGGATAGACTGCCTTCTTGCAGTCCTTTTGCTACAGCACTAGGACATGTAGTCATTTCAGGAGCCAAAGAACTGTTTTTGGCATTAGCCAGAGGACGTCTTTGCTTATATTGTGCTATTACTCAGAATTCCACATCGGCTTATTATTTTACAGATTAAATATTCGTCCAATGAGAGTTCTTCATTCATGACGCTCCAATTTTAAAAGGAAACTTAAAAAGGTGTGGCCAGTACGCGGATCGAACCCGCGACCTTGGCGTTATTAGCACCACGCTCTAACCAACTGAGCTAACCAGCCATTAATAGTCAGGGTCACAGCAACAGCTACTAGCATCCGCTGTCAGCAGAAAAATGTTCTTAGTACATACCTATTGAGCCCTTAGCGCCTACAGTCAGCACATGGGAAGGCGACTTGCAGCCCAGGAGACGCGCCTGACAAGATGGAGCAGGTGACATCTAGACCATTCTTTGGCATGCACTGGATAAGAGCATTTGCACAAGATGTCGTCTTTGGGCCAGTTACAACCACTTTTGGGAAGGCTTACTGCTGCCACGGACTGCGGCCAATATAGACTCCACGCTCGGGGCTACATTATGAGGGGCAGCTGTCCTGGCCAAGCCTCAATGCCTAATGACTATAGAGTTGCTCCATATATAGTACTAGTGCAATTTAGGTACTTTGCACCACAAAGTTACTTGCCACTTGGCTTACTTATAGCAACCTATTCTAAAGTCACTTCCAAGGTGACTCTAAGCAGTGCTTTAAGTGTGATTAGAAATTGAGGGGGGCTCTCGTTAGGGGGTGTGGCCTAGGCATGGGTGTGCTTAGTCCACGCCCCCATCAAGAGCCCCCCTCGCCTAAGAGGTGGGGGCTGCTAAAAGAAGCAGAGCTGGGATGCACTGGCATTATTACCTTTAATGCGCACAGCCCCTACTTTTAAACAAAAGAAGCGGCTAAGCGGAGCAAAGGTGTGACCCCAGAATGCCACAGCACACACCCAGCAGGCAGCCTTTTCATTCAAGGAGCCACATGCTGCAATGCTTTACCACAGGCTCCTTGAATGAAAGTGATGCCTGCTGCTGATGGCTCTGTACTCTGAAACAGGAGGAGGTCTGAACTGCTCAGCTTGCCTTTTGTTTCTGAGTAAATAGCCATCAGCCAGCGTGAGTAGCGCAGGGGCTTCATGCTGGGTGATGGCTATTTACTCAGAAACAAAAGGAGGCCTGGCAGTCCAGCCCTCCTCCTGTTTCAGAGTACAGAGCCACCAGGCAGCCCGCACTGGACGGTTGCACCTGCTGCTTGCAGGTGACAGCACTTCGGTTTAGAAAAAAAGAAAAGGCAATTACTTTTTTTCTAATCCGTAGTGCTGACACCTGCAGGCAGCTTGTGTAACCGTGCAGCCGCTGCACGGGCGGCCTCAGATGTCAGCATGGCTGGGGCTAGTCGGGGGTGAGTCCCCGGCAGGGCCCCGGCTTAGGAGCCTTTTCTGGAGACTGCCGGATCTCGGCCCATGCTAGCCCCAGCCCACTTAAAGCTCTGCCTCTAAGTATCAAAGACTGATGATGCTCCTTGAAATGTCTTTTTTCCGGGAAGTCACTTCTGTCCGTGTATCTCACCAGGAACTGGATGTGTTGCCTGCAGGTTACATATCGATTGCTGTGGTAGGTGCATTAACCCACTAGGCGAGCTTATCAGGTGTCAAACCTGGGGCTTGCAAGACACACATGCACACAAACACATGCTGCAAAAAACTGGACTTCCTCTGAGGCATCAGGTTGAATGTTGGTGCATGTCCCTTCCTTCATCTAGTATTACTTCCATTGGCCAATGGCAACCATTTTCCACCCCAATGTTGAGGATATTTAGTTTCACAAAGAGAGATTAATCATTGGGGGTGCGAGGCATGTAAAATCTGGCCCAGCATTAAGTCTTTGTCTTCACCCTGGGGCGTATGTTGATATGGGCAGAGATGTCTCCTGCCACTGTACCCGGGGACGTCAGTTGGGGGTTGCTAGAGGTCGCATCTGCGACCTCTGAGGTCTCCCTTGCGACATCTGTGTTCTCCCTTGCAACCTCTTGAAAAAAGTTCTCTTTTTTTGTTTTTTTGGGGGGGTTTTGTAATGCAAGCTCCTAGGCTGTGGCCAGCACCATGTAGCTCTTTACTTCTGGAGTGGCTGGCTTTCTTGTTCAGGGCCGTTAAAAAAAATAAGAAAAATAAGAACAGGAGTGCCAAAAGTCTAACACTTTCAGCACTGACCCTAAATAAGAAAGAATAGGAATACCAAATAATGTGTCTTTCTGGAATGCTATACAATCATTGCTAGACTCATTAAAGGTTTATTTCAGGCACACTTCAGGGGGTGAGTCACTGATTTAGTCTGTTCTTAAACGCCTCAACTCAGCCTTTCATCTTTCTGAGGTCGATAAATGAGTACCAACACATGTTGGGTGATATTGGGTGTATATTTTTACAATATAAAGCGCTTAAGCGTAAGTGCTATATAATAACACATCATTATCATTTGGTCATGGACTTCTGCTTGCATTCACAGTAATTTGGGAATATGGGCCTATACACTCTGATCTTAACAATACATATGGCAATCCATTCTTGTATGAAATGTACATCACATTATGTACATCACACTATAGTGATATTGTAACCATATTTTTCGTGGTGTACAATGCTATGTGATGCCACTTGCTGTTTCGTCAACGGGTGAAAGGTTGTGTTCCATCGCTTCCTGCGATATCACTTCAGGGTGGGGTCAAATGACATCACTTCCTGTGATGTCATCAGGGGGTCAAGGGTCGTGTGATTTCACTTCCGCTACCCCTGGCATTTTGGTGAAATGACGTCCCTTTGGGGTTGCTGCCTGTTAATGATTGCTTAAACACTCACTCTCTGCTCTCAAAGCTGTGAGATTTGTTGTGCTCTTGCTTACTCCCATTCCAAGCCGCTTCTACCCCGCCGTACTGAGCATCGTTGCGCAGTCATGCCTCCTGCCTGCAACATTTTCAGTTGAGTGGGTGACAGCCCTGTTATCATTTGCCAGATGCCTTCTCCATTTACAGGAATTCTAATCAATTGCCTTTGCACTCACACATTTGCCGGGCATGGTTATCATTTGCACAGGTAATCAATCAGTTGCCATTCTTTGGCAATGACTGCCCAGGTCCCATAGCATTTGCCAGGATCAGAAGCTGGGCACAGCTAAGTGGGGCAGGGATGCTGCTGATAGGATATCCCAGCAGGTCCTTGACCTATTCCAAACAATGAGACCTTGTAGAGGAAACCAAGAGGAAAGATTGGTACACAGCGATTTGATTGATGGGGGGCCTGCAAAAAAGGGGGGATTCTCAGGGGGTGTCCAAAGTTTAAGTTACCCATGGCGGGCCAGAGGGGTGCTGTGCTGCGATGTTGGGCCCATCTCCTCCCCGCGGGTGATCCGACTCCCACAATTCATAAGCCAGAAGACTCCTGAGATGTCAGCACACTGCAAACTTGGAGTGATGTTATCAATTTGGGACTGGTGGGAAATACCTGTGTTGCCACCGCCGGCTAAGAAGAGGAGGACCACGGATAGACTGCCTTCTTGCAGTCCTTTTGCTACAGCACTAGGACATGTAGTCATTTCAGGAGCCAAAGAACTGTTTTTGGCATTAGCCAGAGGACGTCTTTGCTTATATTGTGCTATTACTCAGAATTCCACATCGGCTTATTATTTTACAGATTAAATATTCGTCCAATGAGAGTTCTTCATTCATGACGCTCCAATTTTAAAAGGAAACTTAAAAAGGTGTGGCCAGTACGGGGATCGAACCCGCGACCTTGGCGTTATTAGCACCACGCTCTAACCAACTGAGCTAACCGGCCATTAATAGTCACGGTCACAGCAACAGCTACTAGCAGCCGCTGTCAGCAGAAAAATGTTCTTAGTACATACCTATTGAGCCCTTAGCGCCTACAGTCAGCACATGGAAAGCGACTTGCAGCCCAGGAGACGCGCCTGACAAGATGGAGCAGGTGACATCTAGACCATTCTTTGGCTTGCACTGGATAAGAGCATTTGCACAAGATGTCGTCTTTGGGCCAGTTACAACCACTTTTGGGAAGGCTTACTGCTGCCACGGACTGCGGCCAATATAGACTCCACGCTCGGGGCTACATTATGAGGGGCAGCTGTCCTGGCCAAGCCTCAATGCCTAATGACTATAGAGTTGCTCCATATATAGTACTAGTGCAATTTAGGTACTTTGCACCACAAAGTTACTTGCCACTTGGCTTACTTATAGCAACCTATTCTAAAGTCACTTCCAAGGTGACTCTAAGCAGTGCTTTAAGTGTGATTAGAAATTGAGGGGGGCTCTCGTTAGGGGGTGTGGCCTAGGCATGGGTGTGCTTAGTCCACGCCCCCATCAAGAGCCCCCCTCGCCTAAGAGGTGGGGGCTGCTAAAAGAAGCAGAGCTGGGATGCACTGGCATTATTACCTTTAATGCGCACAGCCCCTACTTTTAAACAAAAGAAGCGGCTAAGCGGAGCAAAGGTGTGACCCCAGAATGCCACAGCACACACCCAGCAGGCAGCCTTTTCATTCAAGGAGCCACATGCTGCAATGCTTTACCACAGGCTCCTTGAATGAAAGTGATGCCTGCTGCTGATGGCTCTGTACTCTGAAACAGGAGGAGGTCTGAACTGCTCAGCTTGCCTTTTGTTTCTGAGTAAATAGCCATCAGCCAGCGTGAGTAGCGCAGGGGCTTCATGCTGGGTGATGGCTATTTACTCAGAAACAAAAGGAGGCCTGGCAGTCCAGCCCTCCTCCTGTTTCAGAGTACAGAGCCACCAGGCAGCCCGCACTGGACGGTTGCACCTGCTGCTTGCAGGTGACAGCACTTCGGTTTAGAAAAAAAGAAAAGGCAATTACTTTTTTTCTAATCCGTAGTGCTGACACCTGCAGGCAGCTTGTGTAACCGTGCAGCCGCTGCACGGGCGGCCTCAGATGTCAGCATGGCTGGGGCTAGTCGGGGGTGAGTCCCCGGCAGGGCCCCGGCTTAGGAGCCTTTTCTGGAGACTGCCGGATCTCGGCCCATGCTAGCCCCAGCCCACTTAAAGCTCTGCCTCTAAGTATCAAAGACTGATGATGCTCCTTGAAATGTCTTTTTTCCGGGAAGTCACTTCTGTCCGTGTATCTCACCAGGAACTGGATGTGTTGCCTGCAGGTTACATATCGATTGCTGTGGTAGGTGCATTAACCCACTAGGCGAGCTTATCAGGTGTCAAACCTGGGACTTGCAAGACACACATGCACACAAACACATGCTGCAAAAAACTGGACTTCCTCTGAGGCATCAGGTTGAATGTTGGTGCATGTCCCTTCCTTCATCTAGTATTACTTCCATTGGCCAATAGCAACCATTTTCCACCCCAATGTTGAGGATATTTAGTTTCACAAAGAGAGATTAATCATTGGGGGTGCGAGGCATGTAAAATCTGGCCCAGCATTAAGTCTTTGTCTTCACCCTGGGGTGTATGTTGATATGGGCAGAGATGTCTCCTGCCACTGTACCCGGGGACGTCAGTTGGGGGTTGCTAGAGGTCGCATCTGCGACCTCTGAGGTCTCCCTTGCGACATCTGTGTTCTCCCTTGCAACCTCTTGAAAAAAGCTCTCTTTTTTTGTTTTTTTGGGGGGGGTTTGTAATGCAAGCTCCTAGGCTGTGGCCAGCACCATGTAGCTCTTTACTTCTGGAGTGGCTGGCTTTCTTGTTCAGGGCCGTTAAAAAAAATAAGAAAAATAAGAACAGGAGTGCCAAAAGTCTAACACTTTCAGCACTGACCCTAAATAAGAAAGAATAGGAATACCAAATAATGTGTCTTTCTGGAATGCTATACAATCATTGATAGACTCATTAAAGGTTTATTTCAGGCACACTTCAGGGGGTGAGTCACTGATTTAGTCTGTTCTTAAACGCCTCAACTCAGCCTTTCATCTTTCTGAGGTCGATAAATGAGTACCAACACATGTTGGGTGATATTGGGTGTATATTTTTACAATATAAAGCGCTTAAGCGTAAGTGCTATATAATAACACATCATTATCATTTGGTCATGGACTTCTGCTTGCATTCACAGTAATTTGGGAATATGGGCCTATACACTCTGATCTTAACAATACATATGGCGATCCATTCTTGTATGAAATGTACATCACATTATGTACATCACACTATAGTGATATTGTAACCATATTTTTCGTGGTGCACAATGCTATGTGATGCCACTTGCTGTTTCGTCAACGGGTGAAAGGTTGTGTTCCATCGCTTCCTGCGATATCACTTCAGGGTGGGGTCAAATGACATCACTTCCTGTGATGTCATCAGGGGGTCAAGGGTCGTGTGATGTCACTTCCGCTACCCCTGGCATTTTGGTGAAATGACGTCCCTTTGGTGTTGCTGCCTGTTAATGATTGCTTAAACACTCTCTCCTCTCAAAGCTATGAGATTTGTTGTGCTCTTGCTTACTCCCCATTCCAAGCCGCTTCTACCCCGCCGTACTGAGCATCGTTGCGCAGTCATGCCTCCTGCCTGCAACATTTTCAGTTGAGTGGGTGACAGCCCTGTTATCATTTGCCAGATGCCTTCTCCATTTACAGGAATTGTAATCAATTGCCTTTGCACTCACACATTTGCCGGGCATGGTTATCATTTGCACAGGTAATCAATCAGTTGCCATTCTTTGGCAATGACTGCCCAGGTCCCATAGCATTTGCCAGGATCAGAAGCTGGGCACGGCTAAGTGGGGCAGGGATGCTGCTGATAGGATATCCCAGCAGGTCCTTGACCTATTCCAAACAATGAGACCTTGTAGAGGAAACCAAGAGGAAAGATTGGTACACAGCGATTTGATTGATGGGGGGCCTGCAAAAAGGGGGGATTCTCAGGGGGTGTCCAAAGTTTAAGTTACACATGGCGGGCCAGAGGGGTGCTGTGCTGCGATGTTGGGCCCATCTCCTCCCCGCAGAGTGATCCGACTCCCCCAATTCAGAAGCCAGAAGACTCCTGAGATGTCAGCACACTGCAAAGTTGGAGTGATGTTATCAATTTGGGACTGGCGGGAAATACCTGTGCTGCCACCGCCGGCTAAGAAGAGGAGGACCACGGATAGACTGCCTTCTTGCAGTCCTTTTACTACAGCACTAGGACATGTAGTCATTTCAGGAGCCAAAGAACTGTTTTTGGCATTAGCCAGAGGAAGTCTTTGCTTATATTGTGCTATTACTCAGAATTCCACATCGGCTTATTATTTTACAGATTTCATATTCGTCCAATGAGAGTTCTTCATTCATGACGCTCCAATTTTAAAAGGAAACTTAAAAAGGTGTGGCCAGTACGGGGATCGAACCCGCGACCTTGGCGTTATTAGCACCACGCTCTAACCAACTGAGCTAACCGGCCATTAATACTCACGGTCACAGCAACAGCTACTAGCAGCCACTGTCAGTAGAAAAATGTTCTTAGTACATTCCTATTGAGCCCTTAGCGCCTACAGTTAGCACATGGGAAGGCGACTTGCAGCCCATGAGACGCGCCTGACAAGATGGAGCAGGTGACATCTAGACCATTCTTTGGCATGCACTGAATAAGAGCATTTGCACAAGATGTCGTCTTTGGGCCAGTTACAACCACTTTTGGGAAGGCTTACTGCTGCCACGGACTGCTGCCATTATAGACTCCACGCTCGAGGCTACATTATGAGGGGCAGCTGTCCTGGCCAAGCCTCAATGCCTAATGACTATAGAGTTGCTCCATATATAATACTAGTCCAATTTAGGTATTTTGCACCACAAAGTTATTTGCCACTTGGCTTACTTATGGCAACCTATTCTAAAGTCACTTCCAAGGTGACTCTAAGCAGTGCTTTAAGTGGGATTAGAAATTGAGGGGGGCTCTCGTTAGGGGGCGTGGCCTAGGCATGGGTGTGCTTAGTCCACGCCCCCATCAAGAACCCCCCTCACCTAAGAGTTGGGGGCTGCTAAAAGAAGCAGAGCTGGGATACACTGGCATTATTACCTTTAATGCGCACAGCCCCTCCTTTTAAACAAAAGAAGCGGCTAAGCGGAGCAAAGGTGTGACCCCAGAATGCCACAGCACACACCCAGCAGGCAGCCTTTTCCTTCAAGGAGCCACATGCTGCAATGCTTTACCACAGGCTCCTTGAATGAAAGTGATGCCTGCTGCTGATGGCTCTGTACTCTGAAACAGGAGGAGGTCTGAACTGCCCAGCTTGCCTTTTGTTTCTGAGTAAATAGCCATCAGCCAGCGTGAGTAGCGCAGGGGCTTCATGCTGGGTGATGGCTATTTACTCAGAAACAAAAGGAGGCCTGGCAGTCCAGCCCTCCTCCTGTTTCAGAGTACAGAGCCACCAGGCAGCCCGCACTGGACGGTTGCACCTGCTGCTTGCAGGTGACAGCACTTCGGTTTAGAAAAAAAGAAAAGGCAATTACTTTTTTTCTAATCCGTAGTGCTGACACCTGCAGGCAGCTTGTGTAACCGTGCAGCCGCTGCACGGGCGGCCTCAGATGTCAGCATGGCTGGGGCTAGTCGGGGGTGAGTCCCCGGCAGGGCCCCGGTTTAGGAGCCTTTTCTGGAGACTGCCGGATCTCGGCCCATGCTAGCCCCAGCCCACTTAAAGCTCTGCCTCTAAGTATCAAAGACTGATGATGCTCCTTGAAATGTCTTTTTTCCGGGAAGTCACTTCTGTCCGTGTATCTCACCAGGAACTGGATGTGTTGCCTGCAGGTTACATATCGATTGCTGTGGTAGGTGCATTAACCCACTAGGCGAGCTTATCAGGTGTCAAACCTGGGACTTGCAAGACACACATGCACACAAACACATGCTGCAAAAAACTGGACTTCCTCTGAGGCATCAGGTTGAATGTTGGTGCATGTCCCTTCCTTCATCTAGTATTACTTCCATTGGCCAATGGCAACGATTTTCCACCCCAATGTTGAGGATATTTAGTTTCACAAAGAGAGATTAATCATTGGGGGTGCGAGGCATGTAAAATCTGGCCCAGCATTAAGTCTTTGTCTTCACCCTGGGGCGTATGTTGATATGGGCAGAGATGTCTCCTGCCACTGTACCCGGGGACGTCAGTTGGGGGTTGCTAGAGGTCGCATCTGCGACCTCTGAGGTCTCCCTTGCGACATCTGTGTTCTCCCTTGCAACCTCTTGAAAAAAGTTCTCTTTTTTTGTTTTTTTGGGGGGGTTTTGTAATGCAAGCTCCTAGGCTGTGGCCAGCACCATGTAGCTCTTTACTTCTGGAGTGGCTGGCTTTCTTGTTCAGGGCCGTTAAAAAAAATAAGAAAAATAAGAACAGGAGTGCCAAAAGTCTAACACTTTCAGCACTGACCCTAAATAAGAAAGAATAGGAATACCAAATAATGTGTCTTTCTGGAATGCTATACAATCATTGCTAGACTCATTAAAGGTTTATTCCAGGCACACTTCAGGGGGTGAGTCACTGATTTAGTCTGTTCTTAAACGCCTCAACTCAGCCTTTCATCTTTCTGAGGTTGATAAATGAGTACCAACACATGTTGGGTGATATTGGGTGTATATTTTTACAATATAAAGCGCTTAAGCGTAAGTGCTATATAATAACACATCATTATCATTTGGTCATGGACTTCTGCTTGCATTCACAGTAATTTGGGAATATGGGCCTATACACTCTGATCTTAACAATACATATGGCGTTCCATTCTTGTATGAAATGTACATCACATTATGTACATCACACTATAGTGATATTGTAACCATATTTTTCGTGGTGTACAATGCTATGTGATGCCACTTGCTGTTTCGTCAACGGGTGAAAGGTTGTGTTCCATCGCTTCCTGCGATATCACTTCAGGGTGGGGTCAAATGACATCACTTCCTGTGATGTCATCAGGGGGTCAAGGGTCGTGTGATGTCACTTCCGCTACCCCTGGCATTTTGGTGAAATGACGTCCCTTTGGTGTTGCTGCCTGTTAATGATTGCTTAAACACTCTCTCCTCTCAAAGCTGTGAGATTTGTTGTGCTCTTGCTTACTCCCCATTCCAAGCCGCTTCTACCCCGCCGTACTGAGCATTGTTGCGCAGTCATGCCTCCTGCCTGCAACATTTTCAGTTGAGTGGGTGACAGCCCTGTTATCATTTGCCAGATGCCTTCTCCATTTACAGGAATTGTAATCAATTGCCTTTGCACTCACACATTTGCCGGGCATGGTTATCATTTGCACAGGTAATCAATCAGTTGCCATTCTTTGGCAATGACTGCCCAGGTCCCATAGCATTTGCCAGGATCAGAAGCTGGGCACGGCTAAGTGGGGCAGGGATGCTGCTGATAGGATATCCCAGCAGGTCCTTGACCTATTCCAAACAATGAGACCTTGTAGAGGAAACCAAGAGGAAAGATTGGTACACAGCGATTTGATTGATGGGGGGCCTGCAAAAAAGGGGGGATTCTCAGGGGGTGTCCAAAGTTTAAGTTACCCATGGCGGGCCAGAGGGGTGCTGTGCTGCGATGTTGGGCCCATCTCCTCCCCGCAGGGTGATCCGACTCCCACAATTCAGAAGCCAGAAGACTCCTGAGATGTCAGCACACTGCAAACTTGGAGTGATGTTATCAATTTGGGACTGGCGGGAAATACCTGTGCTGCCACCGCCAGCTAAGAAGAGGAGGACCACGGATAGACTGCCTTCTTGCAGTCCTTTTGCTACAGCACTAGGACATGTAGTCATTTCAGGAGCCAAAGAACTGTTTTTGGCATTAGCCAGAGGACGTCTTTGCTTATATTGTGCTATTACTCAGAATTCCACATCGGCTTATTATTTTACAGATTTCATATTCGTCCAATGAGAGTTCTTCATTCATGACGCTCCAATTTTAAAAGGAAACTTAAAAGGGTGTGGCCAGTACGGGGATCGAACCCGCGACCTTGGCGTTATTAGCACCACACTCTAACCAACTGAGCTAACCGGCCATTAATACTCACGGTCACAGCAACAGCTACTAGCAGCCGCTGTCAGCAGAAAAATGTTCTTAGTACATTCCTATTGAGCCCTTAGCGCCTACAGTCAGCACATGGGAAGGCGACTTGCAGCCCATGAGACGCGCCTGACAAGATGGAGCAGGTGACATCTAGACCATTCTTTGGCATGCACTGGATAAGAGCATTTGCACAAGATGTCGTCTTTGGGCCAGTTACAACCACTTTTGGGAAGGCTTACTGCTGCCACGGACTGCTGCTATTATAGACTCCACGCTCGAGGCTACATTATGAGGGGCAGCTGTCCTGGCCAAGCCTCAATGCCTAATGACTATAGAGTTGCTCCATATATAATACTAGTCCAATTTAGGTATTTTGCACCACAAAGTTATTTGCCACTTGGCTTACTTATGGCAACCTATTCTAAAGTCACTTCCAAGGTGACTCTAAGCAGTGCTTTAAGTGGGATTAGAAATTGAGGGGGGCTCTCGTTAGGGGACGTGGCCTAGGCATGGGTGTGCTTAGTCCACGCCCCCATCAAGAACCCCCCTCACCTAAGAGTTGGGGGCTGCTAAAAGAAGCAGAGCTGGGATGCACTGGCATTATTACCTTTAATGCGCACAGCCCCTCCTTTTAAACAAAAGAAGCGGCTAAGCGGAGCAAAGGTGTGACCCCAGAATGCCACAGCACACACCCAGCAGGCAGCCTTTTCATTCAAGGAGCCACATGCTGCAATGCTTTACCACAGGCTCCTTGAATGAAAGTGATGCCTGCTGCTGATGGCTCTGTACTCTGAAACAGGAGGAGGTCTGAACTGCCCAGCTTGCCTTTTGTTTCTGAGTAAATAGCCATCAGCCAGCGTGAGTAACGCAGGGGCTTCATGCTGGGTGATGGCTATTTACTCAGAAACAAAAGGAGGCCTGGCAGTCCAGCCCTCCTCCTGTTTCAGAGTACAGAGCCACCAGGCAGCCCGCACTGGACGGTTGCACCTGCTGCTTGCAGGTGACAGCACTTCGGTTTAGAAAAAAAGAAAAGGCAATTACTTTTTTTCTAATCCGTAGTGCTGACACCTGCAGGCAGCTTGTGTAACCGTGCAGCCGCTGCACGGGCGGCCTCAGGTGTCAGCATGGCTGGGGCTAGTCGGGGGTGAGTCCCCGGCAGGGCCCCGGCTTAGGAGCCTTTTCTGGAGACTGCCGGATCTCGGCCCATGCTAGCCCCAGCCCACTTAAAGCTCTGCCTCTAAGTATCAAAGACTGATGATGCTCCTTGAAATGTCTTTTTTCCGGGAAGTCACTTCTGTCCGTGTATCTCACCAGGAACTGGATGTGTTGCCTGCAGGTTACATATCGATTGCTGTGGTAGGTGCATTAACCCACTAGGCGAGCTTATCAGGTGTCAAACCTGGGACTTGCAAGACACACATGCACACAAACACATGCTGCAAAAAACTGGACTTCCTCTGAGGCATCAGGTTGAATGTTGGTGCATGTCCCTTCCTTCATCTAGTATTACTTCCATTGGCCAATAGCAACCATTTTCCACCCCAATGTTGAGGATATTTAGTTTCACAAAGAGAGATTAATCATTGGGGGTGCGAGGCATGTAAAATCTGGCCCAGCATTAAGTCTTTGTCTTCACCCTGGGGCGTATGTTGATATGGGCAGAGATGTCTCCTGCCACTGTACCCGGGGACGTCAGTTGGGGGTTGCTAGAGGTCGCATCTGCGACCTCTGAGGTCTCCCTTGCGACATCTGTGTTCTCCCTTGCAACCTCTTGAAAAAAGCTCTCTTTTTTTGTTTTTTTGGGGGGGTTTTGTAATGCAAGCTCCTAGGCTGTGGCCAGCACCATGTAGCTCTTTACTTCTGGAGTGGCTGGCTTTCTTGTTCAGGGCCGTTAAAAAAAATAAGAAAAATAAGAACAGGAGTGCCAAAAGTCTAACACTTTCAGCACTGACCCTAAATAAGAAAGAATAGGAATACCAAATAATGTGTCTTTCTGGAATGCAATACAATCATTGATAGACTCATTAAAGGTTTATTTCAGGCACACTTCAGGGGGTGAGTCACTGATTTAGTCTGTTCTTAAACGCCTCAACTCAGCCTTTCATCTTTCTGAGGTTGATAAATGAGTACCAACACATGTTGGGTGATATTGGGTGTATATTTTTACAATATAAAGCGCTTAAGCGTAAGTGCTATATAATAACACATCATTATCATTTGGTCATGGACTTCTGCTTGCATTCACAGTAATTTGGGAATATGGGCCTATACACTCTGATCTTAACAATACATATGGCGATCCATTCTTGTATGAAATGTACATCACATTATGTACATCACACTATAGTGATATTGTAACCATATTTTTCGTGGTGTACAATGCTATGTGATGCCACTTGCTGTTTCGTCAACGGGTGAAAGGTTGTGTTCCATCGCTTCCTGCGATATCACTTCACGGTGGGGTCAAATGACATCACTTCCTGTGATGTCATCAGGGGGTCAAGGGTCGTGTGATGTCACTTCCGCTACCCCTGGCATTTTGGTGAAATGACGTCCCTTTGGTGTTGCTGCCTGTTAATGATTGCTTAAACACTCTCTCCTCTCAAAGCTGTGAGATTTGTTGTGCTCTTGCTTACTCCCCATTCCAAGCCGCTTCTACCCCGCCGTACTGAGCATCGTTGCGCAGTCATGCCTCCTGCCTGCAACATTTTCAGTTGAGTGGGTGACAGCCCTGTTATCATTTGCCAGATGCCTTCTCCATTTACAGGAATTGTAATCAATTGCCTTTGCACTCACACATTTGCCGGGCATGGTTATCATTTGCACAGGTAATCAATCAGTTGCCATTCTTTGGCAATGACTGCCCAGGTCCCATAGCATTTGCCAGGATCAGAAGCTGGGCACGGCTAAGTGGGGCAGGGATGCTGCTGATAGGATATCCCAGCAGGTCCTTGACCTATTCCAAACAATGAGACCTTGTAGAGGAAACCAAGAGGAAAGATTGGTACACAGCGATTTGATTGATGGGGGGCCTGCAAAAAAGGGGGGATTCTCAGGGGGTGTCCAAAGTTTAAGTTACCCATGGCGGGCCAGAGGGGTGCTGTGCTGCGATGTTGGGCCCATCTCCTCCCCGCAGGGTGATCCGACTCCCACAATTCAGAAGCCAGAAGACTCCTGAGATGTCAGCACACTGCAAACTTGGAGTGATGTTATCAATTTGGGACTGGCGGGAAATACCTGTGCTGCCACCGCCGGCTAAGAAGAGGAGGACCACGGATAGACTGCCTTCTTGCAGTCCTTTTGCTACAGCACTAGGACATGTAGTCATTTCAGGAGCCAAAGAACTGTTTTTGGCATTAGCCAGAGGACGTCTTTGCTTATATTGTGCTATTACTCAGAATTCCACATCGGCTTATTATTTTACAGATTTCATATTCGTCCAATGAGAGTTCTTCATTCATGACGCTCCAATTTTAAAAGGAAACTTAAAAGGGTGTGGCCAGTACGGGGATCGAACCCGCGACCTTGGCGTTATTAGCACCACACTCTAACCAACTGAGCTAACCGGCCATTAATACTCACGGTCACAGCAACAGCTACTAGCAGCCGCTGTCAGCAGAAAAATGTTCTTAGTACATTCCTATTGAGCCCTTAGCGCCTACAGTCAGCACATGGGAAGGCGACTTGCAGCCCATGAGACGCGCCTGACAAGATGGAGCAGGTGACATCTAGACCATTCTTTGGCATGCACTGGATAAGAGCATTTGCACAAGATGTCGTCTTTGGGCCAGTTACAACCACTTTTGGGAAGGCTTACTGCTGCCACGGACTGCTGCTATTATAGACTCCACGCTCGAGGCTACATTATGAGGGGCAGCTGTCCTGGCCAAGCCTCAATGCCTAATGACTATAGAGTTGCTCCATATATAATACTAGTCCAATTTAGGTATTTTGCACCACAAAGTTATTTGCCACTTGGCTTACTTATGGCAACCTATTCTAAAGTCACTTCCAAGGTGACTCTAAGCAGTGCTTTAAGTGGGATTAGAAATTGAGGGGGGCTCTCGTTAGGGGACGTGGCCTAGGCATGGGTGTGCTTAGTCCACGCCCCCATCAAGAACCCCCCTCACCTAAGAGTTGGGGGCTGCTAAAAGAAGCAGAGCTGGGATGCACTGGCATTATTACCTTTAATGCGCACAGCCCCTCCTTTTAAACAAAAGAAGCGGCTAAGCGGAGCAAAGGTGTGACCCCAGAATGCCACAGCACACACCCAGCAGGCAGCCTTTTCATTCAAGGAGCCACATGCTGCAATGCTTTACCACAGGCTCCTTGAATGAAAGTGATGCCTGCTGCTGATGGCTCTGTACTCTGAAACAGGAGGAGGTCTGAACTGCCCAGCTTGCCTTTTGTTTCTGAGTAAATAGCCATCAGCCAGCGTGAGTAACGCAGGGGCTTCATGCTGGGTGATGGCTATTTACTCAGAAACAAAAGGAGGCCTGGCAGTCCAGCCCTCCTCCTGTTTCAGAGTACAGAGCCACCAGGCAGCCCGCACTGGATGGTTGCACCTGCTGCTTGCAGGTGACAGCACTTCGGTTTAGAAAAAAAGAAAAGGCAATTACTTTTTTTCTAATCCGTAGTGCTGACACCTGCAGGCAGCTTGTGTAACCGTGCAGCCGCTGCACGGGCGGCCTCAGGTGTCAGCATGGCTGGGGCTAGTCGGGGGTGAGTCCCCGGCAGGGCCCCGGCTTAGGAGCCTTTTCTGGAGACTGCCGGATCTCGGCCCATGCTAGCCCCAGCCCACTTAAAGCTCTGCCTCTAAGTATCAAAGACTGATGATGCTCCTTGAAATGTCTTTTTTCCGGGAAGTCACTTCTGTCCGTGTATCTCACCAGGAACTGGATGTGTTGCCTGCAGGTTACATATCGATTGCTGTGGTAGGTGCATTAACCCACTAGGCGAGCTTATCAGGTGTCAAACCTGGGACTTGCAAGACACACATGCACACAAACACATGCTGCAAAAAACTGGACTTCCTCTGAGGCATCAGGTTGAATGTTGGTGCATGTCCCTTCCTTCATCTAGTATTACTTCCATTGGCCAATAGCAACCATTTTCCACCCCAATGTTGAGGATATTTAGTTTCACAAAGAGAGATTAATCATTGGGGGTGCGAGGCATGTAAAATCTGGCCCAGCATTAAGTCTTTGTCTTCACCCTGGGGCGTATGTTGATATGGGCAGAGATGTCTCCTGCCACTGTACCCGGGGACGTCAGTTGGGGGTTGCTAGAGGTCGCATCTGCGACCTCTGAGGTCTCCCTTGCGACATCTGTGTTCTCCCTTGCAACCTCTTGAAAAAAGCTCTCTTTTTTTGTTTTTTTGGGGGGGTTTTGTAATGCAAGCTCCTAGGCTGTGGCCAGCACCATGTAGCTCTTTACTTCTGGAGTGGCTGGCTTTCTTGTTCAGGGCCGTTAAAAAAAATAAGAAAAATAAGAACAGGAGTGCCAAAAGTCTAACACTTTCAGCACTGACCCTAAACAAGAAAGAATAGGAATACCAAATAATGTGTCTTTCTGGAATGCTATACAATCATTGATAGACTCATTAAAGGTTTATTTCAGGCACACTTCAGGGGGTGAGTCACTGATTTAGTCTGTTCTTAAACGCCTCAACTCAGCCTTTCATCTTTCTGAGGTCGATAAATGAGTACCAACACATGTTGGGTGATATTGGGTGTATATTTTTACAATATAAAGCGCTTAAGCGTAAGTGCTATATAATAACACATCATTATCATTTGGTCATGGACTTCTGCTTGCATTCACAGTAATTTGGGAATATGGGCCTATACACTCTGATCTTAACAATACATATGGCGATCCATTCTTGTATGAAATGTACATCACATTATGTACATCACACTATAGTGATATTGTAACCATATTTTTCGTGGTGCACAATGCTATGTGATGCCACTTGCTGTTTCGTCAACGGGTGAAAGGTTGTGTTCCATCGCTTCCTGCGATATCACTTCAGGGTGGGGTCAAATGACATCACTTCCTGTGATGTCATCAGGGGTCAAGGGTCGTGTGATGTCACTTCCGCTACCCCTGGCATTTTGGTGAAATGACGTCCCTTTGGTGTTGCTGCCTGTTAATGATTGCTTAAACACTCTCTCCTCTCAAAGCTGTGAGATTTGCTGTGCTCTTGCTTACTCCCATTCCAAGCCGCTTCTACCCTGCCGTACTGAGCATCGTTGCGCAGTCATGCCTCCTGCCTGCAACATTTTCAGTTGAGTGGGTGACAGCCCTGTTATCATTTGCCAGATGCCTTCTCCATTTACAGGAATTGTAATCAATTGCCTTTGCACTCACACATTTGCCGGGCATGGTTATCATTTGCACAGGTAATCAATCAGTTGCCATTCTTTGGCAATGACTGCCCAGGTCCCATAGCATTTGCCAGGATCAGAAGCTGGGCACGGCTAAGTGGGGCAGGGATGCTGCTGATAGGATATCCCAGCAGGTCCTTGACCTATTCCAAACAATGAGACCTTGTAGAGGAAATCAAGAGGAAAGATTGGTACACAGCGATTTGATTGATGGGGGGCCTGCAAAAAAGGGGGGATTCTCAGGGGGTGTCCAAAGTTTAAGTTACCCATGGCGGGCCAGAGGGGTGCTGTGCTGCGATGTTGGGCCCATCTCCTCCCCGCAGGGTGATCCGACTCCCACAATTCAGAAGCCAGAAGACTCCTGAGATGTCAGCACACTGCAAACTTGGAGTGATGTTATCAATTTGGGACTGGCGGGAAATACCTGTTCTGCCACCGCCGGCTAAGAAGAGGAGGACCACAGATAGACTGCCTTCTTGCAGTCCTTTTGCTACAGCACTAGGACATGTAGTCATTTCAGGAGCCAAAGAACTGTTTTTGGCATTAGCCAGAGGACGTCTTTGCTTATATTGTGCTATTACTCAGAATTCCACATCGGCTTATTATTTTACAGATTTCATATTCGTCCAATGAGAGTTCTTCATTCATGACGCTCCAATTTTAAAAGGAAACTTAAAAAGGTGTGGCCAGTACGGCGATCGAACCCGCGACCTTGGCGTTATTAGCACCACGCTCTAACCAACTGAGCTAACCGGCCATTAATACTCACGGTCACAGCAACAGCTACTAGCAGCCCCTGTCAGCAGAAAAATGTTCTTAGTACATTCCTATTGAGCCCTTAGCGCCTACAGTCAGCACATGGGAAGGCGACTTGCAGCCCATGAGACGCGCCTGACAAGATGGAGCAGGTGACATCTAGACCATTCTTTGGCATGCACTGGATAAGAGCATTTGCACAAGATGTCGTCTTTGGGCCAGTTACAACCACTTTTGGGAAGGCTTACTGCTGCCACGGACTGATGCTATTATAGACTCCACGCTCGAGGCTACATTATGAGGGGCAGCTGTCCTTGCCAAGCCTCAATGCCTAATGACTATAGAGTTGCTCCATATATAATACTAGTCCAATTTAGGTATTTTGCACCACAAAGTTATTTGCCACTTGGCTTACTTATGGCAACCTATTCTAAAGTCACTTCCAAGGTGACTCTAAGCAGTGCTTTAAGTGGGATTAGAAATTGAGGGGGGCTCTCGTTAGGGGGCGTGGCCTAGGCATGGCTGTGCTTAGTCCACGCCCCCATCAAGAACCCCCCTCACCTAAGAGTTGGGGGCTGCTAAAAGAAGCAGAGCTGGGATGCACTGGCATTATTACCTTTAATGCGCACAGCCCCTCCTTTTAAACAAAAGAAGCGGCTAAGCGGAGCAAAGGTGTGACCCCAGAATGCCACAGCACACACCCAGCAGGCAGCCTTTTCATTCAAGGAGCCACATGCTGCAATGCTTTACCACAGGCTCCTTGAATGAAAGTGATGCCTGCTGCTGATGGCTCTGTACTCTGAAACAGGAGGAGGTCTGAACTGCCCAGCTTGCCTTTTGTTTCTGAGTAAATAGCCATCAGCCAGCGTGAGTAGCGCAGGGGCTTCATGCTGGGTGATGGCTATTTACTCAGAAACAAAAGGAGGCCTGGCAGTCCAGCCCTCCTCCTGTTTCAGAGTACAGAGCCACCAGGCAGCCCGCACTGGACGGTTGCACCTGCTGCTTGCAGGTGACAGCACTTCGGTTTAGAAAAAAAGAAAAGGCAATTACTTTTTTTCTAATCCGTAGTGCTGACACCTGCAGGCAGCTTGTGTAACCGTGCAGCCGCTGCACGGTAGGCCTCAGGTGTCAGCATGGCTGGGGCTAGTCGGGGGTGAGTCCCCGGCAGGGCCCCGGCTTAGGAGCCTTTTCTGGAGACTGCCGGATCTCGGCCCATGCTAGCCCCAGCCCACTTAAAGCTCTGCCTCTAAGTATCAAAGACTGATGATGCTCCTTGAAATGTCTTTTTTCCGGGAAGTCACTTCTGTCCGTGTATCTCACCAGGAACTGGATGTGTTGCCTGCAGGTTACATATCGATTGCTGTGGTAGGTGCATTAACCCACTAGGCGAGCTTATCAGGTGTCAAACCTGGGACTTGCAAGACACACATGCACACAAACACATGCTGCAAAAAACTGGACTTCCTCTGAGGCATCAGGTTGAATGTTGGTGCATGTCCCTTCCTTCATCTAGTATTACTTCCATTGGCCAATGGCAACCATTTTCCACCCCAATGTTGAGGATATTTAGTTTCACAAAGAGAGATTAATCATTGGGGGTGCGAGGCATGTAAAATCTGGCCCAGCATTAAGTCTTTGTCTTCACCCTGGGGCGTATGTTGATATGGGCAGAGATGTCTCCAGCCACTGTACCCGGGGACGTCAGTTGGGGGTTGCTAGAGGTCGCATCTGCGACCTCTGAGGTCTCCCTTGCGACATCTGTGTTCTCCCTTGCAACCTCTTGAAAAAAGTTCTCTTTTTTTGTTTTTTTGGGGGGGTTTTGTAATGCAAGCTCCTAGGCTGTGGCCAGCACCATGTAGCTCTTTACTTCTGGAGTGGCTGGCTTTCTTGTTCAGGGCCGTTAAAAAAAATAAGAAAAATAAGAACAGGAGTGCCAAAAGTCTAACACTTTCAGCACTGACCCTAAATAAGAAAGAATAGGAATACCAAATAATGTGTCTTTCTGGAATGCTATACAATCATTGCTAGACTCATTAAAGGTTTATTTCAGGCACACTTCAGGGGGTGAGTCACTGATTTAGTCTGTTCTTAAACGCCTCAACTCAGCCTTTCATCTTTCTGAGGTCGATAAATGAGTACCAACACATGTTGGGTGATATTGGGTGTATATTTTTACAATATAAAGCGCTTAAGCGTAAGTGCTATATAATAACACATCATTATCATTTGGTCATGGACTTCTGCTTGCATTCACAGTAATTTGGGAATATGGGCCTATACACTCTGATCTTAACAATACATATGGCAATCCATTCTTGTATGAAATGTACATCACATTATGTACATCACACTATAGTGATATTGTAACCATATTTTTCGTGGTGTACAATGCTATGTGATGCCACTTGCTGTTTCGTCAACGGGTGAAAGGTTGTGTTCCATCGCTTCCTGCGATATCACTTCAGGTCGGGGTCAAATGACATCACTTCCTGTGATGTCATCAGGGGGTCAAGGGTCGTGTGATGTCACTTCCGCTACCCCTGGCATTTTGGTGAAATGACGTCCCTTTGGTGTTGCTGCCTGTTAATGATTGCTTAAACACTCTCTCCTCTCAAAGCTGTGAGATTTGCTGTGCTCTTGCTTACTCCCATTCCAAGCCGCTTCTACCCTGCCGTACTGAGCATCGTTGCGCAGTCATGCCTCCTGCCTGCAACATTTTCAGTTGAGTGGGTGACAGCCCTGTTATCATTTGCCAGATGCCTTCTCCATTTACAGGAATTCTAATCAATTGCCTTTGCACTCACACATTTGCCGGGCATGGTTATCATTTGCACAGGTAATCAATCAGTTGCCATTCTTTGGCAATGACTGCCCAGGTCCCATAGCATTTGCCAGGATCAGAAGCTGGGCACGGCTAAGTGGGGCAGGGATGCTGCTGATAGGATATCCCAGCAGGTCCTTGACCTATTCCAAACAATGAGACCTTGTAGAGGAAACCAAGAGGAAAGATTGGTACACAGTGATTTGATTGATGGGGGGCCTGCAAAAAAGGGGGGATTCTCAGGGGGTGTCCAAAGTTTAAGTTACCCATGGCGGGCCAGAGGGGTGCTGTGCTGCGATGTTGGGCCCATCTCCTCCCCGCGGGTGATCCGACTCCCACAATTCAGAAGCCAGAAGACTCCTGAGATGTCAGCACACTGCAAACTTGGAGTGATGTTATCAATTTGGGATTGGTGGGAAATACCTGTGTTGCCACCGCCGGCTAAGAAGAGGAGGACCACGGATAGACTGCCTTCTTGCAGTCCTTTTGCTACAGCACTAGGACATGTAGTCATTTCAGGAGCCAAAGAACTGTTTTTGGCATTAGCCAGAGGACGTCTTTGCTTATATTGTGCTATTACTCAGAATTCCACATCGGCTTATTATTTTACAGATTAAATATTCGTCCAATGAGAGTTCTTCATTCATGACGCTCCAATTTTAAAAGGAAACTTAAAAAGGTGTGGCCAGTACGCGGATCGAACCCGCGACCTTGGCGTTATTAGCACCACGCTCTAACCAACTGAGCTAACTGGCCATTAATAGTCACGGTCACAGCAACAGCTACTAGCAGCCGCTGTCAGCAGAAAAATGTTCTTAGTACATACCTATTGAGCCCTTAGCGCCTACAGTCAGCACATGGGAAGGCGACTTGCAGCCCAGGAGACGCGCCTGACAAGATGGAGCAGGTGACATCTAGACCATTCTTTGGCATGCACTGGATAAGAGCATTTGCACAAGATGTCGTCTTTGGGCCAGTTACAACCACTTTTGGGAAGGCTTACTGCTGCCACGGACTGCGGCCAATATAGACTCCACGCTCGGGGCTACATTATGAGGGGCAGCTGTCCTGGCCAAGCCTCAATGCCTAATGACTATAGAGTTGCTCCATATATAGTACTAGTGCAATTTAGGTACTTTGCACCACAAAGTTACTTGCCACTTGGCTTACTTATAGCAACCTATTCTAAAGTCACTTCCAAGGTGACTCTAAGCAGTGCTTTAAGTGTGATTAGAAATTGAGGGGGGCTCTCGTTAGGGGGTGTGGCCTAGGCATGGGTGTGCTTAGTCCACGCCCCCATCAAGAGCCCCCCTCGCCTAAGAGGTGGGGGCTGCTAAAAGAAGCAGAGCTGGGATGCACTGGCATTATTACCTTTAATGCGCACAGCCCCTACTTTTAAACAAAAGAAGCGGCTAAGCGGACCAAAGGTGTGACCCCAGAATGCCACAGCACACACCCAGCAGGCAGCCTTTTCATTCAAGGAGCCACATGCTGCAATGCTTTACCACAGGCTCCTTGAATGAAAGTGATGCCTGCTGCTGATGGCTCTGTACTCTGAAACAGGAGGAGGTCTGAACTGCTCAGCTTGCCTTTTGTTTCTGAGTAAATAGCCATCAGCCAGCGTGAGTAGCGCAGGGGCTTCATGCTGGGTGATGGCTATTTACTCAGAAACAAAAGGAGGCCTGGCAGTCCAGCCCTCCTCCTGTTTCAGAGTACAGAGCCACCAGGCAGCCCGCACTGGACGGTTGCACCTGCTGCTTGCAGGTGACAGCACTTCGGTTTAGAAAAAAAGAAAAGGCAATTACTTTTTTTCTAATCCGTAGTGCTGACACCTGCAGGCAGCTTGTGTAACCGTGCAGCCGCTGCACGGGCGGCCTCAGATGTCAGCATGGCTGGGGCTAGTCGGGGGTGAGTCCCCGGCAGGGCCCCGGCTTAGGAGCCTTTTCTGGAGACTGCCGGATCTCGGCCCATGCTAGCCCCAGCCCACTTAAAGCTCTGCCTCTAAGTATCAAAGACTGATGATGCTCCTTGAAATGTCTTTTTTCCGGGAAGTCACTTCTGTCCGTGTATCTCACCAGGAACTGGATGTGTTGCCTGCAGGTTACATATCGATTGCTGTGGTAGGTGCATTAACCCACTAGGCGAGCTTATCAGGTGTCAAACCTGGGGCTTGCAAGACACACATGCACACAAACACATGCTGCAAAAAACTGGACTTCCTCTGAGGCATCAGGTTGAATGTTGGTGCATGTCCCTTCCTTCATCTAGTATTACTTCCATTGGCCAATGGCAACCATTTTCCACCCCAATGTTGAGGATATTTAGTTTCACAAAGAGAGATTAATCATTGGGGGTGCGAGGCATGTAAAATCTGGCCCAGCATTAAGTCTTTGTCTTCACCCTGGGGCGTATGTTGATATGGGCAGAGATGTCTCCTGCCACTGTACCCGGGGACGTCAGTTGGGGGTTGCTAGAGGTCGCATCTGCGACCTCTGAGGTCTCCCTTGCGACATCTGTGTTCTCCCTTGCAACCTCTTGAAAAAAGTTCTCTTTTTTTGTTTTTTTGGGGGGGTTTTGTAATGCAAGCTCCTAGGCTGTGGCCAGCACCATGTAGCTCTTTACTTCTGGAGTGGCTGGCTTTCTTGTTCAGGGCCGTTAAAAAAAATAAGAAAAATAAGAACAGGAGTGCCAAAAGTCTAACACTTTCAGCACTGACCCTAAATAAGAAAGAATAGGAATACCAAATAATGTGTCTTTCTGGAATGCTATACAATCATTGCTAGACTCATTAAAGGTTTATTTCAGGCACACTTCAGGGGGTGAGTCACTGATTTAGTCTGTTCTTAAACGCCTCAACTCAGCCTTTCATCTTTCTGAGGTCGATAAATGAGTACCAACACATGTTGGGTGATATTGGGTGTATATTTTTACAATATAAAGCGCTTAAGCGTAAGTGCTATATAATAACACATCATTATCATTTGGTCATGGACTTCTGCTTGCATTCACAGTAATTTGGGAATATGGGCCTATACACTCTGATCTTAACAATACATATGGCAATCCATTCTTGTATGAAATGTACATCACATTATGTACATCACACTATAGTGATATTGTAACCATATTTTTCGTGGTGTACAATGCTATGTGATGCCACTTGCTGTTTCGTCAACGGGTGAAAGGTTGTGTTCCATCGCTTCCTGCGATATCACTTCAGGGTGGGGTCAAATGACATCACTTCCTGTGATGTCATCAGGGGGTCAAGGGTCGTGTGATTTCACTTCCGCTACCCCTGGCATTTTGGTGAAATGACGTCCCTTTGGGGTTGCTGCCTGTTAATGATTGTTTAAACACTCACTCTCTGCTCTCAAAGCTGTGAGATTTGTTGTGCTCTTGCTTACTCCCATTCCAAGCCGCTTCTACCCCGCCGTACTGAGCATCGTTGCGCAGTCATGCCTCCTGCCTGCAACATTTTCAGTTGAGTGGGTGACAGCCCTGTTATCATTTGCCAGATGCCTTCTCCATTTACAGGAATTCTAATCAATTGCCTTTGCACTCACACATTTGCCGGGCATGGTTATCATTTGCACAGGTAATCAATCAGTTGCCATTCTTTGGCAATGACTGCCCAGGTCCCATAGCATTTGCCAGGATCAGAAGCTGGGCACGGCTAAGTGGGGCAGGGATGCTGCTGATAGGATATCCCAGCAGGTCCTTGACCTATTCCAAACAATGAGACCTTGTAGAGGAAACCAAGAGGAAAGATTGGTACACAGCGATTTGATTGATGGGGGGCCTGCAAAAAAGGGGGGATTCTCAGGGGGTGTCCAAAGTTTAAGTTACCCATGGCGGGCCAGAGGGGTGCTGTGCTGCGATGTTGGGCCCATCTCCTCCCCGCGGGTGATCCGACTCCCACAATTCATAAGCCAGAAGACTCCTGAGATGTCAGCACACTGCAAACTTGGAGTGATGTTATCAATTTGGGACTGGTGGGAAATACCTGTGTTGCCACCGCCGGCTAAGAAGAGGAGGACCACGGATAGACTGCCTTCTTGCAGTCCTTTTGCTACAGCACTAGGACATGTAGTCATTTCAGGAGCCAAAGAACTGTTTTTGGCATTAGCCAGAGGACGTCTTTGCTTATATTGTGCTATTACTCAGAATTCCACATCGGCTTATTATTTTACAGATTAAATATTCGTCCAATGAGAGTTCTTCATTCATGACGCTCCAATTTTAAAAGGAAACTTAAAAAGGTGTGGCCAGTACGGGGATCGAACCCGCGACCTTGGCGTTATTAGCACCACGCTCTAACCAACTGGGCTAACCGGCCATTAATAGTCACGGTCACAGCAACAGCTACTAGCAGCCGCTGTCAGCAGAAAAATGTTCTTAGTACATACCTATTGAGCCCTTAGCGCCTACAGTCAGCACATGGAAAGCGACTTGCAGCCCAGGAGACGCGCCTGACAAGATGGAGCAGGTGACATCTAGACCATTCTTTGGCTTGCACTGGATAAGAGCATTTGCACAAGATGTCGTCTTTGGGCCAGTTACAACCACTTTTGGGAAGGCTTACTGCTGCCACGGACTGCGGCCAATATAGACTCCACGCTCGGGGCTACATTATGAGGGGCAGCTGTCCTGGCCAAGCCTCAATGCCTAATGACTATAGAGTTGCTCCATATATAGTACTAGTGCAATTTAGGTACTTTGCACCACAAAGTTACTTGCCACTTGGCTTACTTATAGCAACCTATTCTAAAGTCACTTCCAAGGTGACTCAAAGCAGTGCTTTAAGTGTGATTAGAAATTGAGGGGGGCTCTCGTTAGGGGGTGTGGCCTAGGCATGGGTGTGCTTAGTCCACGCCCCCATCAAGAGCCCCCCTCGCCTAAGAGGTGGGGGCTGCTAAAAGAAGCAGAGCTGGGATGCACTGGCATTATTACCTTTAATGCGCACAGCCCCTACTTTTAAACAAAAGAAGCGGCTAAGCGGAGCAAAGGTGTGACCCCAGAATGCCACAGCACACACCCAGCAGGCAGCCTTTTCATTCAAGGAGCCACATGCTGCA
Source organism: Ambystoma mexicanum (assembly GCF_040938575.1). Classification (NCBI taxonomy): domain Eukaryota; kingdom Metazoa; phylum Chordata; class Amphibia; order Caudata; family Ambystomatidae; genus Ambystoma; species Ambystoma mexicanum. The sequence continues at coordinate 3,523,864 of NC_090921.1, read as the reverse complement.
ATGCTTTACCACAGGCTCCTTGAATGAAAGTGATGCCTGCTGCTGATGGCTCTGTACTCTGAAACAGGAGGAGGTCTGAACTGCTCAGCTTGCCTTTTGTTTCTGAGTAAATAGCCATCAGCCAGCGTGAGTAGCGCAGGGGCTTCATGCTGGGTGATGGCTATTTACTCAGAAACAAAAGGAGGCCTGGCAGTCCAGCCCTCCTCCTGTTTCAGAGTACAGAGCCACCAGGCAGCCCGCACTGGACGGTTGCACCTGCTGCTTGCAGGTGACAGCACTTCGGTTTAGAAAAAAAGAAAAGGCAATTACTTTTTTTCTAATCCGTAGTGCTGACACCTGCAGGCAGCTTGTGTAACCGTGCAGCCGCTGCACGGGCGGCCTCAGATGTCAGCATGGCTGGGGCTAGTCGGGGGTGAGTCCCCGGCAGGGCCCCGGCTTAGGAGCCTTTTCTGGAGACTGCCGGATCTCGGCCCATGCTAGCCCCAGCCCACTTAAAGCTCTGCCTCTAAGTATCAAAGACTGATGATGCTCCTTGAAATGTCTTTTTTCCGGGAAGTCACTTCTGTCCGTGTATCTCACCAGGAACTGGATGTGTTGCCTGCAGGTTACATATCGATTGCTGTGGTAGGTGCATTAACCCACTAGGCGAGCTTATCAGGTGTCAAACCTGGGACTTGCAAGACACACATGCACACAAACACATGCTGCAAAAAACTGGACTTCCTCTGAGGCATCAGGTTGAATGTTGGTGCATGTCCCTTCCTTCATCTAGTATTACTTCCATTGGCCAATAGCAACCATTTTCCACCCCAATGTTGAGGATATTTAGTTTCACAAAGAGAGATTAATCATTGGGGGTGCGAGGCATGTAAAATCTGGCCCAGCATTAAGTCTTTGTCTTCACCCTGGGGCGTATGTTGATATGGGCAGAGATGTCTCCTGCCACTGTACCCGGGGACGTCAGTTGGGGGTTGCTAGAGGTCGCATCTGCGACCTCTGAGGTCTCCCTTGCGACATCTGTGTTCTCCCTTGCAACCTCTTGAAAAAAGCTCTCTTTTTTTGTTTTTTTGGGGGGGTTTTGTAATGCAAGCTCCTAGGCTGTGGCCAGCACCATGTAGCTCTTTACTTCTGGAGTGGCTGGCTTTCTTGTTCAGGGCCGTTAAAAAAAATAAGAAAAATAAGAACAGGAGTGCCAAAAGTCTAACACTTTCAGCACTGACCCTAAATAAGAAAGAATAGGAATACCAAATAATGTGTCTTTCTGGAATGCTATACAATCATTGATAGACTCATTAAAGGTTTATTTCAGGCACACTTCAGGGGGTGAGTCACTGATTTAGTCTGTTCTTAAACGCCTCAACTCAGCCTTTCATCTTTCTGAGGTCGATAAATGAGTACCAACACATGTTGGGTGATATTGGGTGTATATTTTTACAATATAAAGCGCTTAAGCGTAAGTGCTATATAATAACACATCATTATCATTTGGTCATGGACTTCTGCTTGCATTCACAGTAATTTGGGAATATGGGCCTATACACTCTGATCTTAACAATACATATGGCGATCCATTCTTGTATGAAATGTACATCACATTATGTACATCACACTATAGTGATATTGTAACCATATTTTTCGTGGTGCACAATGCTATGTGATGCCACTTGCTGTTTCGTCAACGGGTGAAAGGTTGTGTTCCATCGCTTCCTGCGATATCACTTCAGGGTGGGGTCAAATGACATCACTTCCTGTGATGTCATCAGGGGGTCAAGGGTCGTGTGATGTCACTTCCGCTACCCCTGGCATTTTGGTGAAATGACATCCCTTTGGTGTTGCTGCCTGTTAATGATTGCTTAAACACTCTCTGCTCTCAAAGCCGTGAGATTTGTTGTGCTCTTGCTTACTCCCATTCCAAGCCGCTTCTACCCCGCCGTACTGAGCATCGTTGCGCAGTCATGCCTCCTGCCTGCAACATTTTCAGTTGAGTGGGTGACAGCCCTGTTATCATTTGCCAGATGCCTTCTCCATTTACAGGAATTGTAATCAATTGCCTTTGCACTCACACATTTGCCGGGCATGGTTATCATTTGCACAGGTAATCAATCAGTTGCCATTCTTTGGCAATGACTGCCCAGGTCCCATAGCATTTGCCAGGATCAGAAGCTGGGCACGGCTAAGTGGGGCAGGGATGCTGCTGATAGGATATCCCAGCAGGTCCTTGACCTATTCCAAACAATGAGACCTTGTAGAGGAAACCAAGAGGAAAGATTGGTACACAGCGATTTGATTGATGGGGGGCCTGCAAAAAGGGGGGATTCTCAGGGGGTGTCCAAAGTTTAAGTTACACATGGCGGGCCAGAGGGGTGCTGTGCTGCGATGTTGGGCCCATCTCCTCCCCGCAGAGTGATCCGACTCCCCCAATTCAGAAGCCAGAAGACTCCTGAGATGTCAGCACACTGCAAAGTTGGAGTGATGTTATCAATTTGGGACTGGCGGGAAATACCTGTGCTGCCACCGCCGGCTAAGAAGAGGAGGACCACGGATAGACTGCCTTCTTGCAGTCCTTTTACTACAGCACTAGGACATGTAGTCATTTCAGGAGCCAAAGAACTGTTTTTGGCATTAGCCAGAGGACGTCTTTGCTTATATTGTGCTATTACTCAGAATTCCACATCGGCTTATTATTTTACAGATTTCATATTCGTCCAATGAGAGTTCTTCATTCATGACGCTCCAATTTTAAAAGGAAACTTAAAAAGGTGTGGCCAGTACGGGGATCGAACCCGCGACCTTGGCGTTATTAGCACCACGCTCTAACCAACTGAGCTAACCGGCCATTAATACTCACGGTCACAGCAACAGCTACTAGCAGCCACTGTCAGTAGAAAAATGTTCTTAGTACATTCCTATTGAGCCCTTAGCGCCTACAGTTAGCACATGGGAAGGCGACTTGCAGCCCATGAGACGCGCCTGACAAGATGGAGCAGGTGATATCTAGACCATTCTTTGGCATGCACTGAATAAGAGCATTTGCACAAGATGTCGTCTTTGGGCCAGTTACAACCACTTTTGGGAAGGCTTACTGCTGCCACGGACTGCTGCCATTATAGACTCCACGCTCGAGGCTACATTATGAGGGGCAGCTGTCCTGGCCAAGCCTCAATGCCTAATGACTATAGAGTTGCTCCATATATAATACTAGTCCAATTTAGGTATTTTGCACCACAAAGTTATTTGCCACTTGGCTTACTTATGGCAACCTATTCTAAAGTCACTTCCAAGGTGACTCTAAGCAGTGCTTTAAGTGGGATTAGAAATTGAGGGGGGCTCTCGTTAGGGGGCGTGGCCTAGGCATGGGTGTGCTTAGTCCACGCCCCCATCAAGAACCCCCCTCACCTAAGAGTTGGGGGCTGCTAAAAGAAGCAGATCTGGGATACACTGGCATTATTACCTTTAATGCGCACAGCCCCTCCTTTTAAACAAAAGAAGCGGCTAAGCGGAGCAAAGGTGTGACCCCAGAATGCCACAGCACACACCCAGCAGGCAGCCTTTTCCTTCAAGGAGCCACATGCTGCAATGCTTTACCACAGGCTCCTTGAATGAAAGTGATGCCTGCTGCTGATGGCTCTGTACTCTGAAACAGGAGGAGGTCTGAACTGCCCAGCTTGCCTTTTGTTTCTGAGTAAATAGCCATCAGCCAGCGTGAGTAGCGCAGGGGCTTCATGCTGGGTGATGGCTATTTACTCAGAAACAAAAGGAGGCCTGGCAGTCCAGCCCTCCTCCTGTTTCAGAGTACAGAGCCACCAGGCAGCCCGCACTGGACGGTTGCACCTGCTGCTTGCAGGTGACAGCACTTCGGTTTAGAAAAAAAGAAAAGGCAATTACTTTTTTTCTAATCCGTAGTGCTGACACCTGCAGGCAGCTTGTGTAACCGTGCAGCCGCTGCACGGGCGGCCTCAGATGTCAGCATGGCTGGGGCTAGTCGGGGGTGAGTCCCCGGCAGGGCCCCGGTTTAGGAGCCTTTTCTGGAGACTGCCGGATCTCGGCCCATGCTAGCCCCAGCCCACTTAAAGCTCTGCCTCTAAGTATCAAAGACTGATGATGCTCCTTGAAATGTCTTTTTTCCGGGAAGTCACTTCTGTCCGTGTATCTCACCAGGAACTGGATGTGTTGCCTGCAGGTTACATATCGATTGCTGTGGTAGGTGCATTAACCCACTAGGCGAGCTTATCAGGTGTCAAACCTGGGACTTGCAAGACACACATGCACACAAACACATGCTGCAAAAAACTGGACTTCCTCTGAGGCATCAGGTTGAATGTTGGTGCATGTCCCTTCCTTCATCTAGTATTACTTCCATTGGCCAATGGCAACCATTTTCCACCCCAATGTTGAGGATATTTAGTTTCACAAAGAGAGATTAATCATTGGGGGTGCGAGGCATGTAAAATCTGGCCCAGCATTAAGTCTTTGTCTTCACCCTGGGGCGTATGTTGATATGGGCAGAGATGTCTCCTGCCACTGTACCCGGGGACGTCAGTTGGGGGTTGCTAGAGGTCGCATCTGCGACCTCTGAGGTCTCCCTTGCGACATCTGTGTTCTCCCTTGCAACCTCTTGAAAAAAGTTCTCTTTTTTTGTTTTTTTGGGGGGGTTTTGTAATGCAAGCTCCTAGGCTGTGGCCAGCACCATGTAGCTCTTTACTTCTGGAGTGGCTGGCTTTCTTGTTCAGGGCCGTTAAAAAAAATAAGAAAAATAAGAACAGGAGTGCCAAAAGTCTAACACTTTCAGCACTGACCCTAAATAAGAAAGAATAGGAATACCAAATAATGTGTCTTTCTGGAATGCTATACAATCATTGCTAGACTCATTAAAGGTTTATTCCAGGCACACTTCAGGGGGTGAGTCACTGATTTAGTCTGTTCTTAAACGCCTCAACTCAGCCTTTCATCTTTCTGAGGTTGATAAATGAGTACCAACACATGTTGGGTGATATTGGGTGTATATTTTTACAATATAAAGCGCTTAAGCGTAAGTGCTATATAATAACACATCATTATCATTTGGTCATGGACTTCTGCTTGCATTCACAGTAATTTGGGAATATGGGCCTATACACTCTGATCTTAACAATACATATGGCGTTCCATTCTTGTATGAAATGTACATCACATTATGTACATCACACTATAGTGATATTGTAACCATATTTTTCGTGGTGTACAATGCTATGTGATGCCACTTGCTGTTTCGTCAACGGGTGAAAGGTTGTGTTCCATCGCTTCCTGCGATATCACTTCAGGGTGGGGTCAAATGACATCACTTCCTGTGATGTCATCAGGGGGTCAAGGGTCGTGTGATGTCACTTCCGCTACCCCTGGCATTTTGGTGAAATGACGTCCCTTTGGTGTTGCTGCCTGTTAATGATTGCTTAAACACTCTCTCCTCTCAAAGCTGTGAGATTTGTTGTGCTCTTGCTTACTCCCATTCCAAGCCGCTTCTACCCCGCCGTACTGAGCATTGTTGCGCAGTCATGCCTCCTGCCTGCAACATTTTCAGTTGAGTGGGTGACAGCCCTGTTATCATTTGCCAGATGCCTTCTCCATTTACAGGAATTGTAATCAATTGCCTTTGCACTCACACATTTGCCGGGCATGGTTATCATTTGCACAGGTAATCAATCAGTTGCCATTCTTTGGCAATGACTGCCCAGGTCCCATAGCATTTGCCAGGATCAGAAGCTGGGCACGGCTAAGTGGGGCAGGGATGCTGCTGATAGGATATCCCAGCAGGTCCTTGACCTATTCCAAACAATGAGACCTTGTAGAGGAAACCAAGAGGAAAGATTGGTACACAGCGATTTGATTGATGGGGGGCCTGCAAAAAAGGGGGGATTCTCAGGGGGTGTCCAAAGTTTAAGTTACCCATGGCGGGCCAGAGGGGTGCTGTGCTGCGATGTTGGGCCCATCTCCTCCCCGCAGGGTGATCCGACTCCCACAATTCAGAAGCCAGAAGACTCCTGAGATGTCAGCACACTGCAAACTTGGAGTGATGTTATCAATTTGGGACTGGCGGGAAATACCTGTGCTGCCACCGCCAGCTAAGAAGAGGAGGACCACGGATAGACTGCCTTCTTGCAGTCCTTTTGCTACAGCACTAGGACATGTAGTCATTTCAGGAGCCAAAGAACTGTTTTTGGCATTAGCCAGAGGACGTCTTTGCTTATATTGTGCTATTACTCAGAATTCCACATCGGCTTATTATTTTACAGATTTCATATTCGTCCAATGAGAGTTCTTCATTCATGACGCTCCAATTTTAAAAGGAAACTTAAAAGGGTGTGGCCAGTACGGGGATCGAACCCGCGACCTTGGCGTTATTAGCACCACACTCTAACCAACTGAGCTAACCGGCCATTAATACTCACGGTCACAGCAACAGCTACTAGCAGCCGCTGTCAGCAGAAAAATGTTCTTAGTACATTCCTATTGAGCCCTTAGCGCCTACAGTCAGCACATGGGAAGGCGACTTGCAGCCCATGAGACGCGCCTGACAAGATGGAGCAGGTGACATCTAGACCATTCTTTGGCATGCACTGGATAAGAGCATTTGCACAAGATGTCGTCTTTGGGCCAGTTACAACCACTTTTGGGAAGGCTTACTGCTGCCACGGACTGCTGCTATTATAGACTCCACGCTCGAGGCTACATTATGAGGGGCAGCTGTCCTGGCCAAGCCTCAATGCCTAATGACTATAGAGTTGCTCCATATATAATACTAGTCCAATTTAGGTATTTTGCACCACAAAGTTATTTGCCACTTGGCTTACTTATGGCAACCTATTCTAAAGTCACTTCCAAGGTGACTCTAAGCAGTGCTTTAAGTGGGATTAGAAATTGAGGGGGGCTCTCGTTAGGGGACGTGGCCTAGGCATGGGTGTGCTTAGTCCACGCCCCCATCAAGAACCCCCCTCACCTAAGAGTTGGGGGCTGCTAAAAGAAGCAGAGCTGGGATGCACTGGCATTATTACCTTTAATGCGCACAGCCCCTACTTTTAAACAAAAGAAGCGGCTAAGCGGACCAAAGGTGTGACCCCAGAATGCCACAGCACACACCCAGCAGGCAGCCTTTTCATTCAAGGAGCCACATGCTGCAATGCTTTACCACAGGCTCCTTGAATGAAAGTGATGCCTGCTGCTGATGGCTCTGTACTCTGAAACAGGAGGAGGTCTGAACTGCTCAGCTTGCCTTTTGTTTCTGAGTAAATAGCCATCAGCCAGCGTGAGTAGCGCAGGGGCTTCATGCTGGGTGATGGCTATTTACTCAGAAACAAAAGGAGGCCTGGCAGTCCAGCCCTCCTCCTGTTTCAGAGTACAGAGCCACCAGGCAGCCCGCACTGGACGGTTGCACCTGCTGCTTGCAGGTGACAGCACTTCGGTTTAGAAAAAAAGAAAAGGCAATTACTTTTTTTCTAATCCGTAGTGCTGACACCTGCAGGCAGCTTGTGTAACCGTGCAGCCGCTGCACGGGCGGCCTCAGATGTCAGCATGGCTGGGGCTAGTCGGGGGTGAGTCCCCGGCAGGGCCCCGGCTTAGGAGCCTTTTCTGGAGACTGCCGGATCTCGGCCCATGCTAGCCCCAGCCCACTTAAAGCTCTGCCTCTAAGTATCAAAGACTGATGATGCTCCTTGAAATGTCTTTTTTCCGGGAAGTCACTTCTGTCCGTGTATCTCACCAGGAACTGGATGTGTTGCCTGCAGGTTACATATCGATTGCTGTGGTAGGTGCATTAACCCACTAGGCGAGCTTATCAGGTGTCAAACCTGGGGCTTGCAAGACACACATGCACACAAACACATGCTGCAAAAAACTGGACTTCCTCTGAGGCATCAGGTTGAATGTTGGTGCATGTCCCTTCCTTCATCTAGTATTACTTCCATTGGCCAATGGCAACCATTTTCCACCCCAATGTTGAGGATATTTAGTTTCACAAAGAGAGATTAATCATTGGGGGTGCGAGGCATGTAAAATCTGGCCCAGCATTAAGTCTTTGTCTTCACCCTGGGGCGTATGTTGATATGGGCAGAGATGTCTCCTGCCACTGTACCCGGGGACGTCAGTTGGGGGTTGCTAGAGGTCGCATCTGCGACCTCTGAGGTCTCCCTTGCGACATCTGTGTTCTCCCTTGCAACCTCTTGAAAAAAGTTCTCTTTTTTTGTTTTTTTGGGGGGGTTTTGTAATGCAAGCTCCTAGGCTGTGGCCAGCACCATGTAGCTCTTTACTTCTGGAGTGGCTGGCTTTCTTGTTCAGGGCCGTTAAAAAAAATAAGAAAAATAAGAACAGGAGTGCCAAAAGTCTAACACTTTCAGCACTGACCCTAAATAAGAAAGAATAGGAATACCAAATAATGTGTCTTTCTGGAATGCTATACAATCATTGCTAGACTCATTAAAGGTTTATTTCAGGCACACTTCAGGGGGTGAGTCACTGATTTAGTCTGTTCTTAAACGCCTCAACTCAGCCTTTCATCTTTCTGAGGTCGATAAATGAGTACCAACACATGTTGGGTGATATTGGGTGTATATTTTTACAATATAAAGCGCTTAAGCGTAAGTGCTATATAATAACACATCATTATCATTTGGTCATGGACTTCTGCTTGCATTCACAGTAATTTGGGAATATGGGCCTATACACTCTGATCTTAACAATACATATGGCAATCCATTCTTGTATGAAATGTACATCACATTATGTACATCACACTATAGTGATATTGTAACCATATTTTTCGTGGTGTACAATGCTATGTGATGCCACTTGCTGTTTCGTCAACGGGTGAAAGGTTGTGTTCCATCGCTTCCTGCGATATCACTTCAGGGTGGGGTCAAATGACATCACTTCCTGTGATGTCATCAGGGGGTCAAGGGTCGTGTGATTTCACTTCCGCTACCCCTGGCATTTTGGTGAAATGACGTCCCTTTGGGGTTGCTGCCTGTTAATGATTGTTTAAACACTCACTCTCTGCTCTCAAAGCTGTGAGATTTGTTGTGCTCTTGCTTACTCCCATTCCAAGCCGCTTCTACCCCGCCGTACTGAGCATCGTTGCGCAGTCATGCCTCCTGCCTGCAACATTTTCAGTTGAGTGGGTGACAGCCCTGTTATCATTTGCCAGATGCCTTCTCCATTTACAGGAATTCTAATCAATTGCCTTTGCACTCACACATTTGCCGGGCATGGTTATCATTTGCACAGGTAATCAATCAGTTGCCATTCTTTGGCAATGACTGCCCAGGTCCCATAGCATTTGCCAGGATCAGAAGCTGGGCACGGCTAAGTGGGGCAGGGATGCTGCTGATAGGATATCCCAGCAGGTCCTTGACCTATTCCAAACAATGAGACCTTGTAGAGGAAACCAAGAGGAAAGATTGGTACACAGCGATTTGATTGATGGGGGGCCTGCAAAAAAGGGGGGATTCTCAGGGGGTGTCCAAAGTTTAAGTTACCCATGGCGGGCCAGAGGGGTGCTGTGCTGCGATGTTGGGCCCATCTCCTCCCCGCGGGTGATCCGACTCCCACAATTCATAAGCCAGAAGACTCCTGAGATGTCAGCACACTGCAAACTTGGAGTGATGTTATCAATTTGGGACTGGTGGGAAATACCTGTGTTGCCACCGCCGGCTAAGAAGAGGAGGACCACGGATAGACTGCCTTCTTGCAGTCCTTTTGCTACAGCACTAGGACATGTAGTCATTTCAGGAGCCAAAGAACTGTTTTTGGCATTAGCCAGAGGACGTCTTTGCTTATATTGTGCTATTACTCAGAATTCCACATCGGCTTATTATTTTACAGATTAAATATTCGTCCAATGAGAGTTCTTCATTCATGACGCTCCAATTTTAAAAGGAAACTTAAAAAGGTGTGGCCAGTACGGGGATCGAACCCGCGACCTTGGCGTTATTAGCACCACGCTCTAACCAACTGGGCTAACCGGCCATTAATAGTCACGGTCACAGCAACAGCTACTAGCAGCCGCTGTCAGCAGAAAAATGTTCTTAGTACATACCTATTGAGCCCTTAGCGCCTACAGTCAGCACATGGAAAGCGACTTGCAGCCCAGGAGACGCGCCTGACAAGATGGAGCAGGTGACATCTAGACCATTCTTTGGCTTGCACTGGATAAGAGCATTTGCACAAGATGTCGTCTTTGGGCCAGTTACAACCACTTTTGGGAAGGCTTACTGCTGCCACGGACTGCGGCCAATATAGACTCCACGCTCGGGGCTACATTATGAGGGGCAGCTGTCCTGGCCAAGCCTCAATGCCTAATGACTATAGAGTTGCTCCATATATAGTACTAGTGCAATTTAGGTACTTTGCACCACAAAGTTACTTGCCACTTGGCTTACTTATAGCAACCTATTCTAAAGTCACTTCCAAGGTGACTCAAAGCAGTGCTTTAAGTGTGATTAGAAATTGAGGGGGGCTCTCGTTAGGGGGTGTGGCCTAGGCATGGGTGTGCTTAGTCCACGCCCCCATCAAGAGCCCCCCTCGCCTAAGAGGTGGGGGCTGCTAAAAGAAGCAGAGCTGGGATGCACTGGCATTATTACCTTTAATGCGCACAGCCCCTACTTTTAAACAAAAGAAGCGGCTAAGCGGAGCAAAGGTGTGACCCCAGAATGCCACAGCACACACCCAGCAGGCAGCCTTTTCATTCAAGGAGCCACATGCTGCAATGCTTTACCACAGGCTCCTTGAATGAAAGTGATGCCTGCTGCTGATGGCTCTGTACTCTGAAACAGGAGGAGGTCTGAACTGCTCAGCTTGCCTTTTGTTTCTGAGTAAATAGCCATCAGCCAGCGTGAGTAGCGCAGGGGCTTCATGCTGGGTGATGGCTATTTACTCAGAAACAAAAGGAGGCCTGGCAGTCCAGCCCTCCTCCTGTTTCAGAGTACAGAGCCACCAGGCAGCCCGCACTGGACGGTTGCACCTGCTGCTTGCAGGTGACAGCACTTCGGTTTAGAAAAAAAGAAAAGGCAATTACTTTTTTTCTAATCCGTAGTGCTGACACCTGCAGGCAGCTTGTGTAACCGTGCAGCCGCTGCACGGGCGGCCTCAGATGTCAGCATGGCTGGGGCTAGTCGGGGGTGAGTCCCCGGCAGGGCCCCGGCTTAGGAGCCTTTTCTGGAGACTGCCGGATCTCGGCCCATGCTAGCCCCAGCCCACTTAAAGCTCTGCCTCTAAGTATCAAAGACTGATGATGCTCCTTGAAATGTCTTTTTTCCGGGAAGTCACTTCTGTCCGTGTATCTCACCAGGAACTGGATGTGTTGCCTGCAGGTTACATATCGATTGCTGTGGTAGGTGCATTAACCCACTAGGCGAGCTTATCAGGTGTCAAACCTGGGACTTGCAAGACACACATGCACACAAACACATGCTGCAAAAAACTGGACTTCCTCTGAGGCATCAGGTTGAATGTTGGTGCATGTCCCTTCCTTCATCTAGTATTACTTCCATTGGCCAATAGCAACCATTTTCCACCCCAATGTTGAGGATATTTAGTTTCACAAAGAGAGATTAATCATTGGGGGTGCGAGGCATGTAAAATCTGGCCCAGCATTAAGTCTTTGTCTTCACCCTGGGGCGTATGTTGATATGGGCAGAGATGTCTCCTGCCACTGTACCCGGGGACGTCAGTTGGGGGTTGCTAGAGGTCGCATCTGCGACCTCTGAGGTCTCCCTTGCGACATCTGTGTTCTCCCTTGCAACCTCTTGAAAAAAGCTCTCTTTTTTTGTTTTTTTGGGGGGGTTTTGTAATGCAAGCTCCTAGGCTGTGGCCAGCACCATGTAGCTCTTTACTTCTGGAGTGGCTGGCTTTCTTGTTCAGGGCCGTTAAAAAAAATAAGAAAAATAAGAACAGGAGTGCCAAAAGTCTAACACTTTCAGCACTGACCCTAAATAAGAAAGAATAGGAATACCAAATAATGTGTCTTTCTGGAATGCTATACAATCATTGATAGACTCATTAAAGGTTTATTTCAGGCACACTTCAGGGGGTGAGTCACTGATTTAGTCTGTTCTTAAACGCCTCAACTCAGCCTTTCATCTTTCTGAGGTCGATAAATGAGTACCAACACATGTTGGGTGATATTGGGTGTATATTTTTACAATATAAAGCGCTTAAGCGTAAGTGCTATATAATAACACATCATTATCATTTGGTCATGGACTTCTGCTTGCATTCACAGTAATTTGGGAATATGGGCCTATACACTCTGATCTTAACAATACATATGGCGATCCATTCTTGTATGAAATGTACATCACATTATGTACATCACACTATAGTGATATTGTAACCATATTTTTCGTGGTGCACAATGCTATGTGATGCCACTTGCTGTTTCGTCAACGGGTGAAAGGTTGTGTTCCATCGCTTCCTGCGATATCACTTCAGGGTGGGGTCAAATGACATCACTTCCTGTGATGTCATCAGGGGGTCAAGGGTCGTGTGATGTCACTTCCGCTACCCCTGGCATTTTGGTGAAATGACATCCCTTTGGTGTTGCTGCCTGTTAATGATTGCTTAAACACTCTCTGCTCTCAAAGCCGTGAGATTTGTTGTGCTCTTGCTTACTCCCATTCCAAGCCGCTTCTACCCCGCCGTACTGAGCATCGTTGCGCAGTCATGCCTCCTGCCTGCAACATTTTCAGTTGAGTGGGTGACAGCCCTGTTATCATTTGCCAGATGCCTTCTCCATTTACAGGAATTGTAATCAATTGCCTTTGCACTCACACATTTGCCGGGCATGGTTATCATTTGCACAGGTAATCAATCAGTTGCCATTCTTTGGCAATGACTGCCCAGGTCCCATAGCATTTGCCAGGATCAGAAGCTGGGCACGGCTAAGTGGGGCAGGGATGCTGCTGATAGGATATCCCAGCAGGTCCTTGACCTATTCCAAACAATGAGACCTTGTAGAGGAAACCAAGAGGAAAGATTGGTACACAGCGATTTGATTGATGGGGGGCCTGCAAAAAGGGGGGATTCTCAGGGGGTGTCCAAAGTTTAAGTTACACATGGCGGGCCAGAGGGGTGCTGTGCTGCGATGTTGGGCCCATCTCCTCCCCGCAGAGTGATCCGACTCCCCCAATTCAGAAGCCAGAAGACTCCTGAGATGTCAGCACACTGCAAAGTTGGAGTGATGTTATCAATTTGGGACTGGCGGGAAATACCTGTGCTGCCACCGCCGGCTAAGAAGAGGAGGACCACGGATAGACTGCCTTCTTGCAGTCCTTTTACTACAGCACTAGGACATGTAGTCATTTCAGGAGCCAAAGAACTGTTTTTGGCATTAGCCAGAGGACGTCTTTGCTTATATTGTGCTATTACTCAGAATTCCACATCGGCTTATTATTTTACAGATTTCATATTCGTCCAATGAGAGTTCTTCATTCATGACGCTCCAATTTTAAAAGGAAACTTAAAAAGGTGTGGCCAGTACGGGGATCGAACCCGCGACCTTGGCGTTATTAGCACCACGCTCTAACCAACTGAGCTAACCGGCCATTAATACTCACGGTCACAGCAACAGCTACTAGCAGCCACTGTCAGTAGAAAAATGTTCTTAGTACATTCCTATTGAGCCCTTAGCGCCTACAGTTAGCACATGGGAAGGCGACTTGCAGCCCATGAGACGCGCCTGACAAGATGGAGCAGGTGATATCTAGACCATTCTTTGGCATGCACTGAATAAGAGCATTTGCACAAGATGTCGTCTTTGGGCCAGTTACAACCACTTTTGGGAAGGCTTACTGCTGCCACGGACTGCTGCCATTATAGACTCCACGCTCGAGGCTACATTATGAGGGGCAGCTGTCCTGGCCAAGCCTCAATGCCTAATGACTATAGAGTTGCTCCATATATAATACTAGTCCAATTTAGGTATTTTGCACCACAAAGTTATTTGCCACTTGGCTTACTTATGGCAACCTATTCTAAAGTCACTTCCAAGGTGACTCTAAGCAGTGCTTTAAGTGGGATTAGAAATTGAGGGGGGCTCTCGTTAGGGGGCGTGGCCTAGGCATGGGTGTGCTTAGTCCACGCCCCCATCAAGAACCCCCCTCACCTAAGAGTTGGGGGCTGCTAAAAGAAGCAGATCTGGGATACACTGGCATTATTACCTTTAATGCGCACAGCCCCTCCTTTTAAACAAAAGAAGCGGCTAAGCGGAGCAAAGGTGTGACCCCAGAATGCCACAGCACACACCCAGCAGGCAGCCTTTTCCTTCAAGGAGCCACATGCTGCAATGCTTTACCACAGGCTCCTTGAATGAAAGTGATGCCTGCTGCTGATGGCTCTGTACTCTGAAACAGGAGGAGGTCTGAACTGCCCAGCTTGCCTTTTGTTTCTGAGTAAATAGCCATCAGCCAGCGTGAGTAGCGCAGGGGCTTCATGCTGGGTGATGGCTATTTACTCAGAAACAAAAGGAGGCCTGGCAGTCCAGCCCTCCTCCTGTTTCAGAGTACAGAGCCACCAGGCAGCCCGCACTGGACGGTTGCACCTGCTGCTTGCAGGTGACAGCACTTCGGTTTAGAAAAAAAGAAAAGGCAATTACTTTTTTTCTAATCCGTAGTGCTGACACCTGCAGGCAGCTTGTGTAACCGTGCAGCCGCTGCACGGGCGGCCTCAGATGTCAGCATGGCTGGGGCTAGTCGGGGGTGAGTCCCCGGCAGGGCCCCGGTTTAGGAGCCTTTTCTGGAGACTGCCGGATCTCGGCCCATGCTAGCCCCAGCCCACTTAAAGCTCTGCCTCTAAGTATCAAAGACTGATGATGCTCCTTGAAATGTCTTTTTTCCGGGAAGTCACTTCTGTCCGTGTATCTCACCAGGAACTGGATGTGTTGCCTGCAGGTTACATATCGATTGCTGTGGTAGGTGCATTAACCCACTAGGCGAGCTTATCAGGTGTCAAACCTGGGACTTGCAAGACACACATGCACACAAACACATGCTGCAAAAAACTGGACTTCCTCTGAGGCATCAGGTTGAATGTTGGTGCATGTCCCTTCCTTCATCTAGTATTACTTCCATTGGCCAATGGCAACCATTTTCCACCCCAATGTTGAGGATATTTAGTTTCACAAAGAGAGATTAATCATTGGGGGTGCGAGGCATGTAAAATCTGGCCCAGCATTAAGTCTTTGTCTTCACCCTGGGGCGTATGTTGATATGGGCAGAGATGTCTCCTGCCACTGTACCCGGGGACGTCAGTTGGGGGTTGCTAGAGGTCGCATCTGCGACCTCTGAGGTCTCCCTTGCGACATCTGTGTTCTCCCTTGCAACCTCTTGAAAAAAGTTCTCTTTTTTTGTTTTTTTGGGGGGGTTTTGTAATGCAAGCTCCTAGGCTGTGGCCAGCACCATGTAGCTCTTTACTTCTGGAGTGGCTGGCTTTCTTGTTCAGGGCCGTTAAAAAAAATAAGAAAAATAAGAACAGGAGTGCCAAAAGTCTAACACTTTCAGCACTGACCCTAAATAAGAAAGAATAGGAATACCAAATAATGTGTCTTTCTGGAATGCTATACAATCATTGCTAGACTCATTAAAGGTTTATTCCAGGCACACTTCAGGGGGTGAGTCACTGATTTAGTCTGTTCTTAAACGCCTCAACTCAGCCTTTCATCTTTCTGAGGTTGATAAATGAGTACCAACACATGTTGGGTGATATTGGGTGTATATTTTTACAATATAAAGCGCTTAAGCGTAAGTGCTATATAATAACACATCATTATCATTTGGTCATGGACTTCTGCTTGCATTCACAGTAATTTGGGAATATGGGCCTATACACTCTGATCTTAACAATACATATGGCGTTCCATTCTTGTATGAAATGTACATCACATTATGTACATCACACTATAGTGATATTGTAACCATATTTTTCGTGGTGTACAATGCTATGTGATGCCACTTGCTGTTTCGTCAACGGGTGAAAGGTTGTGTTCCATCGCTTCCTGCGATATCACTTCAGGGTGGGGTCAAATGACATCACTTCCTGTGATGTCATCAGGGGGTCAAGGGTCGTGTGATGTCACTTCCGCTACCCCTGGCATTTTGGTGAAATGACGTCCCTTTGGTGTTGCTGCCTGTTAATGATTGCTTAAACACTCTCTCCTCTCAAAGCTGTGAGATTTGTTGTGCTCTTGCTTACTCCCATTCCAAGCCGCTTCTACCCCGCCGTACTGAGCATTGTTGCGCAGTCATGCCTCCTGCCTGCAACATTTTCAGTTGAGTGGGTGACAGCCCTGTTATCATTTGCCAGATGCCTTCTCCATTTACAGGAATTGTAATCAATTGCCTTTGCACTCACACATTTGCCGGGCATGGTTATCATTTGCACAGGTAATCAATCAGTTGCCATTCTTTGGCAATGACTGCCCAGGTCCCATAGCATTTGCCAGGATCAGAAGCTGGGCACGGCTAAGTGGGGCAGGGATGCTGCTGATAGGATATCCCAGCAGGTCCTTGACCTATTCCAAACAATGAGACCTTGTAGAGGAAACCAAGAGGAAAGATTGGTACACAGCGATTTGATTGATGGGGGGCCTGCAAAAAAGGGGGGATTCTCAGGGGGTGTCCAAAGTTTAAGTTACCCATGGCGGGCCAGAGGGGTGCTGTGCTGCGATGTTGGGCCCATCTCCTCCCCGCAGGGTGATCCGACTCCCACAATTCAGAAGCCAGAAGACTCCTGAGATGTCAGCACACTGCAAACTTGGAGTGATGTTATCAATTTGGGACTGGCGGGAAATACCTGTGCTGCCACCGCCAGCTAAGAAGAGGAGGACCACGGATAGACTGCCTTCTTGCAGTCCTTTTGCTACAGCACTAGGACATGTAGTCATTTCAGGAGCCAAAGAACTGTTTTTGGCATTAGCCAGAGGACGTCTTTGCTTATATTGTGCTATTACTCAGAATTCCACATCGGCTTATTATTTTACAGATTTCATATTCGTCCAATGAGAGTTCTTCATTCATGACGCTCCAATTTTAAAAGGAAACTTAAAAGGGTGTGGCCAGTACGGGGATCGAACCCGCGACCTTGGCGTTATTAGCACCACACTCTAACCAACTGAGCTAACCGGCCATTAATACTCACGGTCACAGCAACAGCTACTAGCAGCCGCTGTCAGCAGAAAAATGTTCTTAGTACATTCCTATTGAGCCCTTAGCGCCTACAGTCAGCACATGGGAAGGCGACTTGCAGCCCATGAGACGCGCCTGACAAGATGGAGCAGGTGACATCTAGACCATTCTTTGGCATGCACTGGATAAGAGCATTTGCACAAGATGTCGTCTTTGGGCCAGTTACAACCACTTTTGGGAAGGCTTACTGCTGCCACGGACTGCTGCTATTATAGACTCCACGCTCGAGGCTACATTATGAGGGGCAGCTGTCCTGGCCAAGCCTCAATGCCTAATGACTATAGAGTTGCTCCATATATAATACTAGTCCAATTTAGGTATTTTGCACCACAAAGTTATTTGCCACTTGGCTTACTTATGGCAACCTATTCTAAAGTCACTTCCAAGGTGACTCTAAGCAGTGCTTTAAGTGGGATTAGAAATTGAGGGGGGCTCTCGTTAGGGGACGTGGCCTAGGCATGGGTGTGCTTAGTCCACGCCCCCATCAAGAACCCCCCTCACCTAAGAGTTGGGGGCTGCTAAAAGAAGCAGAGCTGGGATGCACTGGCATTATTACCTTTAATGCGCACAGCCCCTCCTTTTAAACAAAAGAAGCGGCTAAGCGGAGCAAAGGTGTGACCCCAGAATGCCACAGCACACACCCAGCAGGCAGCCTTTTCATTCAAGGAGCCACATGCTGCAATGCTTTACCACAGGCTCCTTGAATGAAAGTGATGCCTGCTGCTGATGGCTCTGTACTCTGAAACAGGAGGAGGTCTGAACTGCCCAGCTTGCCTTTTGTTTCTGAGTAAATAGCCATCAGCCAGCGTGAGTAACGCAGGGGCTTCATGCTGGGTGATGGCTATTTACTCAGAAACAAAAGGAGGCCTGGCAGTCCAGCCCTCCTCCTGTTTCAGAGTACAGAGCCACCAGGCAGCCCGCACTGGACGGTTGCACCTGCTGCTTGCAGGTGACAGCACTTCGGTTTAGAAAAAAAGAAAAGGCAATTACTTTTTTTCTAATCCGTAGTGCTGACACCTGCAGGCAGCTTGTGTAACCGTGCAGCCGCTGCACGGGCGGCCTCAGGTGTCAGCATGGCTGGGGCTAGTCGGGGGTGAGTCCCCGGCAGGGCCCCGGCTTAGGAGCCTTTTCTGGAGACTGCCGGATCTCGGCCCATGCTAGCCCCAGCCCACTTAAAGCTCTGCCTCTAAGTATCAAAGACTGATGATGCTCCTTGAAATGTCTTTTTTCCGGGAAGTCACTTCTGTCCGTGTATCTCACCAGGAACTGGATGTGTTGCCTGCAGGTTACATATCGATTGCTGTGGTAGGTGCATTAACCCACTAGGCGAGCTTATCAGGTGTCAAACCTGGGACTTGCAAGACACACATGCACACAAACACATGCTGCAAAAAACTGGACTTCCTCTGAGGCATCAGGTTGAATGTTGGTGCATGTCCCTTCCTTCATCTAGTATTACTTCCATTGGCCAATAGCAACCATTTTCCACCCCAATGTTGAGGATATTTAGTTTCACAAAGAGAGATTAATCATTGGGGGTGCGAGGCATGTAAAATCTGGCCCAGCATTAAGTCTTTGTCTTCACCCTGGGGCGTATGTTGATATGGGCAGAGATGTCTCCTGCCACTGTACCCGGGGACGTCAGTTGGGGGTTGCTAGAGGTCGCATCTGCGACCTCTGAGGTCTCCTTTGTGACATCTGTGTTCTCCCTTGCAACCTCTTGAAAAAAGCTCTCTTTTTTTGTTTTTTTGGGGGGGTTTTGTAATGCAAGCTCCTAGGCTGTGGCCAGCACCATGTAGCTCTTTACTTCTGGAGTGGCTGGCTTTCTTGTTCAGGGCCGTTAAAAAAAATAAGAAAAATAAGAACAGGAGTGCCAAAAGTCTAACACTTTCAGCACTGACCCTAAATAAGAAAGAATAGGAATACCAAATAATGTGTCTTTCTGGAATGCTATACAATCATTGATAGACTCATTAAAGGTTTATTTCAGGCACACTTCAGGGGGTGAGTCACTGATTTAGTCTGTTCTTAAACGCCTCAACTCAGCCTTTCATCTTTCTGAGGTCGATAAATGAGTACCAACACATGTTGGGTGATATTGGGTGTATATTTTTACAATATAAAGCGCTTAAGCGTAAGTGCTATATAATAACACATCATTATCATTTGGTCATGGACTTCTGCTTGCATTCACAGTAATTTGGGAATATGGGCCTATACACTCTGATCTTAACAATACATATGGCGATCCATTCTTGTATGAAATGTACATCACATTATGTACATCACACTATAGTGATATTGTAACCATATTTTTCGTGGTGCACAATGCTATGTGATGCCACTTGCTGTTTCGTCAACGGGTGAAAGGTTGTGTTCCATCGCTTCCTGCGATATCACTTCAGGGTGGGGTCAAATGACATCACTTCCTGTGATGTCATCAGGGGGTCAAGGGTCGTGTGATGTCACTTCCGCTACCCCTGGCATTTTGGTGAAATGACGTCCCTTTGGTGTTGCTGCCTGTTAATGATTGCTTAAACACTCTCTCCTCTCAAAGCTGTGAGATTTGTTGTGCTCTTGCTTACTCCCATTCAAGCCGCTTCTACCCCGCCGTACTGAGCATCGTTGCGCAGTCATGCCTCCTGCCTGCAACATTTTCAGTTGAGTGGGTGACAGCCCTGTTATCATTTGCCAGATGCCTTCTCCATTTACAGGAATTGTAATCAATTGCCTTTGCACTCACACATTTGCCGGGCATGGTTATCATTTGCACAGGTAATCAATCAGTTGCCATTCTTTGGCAATGACTGCCCAGGTCCCATAGCATTTGCCAGGATCAGAAGCTGGGCACGGCTAAGTGGGGCAGGGATGCTGCTGATAGGATATCCCAGCAGGTCCTTGACCTATTCCAAACAATGAGACCTTGTAGAGGAAACCAAGAGGAAAGATTGGTACACAGCGATTTGATTGATGGGGGGCCTGCAAAAAGGGGGGATTTTCAGGGGGTGTCCAAAGTTTAAGTTACACATGGCGGGCCAGAGGGGTGCTGTGCTGCGATGTTGGGCCCATCTCCTCCCCGCAGGGTGATCCGACTCCCCCAATTCAGAAGCCAGAAGACTCCTGAGATGTCAGCACACTGCAAAGTTGGAGTGATGTTATCAATTTGGGACTGGCGGGAAATACCTGTGCTGCCACCGCCGCCTAAGAAGAGGAGGACCACGGATAGACTGCCTTCTTGCAGTCCTTTTACTACAGCACTAGGACATGTAGTCATTTCAGGAGCCAAAGAACTGTTTTTGGCATTAGCCAGAGGACGTCTTTGCTTATATTGTGCTATTACTCAGAATTCCACATCGGCTTATTATTTTACAGATTTCATATTCGTCCAATGAGAGTTCTTCATTCATGACGCTCCAATTTTAAAAGGAAACTTAAAAAGGTGTGGCCAGTACGGGGATCGAACCCGCGACCTTGGCGTTATTAGCACCACGCTCTAACCAACTGAGCTAACCGGCCATTAATACTCACGGTCACAGCAACAGCTACTAGCAGCCACTGTCAGTAGAAAAATGTTCTTAGTACATTCCTATTGAGCCCTTAGCGCCTACAGTTAGCACATGGGAAGGCGACTTGCAGCCCATGAGACGCGCCTGACAAGATGGAGCAGGTGACATCTAGACCATTCTTTGGCATGCACTGAATAAGAGCATTTGCACAAGATGTCGTCTTTGGGCCAGTTACAACCACTTTTGGGAAGGCTTACTGCTGCCACGGACTGCTGCCATTATAGACTCCACGCTCGAGGCTACATTATGAGGGGCAGCTGTCCTGGCCAAGCCTCAATGCCTAATGACTATAGAGTTGCTCCATATATAATACTAGTCCAATTTAGGTATTTTGCACCACAAAGTTATTTGCCACTTGGCTTACTTATGGCAACCTATTCTAAAGTCACTTCCAAGGTGACTCTAAGCAGTGCTTTAAGTGGGATTAGAAATTGAGGGGGGCTCTCGTTAGGGGGCGTGGCCTAGGCATGGGTGTGCTTAGTCCACGCCCCCATCAAGAACCCCCCTCACCTAAGAGTTGGGGGCTGCTAAAAGAAGCAGAGCTGGGATACACTGGCATTATTACCTTTAATGCGCACAGCCCCTCCTTTTAAACAAAAGAAGCGGCTAAGCGGAGCAAAGGTGTGACCCCAGAATGCCACAGCACACACCCAGCAGGCAGCCTTTTCCTTCAAGGAGCCACATGCTGCAATGCTTTACCACAGGCTCCTTGAATGAAAGTGATGCCTGCTGCTGATGGCTCTGTACTCTGAAACAGGAGGAGGTCTGAACTGCCCAGCTTGCCTTTTGTTTCTGAGTAAATAGCCATCAGCCAGCGTGAGTAGCGCAGGGGCTTCATGCTGGGTGATGGCTATTTACTCAGAAACAAAAGGAGGCCTGGCAGTCCAGCCCTCCTCCTGTTTCAGAGTACAGAGCCACCAGGCAGCCCGCACTGGACGGTTGCACCTGCTGCTTGCAGGTGACAGCACTTCGGTTTAGAAAAAAAGAAAAGGCAATTACTTTTTTTCTAATCCGTAGTGCTGACACCTGCAGGCAGCTTGTGTAACCGTGCAGCCGCTGCACGGGCGGCCTCAGATGTCAGCATGGCTGGGGCTAGTCGGGGGTGAGTCCCCGGCAGGGCCCCGGTTTAGGAGCCTTTTCTGGAGACTGCCGGATCTCGGCCCATGCTAGCCCCAGCCCACTTAAAGCTCTGCCTCTAAGTATCAAAGACTGATGATGCTCCTTGAAATGTCTTTTTTCCGGGAAGTCACTTCTGTCCGTGTATCTCACCAGGAACTGGATGTGTTGCCTGCAGGTTACATATCGATTGCTGTGGTAGGTGCATTAACCCACTAGGCGAGCTTATCAGGTGTCAAACCTGGGACTTGCAAGACACACATGCACACAAACACATGCTGCAAAAAACTGGACTTCCTCTGAGGCATCAGGTTGAATGTTGGTGCATGTCCCTTCCTTCATCTAGTATTACTTCCATTGGCCAATGGCAACCATTTTCCACCCCAATGTTGAGGATATTTAGTTTCACAAAGAGAGATTAATCATTGGGGGTGCGAGGCATGTAAAATCTGGCCCAGCATTAAGTCTTTGTCTTCACCCTGGGGCGTATGTTGATATGGGCAGAGATGTCTCCTGCCACTGTACCCGGGGACGTCAGTTGGGGGTTGCTAGAGGTCGCATCTGCGACCTCTGAGGTCTCCCTTGCGACATCTGTGTTCTCCCTTGCAACCTCTTGAAAAAAGTTCTCTTTTTTTGTTTTTTTGGGGGGGGTTTGTAATGCAAGCTCCTAGGCTGTGGCCAGCACCATGTAGCTCTTTACTTCTGGAGTGGCTGGCTTTCTTGTTCAGGGCCGTTAAAAAAAATAAGAAAAATAAGAACAGGAGTGCCAAAAGTCTAACACTTTCAGCACTGACCCTAAATAAGAAAGAATAGGAATACCAAATAATGTGTCTTTCTGGAATGCTATACAATCATTGCTAGACTCATTAAAGGTTTATTTCAGGCACACTTCAGGGGGTGAGTCACTGATTTAGTCTGTTCTTAAACGCCTCAACTCAGCCTTTCATCTTTCTGAGGTTGATAAATGAGTACCAACACATGTTGGGTGATATTGGGTGTATATTTTTACAATATAAAGCGCTTAAGCGTAAGTGCTATATAATAACACATCATTATCATTTGGTCATGGACTTCTGCTTGCATTCACAGTAATTTGGGAATATGGGCCTATACACTCTGATCTTAACAATACATATGGCGTTCCATTCTTGTATGAAATGTACATCACATTATGTACATCACACTATAGTGATATTGTAACCATATTTTTCGTGGTGTACAATGCTATGTGATGCCACTTGCTGTTTCGTCAACGGGTGAAAGGTTGTGTTCCATCGCTTCCTGCGATATCACTTCACGGTGGGGTCAAATGACATCACTTCCTGTGATGTCATCAGGGGGTCAAGGGTCGTGTGATGTCACTTCCGCTACCCCTGGCATTTTGGTGAAATGACGTCCCTTTGGTGTTGCTGCCTGTTAATGATTGCTTAAACACTCTCTCCTCTCAAAGCTGTGAGATTTGTTGTGCTCTTGCTTACTCCCCATTCCAAGCCGCTTCTACCCCGCCGTACTGAGCATCGTTGCGCAGTCATGCCTCCTGCCTGCAACATTTTCAGTTGAGTGGGTGACAGCCCTGTTATCATTTGCCAGATGCCTTCTCCATTTACAGGAATTGTAATCAATTGCCTTTGCACTCACACATTTGCCGGGCATGGTTATCATTTGCACAGGTAATCAATCAGTTGCCATTCTTTGGCAATGACTGCCCAGGTCCCATAGCATTTGCCAGGATCAGAAGCTGGGCACGGCTAAGTGGGGCAGGGATGCTGCTGATAGGATATCCCAGCAGGTCCTTGACCTATTCCAAACAATGAGACCTTGTAGAGGAAACCAAGAGGAAAGATTGGTACACAGCGATTTGATTGATGGGGGGCCTGCAAAAAAGGGGGGATTCTCAGGGGGTGTCCAAAGTTTAAGTTACCCATGGCGGGCCAGAGGGGTGCTGTGCTGCGATGTTGGGCCCATCTCCTCCCCGCAGGGTGATCCGACTCCCACAATTCAGAAGCCAGAAGACTCCTGAGATGTCAGCACACTGCAAACTTGGAGTGATGTTATCAATTTGGGACTGGCGGGAAATACCTGTGCTGCCACCGCCGGCTAAGAAGAGGAGGACCACGGATAGACTGCCTTCTTGCAGTCCTTTTGCTACAGCACTAGGACATGTAGTCATTTCAGGAGCCAAAGAACTGTTTTTGGCATTAGCCAGAGGACGTCTTTGCTTATATTGTGCTATTACTCAGAATTCCACATCGGCTTATTATTTTACAGATTTCATATTCGTCCAATGAGAGTTCTTCATTCATGACGCTCCAATTTTAAAAGGAAACTTAAAAGGGTGTGGCCAGTACGGGGATCGAACCCGCGACCTTGGCGTTATTAGCACCACACTCTAACCAACTGAGCTAACCGGCCATTAATACTCACGGTCACAGCAACAGCTACTAGCAGCCGCTGTCAGCAGAAAAATGTTCTTAGTACATTCCTATTGAGCCCTTAGCGCCTACAGTCAGCACATGGGAAGGCGACTTGCAGCCCATGAGACGCGCCTGACAAGATGGAGCAGGTGACATCTAGACCATTCTTTGGCATGCACTGGATAAGAGCATTTGCACAAGATGTCGTCTTTGGGCCAGTTACAACCACTTTTGGGAAGGCTTACTGCTGCCACGGACTGCTGCTATTATAGACTCCACGCTCGAGGCTACATTATGAGGGGCAGCTGTCCTGGCCAAGCCTCAATGCCTAATGACTATAGAGTTGCTCCATATATAATACTAGTCCAATTTAGGTATTTTGCACCACAAAGTTATTTGCCACTTGGCTTACTTATGGCAACCTATTCTAAAGTCACTTCCAAGGTGACTCTAAGCAGTGCTTTAAGTGGGATTAGAAATTGAGGGGGGCTCTCGTTAGGGGACGTGGCCTAGGCATGGGTGTGCTTAGTCCACGCCCCCATCAAGAACCCCCCTCACCTAAGAGTTGGGGGCTGCTAAAAGAAGCAGAGCTGGGATGCACTGGCATTATTACCTTTAATGCGCACAGCCCCTCCTTTTAAACAAAAGAAGCGGCTAAGCGGAGCAAAGGTGTGACCCCAGAATGCCACAGCACACACCCAGCAGGCAGCCTTTTCATTCAAGGAGCCACATGCTGCAATGCTTTACCACAGGCTCCTTGAATGAAAGTGATGCCTGCTGCTGATGGCTCTGTACTCTGAAACAGGAGGAGGTCTGAACTGCCCAGCTTGCCTTTTGTTTCTGAGTAAATAGCCATCAGCCAGCGTGAGTAACGCAGGGGCTTCATGCTGGGTGATGGCTATTTACTCAGAAACAAAAGGAGGCCTGGCAGTCCAGCCCTCCTCCTGTTTCAGAGTACAGAGCCACCAGGCAGCCCGCACTGGACGGTTGCACCTGCTGCTTGCAGGTGACAGCACTTCGGTTTAGAAAAAAAGAAAAGGCAATTACTTTTTTTCTAATCCGTAGTGCTGACACCTGCAGGCAGCTTGTGTAACCGTGCAGCCGCTGCACGGGCGGCCTCAGGTGTCAGCATGGCTGGGGCTAGTCGGGGGTGAGTCCCCGGCAGGGCCCCGGCTTAGGAGCCTTTTCTGGAGACTGCCGGATCTCGGCCCATGCTAGCCCCAGCCCACTTAAAGCTCTGCCTCTAAGTATCAAAGACTGATGATGCTCCTTGAAATGTCTTTTTTCCGGGAAGTCACTTCTGTCCGTGTATCTCACCAGGAACTGGATGTGTTGCCTGCAGGTTACATATCGATTGCTGTGGTAGGTGCATTAACCCACTAGGCGAGCTTATCAGGTGTCAAACCTGGGACTTGCAAGACACACATGCACACAAACACATGCTGCAAAAAACTGGACTTCCTCTGAGGCATCAGGTTGAATGTTGGTGCATGTCCCTTCCTTCATCTAGTATTACTTCCATTGGCCAATAGCAACCATTTTCCACCCCAATGTTGAGGATATTTAGTTTCACAAAGAGAGATTAATCATTGGGGGTGCGAGGCATGTAAAATCTGGCCCAGCATTAAGTCTTTGTCTTCACCCTGGGGCGTATGTTGATATGGGCAGAGATGTCTCCTGCCACTGTACCCGGGGACGTCAGTTGGGGGTTGCTAGAGGTCGCATCTGCGACCTCTGAGGTCTCCCTTGCGACATCTGTGTTCTCCCTTGCAACCTCTTGAAAAAAGCTCTCTTTTTTTGTTTTTTTGGGGGGGTTTTGTAATGCAAGCTCCTAGGCTGTGGCCAGCACCATGTAGCTCTTTACTTCTGGAGTGGCTGGCTTTCTTGTTCAGGGCCGTTAAAAAAAATAAGAAAAATAAGAACAGGAGTGCCAAAAGTCTAACACTTTCAGCACTGACCCTAAACAAGAAAGAATAGGAATACCAAATAATGTGTCTTTCTGGAATGCTATACAATCATTGATAGACTCATTAAAGGTTTATTTCAGGCACACTTCAGGGGGTGAGTCACTGATTTAGTCTGTTCTTAAACGCCTCAACTCAGCCTTTCATCTTTCTGAGGTCGATAAATGAGTACCAACACATGTTGGGTGATATTGGGTGTATATTTTTACAATATAAAGCGCTTAAGCGTAAGTGCTATATAATAACACATCATTATCATTTGGTCATGGACTTCTGCTTGCATTCACAGTAATTTGGGAATATGGGCCTATACACTCTGATCTTAACAATACATATGGCGATCCATTCTTGTATGAAATGTACATCACATTATGTACATCACACTATAGTGATATTGTAACCATATTTTTCGTGGTGCACAATGCTATGTGATGCCACTTGCTGTTTCGTCAACGGGTGAAAGGTTGTGTTCCATCGCTTCCTGCGATATCACTTCAGGGTGGGGTCAAATGACATCACTTCCTGTGATGTCGTCAGGGGGTCAAGGGTCGTGTGATGTCACTTCCGCTACCCCTGGCATTTTGGTGAAATGACGTCCCTTTGGTGTTGCTGCCTGTTAATGATTGCTTAAACACTCTCTCCTCTCAAAGCTGTGAGATTTGCTGTGCTCTTGCTTACTCCCATTCCAAGCCGCTTCTACCCTGCCGTACTGAGCATCGTTGCGCAGTCATGCCTCCTGCCTGCAACATTTTCAGTTGAGTGGGTGACAGCCCTGTTATCATTTGCCAGATGCCTTCTCCATTTACAGGAATTGTAATCAATTGCCTTTGCACTCACACATTTGCCGGGCATGGTTATCATTTGCACAGGTAATCAATCAGTTGCCATTCTTTGGCAATGACTGCCCAGGTCCCATAGCATTTGCCAGGATCAGAAGCTGGGCACGGCTAAGTGGGGCAGGGATGCTGCTGATAGGATATCCCAGCAGGTCCTTGACCTATTCCAAACAATGAGACCTTGTAGAGGAAACCAAGAGGAAAGATTGGTACACAGCGATTTGATTGATGGGGGGCCTGCAAAAAAGGGGGGATTCTCAGGGGGTGTCCAAAGTTTAAGTTACCCATGGCGGGCCAGAGGGGTGCTGTGCTGCGATGTTGGGCCCATCTCCTCCCCGCAGGGTGATCCGACTCCCACAATTCAGAAGCCAGAAGACTCCTGAGATGTCAGCACACTGCAAACTTGGAGTGATGTTATCAATTTGGGACTGGCGGGAAATACCTGTTCTGCCACCGCCGGCTAAGAAGAGGAGGACCACAGATAGACTGCCTTCTTGCAGTCCTTTTGCTACAGCACTAGGACATGTAGTCATTTCAGGAGCCAAAGAACTGTTTTTGGCATTAGCCAGAGGACGTCTTTGCTTATATTGTGCTATTACTCAGAATTCCACATCGGCTTATTATTTTACAGATTTCATATTCGTCCAATGAGAGTTCTTCATTCATGACGCTCCAATTTTAAAAGGAAACTTAAAAAGGTGTGGCCAGTACGGGGATCGAACCCGCGACCTTGGCGTTATTAGCACCACGCTCTAACCAACTGAGCTAACCGGCCATCAATACTCACGGTCACAGCAACAGCTACTAGCAGCCCCTGTCAGCAGAAAAATGTTCTTAGTACATTCCTATTGAGCCCTTAGCGCCTACAGTCAGCACATGGGAAGGCGACTTGCAGCCCATGAGACGCGCCTGACAAGATGGAGCAGGTGACATCTAGACCATTCTTTGGCATGCACTGGATAAGAGCATTTGCACAAGATGTCGTCTTTGGGCCAGTTACAACCACTTTTGGGAAGGCTTACTGCTGCCACGGACTGATGCTATTATAGACTCCACGCTCGAGGCTACATTATGAGGGGCAGCTGTCCTGGCCAAGCCTCAATGCCTAATGACTATAGAGTTGCTCCATATATAATACTAGTCCAATTTAGGTATTTTGCACCACAAAGTTATTTGCCACTTGGCTTACTTATGGCAACCTATTCTAAAGTCACTTCCAAGGTGACTCTAAGCAGTGCTTTAAGTGGGATTAGAAATTGAGGGGGGCTCTCGTTAGGGGGCGTGGCCTAGGCATGGGTGTGCTTAGTCCACGCCCCCATCAAGAACCCCCCTCACCTAAGAGTTGGGGGCTGCTAAAAGAAGCAGAGCTGGGATGCACTGGCATTATTACCTTTAATGCGCACAGCCCCTCCTTTTAAACAAAAGAAGCGGCTAAGCGGAGCAAAGGTGTGACCCCAGAATGCCACAGCACACACCCAGCAGGCAGCCTTTTCATTCAAGGAGCCACATGCTGCAATGCTTTACCACAGGCTCCTTGAATGAAAGTGATGCCTGCTGCTGATGGCTCTGTACTCTGAAACAGGAGGAGGTCTGAACTGCCCAGCTTGCCTTTTGTTTCTGAGTAAATAGCCATCAGCCAGCGTGAGTAGCGCAGGGGCTTCATGCTGGGTGATGGCTATTTACTCAGAAACAAAAGGAGGCCTGGCAGTCCAGCCCTCCTCCTGTTTCAGAGTACAGAGCCACCAGGCAGCCCGCACTGGACGGTTGCACCTGCTGCTTGCAGGTGACAGCACTTCGGTTTAGAAAAAAAGAAAAGGCAATTACTTTTTTTCTAATCCGTAGTGCTGACACCTGCAGGCAGCTTGTGTAACCGTGCAGCCGCTGCACGGTAGGCCTCAGGTGTCAGCATGGCTGGGGCTAGTCGGGGGTGAGTCCCCGGCAGGGCCCCGGCTTAGGAGCCTTTTCTGGAGACTGCCGGATCTCGGCCCATGCTAGCCCCAGCCCACTTAAAGCTCTGCCTCTAAGTATCAAAGACTGATGATGCTCCTTGAAATGTCTTTTTTCCGGGAAGTCACTTCTGTCCGTGTATCTCACCAGGAACTGGATGTGTTGCCTGCAGGTTACATATCGATTGCTGTGGTAGGTGCATTAACCCACTAGGCGAGCTTATCAGGTGTCAAACCTGGGACTTGCAAGACACACATGCACACAAACACATGCTGCAAAAAACTGGACTTCCTCTGAGGCATCAGGTTGAATGTTGGTGCATGTCCCTTCCTTCATCTAGTATTACTTCCATTGGCCAATGGCAACCATTTTCCACCCCAATGTTGAGGATATTTAGTTTCACAAAGAGAGATTAATCATTGGTGGTGCGAGGCATGTAAAATCTGGCCCAGCATTAAGTCTTTGTCTTCACCCTGGGGCGTATGTTGATATGGGCAGAGATGTCTCCAGCCACTGTACCCGGGGACGTCAGTTGGGGGTTGCTAAAGGTCGCATCTGCGACCTCTGAGGTCTCCCTTGCGACATCTGTGTTCTCCCTTGCAACCTCTTGAAAAAAGTTCTCTTTTTTTGTTTTTTTGGGGGGGTTTTGTAATGCAAGCTCCTAGGCTGTGGCCAGCACCATGTAGCTCTTTACTTCTGGAGTGGCTGGCTTTCTTGTTCAGGGCCGTTAAAAAAAATAAGAAAAATAAGAACAGGAGTGCCAAAAGTCTAACACTTTCAGCACTGACCCTAAATAAGAAAGAATAGGAATACCAAATAATGTGTCTTTCTGGAATGCTATACAATCATTGCTAGACTCATTAAAGGTTTATTTCAGGCACACTTCAGGGGGTGAGTCACTGATTTAGTCTGTTCTTAAACGCCTCAACTCAGCCTTTCATCTTTCTGAGGTCGATAAATGAGTACCAACACATGTTGGGTGATATTGGGTGTATATTTTTACAATATAAAGCGCTTAAGCGTAAGTGCTATATAATAACACATCATTATCATTTGGTCATGGACTTCTGCTTGCATTCACAGTAATTTGGGAATATGGGCCTATACACTCTGATCTTAACAATACATATGGCAATCCATTCTTGTATGAAATGTACATCACATTATGTACATCACACTATAGTGATATTGTAACCATATTTTTCGTGGTGTACAATGCTATGTGATGCCACTTGCTGTTTCGTCAACGGGTGAAAGGTTGTGTTCCATCGCTTCCTGCGATATCACTTCAGGGTGGGGTCAAATGACATCACTTCCTGTGATGTCATCAGGGGGTCAAGGGTCGTGTGATTTCACTTCCGCTACCCCTGGCATTTTGGTGAAATGACGTCCCTTTGGGGTTGCTGCCTGTTAATGATTGTTTAAACACTCACTCTCTGCTCTCAAAGCTGTGAGATTTGTTGTGCTCTTGCTTACTCCCATTCCAAGCCGCTTCTACCCCGCCGTACTGAGCATCGTTGCGCAGTCATGCCTCCTGCCTGCAACATTTTCAGTTGAGTGGGTGACAGCCCTGTTATCATTTGCCAGATGCCTTCTCCATTTACAGGAATTCTAATCAATTGCCTTTGCACTCACACATTTGCCGGGCATGGTTAT
The DNA here is from genome assembly GCF_040938575.1 of Ambystoma mexicanum. Lineage (NCBI taxonomy): Eukaryota > Metazoa > Chordata > Amphibia > Caudata > Ambystomatidae > Ambystoma > Ambystoma mexicanum. Next base: position 3,493,161 of record NC_090921.1, on the reverse strand, counting down.
CATTTGCACAGGTAATCAATCAGTTGCCATTCTTTGGCAATGACTACCCAGGTCCCATAGCATTTGCCAGGATCAGAAGCTGGGCACGGCTAAGTGGGGCAGGGATGCTGCTGATAGGATATCCCAGCAGGTCCTTGACCTATTCCAAACAATGAGACCTTGTAGAGGAAACCAAGAGGAAAGATTGGTACACAGTGATTTGATTGATGGGGGGCCTGCAAAAAAGGGGGGATTCTCAGGGGGTGTCCAAAGTTTAAGTTACCCATGGCGGGCCAGAGGGGTGCTGTGCTGCGATGTTGGGCCCATCTCCTCCCCGCGGGTGATCCGACTCCCACAATTCAGAAGCCAGAAGACTCCTGAGATGTCAGCACACTGCAAACTTGGAGTGATGTTATCAATTTGGGATTGGTGGGAAATACCTGTGTTGCCACCGCCGGCTAAGAAGAGGAGGACCACGGATAGACTGCCTTCTTGCAGTCCTTTTGCTACAGCACTAGGACATGTAGTCATTTCAGGAGCCAAAGAACTGTTTTTGGCATTAGCCAGAGGACGTCTTTGCTTATATTGTGCTATTACTCAGAATTCCACATCGGCTTATTATTTTACAGATTAAATATTCGTCCAATGAGAGTTCTTCATTCATGACGCTCCAATTTTAAAAGGAAACTTAAAAAGGTGTGGCCAGTACGGGGATCGAACCCGCGACCTTGGCGTTATTAGCACCACGCTCTAACCAACTGAGCTAACCGGCCATTAATAGTCACGGTCACAGCAACAGCTACTAGCAGCCGCTGTCAGCAGAAAAATGTTCTTAGTACATACCTATTGAGCCCTTAGCGCCTACAGTCAGCACATGGGAAGGCGTCTTGCAGCCCAGGAGACGCGGCTGACAAGATGGAGCAGGTGACATCTAGACCATTCTTTGGCATGCACTGGATAAGAGCATTTGCACAAGATGTCGTCTTTGGGCCAGTTACAACCACTTTTGGGAAGGCTTACTGCTGCCACGGACTGCGGCCAATATAGACTCCACGCTCGGGGCTCCATTATGAGGGGCAGCTGTCCTGGCCAAGCCTCAATGCCTAATGACTATAGAGTTGCTCCATATATAGTACTAGTGCAATTTAGGTACTTTGCACCACAAAGTTACTTGCCACTTGGCTTACTTATAGCAACCTATTCTAAAGTCACTTCCAAGGTGACTCTAAGCAGTGCTTTAAGTGTGATTAGAAATTGAGGGGGGCTCTCGTTAGGGGGTGTGGCCTAGGCATGGGTGTGCTTAGTCCACGCCCCCATCAAGAGCCCCCCTCGCCTAATAGGTGGGGGCTGCTAAAAGAAGCAGAGCTGGGATGCACTGGCATTATTACCTTTAATGCGCACAGCCCCTACTTTTAAACAAAAGAAGCGGCTAAGCGGAGCAAAGGTGTGACCCCAGAATGCCACAGCACACACCCAGCAGGCAGCCTTTTCATTCAAGGAGCCACATGCTGCAATGCTTTACCACAGGCTCCTTGAATGAAAGTGATGCCTGCTGCTGATGGCTCTGTACTCTGAAACAGGAGGAGGTCTGAACTGCTCAGCTTGCCTTTTGTTTCTGAGTAAATAGCCATCAGCCAGCGTGAGTAGCGCAGGGGCTTCATGCTGGGTGATGGCTATTTACTCAGAAACAAAAGGAGGCCTGGCAGTCCAGCCCTCCTCCTGTTTCAGAGTACAGAGCCACCAGGCAGCCCGCACTGGACGGTTGCACCTGCTGCTTGCAGGTGACAGCACTTCGGTTTAGAAAAAAAGAAAAGGCAATTACTTTTTTTCTAATCCGTAGTGCTGACACCTGCAGGCAGCTTGTGTAACCGTGCAGCCGCTGCACGGGCGGCCTCAGATGTCAGCATGGCTGGGGCTAGTCGGGGGTGAGTCCCCGGCAGGGCCCCGGCTTAGGAGCCTTTTCTGGAGACTGCCGGATCTCGGCCCATGCTAGCCCCAGCCCACTTAAAGCTCTGCCTCTAAGTATCAAAGACTGATGATGCTCCTTGAAATGTCTTTTTTCCGGGAAGTCACTTCTGTCCGTGTATCTCACCAGGAACTGGATGTGTTGCCTGCAGGTTACATATCGATTGCTGTGGTAGGTGCATTAACCCACTAGGCGAGCTTATCAGGTGTCAAACCTGGGGCTTGCAAGACACACATGCACACAAACACATACTGCAAAAAACTGGACTTTCTCTGAGGCATCAGGTTGAATGTTGGTGCATGTCCCTTCCTTCATCTAGTATTACTTCCATTGGCCAATGGCAACCATTTTCCACCCCAATGTTGAGGATATTTAGTTTCACAAAGAGAGATTAATCATTGGGGGTGCGAGGCATGTAAAATCTGGCCCAGCATTAAGTCTTTGTCTTCACCCTGGGGCGTATGTTGATATGGGCAGAGATGTCTCCTGCCACTGTACCCGGGGACGTCAGTTGGGGGTTGCTAGAGGTCGCATCTGCGACCTCTGAGGTCTCCCTTGCGACATCTGTGTTCTCCCTTGCAACCTCTTGAAAAAAGTTCTCTTTTTTTGTTTTTTTGGGGGGGGTTTGTAATGCAAGCTCCTAGGCTGTGGCCAGCACCATGTAGCTCTTTACTTCTGGAGTGGCTGGCTTTCTTGTTCAGGGCCGTTAAAAAAAATAAGAAAAATAAGAACAGGAGTGCCAAAAGTCTAACACTTTCAGCACTGACCCTAAATAAGAAAGAATAGGAATACCAAATAATGTGTCTTTCTGGAATGCTATACAATCATTGCTAGACTCATTAAAGGTTTATTTCAGGCACACTTCAGGGGGTGAGTCACTGATTTAGTCTGTTCTTAAACGCCTCAACTCAGCCTTTCATCTTTCTGAGGTCGATAAATGAGTACCAACACATGTTGGGTGATATTGGGTGTATATTTTTACAATATAAAGCGCTTAAGCGTAAGTGCTATATAATAACACATCATTATCATTTGGTCATGGACTTCTGCTTGCATTCACAGTAATTTGGGAATATGGGCCTATACACTCTGATCTTAACAATACATATGGCAATCCATTCTTGTATGAAATGTACATCACATTATGTACATCACACTATAGTGATATTGTAACCATATTTTTCGTGGTGTACAATGCTATGTGATGCCACTTGCTGTTTCGTCAACGGGTGAAAGGTTGTGTTCCATCGCTTCCTGCGATATCACTTCAGGGTGGGGTCAAATGACATCACTTCCTGTGATGTCATCAGGGGGGTCAAGGGTCGTGTGATGTCACTTCCGCTACCCCTGGCATTTTGGTGAAATGACGTCCCTTTGGGGTTGCTGCCTGTTAATGATTGTTTAAACACTCACTCTCTGCTCTCAAAGCTGTGAGATTTGTTGTGCTCTTGCTTACTCCCCATTCCAAGCCGCTTCTACCCCGCCGTACTGAGCATCGTTGCGCAGTCATGCCTCCTGCCTGCAACATTTTCAGTTGAGTGGGTGACAGCCCTGTTATCATTTGCCAGATGCCTTCTCCATTTACAGGAATTCTAATCAATTGCCTTTGCACTCACACATTTGCCGGGCATGGTTATCATTTGCACAGGTAATCAATCAGTTGCCATTCTTTGGCAATGACTGCCCAGGTCCCATAGCATTTGCCAGGATCAGAAGCTGGGCACGGCTAAGTGGGGCAGGGATGCTGCTGATAGGATATCCCAGCAGGTCCTTGACCTATTCCAAACAATGAGACCTTGTAGAGGAAACCAAGAGGAAAGATTGGTACACAGCGATTTGATTGATGGGGGGCCTGCAAAAAAGGGGGGATTCTCAGGGGGTGTCCAAAGTTTAAGTTACCCATGGCGGGCCAGAGGGGTGCTGTGCTGCGATGTTGGGCCCATCTCCTCCCCGCGGGTGATCCGACTCCCACAATTCATAAGCCAGAAGACTCCTGAGATGTCAGCACACTGCAAACTTGGAGTGATGTTATCAATTTGGGACTGGTGGGAAATACCTGTGTTGCCACCGCCGGCTAAGAAGAGGAGGACCACGGATAGACTGCCTTCTTGCAGTCCTTTTGCTACAGCACTAGGACATGTAGTCATTTCAGGAGCCAAAGAACTGTTTTTGGCATTAGCCAGAGGACGTCTTTGCTTATATTGTGCTATTACTCAGAATTCCACATCGGCTTATTATTTTACAGATTAAATATTCGTCCAATGAGAGTTCTTCATTCATGACGCTCCAATTTTAAAAGGAAACTTAAAAAGGTGTGGCCAGTACGGGGATCGAACCCGCGACCTTGGCGTTATTAGCACCACGCTCTAACCAACTGAGCTAACCGGCCATTAATAGTCACTGTCACAGCAACAGCTACTAGCAGCCGCTGTCAGCAGAAAAATGTTCTTAGTACATACCTATTGAGCCCTTAGCGCCTACAGTCAGCACATGGAAAGCGACTTGCAGCCCAGGAGACGCGCCTGACAAGATGGAGCAGGTGACATCTAGACCATTCTTTGGCTTGCACTGGATAAGAGCATTTGCACAAGATGTCGTCTTTGGGCCAGTTACAACCACTTTTGGGAAGGCTTACTGCTGCCACGGACTGCGGCCAATATAGACTCCACGCTCGGGGCTACATTATGAGGGGCAGCTGTCCTGGCCAAGCCTCAATGCCTAATGACTATAGAGTTGCTCCATATATAGTACTAGTGCAATTTAGGTACTTTGCACCACAAAGTTACTTGCCACTTGGCTTACTTATAGCAACCTATTCTAAAGTCACTTCCAAGGTGACTCTAAGCAGTGCTTTAAGTGTGATTAGAAATTGAGGGGGGCTCTCGTTAGGGGGTGTGGCCTAGGCATGGGTGTGCTTAGTCCACGCCCCCATCAAGAGCCCCCCTCGCCTAAGAGGTGGGGGCTGCTAAAAGAAGCAGAGCTGGGATGCACTGGCATTATTACCTTTAATGCGCACAGCCCCTACTTTTAAACAAAAGAAGCGGCTAAGCGGAGCAAAGGTGTGACCCCAGAATGCCACAGCACACACCCAGCAGGCAGCCTTTTCATTCAAGGAGCCACATGCTGCAATGCTTTACCACAGGCTCCTTGAATGAAAGTGATGCCTGCTGCTGATGGCTCTGTACTCTGAAACAGGAGGAGGTCTGAACTGCTCAGCTTGCCTTTTGTTTCTGAGTAAATAGCCATCAGCCAGCGTGAGTAGCGCAGGGGCTTCATGCTGGGTGATGGCTATTTACTCAGAAACAAAAGGAGGCCTGGCAGTCCAGCCCTCCTCCTGTTTCAGAGTACAGAGCCACCAGGCAGCCCGCACTGGACGGTTGCACCTGCTGCTTGCAGGTGACAGCACTTCGGTTTAGAAAAAAAGAAAAGGCAATTACTTTTTTTCTAATCCGTAGTGCTGACACCTGCAGGCAGCTTGTGTAACCGTGCAGCCGCTGCACGGGCGGCCTCAGATGTCAGCATGGCTGGGGCTAGTCGGGGGTGAGTCCCCGGCAGGGCCCCGGCTTAGGAGCCTTTTCTGGAGACTGCCGGATCTCGGCCCATGCTAGCCCCAGCCCACTTAAAGCTCTGCCTCTAAGTATCAAAGACTGATGATGCTCCTTGAAATGTCTTTTTTCCGGGAAGTCACTTCTGTCCGTGTATCTCACCAGGAACTGGATGTGTTGCCTGCAGGTTACATATCGATTGCTGTGGTAGGTGCATTAACCCACTAGGCGAGCTTATCAGGTGTCAAACCTGGGACTTGCAAGACACACATGCACACAAACACATGCTGCAAAAAACTGGACTTCCTCTGAGGCATCAGGTTGAATGTTGGTGCATGTCCCTTCCTTCATCTAGTATTACTTCCATTGGCCAATAGCAACCATTTTCCACCCCAATGTTGAGGATATTTAGTTTCACAAAGAGAGATTAATCATTGGGGGTGCGAGGCATGTAAAATCTGGCCCAGCATTAAGTCTTTGTCTTCACCCTGGGGCGTATGTTGATATGGGCAGAGATGTCTCCTGCCACTGTACCCGGGAACGTCAGTTGGGGGTTGCTAGAGGTCGCATCTGCGACCTCTGAGGTCTCCCTTGCGACATCTGTGTTCTCCCTTGCAACCTCTTGAAAAAAGCTCTCTTTTTTTGTTTTTTTGGGGGGGTTTTGTAATGCAAGCTCCTAGGCTGTGGCCAGCACCATGTAGCTCTTTACTTCTGGAGTGGCTGGCTTTCTTGTTCAGGGCCGTTAAAAAAAATAAGAAAAATAAGAACAGGAGTGCCAAAAGTCTAACACTTTCAGCACTGACCCTAAATAAGAAAGAATAGGAATACCAAATAATGTGTCTTTCTGGAATGCTATACAATCATTGATAGACTCATTAAAGGTTTATTTCAGGCACACTTCAGGGGGTGAGTCACTGATTTAGTCTGTTCTTAAACGCCTCAACTCAGCCTTTCATCTTTCTGAGGTCGATAAATGAGTACCAACACATGTTGGGTGATATTGGGTGTATATTTTTACAATATAAAGCGCTTAAGCGTAAGTGCTATATAATAACACATCATTATCATTTGGTCATGGACTTCTGCTTGCATTCACAGTAATTTGGGAATATGGGCCTATACACTCTGATCTTAACAATACATATGGCGATCCATTCTTGTATGAAATGTACATCACATTATGTACATCACACTATAGTGATATTGTAACCATATTTTTCGTGGTGCACAATGCTATGTGATGCCACTTGCTGTTTCGTCAACGGGTGAAAGGTTGTGTTCCATCGCTTCCTGCGATATCACTTCAGGGTGGGGTCAAATGACATCACTTCCTGTGATGTCATCAGGGGGTCAAGGGTCGTGTGATGTCACTTCCGCTACCCCTGGCATTTTGGTGAAATGACGTCCCTTTGGTGTTGCTGCCTGTTAATGATTGCTTAAACACTCTCTCCTCTCAAAGCTGTGAGATTTGTTGTGCTCTTGCTTACTCCCATTCCAAGCCGCTTCTACCCCGCCGTACTGAGCATCGTTGCGCAGTCATGCCTCCTGCCTGCAGCATTTTCAGTTGAGTGGGTGACAGCCCTGTTATCATTTGCCAGATGCCTTCTCCATTTACAGGAATTGTAATCAATTGCCTTTGCACTCACACATTTGCCGGGCATGGTTATCATTTGCACAGGTAATCAATCAGTTGCCATTCTTTGGCAATGACTGCCCAGGTCCCATAGCATTTGCCAGGATCAGAAGCTGGGCACGGCTAAGTGGGGCAGGGATGCTGCTGATAGGATATCCCAGCAGGTCCTTGACCTATTCCAAACAATGAGACCTTGTAGAGGAAACCAAGAGGAAAGATTGGTACACAGCGATTTGATTGATGGGGGGCCTGCAAAAAGGGGGGATTCTCAGGGGGTGTCCAAAGTTTAAGTTACACATGGCGGGCCAGAGGGGTGCTGTGCTGCGATGTTGGGCCCATCTCCTCCCCGCAGAGTGATCCGACTCCCCCAATTCAGAAGCCAGAAGACTCCTGAGATGTCAGCACACTGCAAAGTTGGAGTGATGTTATCAATTTGGGACTGGCGGGAAATACCTGTGCTGCCACCGCCGGCTAAGAAGAGGAGGACCACGGATAGACTGCCTTCTTGCAGTCCTTTTACTACAGCACTAGGACATGTAGTCATTTCAGGAGCCAAAGAACTGTTTTTGGCATTAGCCAGAGGACGTCTTTGCTTATATTGTGCTATTACTCAGAATTCCACATCGGCTTATTATTTTACAGATTTCATATTCGTCCAATGAGAGTTCTTCATTCATGACGCTCCAATTTTAAAAGGAAACTTAAAAAGGTGTGGCCAGTACGGGGATCGAACCCGCGACCTTGGCGTTATTAGCACCACGCTCTAACCAACTGAGCTAACCGGCCATTAATACTCACGGTCACAGCAACAGCTACTAGCAGCCACTGTCAGTAGAAAAATGTTCTTAGTACATTCCTATTGAGCCCTTAGCGCCTACAGTTAGCACATGGGAAGGCAACTTGCAGCCCATGAGACGCGCCTGACAAGATGGAGCAGGTGACATCTAGACCATTCTTTGGCATGCACTGAATAAGAGCATTTGCACAAGATGTCGTCTTTGGGCCAGTTACAACCACTTTTGGGAAGGCTTACTGCTGCCACGGACTGCTGCCATTATAGACTCCACGCTCGAGGCTACATTATGAGGGGCAGCTGTCCTGGCCAAGCCTCAATGCCTAATGACTATAGAGTTGCTCCATATATAATACTAGTCCAATTTAGGTATTTTGCACCACAAAGTTATTTGCCACTTGGCTTACTTATGGCAACCTATTCTAAAGTCACTTCCAAGGTGACTCTAAGCAGTGCTTTAAGTGGGATTAGAAATTGAGGGGGGCTCTCGTTAGGGGGCGTGGCCTAGGCATGGGTGTGCTTAGTCCACGCCCCCATCAAGAACCCCCCTCACCTAAGAGTTGGGGGCTGCTAAAAGAAGCAGAGCTGGGATACACTGGCATTATTACCTTTAATGCGCACAGCCCCTCCTTTTAAACAAAAGAAGCGGCTAAGCGGAGCAAAGGTGTGACCCCAGAATGCCACAGCACACACCCAGCAGGCAGCCTTTTCCTTCAAGGAGCCACATGCTGCAATGCTTTACCACAGGCTCCTTGAATGAAAGTGATGCCTGCTGCTGATGGCTCTGTACTCTGAAACAGGAGGAGGTCTGAACTGCCCAGCTTGCCTTTTGTTTCTGAGTAAATAGCCATCAGCCAGCGTGAGTAGCGCAGGGGCTTCATGCTGGGTGATGGCTATTTACTCAGAAACAAAAGGAGGCCTGGCAGTCCAGCCCTCCTCCTGTTTCAGAGTACAGAGCCACCAGGCAGCCCGCACTGGACGGTTGCACCTGCTGCTTGCAGGTGACAGCACTTCGGTTTAGAAAAAAAGAAAAGGCAATTACTTTTTTTCTAATCCGTAGTGCTGACACCTGCAGGCAGCTTGTGTAACCGTGCAGCCGCTGCACGGGCGGCCTCAGATGTCAGCATGGCTGGGGCTAGTCGGGGGTGAGTCCCCGGCAGGGCCCCGGTTTAGGAGCCTTTTCTGGAGACTGCCGGATCTCGGCCCATGCTAGCCCCAGCCCACTTAAAGCTCTGCCTCTAAGTATCAAAGACTGATGATGCTCCTTGAAATGTCTTTTTTCCGGGAAGTCACTTCTGTCCGTGTATCTCACCAGGAACTGGATGTGTTGCCTGCAGGTTACATATCGATTGCTGTGGTAGGTGCATTAACCCACTAGGCGAGCTTATCAGGTGTCAAACCTGGGACTTGCAAGACACACATGCACACAAACACATGCTGCAAAAAACTGGACTTCCTCTGAGGCATCAGGTTGAATGTTGGTGCATGTCCCTTCCTTCATCTAGTATTACTTCCATTGGCCAATGGCAACGATTTTCCACCCCAATGTTGAGGATATTTAGTTTCACAAAGAGAGATTAATCATTGGGGGTGCGAGGCATGAAAAATCTGGCCCAGCATTAAGTCTTTGTCTTCACCCTGGGGCGTATGTTGATATGGGCAGAGATGTCTCCTGCCACTGTACCCGGGGACGTCAGTTGGGGGTTGCTAGAGGTCGCATCTGCGACCTCTGAGGTCTCCCTTGCGACATCTGTGTTCTCCCTTGCAACCTCTTGAAAAAAGTTCTCTTTTTTTGTTTTTTTGGGGGGGTTTTGTAATGCAAGCTCCTAGGCTGTGGCCAGCACCATGTAGCTCTTTACTTCTGGAGTGGCTGGCTTTCTTGTTCAGGGCCGTTAAAAAAAATAAGAAAAATAAGAACAGGAGTGCCAAAAGTCTAACACTTTCAGCACTGACCCTAAATAAGAAAGAATAGGAATACCAAATAATGTGTCTTTCTGGAATGCTATACAATCATTGCTAGACTCATTAAAGGTTTATTCCAGGCACACTTCAGGGGGTGAGTCACTGATTTAGTCTGTTCTTAAACGCCTCAACTCAGCCTTTCATCTTTCTGAGGTTGATAAATGAGTACCAACACATGTTGGGTGATATTGGGTGTATATTTTTACAATATAAAGCGCTTAAGCGTAAGTGCTATATAATAACACATCATTATCATTTGGTCATGGACTTCTGCTTGCATTCACAGTAATTTGGGAATATGGGCCTATACACTCTGATCTTAACAATACATATGGCGTTCCATTCTTGTATGAAATGTACATCACATTATGTACATCACACTATAGTGATATTGTAACCATATTTTTCGTGGTGTACAATGCTATGTGATGCCACTTGCTGTTTCGTCAACGGGTGAAAGGTTGTGTTCCATCGCTTCCTGCGATATCACTTCAGGGTGGGGTCAAATGACATCACTTCCTGTGATGTCATCAGGGGGTCAAGGGTCGTGTGATGTCACTTCCGCTACCCCTGGCATTTTGGTGAAATGACGTCCCTTTGGTGTTGCTGCCTGTTAATGATTGCTTAAACACTCTCTCCTCTCAAAGCTGTGAGATTTGTTGTGCTCTTGCTTACTCCCCATTCCAAGCCGCTTCTACCCCGCCGTACTGAGCATCGTTGCGCAGTCATGCCTCCTGCCTGCAACATTTTCAGTTGAGTGGGTGACAGCCCTGTTATCATTTGCCAGATGCCTTCTCCATTTACAGGAATTGTAATCAATTGCCTTTGCACTCACACATTTGCCGGGCATGGTTATCATTTGCACAGGTAATCAATCAGTTGCCATTCTTTGGCAATGACTGCCCAGGTCCCATAGCATTTGCCAGGATCAGAAGCTGGGCACGGCTAAGTGGGGCAGGGATGCTGCTGATAGGATATCCCAGCAGGTCCTTGACCTATTCCAAACAATGAGACCTTGTAGAGGAAACCAAGAGGAAAGATTGGTACACAGCGATTTGATTGATGGGGGGCCTGCAAAAAAGGGGGGATTCTCAGGGGGTGTCCAAAGTTTAAGTTACCCATGGCGGGCCAGAGGGGTGCTGTGCTGCGATGTTGGGCCCATCTCCTCCCCGCAGGGTGATCCGACTCCCACAATTCAGAAGCCAGAAGACTCCTGAGATGTCAGCACACTGCAAACTTGGAGTGATGTTATCAATTTGGGACTGGCGGGAAATACCTGTGCTGCCACCGCCAGCTAAGAAGAGGAGGACCACGGATAGACTGCCTTCTTGCAGTCCTTTTGCTACAGCACTAGGACATGTAGTCATTTCAGGAGCCAAAGAACTGTTTTTGGCATTAGCCAGAGGACGTCTTTGCTTATATTGTGCTATTACTCAGAATTCCACATCGGCTTATTATTTTACAGATTTCATATTCGTCCAATGAGAGTTCTTCATTCATGACGCTCCAATTTTAAAAGGAAACTTAAAAGGGTGTGGCCAGTACGGGGATCGAACCCGCGACCTTGGCGTTATTAGCACCACACTCTAACCAACTGAGCTAACCGGCCATTAATACTCACGGTCACAGCAACAGCTACTAGCAGCCGCTGTCAGCAGAAAAATGTTCTTAGTACATTCCTATTGAGCCCTTAGCGCCTACAGTCAGCACATGGGAAGGCGACTTGCAGCCCCTGAGACGCGCCTGACAAGATGGAGCAGGTGACATCTAGACCATTCTTTGGCATGCACTGGATAAGAGCATTTGCACAAGATGTCGTCTTTGGGCCAGTTACAACCACTTTTGGGAAGGCTTACTGCTGCCACGGACTGCTGCTATTATAGACTCCACGCTCGAGGCTACATTATGAGGGGCAGCTGTCCTGGCCAAGCCTCAATGCCTAATGACTATAGAGTTGCTCCATATATAATACTAGTCCAATTTAGGTATTTTGCACCACAAAGTTATTTGCCACTTGGCTTACTTATGGCAACCTATTCTAAAGTCACTTCCAAGGTGACTCTAAGCAGTGCTTTAAGTGGGATTAGAAATTGAGGGGGGCTCTCGTTAGGGGACGTGGCCTAGGCATGGGTGTGCTTAGTCCACGGCCCCATCAAGAACCCCCCTCACCTAAGAGTTGGGGGCTGCTAAAAGAAGCAGAGCTGGGATGCACTGGCATTATTACCTTTAATGCGCACAGCCCCTCCTTTTAAACAAAAGAAGCGGCTAAGCGGAGCAAAGGTGTGACCCCAGAATGCCACAGCACACACCCAGCAGGCAGCCTTTTCATTCAAGGAGCCACATGCTGCAATGCTTTACCACAGGCTCCTTGAATGAAAGTGATGCCTGCTGCTGATGGCTCTGTACTCTGAAACAGGAGGAGGTCTGAACTGCCCAGCTTGCCTTTTGTTTCTGAGTAAATAGCCATCAGCCAGCGTGAGTAACGCAGGGGCTTCATGCTGGGTGATGGCTATTTACTCAGAAACAAAAGGAGGCCTGGCAGTCCAGCCCTCCTCCTGTTTCAGAGTACAGAGCCACCAGGCAGCCCGCACTGGACGGTTGCACCTGCTGCTTGCAGGTGACAGCACTTCGGTTTAGAAAAAAAGAAAAGGCAATTACTTTTTTTCTAATCCGTAGTGCTGACACCTGCAGGCAGCTTGTGTAACCGTGCAGCCGCTGCACGGGCGGCCTCAGGTGTCAGCATGGCTGGGGCTAGTCGGGGGTGAGTCCCCGGCAGGGCCCCGGCTTAGGAGCCTTTTCTGGAGACTGCCGGATCTCGGCCCATGCTAGCCCCAGCCCACTTAAAGCTCTGCCTCTAAGTATCAAAGACTGATGATGCTCCTTGAAATGTCTTTTTTCCGGGAAGTCACTTCTGTCCGTGTATCTCACCAGGAACTGGATGTGTTGCCTGCAGGTTACATATCGATTGCTGTGGTAGGTGCATTAACCCACTAGGCGAGCTTATCAGGTGTCAAACCTGGGACTTGCAAGACACACATGCACACAAACACATGCTGCAAAAAACTGGACTTCCTCTGAGGCATCAGGTTGAATGTTGGTGCATGTCCCTTCCTTCATCTAGTATTACTTCCATTGGCCAATAGCAACCATTTTCCACCCCAATGTTGAGGATATTTAGTTTCACAAAGAGAGATTAATCATTGGGGGTGCGAGGCATGTAAAATCTGGCCCAGCATTAAGTCTTTGTCTTCACCCTGGGGCGTATGTTGATATGGGCAGAGATGTCTCCTGCCACTGTACCCGGGGACGTCAGTTGGGGGTTGCTAGAGGTCGCATCTGCGACCTCTGAGGTCTCCCTTGCGACATCTGTGTTCTCCCTTGCAACCTCTTGAAAAAAGCTCTCTTTTTTTGTTTTTTTGGGGGGGTTTTGTAATGCAAGCTCCTAGGCTGTGGCCAGCACCATGTAGCTCTTTACTTCTGGAGTGGCTGGCTTTCTTGTTCAGGGCCGTTAAAAAAAATAAGAAAAATAAGAACAGGAGTGCCAAAAGTCTAACACTTTCAGCACTGACCCTAAATAAGAAAGAATAGGAATACCAAATAATGTGTCTTTCTGGAATGCTATACAATCATTGATAGACTCATTAAAGGTTTATTTCAGGCACACTTCAGGGGGTGAGTCACTGATTTAGTCTGTTCTTAAACGCCTCAACTCAGCCTTTCATCTTTCTGAGGTCGATAAATGAGTACCAACACATGTTGGGTGATATTGGGTGTATATTTTTACAATATAAAGCGCTTAAGCGTAAGTGCTATATAATAACACATCATTATCATTTGGTCATGGACTTCTGCTTGCATTCACAGTAATTTGGGAATATGGGCCTATACACTCTGATCTTAACAATACATATGGCGATCCATTCTTGTATGAAATGTACATCACATTATGTACATCACACTATAGTGATATTGTAACCATATTTTTCGTGGTGCACAATGCTATGTGATGCCACTTGCTGTTTCGTCAACGGGTGAAAGGTTGTGTTCCATCGCTTCCTGCGATATCACTTCAGGGTGGGGTCAAATGACATCACTTCCTGTGATGTCATCAGGGGGTCAAGGGTCGTGTGATGTCACTTCCGCTACCCCTGGCATTTTGGTGAAATGACGTCCCTTTGGGGTTGCTGCCTGTTAATGATTGCTTAAACACTCTCTCCTCTCAAAGCTGTGAGATTTGTTGTGCTCTTGCTTACTCCCCATTCCAAGCCGCTTCTACCCCGCCGTACTGAGCATCGTTGCGCAGTCATGCCTCCTGCCTGCAACATTTTCAGTTGAGTGGGTGACAGCCCTGTTATCATTTGCCAGATGCCTTCTCCATTTACAGGAATTGTAATCAATTGCCTTTGCACTCACACATTTGCCGGGCATGGTTATCATTTGCACAGGTAATCAATCAGTTGCCATTCTTTGGCAATGACTGCCCAGGTCCCATAGCATTTGCCAGGATCAGAAGCTGGGCACGGCTAAGTGGGGCAGGGATGCTGCTGATAGGATATCCCAGCAGGTCCTTGACCTATTCCAAACAATGAGACCTTGTAGAGGAAACCAAGAGGAAAGATTGGTACACAGCGATTTGATTGATGGGGGGCCTGCAAAAAGGGGGGATTTTCAGGGGGTGTCCAAAGTTTAAGTTACACATGGCGGGCCAGAGGGGTGCTGTGCTGCGATGTTGGGCCCATCTCCTCCCCGCAGGGTGATCCGACTCCCCCAATTCAGAAGCCAGAAGACTCCTGAGATGTCAGCACACTGCAAAGTTGGAGTGATGTTATCAATTTGGGACTGGCGGGAAATACCTGTGCTGCCACCGCCGCCTAAGAAGAGGAGGACCACGGATAGACTGCCTTCTTGCAGTCCTTTTACTACAGCACTAGGACATGTAGTCATTTCAGGAGCCAAAGAACTGTTTTTGGCATTAGCCAGAGGACGTCTTTGCTTATATTGTGCTATTACTCAGAATTCCACATCGGCTTATTATTTTACAGATTTCATATTCGTCCAATGAGAGTTCTTCATTCATGACGCTCCAATTTTAAAAGGAAACTTAAAAAGGTGTGGCCAGTACGGGGATCGAACCCGCGACCTTGGCGTTATTAGCACCACGCTCTAACCAACTGAGCTAACCGGCCATTAATACTCACGGTCACAGCAACAGCTACTAGCAGCCACTGTCAGTAGAAAAATGTTCTTAGTACATTCCTATTGAGCCCTTAGCGCCTACAGTTAGCACATGGGAAGGCGACTTGCAGCCCATGAGACGCGCCTGACAAGATGGAGCAGGTGACATCTAGACCATTCTTTGGCATGCACTGAATAAGAGCATTTGCACAAGATGTCGTCTTTGGGCCAGTTACAACCACTTTTGGGAAGGCTTACTGCTGCCACGGACTGCTGCCATTATAGACTCCACGCTCGAGGCTACATTATGAGGGGCAGCTGTCCTGGCCAAGCCTCAATGCCTAATGACTATAGAGTTGCTCCATATATAATACTAGTCCAATTTAGGTATTTTGCACCACAAAGTTATTTGCCACTTGGCTTACTTATGGCAACCTATTCTAAAGTCACTTCCAAGGTGACTCTAAGCAGTGCTTTAAGTGGGATTAGAAATTGAGGGGGGCTCTCGTTAGGGGGCGTGGCCTAGGCATGGGTGTGCTTAGTCCACGCCCCCATCAAGAACCCCCCTCACCTAAGAGTTGGGGGCTGCTAAAAGAAGCAGAGCTGGGATGCACTGGCATTATTACCTTTAATGCGCACAGCCCCTCCTTTTAAACAAAAGAAGCGGCTAAGCGGAGCAAAGGTGTGACCCCAGAATGCCACAGCACACACCCAGCAGGCAGCCTTTTCATTCAAGGAGCCACATGCTGCAATGCTTTACCACAGGCTCCTTGAATGAAAGTGATGCCTGCTGCTGATGGCTCTGTACTCTGAAACAGGAGGAGGTCTGAACTGCCCAGCTTGCCTTTTGTTTCTGAGTAAATAGCCATCAGCCAGCGTGAGTAACGCAGGGGCTTCATGCTGGGTGATGGCTATTTACTCAGAAACAAAAGGAGGCCTGGCAGTCCAGCCCTCCTCCTGTTTCAGAGTACAGAGCCACCAGGCAGCCCGCACTGGACGGTTGCACCTGCTGCTTGCAGGTGACAGCACTTCGGTTTAGAAAAAAAGAAAAGGCAATTACTTTTTTTTTAATCCGTAGTGCTGACACCTGCAGGCAGCTTGTGTAACCGTGCAGCCGCTGCACGGGCGGCCTCAGGTGTCAGCATGGCTGGGGCTAGTCGGGGGTGAGTCCCCGGCAGGGCCCCGGCTTAGGAGCCTTTTCTGGAGACTGCCGGATCTCGGCCCATGCTAGCCCCAGCCCACTTAAAGCTCTGCCTCTAAGTATCAAAGACTGATGATGCTCCTTGAAATGTCTTTTTTCCGGGAAGTCACTTCTGTCCGTGTATCTCACCAGGAACTGGATGTGTTGCCTGCAGGTTACATATCGATTGCTGTGGTAGGTGCATTAACCCACTAGGCGAGCTTATCAGGTGTCAAACCTGGGACTTGCAAGACACACATGCACACAAACACATGCTGCAAAAAACTGGACTTCCTCTGAGGCATCAGGTTGAATGTTGGTGCATGTCCCTTCCTTCATCTAGTATTACTTCCATTGGCCAATAGCAACCATTTTCCACCCCAATGTTGAGGATATTTAGTTTCACAAAGAGAGATTAATCATTGGGGGTGCGAGGCATGTAAAATCTGGCCCAGCATTAAGTCTTTGTCTTCACCCTGGGGCGTATGTTGATATGGGCAGAGATGTCTCCTGCCACTGTACCCGGGGACGTCAGTTGGGGGTTGCTAGAGGTCGCATCTGCGACCTCTGAGGTCTCCCTTGCGACATCTGTGTTCTCCCTTGCAACCTCTTGAAAAAAGCTCTCTTTTTTTGTTTTTTTGGGGGGGTTTTGTAATGCAAGCTCCTAGGCTGTGGCCAGCACCATGTAGCTCTTTACTTCTGGAGTGGCTGGCTTTCTTGTTCAGGGCCGTTAAAAAAAATAAGAAAAATAAGAACAGGAGTGCCAAAAGTCTAACACTTTCAGCACTGACCCTAAACAAGAAAGAATAGGAATACCAAATAATGTGTCTTTCTGGAATGCTATACAATCATTGATAGACTCATTAAAGGTTTATTTCAGGCACACTTCAGGGGGTGAGTCACTGATTTAGTCTGTTCTTAAACGCCTCAACTCAGCCTTTCATCTTTCTGAGGTCGATAAATGAGTACCAACACATGTTGGGTGATATTGGGTGTATATTTTTACAATATAAAGCGCTTAAGCGTAAGTGCTATATAATAACACATCATTATCATTTGGTCATGGACTTCTGCTTGCATTCACAGTAATTTGGGAATATGGGCCTATACACTCTGATCTTAAAAATACATATGGCGATCCATTCTTGTATGAAATGTACATCACATTATGTACATCACACTATAGTGATATTGTAACCATATTTTTCGTGGTGCACAATGCTATGTGATGCCACTTGCTGTTTCGTCAACGGGTGAAAGGTTGAGTTCCATCGCTTCCTGCGATATCACTTCAGGGTGGGGTCAAATGACATCACTTCCTGTGATGTCATCAGGGGGTCAAGGGTCGTGTGATGTCACTTCCGCTACCCCTGGCATTTTGGTGAAATGACGTCCCTTTGGTGTTGCTGCCTGTTAATGATTGCTTAAACACTCTCTCCTCTCAAAGCTGTGAGATTTGCTGTGCTCTTGCTTACTCCCATTCCAAGCCGCTTCTACCCTGCCGTACTGAGCATCGTTGCGCAGTCATGCCTCCTGCCTGCAACATTTTCAGTTGAGTGGGTGACAGCCCTGTTATCATTTGCCAGATGCCTTCTCCATTTACAGGAATTGTAATCAATTGCCTTTGCACTCACACATTTGCCGGGCATGGTTATCATTTGCACAGGTAATCAATCAGTTGCCATTCTTTGGCAATGACTGCCCAGGTCCCATAGCATTTGCCAGGATCAGAAGCTGGGCACGGCTAAGTGGGGCAGGGATGCTGCTGATAGGATATCCCAGCAGGTCCTTGACCTATTCCAAACAATGAGACCTTGTAGAGGAAACCAAGAGGAAAGATTGGTACACAGCGATTTGATTGATGGGGGGCCTGCAAAAAGGGGGGATTCTCAGGGGGTGTCCAAAGTTTAAGTTACACATGGCGGGCCAGAGGGGTGCTGTGCTGCGATGTTGGGCCCATCTCCTCCCCGCAGGGTGATCCGACTCCCACAATTCAGAAGCCAGAAGACTCCTGAGATGTCAGCACACTGCAAAGTTGGAGTGATGTTATCAATTTGGGACTGGCGGGAAATACCTGTGCTGCCACCGCCGGCTAAGAAGAGGAGGACCACGGATAGACTGCCTTCTTGCAGTCCTTTTACTACAGCACTAGGACATGTAGTCATTTCAGGAGCCAAAGAACTGTTTTTGGCATTAGCCAGAGGACGTCTTTGCTTATATTGTGCTATTACTCAGAATTCCACATCGGCTTATTATTTTACAGATTTCATATTCGTCCAATGAGAGTTCTTCATTCATGACGCTCCAATTTTAAAAGGAAACTTAAAAAGGTGTGGCCAGTACGGGGATCGAACCCGCGACCTTGGCGTTATTAGCACCACGCTCTAACCAACTGAGCTAACCGGCCATTAATACTCATGGTCACAGCAACAGCTACTAGCAGCCACTGTCAGTAGAAAAATGTTCTTAGTACATTCCTATTGAGCCCTTAGCGCCTACAGTTAGCACATGGGAAGGCGTCTTGCAGCCCATGAGACGCGCCTGACAAGATGGAGCAGGTGACATCTAGACCATTCTTTGGCATGCACTGAATAAGAGCATTTGCACAAGATGTCGTCTTTGGGCCAGTTACAACCACTTTTGGGAAGGCTTACTGCTGCCACGGACTGCTGCCATTATAGACTCCACGCTCGAGGCTACATTATGAGGGGCAGCTGTTCTGGCCAAGCCTCAATGCCTAATGACTATAGAGTTGCTCCATATATAATACTAGTCCAATTTAGGTATTTTGCACCACAAAGTTATTTGCCACTTGGCTTACTTATGGCAACCTATTCTAAAGTCACTTCCAAGGTGACTCTAAGCAGTGCTTTAAGTGGGATTAGAAATTGAGGGGGGCTCTCGTTAGGGGGCGTGGCCTAGGCATGGGTGTGCTTAGTCCACGCCCCCATCAAGAACCCCCCTCACCTAAGAGTTGGGGGCTGCTAAAAGAAGCAGAGCTGGGATACACTGGCATTATTACCTTTAATGCGCACAACCCCTCCTTTTAAACAAAAGAAGCGGCTAAGCGAGCAAAGGTGTGACCCCAGAATGCCACAGCACACACCCAGCAGGCAGCCTTTTCATTCAAGGAGTCACATGCTGCAATGCTTTACCACAGGCTCCTTGAATGAAAGTGATGCCTGCTGCTGATGGCTCTGTACTCTGAAACAGGAGGAGGTCTGAACTGCCCAGCTTGCCTTTTGTTTCTGAGTAAATAGCCATCAGCCAGCGTGAGTAGCGCAGGGGCTTCATGCTGGGTGATGGCTATTTACTCAGAAACAAAAGGAGGCCTGGCAGTCCAGCCCTCCTCCTGTTTCAGAGTACAGAGCCACCAGGCAGCCCGCACTGGACGGTTGCACCTGCTGCTTGCAGGTGACAGCACTTCGGTTTAGAAAAAAAGAAAAGGCAATTACTTTTTTTCTAATCCATAGTGCTGACACCTGCAGGCAGCTTGTGTAACCGTGCAGCCGCTGCACGGGCGGCCTCAGGTGTCAGCATGGCTGGGGCTAGTCGGGGGTGAGTCCCCGGCAGGGCCCCGGCTTAGGAGCCTTTTCTGGAGACTGCCGGATCTCGGCCCATGCTAGCCCCAGCCCACTTAAAGCTCTGCCTCTAAGTATCAAAGACTGATGATGCTCCTTGAAATGTCTTTTTTCCGGGAAGTCACTTCTGTCCGTGTATCTCACCAGGAACTGGATGTGTTGCCTGCAGGTTACATATCGATTGCTGTGGTAGGTGCATTAACCCACTAGGCGAGCTTATTAGGTGTCAAACCTGGGACTTGCAAGACACACATGCACACAAACACATGCTGCAAAAAACTGGACTTCCTCTGAGGCATCAGGTTGAATGTTGGTGCATGTCCCTTCCTTCATCTAGTATTACTTCCATTGGCCAATGGCAACCATTTTCCACCCCAATGTTGAGGATATTTAGTTTCACAAAGAGAGATTAATCATTGGGGGTGCGAGGCATGTAAAATCTGGCCCAGCATTAAGTCTTTGTCTTCACCCTGGGGCGTATGTTGATATGGGCAGAGATGTCTCCTGCCACTGTACCCGGGGACGTCAGTTGGGGGTTGCTAGAGGTCGCATCTGCGACCTCTGAGGTCTCCCTTGCGACATCTGTGTTCTCCCTTGCAACCTCTTGAAAAAAGTTCTCTTTTTTTGTTTTTTTTGGGGGGGTTTTGTAATGCAAGCTCCTAGGCTGTGGCCAGCACCATGTAGCTCTTTACTTCTGGAGTGGCTGGCTTTCTTGTTCAGGGCTGTTAAGAAAAATAAGAACAATAAGAACAGGAGTGCCAAAAGTCTAACACTTTCAGCACTGACCCTAAATAAGAAAGAATAGGAATACCAAATAATGTGTCTTTCTGGAATGCTATACAATCATTGCTAGACTCATTAAAGGTTTATTTCAGGCACACTTCAGGGGGTGAGTCACTGATTTAGTCTGTTCTTAAACGCCTCAACTCAGCCTTTCATCTTTCTGAGGTCGATAAATGAGTACCAACACATGTTGGGTGATATTGGGTGTATATTTTTACAATATAAAGCGCTTAAGCGTAAGTGCTATATAATAACACATCATTATCATTTGGTCATGGACTTCTGCTTGCATTCACAGTAATTTGGGAATATGGGCCTATACACTCTGATCTTAACAATACATATGGCGATCCATTCTTGTATGAAATGTACATCACACTATAGTGATATTCTAACCATATTTTTCGTGGTGTACAATGCTATGTGATGCCACTTCCTGTTTCGTCAACGGGTGAAAGGTTGTGTTCCATCGCTTCCTGCGATATCACTTCAGGGCGGGGTCAAATGACATCACTTCCTGTGATGTCATCAGGGGGTCAAGGGTCGTGTGATGTCACTTCCGCTACCCCTGGCATTTTGGTGAAATGACGTCCCTTTGGTGTTGCTGCCTGTTAATGATTGCTTAAACACTCTCTGCTCTCAAAGCTGTGAGATTTGTTGTGCTCTTGCTTACTCCCCATTCCAAGCCGCTTCTACCCCGCCGTACTGAGCATCGTTGCGCAGTCATGCCTCCTGCCTGCAACATTTTCAGTTGAGTGGGTGACAGCCCTGTTATCATTTTCCAGATACCTTCTCCATTTACAGGAATTCTAATCAATTGCCTTTGCACTCACACATTTGCCGGGTATGGTTATCATTTGCACAGGTAATCAATCAGTTGCCATTTTTTGGCAATGACTGCCCAGGTCCCATAGCATTTGCCAGGATCAGAAGCTGGGCACGGCTAAGTGGGGCAGGGATGCTGCTGATAGGATATCCCAGCAGGTCCTTGACCTATTCCAAACAATGAGACCTTGTAGAGGATACCAAGTGGAAAGATTGGTACACAGTGATTTGATTGATGGGGGACCTGCAAAAAAGGGGGGATCCTCAGGGGGTGTCCAAAGTTTAAGTTACCCATGGCGGGCCAGAGGGGTGCTGTGCTGCGATGTTGGGCCCATCTCCTCCCCGCAGGGTGATCCGACTCCCACAATTCAGAAGCCAGAAGACTCCTGAGATGTCAGCACACTGCAAAGTTGGAGTGATGTTATCAATTTGGGACTGGCGGGAAATACCTGTGCTGCCACCGCCGGCTAAGAAGAGGACCACGGATAGACTGCCTTCTTGCAGTCCTTTTGCTACAGCACTAGGACATGTAGTCATTTCAGGAGCCAAAGAACTGTTTTTGGCATTAGCCAGAGGACGTCTTTGCTTATATTGTGCTATTACTCAGAATTCCACATCGGCTTATTATTTTACAGATTTCATATTCGTCCAATGAGAGTTCTTCATTCATGACGCTCCAATTTTAAAAGGAAACTTAAAAAGGTGTGGCCAGTACAGGGATCGAACCCGCGACCTTGGCGTTATTAGCACCACGCTCTAACCAACTGAGCTAACCGGCCATTAACACTCACGGTCACAGCAACAGCTACTAGCAGCCGCTGTCAGCAGAAAAATGTTCTTAGTACATTCCTATTGAGCCCTTAGCGCCTGCGGTCAGCACATGGGAAGGCGACTTGCAGCCCATGATACGCGCCTGACAAGATGGAGCAGGTGACATCTAGACCATTCTTTGGCATGCACTGGATAAGAGCATTTGCACAAGATGTCGTCTTTGGGCCAGTTACAACCACTTTTGGGAAGGCTTACTGCTGCCACGGACTGCTGCCATTATAGACTCCATGCTCGAGGCTACATTATGAGGGGCAGCTGTCCTGGCCAAGCCTCAATGCCTAATGACTATAGAGTTGCTCCATATATAATACTAGTCCAATTTAGGTATTTTGCACCACAAAGTTATTTGCCACTTGGCTTACTTATGGCAACCTATTCTAAAGTCACTTCCAAGGTGACTCTAAGCAGTGCTTTAAGTGGGATTAGAAATTGAGGGGGGCTCTCGTTAGGGGGCGTGGCCTAGGCATGGGTGTGCTTAGTCCACGCCCCCATCAAGAACCCCCCTCACCTAAGAGTTGGGGGCTGCTAAAAGAAGCAGAGCTGGGATGCACTGGCATTATTACCTTTAATGCGCACAGCCCCTCCTTTTAAACAAAAGAAGCGGCTAAGCGGAGCAAAGGTGTGACCCCAGAATGCCACAGCACACACCCAGCAGGCAGCCTTTTCATTCAAGGAGCCACATGCTGCAATGCTTTACCACAGGCTCCTTGAATGAAAGTGATGCCTGCTGCTGATGGCCCTGTACTCTGAAACAGGAGGAGGTCTGAACTGCCCAGCTTGCCTTTTGTTTCTGAGTAAATAGCCATCAGCCAGCGTGAGTAGCGCAGGGGCTTCATGCTGGGTGATGGCTATTTACTCAGAAACAAAAGGAGGCCTGGCAGTCCAGCCCTCCTCCTGTTTCAGAGTACAGAGCCACCAGGCAGCCCGCACTGGACGGTTGCACCTGCTGCTTGCAGGTGACAGCACTTCGGTTTAGAAAAAAAGAAAAGGCAATTACTTTTTTTCTAATCCGTAGTGCTGACACCTGCAGGCAGCTTGTGTAACCGTGCAGCCGCTGCACGGGCGGCCTCAGGTGTCAGCATGGCTGGGGCTAGTCGGGGGTGAGTCCCCGGCAGGGCCCCGGCTTAGGAGCCTTTTCTGGAGACTGCCGGATCTCGGCCCATGCTAGCCCCAGCCCACTTAAAGCTCTGCCTCTAAGTATCAAAGACTGATGATGCTCCTTGAAATGTCTTTTTTCCGGGAAGTCACTTCTGTCCGTGTATCTCACCAGGAACTGGATGTGTTGCCTGCAGGTTACATATCGATTGCTGTGGTAGGTGCATTAACCCACTAGGCGAGCTTATCAGGTGTCAAACCTGGGACTTGCAAGACACACATGCACACAAACACATGCTGCAAAAAACTGGACTTCCTCTGAGGCATCAGGTTGAATGTTGGTGCATGTCCCTTCCTTCATCTAGTATTACTTCCATTGGCAAATGGCAACCATTTTCCACCCCAATGTTGAGGATATTTAGTTTCACAAAAAGAGATTAATCATTGGGGGTGCGAGGCATGTAAAATCTGGCCCAGCATTAAGTCTTTGTCTTCACCCTGGGGCGTATGTTGATATGGGCAGAGATGTCTCCTGCCACTGTACCCGGGGACGTCAGTTGGGGGTTGCTAGAGGTCGCATCTGCGACCTCTGAGGTCTCCCTTGCGACATCTGTGTTCTCCCTTGCAACCTCTTGAAAAAAGTTCTCTTTTTTTGTTTTTTTGGGGGGGGGTTTTGTAATGCAAGCTCCTAGGCTGTGGCCAGCACCATGTAGCTCTTTACTTCTGGAGTGGCTGGCTTTCTTGTTCAGGGCCGTTAAAAAAAATAAGAAAAATAAGAACAGGAGTGCCAAAAGTCTAACACTTTCAGCACTGACCCTAAATAAGAAAGAATAGGAATACCAAATAATGCGTCTTTCTGGAATGCTATACAATCATTGATAGACTCATTAAAGGTTTATTCAGGCACACTTCAGGGGGTGAGTCACTGATTTAGTCTGTTCTTAAACGCCTCAACTCAGCCTTTCATCTTTCAGAGGTCGATAAATGAGTACCAACACATGTTGGGTGATATTGGGTGTATATTTTTACAATATAAAGCGCTTAAGCGTAAGTGCTATATAATAACACATCATTATCATTTGGTCATGGACTTCTGCTTGCATTCACAGTAATTTGGGAATATGGGCCTATACACTCTGATCTTAACAATACATATGGCGATCCATTCTTGTATGAAATGTACATCACACTATAGTGATATTCTAACCATATTTTTCGTGGTGTACAATGCTATGTGATGCCACTTCCTGTTTCGTCAACGGGTGAAAGGTTGTGTTCCATCGCTTCCTGCGATATCACTTCAGGGTGGGGTCAAATGACATCACTTCCTGTGATGTCATCAGGGGGTCAAGGGTCGTGTGATGTCACTTCCGCTACCCCTGCATTTTGGTGAAATGACGTCCCTTTGGTGTTGCTGGCTGTTAATGATTGCTTAAACACTCTCTGCTCTCAAAGCTGTGAGATTTGTTGTGCTCTTGCTTACTCCCCATTCCAAGCCGCTTCTACCCCGCCGTACTGAGCATCGTTGCGCAGTCATGCCTCCTGCCTGCAACATTTTCAGTTGAGTGGGTGACAGCCCTGTTATCATTTTCCAGATACCTTCTCCATTTACAGGAATTCTAATCAATTGCCTTTGCACTCACACATTTGCCGGGTATGGTTATCATTTGCACAGGTAATCAATCAGTTGCCATTTTTTGGCAATGACTGCCCAGGTCCCATAGCATTTGCCAGGATCAGAAGCTGGGCACGGCTAAGTGGGGCAGGGATGCTGCTGATAGGATATCCCAGCAGGTCCTTGACCTATTCCAAACAATGAGACCTTGTAGAGGATACCAAGTGGAAAGATTGGTACACAGCGATTTGATTGATGGGGGACCTGCAAAAAAGGGGGGATCCTCAGGGGGTGTCCAAAGTTTAAGTTACCCATGGCGGGCCAGAGGGGTGCTGTGCTGCGATGTTGGGCCCATCTCCTCCCCGCAGGGTGATCCGACTCCCACAATTCAGAAGCCAGAAGACTCCTGAGATGTCAGCACACTGCAAAGTTGGAGTGATGTTATCAATTTGGGACTGGCGGGAAATACCTGTGCTGCCACCACCGGCTAAGAAGAGGAGGACCACGGATAGACTGCCTTCTTGCAGTCCTTTTGCTACAGCACTAGGACATGTAGTAATTTCAGGAGCCAAAGAACTGTTTTTGGCATTAGCCAGAGGACGTCTTTGCTTATATTGTGCTATTACTCAGAATTCCACATCGGCTTATTATTTTACAGATTTCATATTCGTCCAATGAGAGTTCTTCATTCATGACGCTCCAATTTTAAAACGAAACTTAAAAAGGTGTGGCCAGTACGGGGATCGAACCCGTGACCTTGGCGTAATTAGCACGACGCTCTAACCAACTGAGCTAACCGGCCATTAATACTCTGGGTCACAGCAACAGCTACTAGCATCCGCTGTCAGCAGAAAAATGTTCTTAGTACATTCCTATTGAGCCCTTAGCGCCTACAGTCAGCACATGGGAAGGCGACTTGCAGCCCATGAGACGCGCCTGACAAGATGGAGCAGGTGACATCTAGACCATTCTTTGGCATGCACTGGATAAGAGCATTTGCACAAGATGTCGTCTTTGGGCCAGTTACAACCACTTTTGGAAAGGCTTACTGCTGCCACGGACTGCTGCCATTATAGACTCCACGCTCGAGGCTACATTATGAGGGGCAGCTGTCCTGGCCAAGCCTCAATGTCTAATGACTATAGAGTTGCTCCATATATAATACTAGTCCAATTTAGGTATTTTGCACCACAAAGTTATTTGCCACTTGGCTTACTTATGGCAACCTATTCTAAAGTCACTTACAAGGTGACTCTAAGCAGTGCTTTAAGTGGGATTAGAAATTGAGGGGGGCTCTCGTTAGGGGGCGTGGCCTAGGCATGGGTGTGCTTAGTCCACGCCCCCATCAAGAACCCCCCTCACCTAAGAGTTGGGGGCTGCTAAAAGAAGCAGAGCTGGGATGCACTGGCATTATTACCTTTAATGCGCACAGCCCCTCCTTTTAAACAAAAGAAGCGGCTAAGCGGAGCAAAGGTGTGACCCCAGAATGCCACAGCACACACCCAGCAGGCAGCCTTTTCATTCAAGGAGCCACATGCTGCAATGCTTTACCACAGGCTCCTTGAATGAAAGTGATGCCTGCTGCTGATGGCTCTGTACTCTGAAACAGGAGGAGGTCTGAACTGCCCAGCTTGCCTTTTGTTTCTGAGTAAATAGCCATCAGCCAGCGTAAGTAGCGCAGGGGCTTCATGCTGGGTGATGGCTATTTACTCAGAAACAAAAGGAGGCCTGGCAGTCCAGCCCTCCTCCTGTTTCAGAGTACAGAGCCACCAGGCAGCCTGCACTGGACGGTTGCACCTGCTGCTTGCAGGTGACAGCACTTTGGTTTAGAAAAAAAGAAAAGGCAATTACTTTTTTTCTAATCCGTAGTGCTGACACCTGCAGGCAGCTTGTGTAACCGTGCAGCCGCTGCACGGGCGGCCTCAGGTGTCAGCATGGCTGGGGCTAGTCCGGGATGAGTCCCCGGCAGGGCCCCGGCTTAGGAGCCTTTTCTGGAGACTGCCGGATCTCGGCCCATGCTAGCCCCAGCACACTTAAAGCTCTGCCTCTAAGTATCAAAGACTGATGATGCTCCTTGAAATGTCTTTTTTACGGGAAGTCACTTCTGTCTGTGTATCTCACCAGGAACTGGATGTGTTGCCTGCAGGTTACATATAGATTGCTGTGGTAGGTGCATTAACCCACTAGGCGAGCTTATCAGGTGTCAAACCTGGGACTTGCAAGACACACATGAACACAACACATGCTGCAAAAAACTGGACTTCCTCTGAGGCATCAGGTTGAATGTTGGTGCATGTCCCTTCCTTCATCTAGTATTACTTCCATTGGCCAATGGCAACCATTTTCCACCCCAATGTTGAGGATATTTAGTTTCACAAAGAGAGATTAATCATTGGGGGTGCGAGGCATGTAAAATCTGGCCCAGCATTAAGTCTTTGTCTTCACCCTGGGGCGTATGTTGATATGGGCAGAGATGTCTCCTGCCACTGTACCCGGGGACGTCAGTTGGGGGTTGCTAGAGGTCGCATCTGCGACCTCTGAGGTCTCCCTTGCGACATCTGTGTTCTCCCTTGCAACCTCTTGAAAAAAGTTCTCTTTTTTTGTTTTTTTGGGGGGGGGGGGGGTTGTAATGCAAGCTCCTAGGCTGTGGCCAGCACCATGTAGCTCTTTACTTCTGGAGTGGCTGGCTTTCTTGTTCAGGGCCGTTAAAAAAAATAAGAACAATAAGAACAGGAGTGCCAAAAGTCTAACACTTTCGGCACTGACCCTAAATAAGAAAGAATAGGAATACCAAATAATGTGTCTTTCTGGAATGCTATACAATCATTGATAGACTCATTAAAGGTTTATTTCAGGCACACTTCAGGGGGTGAGTCACTGATTTAGTCTGTTCTTAAATGCCTCAACTCAGCCTTTCATCTTTCTGAGGTCGATAAATGAGTACCAACACATGTTGGGTGATATTGGGTGTATATTTTTACAATATAAAGCGCTTAAGCGTAAGTGCTATATAATAACACATCATTATCATTTGGTCATGGACTCCTGCTTGCATTCACAGTAATTTGGGAATATGGGCCTATACACTCTGATCTTAACAATACATATGGCGATCCATTCTTGTATGAAATGTACATCACATTATGTACATCACACTATAGTGATATTGTAACCATATTTTTCGTGGTGTACAATGCTATGTGATGCCACTTGCTGTTTCGTCAACGGGTGAAAGGTTGTGTTCCATCGCTTCCTGCGATATCACTTCAGGGTGGGGTCAAATGACATCACTTCCTGTGATGTCATCAGGGGGTCAAGGGTCGTGTGATGTCACTTCCGCTACCCCTGGCATTTTGGTGAAATGACGTCCCTTTGGTGTTGCTGCCTGTTAATGATTGCTTAAACACTCTCTGCTCTCAAAGCTGTGAGATTTGTTGTGCTCTTGCTTACTCCCATTCCAAGCCGCTTCTACCCCGCCGTAATTAGCATCGTTGCGCAGTCATGCCTCCTGCCTGCAACATTTTCAGTTGAGTGGGTGACAGCCCTGTTATCATTTGCCAGATGCCTTCTCCATTTACAGGAATTGTAATCAATTGCCTTTGCACTCACACATTTGCCGGGCATGGTTATCATTTGCACAGGTAATCAATCAGTTGCCATTCTTTGGCAATGACTGCCCAGGTCCCATAGCATTTGCCAGGATCAGAAGCTGGGCACGGCTAAGTGGGGCAGGGATGCTGCTGATAGGATATCCCAGCAGGTCCTTGACCTATTCCAAACAATGAGACCTTGTAGAGGAAACCAAGAGGAAAGATTGGTACACAGCGATTTGATTGATGGGGGGCCTGCAAAAAGGGGGGATTCTCAGGGGGTGTCCAAAGTTTAAGTTACACATGGCGGGCCAGAGGGGTGCTGTGCTGCGATGTTGGGCCCATCTCCTCCCCGTAGGGTGATCCGACTCCCACAATTCAGAAGCCAGAAGACTCCTGAGATGTCAGCACACTGCAAAGTTGGAGTGATGTTATCAATTTGGGACTGGCGGGAAATACCTGTGCTGCCACCGCCGGCTAAGAAGAGGAGGACCACGGATAGACTGCCTTCTTGCAGTCCTTTTACTACAGCACTAGGACATGTAGTCATTTCAGGAGCCAAAGAACTGTTTTTGGCATTAGCCAGAGGACGTCTTTGCTTATATTGTGCTATTACTCAGAATTCCACATCGGCTTATTATTTTACAGATTTCATATTCGTCCAATGAGAGTTCTTCATTCATGACGCTCCAATTTTAAAAGGAAACTTAAAAAGGTGTGGCCAGTACGGGGATCGAACCCGCGACCTTGGCGTTATTAGCACCACGCTCTAACCAACTGAGCTAACCGGCCATTAATACTCATGGTCACAGCAACAGCTACTAGCAGCCACTGTCAGTAGAAAAATGTTCTTAGTACATTCCTATTGAGCCCTTAGCGCCTACAGTTAGCACATGGGAAGGCGTCTTGCAGCCCATGAGACGCGCCTGACAAGATGGAGCAGGTGACATCTAGACCATTCTTTGGCATGCACTGAATAAGAGCATTTGCACAAGATGTCGTCTTTGGGCCAGTTACAACCACTTTTGGGAAGGCTTACTGCTGCCACGGACTGCTGCCATTATAGACTCCACGCTCGAGGCTACATTATGAGGGGCAGCTGTTCTGGCCAAGCCTCAATGCCTAATGACTATAGAGTTGCTCCATATATAATACTAGTCCAATTTAGGTATTTTGCACCACAAAGTTATTTGCCACTTGGCTTACTTATGGCAACCTATTCTAAAGTCACTTCCAAGGTGACTCTAAGCAGTGCTTTAAGTGGGATTAGAAATTGAGGGGGGCTCTCGTTAGGGGGCGTGGCCTAGGCATGGGTGTGCTTAGTCCACGCCCCCATCAAGAACCCCCCTCACCTAAGAGTTGGGGGCTGCTAAAAGAAGCAGAGCTGGGATACACTGGCATTATTACCTTTAATGCGCACAGCCCCTCCTTTTAAACAAAAGAAGCGGCTAAGCGAGCAAAGGTGTGACCCCAGAATGCCACAGCACACACCCAGCAGGCAGCCTTTTCATTCAAGGAGTCACATGCTGCAATGCTTTACCACAGGCTCCTTGAATGAAAGTGATGCCTGCTGCTGATGGCTCTGTACTCTGAAACAGGAGGAGGTCTGAACTGCCCAGCTTGCCTTTTGTTTCTGAGTAAATAGCCATCAGCCAGCGTGAGTAGCGCAGGGGCTTCATGCTGGGTGATGGCTATTTACTCAGAAACAAAAGGAGGCCTGGCAGTCCAGCCCTCCTCCTGTTTCAGAGTACAGAGCCACCAGGCAGCCCGCACTGGACGGTTGCACCTGCTGCTTGCAGGTGACAGCACTTCGGTTTAGAAAAAAAGAAAAGGCAATTACTTTTTTTCTAATCCATAGTGCTGACACCTGCAGGCAGCTTGTGTAACCGTGCAGCCGCTGCACGGGCGGCCTCAGGTGTCAGCATGGCTGGGGCTAGTCGGGGGTGAGTCCCCGGCAGGGCCCCGGCTTAGGAGCCTTTTCTGGAGACTGCCGGATCTCGGCCCATGCTAGCCCCAGCCCACTTAAAGCTCTGCCTCTAAGTATCAAAGACTGATGATGCTCCTTGAAATGTCTTTTTTCCGGGAAGTCACTTCTGTCCGTGTATCTCACCAGGAACTGGATGTGTTGCCTGCAGGTTACATATCGATTGCTGTGGTAGGTGCATTAACCCACTAGGCGAGCTTATCAGGTGTCAAACCTGGGACTTGCAAGACACACATGCACACAAACACATGCTGCAAAAAACTGGACTTCCTCTGAGGCATCAGGTTGAATGTTGGTGCATGTCCCTTCCTTCATCTAGTATTACTTCCATTGGCCAATGGCAACCATTTTCCACCCCAATGTTGAGGATATTTAGTTTCACAAAGAGAGATTAATCATTGGGGGTGCGAGGCATGTAAAATCTGGCCCAGCATTAAGTCTTTGTCTTCACCCTGGGGCGTATGTTGATATGGGCAGAGATGTCTCCTGCCACTGTACCCGGGGACGTCAGTTGGGGGTTGCTAGAGGTCGCATCTGCGACCTCTGAGGTCTCCCTTGCGACATCTGTGTTCTCCCTTGCAACCTCTTGAAAAAAGTTCTCTTTTTTTGTTTTTTTTGGGGGGGTTTTGTAATGCAAGCTCCTAGGCTGTGGCCAGCACCATGTAGCTCTTTACTTCTGGAGTGGCTGGCTTTCTTGTTCAGGGCTGTTAAGAAAAATAAGAACAATAAGAACAGGAGTGCCAAAAGTCTAACACTTTCAGCACTGACCCTAAATAAGAAAGAATAGGAATACCAAATAATGTGTCTTTCTGGAATGCTATACAATCATTGCTAGACTCATTAAAGGTTTATTTCAGGCACACTTCAGGGGGTGAGTCACTGATTTAGTCTGTTCTTAAACGCCTCAACTCAGCCTTTCATCTTTCTGAGGTCGATAAATGAGTACCAACACATGTTGGGTGATATTGGGTGTATATTTTTACAATATAAAGCGCTTAAGCGTAAGTGCTATATAATAACACATCATTATCATTTGGTCATGGACTTCTGCTTGCATTCACAGTAATTTGGGAATATGGGCCTATACACTCTGATCTTAACAATACATATGGCGATCCATTCTTGTATGAAATGTACATCACACTATAGTGATATTCTAACCATATTTTTCGTGGTGTACAATGCTATGTGATGCCACTTCCTGTTTCGTCAACGGGTGAAAGGTTGTGTTCCATCGCTTCCTGCGATATCACTTCAGGGCGGGGTCAAATGACATCACTTCCTGTGATGTCATCAGGGGGTCAAGGGTCGTGTGATGTCACTTCCGCTACCCCTGGCATTTTGGTGAAATGACGTCCCTTTGGTGTTGCTGCCTGTTAATGATTGCTTAAACACTCTCTGCTCTCAAAGCTGTGAGATTTCTTGTGCTCTTGCTTACTCCCCATTCCAAGCCGCTTCTACCCCGCCGTACTGAGCATCGTTGCGCAGTCATGCCTCCTGCCTGCAACATTTTCAGTTGAGTGGGTGACAGCCCTGCTATCATTTTCCAGATACCTTCTCCATTTACAGGAATTCTAATCAATTGCCTTTGCACTCACACATTTGCCGGGTATGGTTATCATTTGCACAGGTAATCAATCAGTTGCCATTTTTTGGCAATGACTGCCCAGGTCCCATAGCATTTGCCAGGATCAGAAGCTGGGCACGGCTAAGTGGGGCAGGGATGCTGCTGATAGGATATCCCAGCAGGTCCTTGACCTATTCCAAACAATGAGACCTTGTAGAGGATACCAAGTGGAAAGATTGGTACACAGCGATTTGATTGATGGGGGACCTGCAAAAAAGGGGGGATCCTCAGGGGGTGTCCAAAGTTTAAGTTACCCATGGCGGGCCAGAGGGGTGCTGTGCTGCGATGTTGGGCCCATCTCCTCCCCGCAGGGTGATCCGACTCCCACAATTCAGAAGCCAGAAGACTCCTGAGATGTCAGCACACTGCAAAGTTGGAGTGATGTTATCAATTTGGGACTGGCGGGAAATACCTGTGCTGCCACCGCCGGCTAAGAAGAGGACCACGGATAGACTGCCTTCTTGCAGTCCTTTTGCTACAGCACTAGGACATGTAGTCATTTCAGGAGCCAAAGAACTGTTTTTGGCATTAGCCAGAGGACGTCTTTGCTTATATTGTGCTATTACTCAGAATTCCACATCGGCTTATTATTTTACAGATTTCATATTCGTCCAATGAGAGTTCTTCATTCATGACGCTCCAATTTTAAAAGGAAACTTAAAAAGGTGTGGCCAGTACAGGGATCGAACCCGCGACCTTGGCGTTATTAGCACCACGCTCTAACCAACTGAGCTAACCGGCCATTAACACTCACGGTCACAGCAACAGCTACTAGCAGCCGCTGTCAGCAGAAAAATGTTCTTAGTACATTCCTATTGAGCCCTTAGCGCCTGCGGTCAGCACATGGGAAGGCGACTTGCAGCCCATGATACGCGCCTGACAAGATGGAGCAGGTGACATCTAGACCATTCTTTGGCATGCACTGGATAAGAGCATTTGCACAAGATGTCGTCTTTGGGCCAGTTACAACCACTTTTGGGAAGGCTTACTGCTGCCACGGACTGCTGCCATTATAGACTCCATGCTCGAGGCTACATTATGAGGGGCAGCTGTCCTGGCCAAGCCTCAATGCCTAATGACTATAGAGTTGCTCCATATATAATACTAGTCCAATTTAGGTATTTTGCACCACAAAGTTATTTGCCACTTGGCTTACTTATGGCAACCTATTCTAAAGTCACTTCCAAGGTGACTCTAAGCAGTGCTTTAAGTGGGATTAGAAATTGAGGGGGGCTCTCGTTAGGGGGCGTGGCCTAGGCATGGGTGTGCTTAGTCCACGCCCCCATCAAGAACCCCCCTCACCTAAGAGTTGGGGGCTGCTAAAAGAAGCAGAGCTGGGATACACTGGCATTATTACCTTTAATGCGCACAGCCCCTCCTTTTAAACAAAAGAAGCGGCTAAGCGAGCAAAGGTGTGACCCCAGAATGCCACAGCACACACCCAGCAGGCAGCCTTTTCATTCAAGGAGTCACATGCTGCAATGCTTTACCACAGGCTCCTTGAATGAAAGTGATGCCTGCTGCTGATGGCTCTGTACTCTGAAACAGGAGGAGGTCTGAACTGCCCAGCTTGCCTTTTGTTTCTGAGTAAATAGCCATCAGCCAGCGTGAGTAGCGCAGGGGCTTCATGCTGGGTGATGGCTATTTACTCAGAAACAAAAGGAGGCCTGGCAGTCCAGCCCTCCTCCTGTTTCAGAGTACAGAGCCACCAGGCAGCCCGCACTGGACGGTTGCACCTGCTGCTTGCAGGTGACAGCACTTCGGTTTAGAAAAAAAGAAAAGGCAATTACTTTTTTTCTAATCCATAGTGCTGACACCTGCAGGCAGCTTGTGTAACCGTGCAGCCGCTGCACGGGCGGCCTCAGGTGTCAGCATGGCTGGGGCTAGTCGGGGGTGAGTCCCCGGCAGGGCCCCGGCTTAGGAGCCTTTTCTGGAGACTGCCGGATCTCGGCCCATGCTAGCCCCAGCCCACTTAAAGCTCTGCCTCTAAGTATCAAAGACTGATGATGCTCCTTGAAATGTCTTTTTTCCGGGAAGTCACTTCTGTCCGTGTATCTCACCAGGAACTGGATGTGTTGCCTGCAGGTTACATATCGATTGCTGTGGTAGGTGCATTAACCCACTAGGCGAGCTTATCAGGTGTCAAACCTGGGACTTGCAAGACACACATGCACACAAACACATGCTGCAAAAAACTGGACTTCCTCTGAGGCATCAGGTTGAATGTTGGTGCATGTCCCTTCCTTCATCTAGTATTACTTCCATTGGCCAATGGCAACCATTTTCCACCCCAATGTTGAGGATATTTAGTTTCACAAAGAGAGATTAATCATTGGGGGTGCGAGGCATGTAAAATCTGGCCCAGCATTAAGTCTTTGTCTTCACCCTGGGGCGTATGTTGATATGGGCAGAGATGTCTCCTGCCACTGTACCCGGGGACGTCAGTTGGGGGTTGCTAGAGGTCGCATCTGCGACCTCTGAGGTCTCCCTTGCGACATCTGTGTTCTCCCTTGCAACCTCTTGAAAAAAGTTCTCTTTTTTTGTTTTTTTTGGGGGGGTTTTGTAATGCAAGCTCCTAGGCTGTGGCCAGCACCATGTAGCTCTTTACTTCTGGAGTGGCTGGCTTTCTTGTTCAGGGCTGTTAAGAAAAATAAGAACAATAAGAACAGGAGTGCCAAAAGTCTAACACTTTCAGCACTGACCCTAAATAAGAAAGAATAGGAATACCAAATAATGTGTCTTTCTGGAATGCTATACAATCATTGCTAGACTCATTAAAGGTTTATTTCAGGCACACTTCAGGGGGTGAGTCACTGATTTAGTCTGTTCTTAAACGCCTCAACTCAGCCTTTCATCTTTCTGAGGTCGATAAATGAGTACCAACACATGTTGGGTGATATTGGGTGTATATTTTTACAATATAAAGCGCTTTTGCGTAAGTGCTATATAATAACACATCATTATCATTTGGTCATGGACTTCTGCTTGCATTCACAGTAATTTGGGAATATGGGCCTATACACTCTGATCTTAACAATACATATGGCGATCCATTCTTGTATGAAATGTACATCACACTATAGTGATATTCTAACCATATTTTTCGTGGTGTACAATGCTATGTGATGCCACTTCCTGTTTCGTCAACGGGTGAAAGGTTGTGTTCCATCGCTTCCTGCGATATCACTTCAGGGCGGGGTCAAATGACATCACTTCCTGTGATGTCATCAGGGGGTCAAGGGTCGTGTGATGTCACTTCCGCTACCCCTGGCATTTTGGTGAAATGACGTCCCTTTGGTGTTGCTGCCTGTTAATGATTGCTTAAACACTCTCTGCTCTCAAAGCTGTGAGATTTCTTGTGCTCTTGCTTACTCCCCATTCCAAGCCGCTTCTACCCCGCCGTACTGAGCATCGTTGCGCAGTCATGCCTCCTGCCTGCAACATTTTCAGTTGAGTGGGTGACAGCCCTGCTATCATTTTCCAGATACCTTCTCCATTTACAGGAATTCTAATCAATTGCCTTTGCACTCACACATTTGCCGGGTATGGTTATCATTTGCACAGGTAATCAATCAGTTGCCATTTTTTGGCAATGACTGCCCAGGTCCCATAGCATTTGCCAGGATCAGAAGCTGGGCACGGCTAAGTGGGGCAGGGATGCTGCTGATAGGATATCCCAGCAGGTCCTTGACCTATTCCAAACAATGAGACCTTGTAGAGGATACCAAGTGGAAAGATTGGTACACAGCGATTTGATTGATGGGGGACCTGCAAAAAAGGGGGGATCCTCAGGGGGTGTCCAAAGTTTAAGTTACCCATGGCGGGCCAGAGGGGTGCTGTGCTGCGATGTTGGGCCCATCTCCTCCCCGCAGGGTGATCCGACTCCCACAATTCAGAAGCCAGAAGACTCCTGAGATGTCAGCACACTGCAAAGTTGGAGTGATGTTATCAATTTGGGACTGGCGGGAAATACCTGTGCTGCCACCGCCGGCTAAGAAGAGCACCACGGATAGACTGCCTTCTTGCAGTCCTTTTGCTACAGCACTAGGACATGTAGTCATTTCAGGAGCCAAAGAACTGTTTTTGGCATTAGCCAGAGGACGTCTTTGCTTATATTGTGCTATTACTCAGAATTCCACATCGGCTTATTATTTTACAGATTTCATATTCGTCCAATGAGAGTTCTTCATTCATGACGCTCCAATTTTAAAAGGAAACTTAAAAAGGTGTGGCCAGTACAGGGATCGAACCCGCGACCTTGGCGTTATTAGCACCACGCTCTAACCAACTGAGCTAACCGGCCATTAACACTCACGGTCACAGCAACAGCTACTAGCAGCCGCTGTCAGCAGAAAAATGTTCTTAGTACATTCCTATTGAGCCCTTAGCGCCTGCGGTCAGCACATGGGAAGGCGACTTGCAGCCCATGATACGCGCCTGACAAGATGGAGCAGGTGACATCTAGACCATTCTTTGGCATGCACTGGATAAGAGCATTTGCACAAGATGTCGTCTTTGGGCCAGTTACAACCACTTTTGGGAAGGCTTACTGCTGCCACGGACTGCTGCCATTATAGACTCCATGCTCGAGGCTACATTATGAGGGGCAGCTGTCCTGGCCAAGCCTCAATGCCTAATGACTATAGAGTTGCTCCATATATAATACTAGTCCAATTTAGGTATTTTGCACCACAAAGTTATTTGCCACTTGGCTTACTTATGGCAACCTATTCTAAAGTCACTTCCAAGGTGACTCTAAGCAGTGCTTTAAGTGGGATTAGAAATTGAGGGGGGCTCTCGTTAGGGGGCGTGGCCTAGGCATGGGTGTGCTTAGTCCACGCCCCCATCAAGAACCCCCCTCACCTAAGAGTTGGGGGCTGCTAAAAGAAGCAGAGCTGGGATGCACTGGCATTATTACCTTTAATGCGCACAGCCCCTCCTTTTAAACAAAAGAAGCGGCTAAGCGGAGCAAAGGTGTGACCCCAGAATGCCACAGCACACACCCAGCAGGCAGCCTTTTCATTCAAGGAGCCACATGCTGCAATGCTTTACCACAGGCTTCTTGAATGAAAGTGATGCCTGCTGCTGATGGCCCTGTACTCTGAAACAGGAGGAGGTCTGAACTGCCCAGCTTGCCTTTTGTTTCTGAGTAAATAGCCATCAGCCAGCGTGAGTAGCGCAGGGGCTTCATGCTGGGTGATGGCTATTTACTCAGAAACAAAAGGAGGCCTGGCAGTCCAGCCCTCCTCCTGTTTCAGAGTACAGAGCCACCAGGCAGCCCGCACTGGACGGTTGCACCTGCTGCTTGCAGGTGACAGCACTTCGGTTTAGAAAAAAAGAAAAGGCAATTACTTTTTTTCTAATCCGTAGTGCTGACACCTGCAGGCAGCTTGTGTAACCGTGCAGCCGCTGCACGGGCGGCCTCAGGTGTCAGCATGGCTGGGGCTAGTCGGGGGTGAGTCCCCGGCAGGGCCCCGGCTTAGGAGCCTTTTCTGGAGACTGCCGGATCTCGGCCCATGCTAGCCCCAGCCCACTTAAAGCTCTGCCTCTAAGTATCAAAGACTGATGATGCTCCTTGAAATGTCTTTTTTCCGGGAAGTCACTTCTGTCCGTGTATCTCACCAGGAACTGGATGTGTTGCCTGCAGGTTACATATCGATTGCTGTGGTAGGTGCATTAACCCACTAGGCGAGCTTATCAGGTGTCAAACCTGGGACTTGCAAGACACACATGCACACAAACACATGCTGCAAAAAACTGGACTTCCTCTGAGGCATCAGGTTGAATGTTGGTGCATGTCCCTTCCTTCATCTAGTATTACTTCCATTGGCAAATGGCAACCATTTTCCACCCCAATGTTGAGGATATTTAGTTTCACAAAAAGAGATTAATCATTGGGGGTGCGAGGCATGTAAAATCTGGCCCAGCATTAAGTCTTTGTCTTCACCCTGGGGCGTATGTTGATATGGGCAGAGATGTCTCCTGCCACTGTACCCGGGGACGTCAGTTGGGGGTTGCTAGAGGTCGCATCTGCGACCTCTGAGGTCTCCCTTGCGACATCTGTGTTCTCCCTTGCAACCTCTTGAAAAAAGTTCTCTTTTTTTGTTTTTTTGGGGGGGGGTTTTGTAATGCAAGCTCCTAGGCTGTGGCCAGCACCATGTAGCTCTTTACTTCTGGAGTGGCTGGCTTTCTTGTTCAGGGCCGTTAAAAAAAATAAGAAAAATAAGAACAGGAGTGCCAAAAGTCTAACACTTTCAGCACTGACCCTAAATAAGAAAGAATAGGAATACCAAATAATGCGTCTTTCTGGAATGCTATACAATCATTGATAGACTCATTAAAGGTTTATTTCAGGCACACTTCAGGGGGTGAGTCACTGATTTAGTCTGTTCTTAAACGCCTCAACTCAGCCTTTCATCTTTCAGAGGTCGATAAATGAGTACCAACACATGTTGGGTGATATTGGGTGTATATTTTTACAATATAAAGCGCTTAAGCGTAAGTGCTATATAATAACACATCATTATCATTTGGTCATGGACTTCTGCTTGCATTCACAGTAATTTGGGAATATGGGCCTATACACTCTGATCTTAACAATACATATGGCGATCCATTCTTGTATGAAATGTACATCACACTATAGTGATATTCTAACCATATTTTTCGTGGTGTACAATGCTATGTGATGCCACTTCCTGTTTCGTCAACGGGTGAAAGGTTGTGTTCCATCGCTTCCTGCGATATCACTTCAGGGTGGGGTCAAATGACATCACTTCCTGTGATGTCATCAGGGGGTCAAGGGTCGTGTGATGTCACTTCCGCTACCCCTGGCATTTTGGTGAAATGACGTCCCTTTGGTGTTGCTGGCTGTTAATGATTGCTTAAACACTCTCTGCTCTCAAAGCTGTGAGATTTGTTGTGCTCTTGCTTACTCCCCATTCCAAGCCGCTTCTACCCCGCCGTACTGAGCATCGTTGCGCAGTCATGCCTCCTGCCTGCAACATTTTCAGTTGAGTGGGTGACAGCCCTGTTATCATTTTCCAGATACCTTCTCCATTTACAGGAATTCTAATCAATTGCCTTTGCACTCACACATTTGCCGGGTATGGTTATCATTTGCACAGGTAATCAATCAGTTGCCATTTTTTGGCAATGACTGCCCAGGTCCCATAGCATTTGCCAGGATCAGAAGCTGGGCACGGCTAAGTGGGGCAGGGATGCTGCTGATAGGATATCCCAGCAGGTCCTTGACCTATTCCAAACAATGAGACCTTGTAGAGGATACCAAGTGGAAAGATTGGTACACAGCGATTTGATTGATGGGGGACCTGCAAAAAAGGGGGGATCCTCAGGGGGTGTCCAAAGTTTAAGTTACCCATGGCGGGCCAGAGGGGTGCTGTGCTGCGATGTTGGGCCCATCTCCTCCCCGCAGGGTGATCCGACTCCCACAATTCAGAAGCCAGAAGACTCCTGAGATGTCAGCACACTGCAAAGTTGGAGTGATGTTATCAATTTGGGACTGGCGGGAAATACCTGTGCTGCCACCACCGGCTAAGAAGAGGAGGACCACGGATAGACTGCCTTCTTGCAGTCCTTTTGCTACAGCACTAGGACATGTAGTAATTTCAGGAGCCAAAGAACTGTTTTTGGCATTAGCCAGAGGACGTCTTTGCTTATATTGTGCTATTACTCAGAATTCCACATCGGCTTATTATTTTACAGATTTCATATTCGTCCAATGAGAGTTCTTCATTCATGACGCTCCAATTTTAAAACGAAACTTAAAAAGGTGTGGCCAGTACGGGGATCGAACCCGTGACCTTAGCGTAATTAGCACGACGCTCTAACCAACTGAGCTAACCGGCCATTAATACTCTGGGTCACAGCAACAGCTACTAGCATCCGCTGTCAGCAGAAAAATGTTCTTAGTACATTCCTATTGAGCCCTTAGCGCCTACAGTCAGCACATGGGAAGGCGACTTGCAGCCCATGAGACGCGCCTGACAAGATGGAGCAGGTGACATCTAGACCATTCTTTGGCATGCACTGGATAAGAGCATTTGCACAAGATGTCGTCTTTGGGCCAGTTACAACCACTTTTGGAAAGGCTTACTGCTGCCACGGACTGCTGCCATTATAGACTCCACGCTCGAGGCTACATTATGAGGGGCAGCTGTCCTGGCCAAGCCTCAATGTCTAATGACTATAGAGTTGCTCCATATATAATACTAGTCCAATTTAGGTATTTTGCACCACAAAGTTATTTGCCACTTGGCTTACTTATGGCAACCTATTCTAAAGTCACTTACAAGGTGACTCTAAGCAGTGCTTTAAGTGGGATTAGAAATTGAGGGGGGCTCTCGTTAGGGGGCGTGGCCTAGGCATGGGTGTGCTTAGTCCACGCCCCCATCAAGAACCCCCCTCACCTAAGAGTTGGGGGCTGCTAAAAGAAGCAGAGCTGGGATGCACTGGCATTATTACCTTTAATGCGCACAGCCCCTCCTTTTAAACAAAAGAAGCGGCTAAGCGGAGCAA
Organism: Ambystoma mexicanum; assembly: GCF_040938575.1. Taxonomy (NCBI): domain Eukaryota; kingdom Metazoa; phylum Chordata; class Amphibia; order Caudata; family Ambystomatidae; genus Ambystoma; species Ambystoma mexicanum. The sequence goes on along the minus strand of NC_090921.1, from coordinate 3,452,459 downwards.
AGGTGTGACCCCAGAATGCCACAGCACACACCCAGCAGGCAGCCTTTTCATTCAAGGAGCCACATGCTGCAATGCTTTACCACAGGCTCCTTGAATGAAAGTGATGCCTGCTGCTGATGGCTCTGTACTCTGAAACAGGAGGAGGTCTGAACTGCCCAGCTTGCCTTTTGTTTCTGAGTAAATAGCCATCAGCCAGCGTAAGTAGCGCAGGGGCTTCATGCTGGGTGATGGCTATTTACTCAGAAACAAAAGGAGGCCTGGCAGTCCAGCCCTCCTCCTGTTTCAGAGTACAGAGCCACCAGGCAGCCTGCACTGGACGGTTGCACCTGCTGCTTGCAGGTGACAGCACTTTGGTTTAGAAAAAAAGAAAAGGCAATTACTTTTTTTCTAATCCGTAGTGCTGACACCTGCAGGCAGCTTGTGTAACCGTGCAGCCGCTGCACGGGCGGCCTCAGGTGTCAGCATGGCTGGGGCTAGTCCGGGATGAGTCCCCGGCAGGGCCCCGGCTTAGGAGCCTTTTCTGGAGACTGCCGGATCTCGGCCCATGCTAGCCCCAGCACACTTAAAGCTCTGCCTCTAAGTATCAAAGACTGATGATGCTCCTTGAAATGTCTTTTTTCCGGGAAGTCACTTCTGTCTGTGTATCTCACCAGGAACTGGATGTGTTGCCTGCAGGTTACATATAGATTGCTGTGGTAGGTGCATTAACCCACTAGGCGAGCTTATCAGGTGTCAAACCTGGGACTTGCAAGACACACATGAACACAACACATGCTGCAAAAAACTGGACTTCCTCTGAGGCATCAGGTTGAATGTTGGTGCATGTCCCTTCCTTCATCTAGTATTACTTCCATTGGCCAATGGCAACCATTTTCCACCCCAATGTTGAGGATATTTAGTTTCACAAAGAGAGATTAATCATTGGGGGTGCGAGGCATGTAAAATCTGGCCCAGCATTAAGTCTTTGTCTTCACCCTGGGGCGTATGTTGATATGGGCAGAGATGTCTCCTGCCACTGTACCCGGGGACGTCAGTTGGGGGTTGCTAGAGGTCGCATCTGCGACCTCTGAGGTCTCCCTTGCGACATCTGTGTTCTCCCTTGCAACCTCTTGAAAAAAGTTCTCTTTTTTTGTTTTTTTGGGGGGGGGGGGGGTTGTAATGCAAGCTCCTAGGCTGTGGCCAGCACCATGTAGCTCTTTACTTCTGGAGTGGCTGGCTTTCTTGTTCAGGGCCGTTAAAAAAAATAAGAACAATAAGAACAGGAGTGCCAAAAGTCTAACACTTTCGGCACTGACCCTAAATAAGAAAGAATAGGAATACCAAATAATGTGTCTTTCTGGAATGCTATACAATCATTGATAGACTCATTAAAGGTTTATTTCAGGCACACTTCAGGGGGTGAGTCACTGATTTAGTCTGTTCTTAAATGCCTCAACTCAGCCTTTCATCTTTCTGAGGTCGATAAATGAGTACCAACACATGTTGGGTGATATTGGGTGTATATTTTTACAATATAAAGCGCTTAAGCGTAAGTGCTATATAATAACACATCATTATCATTTGGTCATGGACTTCTGCTTGCATTCACAGTAATTTGGGAATATGGGCCTATACACTCTGATCTTAACAATACATATGGCGATCCATTCTTGTATGAAATGTACATCACATTATGTACATCACACTATAGTGATATTGTAACCATATTTTTCGTGGTGTACAATGCTATGTGATGCCACTTGCTGTTTCGTCAACGGGTGAAAGGTTGTGTTCCATCGCTTCCTGCGATATCACTTCAGGGTGGGGTCAAATGACATCACTTCCTGTGATGTCATCAGGGGGTCAAGGGTCGTGTGATGTCACTTCCGCTACCCCTGGCATTTTGGTGAAATGACGTCCCTTTGGTGTTGCTGCCTGTTAATGATTGCTTAAACACTCACTCTCTGCTCTCAAAGCTGTGAGATTTGTTGTGCTCTTGCTTACTCCCATTCCAAGCCGCTTCTACCCCGCCGTACTGAGCATCGTTGCGCAGTCATGCCTCCTGCCTGCAACATTTTCAGTTGAGTGGGTGACAGCCCTGTTATCATTTGCCAGATGCCTTCTCCATTTACAGGAATTGTAATCAATTGCCTTTGCACTCACACATTTGCCGGGCATGGTTATCATTTGCACAGGTAATCAATCAGTTGCCATTCTTTGGCAATGACTGCCCAGGTCCCATAGCATTTGCCAGGATCAGAAGCTGGGCACGGCTAAGTGGGGCAGGGATGCTGCTGATAGGATATCCCAGCAGGTCCTTGACCTATTCCAAACAATGAGACCTTGTAGAGGAAACCAAGAGGAAAGATTGGTACACAGCGATTTGATTGATGGGGGGCCTGCAAAAAAGGGGGGATTCTCAGGGGGTGTCCAAAGTTTAAGTTACCCATGGCGGGCCAGAGGGGTGCTGTGCTGCGATGTTGGGCCCATCTCCTCCCCGCAGGGTGATCCGACTCCCACAATTCAGAAGCCAGAAGACTCCTGAGATGTCAGCACACTGCAAACTTGGAGTGATGTTATCAATTTGGGACTGGCGGGAAATACCTGTGCTGCCACCGCCGGCTAAGAAGAGGAGGACCATGGATAGACTGCCTTCTTGCAGTCCTTTTGCTACAGCACTAGGACATGTAGTCATTTCAGGAGCCAAAGAACTGTTTTTGGCATTAGCCAGAGGACGTCTTTGCTTATATTGTGCTATTACTCAGAATTCCACATCGGCTTATTATTTTACAGATTTCATATTCGTCCAATGAGAGTTCTTCATTCATGACGCTCCAATTTTAAAAGGAAACTTTAAAAAGGTGTGGCCAGTACGGGGATCGAACCCGCGACCTTGGCGTTATTAGCACCACGCTCTAACCAACTGAGCTAACCGGCCATTAATACTCACGGTCACAGCAACAGCTACTAGCAGTCGCTGTCAGCAGAAAAATGTTCTTAGTACATTCCTATTGAGCCCTTAGCGCCTACAGTCAGCACATGGGAAGGCGACTTGCAGCCCATGAGACGCGCCTGACAAGATGGAGCAGGTGACATCTAGACCATTCTTTGGCATGCACTGGATAAGAGCATTTGCACAAGATGTCGTCTTTGGGCCAGTTACAACCACTTTTGGGAAGGCTTACTGCTGCCACGGACTGCTGCCATTATAGACTCCACGCTCGAGGCTACATTATGAGGGGCAGCTGTCCTGGACAAGCCTCAATGCCTAATGACTATAGAGTTGCTCCATATATAATACTAGTCCAATTTAGGTATTTTGCACCACAAAGTTATTTGCCACTTGGCTTACTTATGGCAACCTATTCTAAAGTCACTTCCAAGGTGACTCTAAGCAGTGCTTTAAGTGGGATTAGAAATTGAGGGGGGCTCTCGTTAGGAGGCGTGGCCTAGGCATGGGTGTGCTTAGTCCACGCCCCCATCAAGAACCCCCCTCACCTAAGAGTTGGGGGCTGCTAAAAGAAGCAGAGCTGGGATGCACTGGCATTATTACCTTTAATGCGCACAGCCCCTCCTTTTAAACAAAAGAAGCGGCTAAGCGGAGCAAAGGTGTGACCCCAGAATGCCACAGCACACACCCAGCAGGCAGCCTTTTCATTCAAGGAGCCACATGCTGCAATGCTTTACCACAGGCTCCTTGAATGAAAGTGATGCCTGCTGCTGATGGCTCTGTACTCTGAAACAGGAGGAGGTCTGAACTGCCCAGCTTGCCTTTTGTTTCTGAGTAAATAGCCATCAGCCAGCGTGAGTAGCGCAGGGGCTTCATGCTGGGTGATGGCTATTTACTCAGAAACAAAAGGAGGCCTGGCAGTCCAGCCCTCCTCCTGTTTCAGAGTACAGAGCCACCAGGCAGCCCGCACTGGACGGTTGCACCTGCTGCTTGCAGGTGACAGCACTTCGGTTTAGAAAAAAAGAAAAGGCAATTACTTTTTTTCTAATCCGTAGTGCTGACACCTGCAGGCAGCTTGTGTAACCGTGCAGCCGCTGCACGCGCGGCCTCAGGTGTCAGCATGGCTGGGGCTAGTTGGGGGTGAGTCCCCGGCAGGGCCCCGGTTTAGGAGCCTTTTCTGGAGACTGCCGGATCTCGGCCCATGCTAGCCCCAGCCCACTTAAAGCTCTGCCTCTAAGTATCAAAGACTGATGATGCTCCTTGAAATGTCTTTTTTCCGGGAAGTCACTTCTGTCCGTGTATCTCACCAGGAACTGGATGTGTTGCCTGCAGGTTACATATCGATTGCTGTGGTAGGTGCATTAACCCACTAGGCGAGCTTATCAGGTGTCAAACCTGGGACTTGCAAGACACACATGCACACAAACACATGCTGCAAAAAACTGGACTTCCTCTGAGGCATCAGGTTGAATGTTGGTGCATGTCCCTTCCTTCATCTAGTATTACTTCCATTGGCCGATGGCAACCATTTTCCACCCCAATGTTGAGGATATTTAGTTTCACAAAGAGAGATTAATCATTGGGGGTGCGAGGCATGTAAAATCTGGCCCAGCATTAAGTCTTTGTCTTCACCCTGGGGCGTATGTTGATATGGGCAGAGATGTCTCCTGCCACTGTACCCGGGGACGTCAGTTGGGGGTTGCTAGAGGTCGCATCTGCGACCTCTGAGGTCTCCCTTGCGACATCTGTGTTCTCCCTTGCAACCTCTTGAAAAAAGTTCTCTTTTTTTGTTTTTTTGGGGGGGGTTTGTAATGCAAGCTCCTAGGCTGTGGCCAGCACCATGTAGCTCTTTACTTCTGGAGTGGCTGGCTTTCTTGTTCAGGGCCGTTAAAAAAAATAAGAACAATAAGAACAGGAGTGCCAAAAGTCTAACACTTTCAGCACTGACCCTAAATAAGAAAGAATAGGAATACCAAATAATGTGTCTTTCTGGAATGCTATACAATCATTGCTAGACTCATTAAAGGTTTATTTCAGGCACACTTCAGGGGGTGAGTCACTGATTTAGTCTGTTCTTAAACGCCTCAACTCAGCCTTTCATCTTTCTGAGGTCGATAAATGAGTACCAACACATGTTGGGTGATATTGGGTGTATATTTTTACAATATAAAGCGCTTAAGCGTAAGTGCTATATAATAACACATCATTATCATTTGGTCATGGACTTCTGCTTGCATTCACAGTAATTTGGGAATATGGGTCTATACACTCTGATCTTAACAATACATATGGCGATCCATTCTTGTATGAAATGTACATCACACTATAGTGATATTGTAACCATATTTTTCATGGTGTACAATGCTATGTGATGCCACTTCCTGTTTCGTCAACGGGTGAAAGGTTGTGTTCCATCGCTTCCTGCGATATCACTTCAGGTCGGGGTCAAATGACATCACTTCCTGTGATGTCATCAGGGGGTCAAGGGTCGTGTGATGTCACTTCCGCTACCCCTGGCATTTTGGTGAAATTACGTCCCTTTGGTGTTGCTGCCTGTTAATGATTGCTTAAACACTCTCTGCTCTCAAAGCTGTGAGATTTGTTGTGCTCTTGCTTACTCCCCATTCCAAGCCGCTTCTACCCCGCCGTACTGAGCATCGTTGCGCAGTCATGCCTCCTGCCTGCAACATTTTCAGTTGAGTGGGTGACAGCCCTGTTATCATTTTCCAGATACCTTCTCCATTTACAGGAATTCTAATCAATTGCCTTTGCACTCACACATTTGCCGGGTATGGTTATCATTTGCACAGGTAATCAATCAGTTGCCATTCTTTGGCAATGACTGCCCAGGTCCCATAGCATTTGCCAGGATCAGAAGCTGGGCACGGCTAAGTGGGGCAGGGATGCTGCTGATAGGATATCCCAGCAGGTCCTTGACCTATTCCAAACAATGAGACCTTGTAGAGGATACCAAGTGGAAAGATTGGTACACAGCGATTTGATTGATGGGGGACCTGCAAAAAAGGGGGGATCCTCAGGGGGTGTCCAAAGTTTAAGTTACCCATGGCGGGCCAGAGGGGTGCTGTGCTGCGATGTTGGGCCCATCTCCTCCCCGCAGGGTGATCCGACTCCCACAATTCAGAAGCCAGAAGACTCCTGAGATGTCAGCACACTGCAAAGTTGGAGTGATGTTATCAATTTGGGACTGGCGGGAAATACCTGTGCTGCCACCGCCGGCTAAGAAGAGGACCACGGATAGACTGCCTTCTTGCAGTCCTTTTGCTACAGCACTAGGACATGTAGTCATTTCAGGAGCCAAAGAACTGTTTTTGGCATTAGCCAGAGGACGTCTTTGCTTATATTGTGCTATTACTCAGAATTCCACATCGGCTTATTATTTTACAGATTTCATATTCGTCCAATGAGAGTTCTTCATTCATGACGCTCCAATTTTAAAAGGAAACTTAAAAAGGTGTGGCCAGAACAGGGATCGAACCCGCAACCTTAGCGTTATTAGCACCACGCTCTAACCAACTGAGCTAACCGGCCATTAATACTCATGGTCACAGCAACAGCTACTAGCAGCCGCTGTCAGCAGAAAAATGTTCTTAGTACATTCCTATTGAGCCCTTAGCGCCTACAGTTAGCACATGGGAAGGCGACTTGCAGCCCATGAGACGCGCCTGACAAGATGGAGCAGGTGACATCTAGACCATTCTTTGGCATGCACTGGATAAGAGCATTTGCACAAGATGTCGTCTTTGGGCCAGTTACAACCACTTTTGGGAAGGCTTACTGCTGCCACGGACTGCTGCCATTATAGACTCCACGCTCGAGGCTACATTATGAGGGGCAGCTGTCCTGGCCAAGCCTCAATGCCTAATGACTATAGAGTTGCTCCATATATAATACTAGTCCAATTTAGGTATTTTGCACCACAAAGTTATTTGCCACTTGGCTTACTTATGGCAACCTATTCTAAAGTCACTTCCAAGGTGACTCTAAGCAGTGCTTTAAGTGGGATTAGAAATTGAGGGGGGCTCTCGTTAGGGGGCGTGGCCTAGGCATGGGTGTGCTTAGTCCACGCCCCCATCAAGAACCCCCCTCACCTAAGAGTTGGGGGCTGCTAAAAGAAGCAGAGCTGGGATGCACTGGCATTATTACCTTTAATGCGCACAGCCCCTCCTTTTAAACAAAAGAAGCGGCTAAGCGGAGCAAAGGTGTGACCCCAGAATGCCACAGCACACACCCAGCAGGCAGCCTTTTCATTCAAGGAGCCACATGCTGCAATGCTTTACCACAGGCTCCTTGAATGAAAGTGATGCCTGCTGCTGATGGCTCTGTACTCTGAAACAGGAGGAGGTCTGAACTGCCCAGCTTGCCTTTTGTTTCTGAGTAAATAGCCATCAGCCAGCGTGAGTAGCGCAGGGGCTTCATGCTGGGTGATGGCTATTTACTCAGAAACAAAAGGAGGCCTGGCAGTCCAGCTCTCCTCCTGTTTCAGAGTACAGAGCCACCAGGCAGCCCGCACTGGACGGTTGCACCTGCTGCTTGCAGGTGACAGCACTTCGGTTTAGAAAAAAAGAAAAGGCAATTACTTTTTTTCTAATCTGTAGTGCTGACACCTGCAGGCAGCTTGTGTAACCGTGCAGCCGCTGCACGGGCGGCCTCAGGTGTCAGCATGGCTGGGGCTAGTCGGGGGTGAGTCCCCGGCAGGGCCCCGGCTTAGGAGCCTTTTCTGGAGTCTGCCGGATCTCGGCCCATGCTAGCCCCAGCCCACTTAAAGCTCTGCCTCTAAGTATCAAAGACTGATGATGCTCCTTGAAATGTCTTTTTTCCGGGAAGTCACTTCTGTCCGTGTATCTCACCAGGAACTGGATGTGTTGCCTGCAGGTTACATATCGATTGCTGTGGTAGGTGCATTAACCCACTAGGCGAGCTTATCAGGTGTCAAACCTGGGACTTGCAAGACACACATGCACACAAACACATGCTGCAAAAAACTGGACTTCCTCTGAGGCATCAGGTTGAATGTTGGTGCATGTCCCTTCCTTCATCTAGTATTACTTCCATTGGCCAATGGCAACCATTTTCCACCCCAATGTTGAGGATATTTAGTTTCACAAAGAGAGATTAATCATTGGGGGTGCGAGGCATGTAAAATCTGGCCCAGCATTAAGTCTTTGTCTTCACCCTGGGGCGTATGTTGATATGGGCAGAGATGTCTCCTGCCACTGTACCCGGGGACGTCAGTTGGGGGTTGCTAGAGGTCGCATCTGCGACCTCTGAGGTCTCCCTTGCGACATCTGTGTTCTCCCTTGCAACCTCTTGAAAAAAGTTCTCTTTTTTTGTTTTTTTGGGGGGGTTTTGTAATGCAAGCTCCTAGGCTGTGGCCAGCACCATGTAGCTCTTTACTTCTGGAGTGGCTGGCTTTCTTGTTCAGGGCCGTTAAAAAAAATAAGAACAGGAGTGCCAAAAGTCTAACACTTTCAGCACTGACCCTAAATAAGAAAGAATAGGAATACCAAATAATGTGTCTTTCTGGAATGCTATACAATCATTGATAGACTCATTAAAGGTTTATTTCAGGCACACTTCAGGGGGTGAGTCACTGATTTAGTCTGTTCTTAAACGCCTCAACTCAGCCTTTCATCTTTCTGAGGTCGATAAATGAGTACCAACACATGTTGGGTGATATTGGGTGTATATTTTTACAATATAAAGCGCTTAAGCGTAAGTGCTATATAATAACACATCATTATCATTTGGTCATGGACTTCTGCTTGCATTCACAGTAATTTGGGAATATGGGCCTATACACTCTGATCTTAACAATACATATGGCGATCCATTCTTGTATGAAATGTACATCACACTATAGTGATATTGTAACCATATTTTTCGTGGTGTACAATGCTATGTGATGCCACTTCCTGTTTCGTCAATGGGTGAAAGGTTGTGTTCCATCGCTTCCTGCGATATCACTTCAGGGTGGGGTCAAATGACATCACTTCCTGTGATGTCATCAGGGGGGTCAAGGGTCGTGTGATGTCACTTCCGCTACCCCTGGCATTTTGGTGAAATGACGTCCCTTTGGTGTTGCTGCCTGTTAATGATTGCTTAAACACTCTCTCCTCTCAAAGCTGTGAGATTTGTTGTGCTCTTGCTTACTCCCCATTCCAAGCCGCTTCTACCCCGCCGTACTGAGCATCGTTGCGCAGTCATGCCTCCTGCCTGCAACATTTTCAGTTGAGTGGGTGACAACCCTGTTATCATTTGCCAGATACCTTCTCCATTTACAGGAATTCTAATCAATTGCCTTTGCACTCACACATTTGCCGGGCATGGTTATCATTTGCACAGGTAATCAATCAGTTGCCATTCTTTGGCAATGACTGCCCAGGTCCCATAGCATTTGCCAGGATCAGAAGCTGGGCAGGGCTAAGTGGGGCAGGGATGCTGCTGATAGGATATCCCAGCAGGTCCTTGACCTTTTCCAAACATTGAGACCTTGTAGAGGAAACCAAGTGGAAAGATTGGTACACAGCGATTTGGTTGATGGGGGACCTGCAAAAAAGGGGGGATCCTCAGGGGGTGTCCAAAGTTTAAGTTACCCATGGCGGGCCAGAGGGGTGCTGTGCTGCGATGTTGGGCCCATCTCCTCCCCGCAGGGTGATCCGACTCCCACAATTCAGAAGCCAGAAGACTCCTGAGATGTCAGCACACTGCAAAGTTGGAGTGATGTTATCAATTTGGGACTGGCGGGAAATACCTGTGCTGCCACCACCGGCTAACAAGAGGAGGACCACGGATAGACTGCCTTCTTGCAGTCCTTTTGCTACAGCACTAGGACATGTAGTCATTTCAGGAGCCAAAGAACTGTTTTTGGCATTAGCCAGAGGACGTCTTTGCTTATATTGTGCTATTACTCAGAATTCCACATCGGCTTATTATTTTACAGATTTCATATTCGTCCAATGAGAGTTCTTCATTCATGACGCTCCAATTTTAAAACGAAACTTAAAAAGGTGTGGCCAGTACGGGGATCGAACCCGCGACCTTGGCGTAATTAGCACCACGCTCTAACCAACTGAGGTATCCGGCCATTAATACTCTTGGTCACAGCAACAGCTACTAGCAGCCGCTGTCAGCAGAACAATGTTCTTAGTACATTCCCATTCAGCCCTTAGCGCCTGCTGTCAGCACATCGGAAGGCAACTTGCAGCCCAGGAGACGCGGCTGACAAGATGGAGCAGGTGACATCTAGACCATTCTTTGGTATGCACTGGATAAGAGCATTTGCACAAGATGTCGTCTTTGGGCCAGTTACAACCACTTTTGGGAAGGCTTACTGCTGCCACGGACTGCTGCCATTATAGACTCCACGCTCGAGGCTACATTATGAGGGGCAGCTGTCCTGGCCAAGCCTCAATGCCTAATGACTATAGAGTTGCTCCATATATAATACTAGTCCAATTTAGGTATTTTGCACCACAAAGTTATTTGCCACTTGGCTTACTTATGGCAACCTATTCTAAAATCACTTCCAAGGTGACTCTAAGCAGTGCTTTAAGTGGGATTAGAAATTGAGGGGGGCTCTCGTTAGGGGGCGTGGCCTAGGCATGGGTGTGCTTAGTCCACGCCCCCATCAAGAACCCCCCTCACCTAAGAGTTGGGGGCTGCTAAAAGAAGCAGAGCTGGGATGCACTGGCATTATTACCTTTAATGCGCACAGCCCCTCCTTTTAAACAAAAGAAGCGGCTAAGCGGAGCAAAGGTGTGACCCCAGAATGCCACAGCACACACCCAGCAGGCAGCCTTTTCATTCAAGGAGCCACATGCTGCAATGCTTAACCACAGGCTCCTTGAATGAAAGTGATGCCTGCTGCTGATGGCTCTGTACTCTGAAACAGGAGGAGGTCTGAACTGCCCAGCTTGCCTTTTGTTTCTGAGTAAATAGCCATCAGCCAGCGTGAGTAGCGCAGGGGCTTCATGCTGGGTGATGGCTATTTACTCAGAAACAAAAGGAGGCCTGGCAGTCCAGCCCTCCTCCTGTTTCAGAGTACAGAGCCACCAGGCAGCCCGCACTGGACGGTTGCACCTGCTGCTTGCAGGTGACAGCACTTTGGTTTAGAAAAAAAGAAAAGGCAATTACTTTTTTTATAATCCGTAGTGCTGACACCTGCAGGCAGCTTGTGTAACCGTGCAGCCGCTGCACGGGCGGCCTCAGGTGTCAGCATGGCTGGGGCTAGTCAGGGGTGAGTCCCCGGCAGGGCCCCGGCTTAGGAGCCTTTTCTGGAGACTGCCGGATCTCGGCCCATGCTAGCCCCAGCCCACTTAAAGCTCTGCCTCTTAGTATCAAAGACTGATGATGCTCCTCGAAATGTCTTTTTTCCGGGAAGTCACTTCTGTATGTGTATCTCACCAGGAACTGGATGTGTTGCCTGAAGGTTACATATAGATTGCTGTGGTAGGTGCATTAACCCACTAGGCGAGCTTATCAGGTGTCAAACCTGGGACTTGCAAGACACACATGCACACAAACACATGCTGCAAAAAACTGGACTTCCTCTGAGGCATCAGGTTGAATGTTGGTGCATGTCCCTTCCTTCATCTAGTATTACTTCCATTGGCCAATGGCAACCATTTTCCACCCCAATGTTGAGGATATTTAGTTTCACAAAGAGAGATTAATCATTGGGGGTGCGAGGCATGTAAAATCTGGCCCAGCATTAAGTCTTTGTCTTCACCCTGGGGCGTATGTTGATATGGGCAGAGATGTCTCCTGCCACTGTACCCGGGGACGTCAGTTGGGGGTTGCTAGAGGTCGCATCTGCGACCTCTGAGGTCTCCCTTGCGACATCTGTGTTCTGCCTTGCAAACTTTTGAAAAAAGTTCTCTTTTTTTGTTTTTTTGGGGGGGTTTTGTAATGCAAGCTCCTAGGCTGTGGCCAGCACCATGTAGCTCTTTACTTCTGGAGTGGCTGGCTTTCTTGTTCAGGGCCGTTAAAAAAAATAAGAACAATAAGAACAGGAGTGCCAAAAGTCTAACACTTTCAGCACTGACCCTAAATGAGAAAGAATAAGAATACCAAATAATGTGTCTTTCTGGAATGCTATACAATAATTGCTAGACTCATTAAAGGTTTATTTCAGGCACACTTCAGGGGGTGAGTCACTGATTTAGTCTGTTCTTAAACGCCTCAACTCAGCCTTTCATCTTTCTGAGGTCGATAAATGAGTACCAACACATGTTGGGTGATATTGGGTGTATATTTTTACAATATAAAGCGCTTAAGCGTAAGTGCTATATAATAACACATCATTATCATTTGGTCATGGACTTCTGCTTGCATTCACAGTAATTTGGGAATATGGGCCTATACACTCTGATCTTAACAATACATATGGCGTTCCATTCTTGTATGAAATGTACATCACATTATGTACATCACACTATAGTGATATTGTAACCATATTTTTCGTGGTGTACAATGCTATGTGATGCCACTTCCTGTTTCGTCAACGGGTGAAAGGTTGTGTTCCATCGCTTCCTGCGATATTACTTCAGGGTGGGGTCAAATGACATCACTTCCTGTGATGTCATCAGGGGGTCAAGGGTCGTGTGATGTCACTTCCGCTACCCCTGGCATTTTCGTGAAATGACGTCCCTTTGGTGTTGCTGCCTGTTAATGATTGCTTAAACACTCTCTGCTCTCAAAGCTGTGAGATTTGTTGTGCTCTTGCTTACTCCCCATTCCAAGCCGCTTCTACCCCGCCGTACTGAGCATCGTTGCGCATTCATGTCTCCTGCCTGCAACATTTTCAGTTGAGTGGGTGACAGCCCTGTTATCATTTGCCAGATACCTTCTCCATTTACAGGAATTCTAATCAATTGCCTTTGCACTCACACATTTGCCGGGTATGGTTATCATTTGCACAGGTAATCAATCAGTTGCCATTCTTTGGCAATGACTGCCCAGGTCCCATAGCATTTGCCAGGATCAGAAGCTGGGCACGGCTAAGTGGGGCAGGGATGCTGCTGATAGGATATCCCAGCAGGTTCTTGACCTATTCCAAACAATGAGACCTTGTAGAGGAAACCAAGTGGAAAGATTGGTACACAGCGATTTGATTGATGGGGGACCTGCAAAAAAGGGGGGATCCTCAGGGGGTGTCCAAAGTTTAAGTTACCCATGGCGGGCCAGAGGGGTGCTGTGCTGCGATGTTGGGCCCATCTCCTCCCCGCAGGGTGATCCGACTCCCACAATTCAGAAGCCAGAAGACTCCTGAGATGTCAGCACACTGCAAAGTTGGAGTGAGGTTATCAATTTGGGACTGGCGGGAAATACCTGTGCTGCCACCGCCGGCTAAGAAGAGGAGGACCACGATTAGACTGCCTTCTTGCAGTCCTTTTGCTACAGCACTAGGACATGTAGTCATTTCAGGAGCCAAAGAACTGTTTTTGGCATTAGCCAGAGGACGTCTTTGCTTATATTGTGCTATTATCAGAATTCCACATCGGCTTATTATTTTATAGATTTCATATTCGTCCAATGAGAGTTCTTCATTCATGACTCTCCAATTTTAAAAGGAAACTTAAAAAGGTGTGGCTAGCGACCTTGGCGTTATTAGCACCACGCTCTAACCAACTGAGCTAACCGGCCAATAATACTCACGGTCACAGCAACAGCTACTAGCAGCCGCTGTCAGCAGAAAAATGTTCTTAGTACATTCCTATTGAGCCCTTAGCGCCTACAGTCAGCACATGGGAAGGCGACTTGCAGCCCATGAGACGCGCCTGACAAGATGGAGCAGGTGACATCTAGACCATTCTATGGCATGCACTGGATAAGAGCATTTGCACAAGATGTCGTCTTTGGGCCAGTTACAACCACTTTTGGGAAGGCTTACTGCTGCCACGGACTGCTGCCATTATAGACTCCACGCTCGAGGCTACATTATGAGGGGCAGCTGTCCTGGCCAAGCCTCAATGCCTAATGACTATAGAGTTGCTCCATATATAATACTAGTCCAATTTAGGTATTTTGCACCACAAAGTTATTTGCCACTTGGCTTACTTATGGCAACCTATTCTAAAGTCACTTCCAAGGTGACTCTAAGCAGTGCTTTAAGTGGGATTAGAAATTGAGGGGGGCTCTCGTTAGGGGGCGTGGCCTAGGCATGGGTGTGCTTAGTCCAGGCCCCCATCAAGAACCCCCCTCACCTAAGAGTTGGGGGCTGCTAAAAGAAGCAGAGCTGGGATGCACTGGCATTATTACCTTTAATGCGCACAGCCCCTCCTTTTAAACAAAAGAAGCGGCTAAGCGGAGCAAAGGTGTGACCCCAGAATGCCACAGCACACACCCAGCAGGCAGCCTTTTCATTCAAGGAGCCACATGCTGCAATGCTTTACCACAGGCTCCTTGAATGAAAGTGATGCCTGCTGCTGATGGCTCTGTACTCTGAAACAGGAGGAGGTCTGAACTGCCCAGCTTGCCTTTTGTTTCTGAGTAAATAGCCATCAGCCAGCATGTGTAGCGCAGGGGCTTCATGCTGGGTGATGGCTATTTACTCAGAAACAAAAGGAGGCCTGGCAGTCCAGCCCTCCTCCTGTTTCAGAGTACAGAGCCACCAGGCAGCCCGCACTGGACGGTTGCACCTGCTGCTTGCAGGTGACAGCACTTCGGTTTAGAAAAAAAGAAAAGGCAATTACTTTTTTTCTAATCCGTAGTGCTGACACCTGCAGGCAGCTTGTGTAACCGTGCAGCCGCTGCACGGGCGGCCTCAGGTGTCAGCATGGCTGGGGCTAGTCGGGGGTGAGTCCCCGGCAGGGCCCCGGCTCAGGAGCCTTTTCTGGAGACTGCCGGATCTCGGCCCATGCTAGCCCCAGCCCACTTAAAGCTCTGCCTCTAAGTATCAAAGACTGATGATGCTCCTTGAAATGTCTTTTTTCCAGGAAGTCACTTCTGTCCGTGTATCTCACCAGGAACTGGATGTGTTGCCTGCAGGTTACATATCGATTGCTGTGGTAGGTGCATTAACCCACTAGGCGAGCTTATCAGGTGTCAAACCTGGGACTTGCAAGACACACATGCACACAAACACATGCTGCAAAAAACTGGACTTCCTCTGAGGCATCAGGTTGAATGTTGGTGCATGTCCCTTCCTTCATCTAGTATTACTTCCATTGGCCAATGGCAACCATTTTCCACCCCAATGTTGAGGATAGTTAGTTTCACAAAGAGAGATTAATCATTGGGGGTGCGAGGCATGTAAAATCTGGCCCAGCATTAAGTCTTTGTCTTCACCCTGGGGCGTATGTTGATATGGGCAGAGATGTCTCCTGCCACTGTACCCGGGGACGTCAGTTGGGGGTTGCTAGAGGTCGCATCTGCGACCTCTGAGGTCTCCCTTGCGACATCTGTGTTCTCCCTTGCAACCTCTTGAAAAAAGTTCTCTTTTTTTGTTTTTTTGGGGGGGGGTTTGTAATGCAAGCTCCTAGGCTGTGGCCAGCACCATGTAGCTCTTTACTTCTGGAGTAGCTGGCTTTCTTGTTCAGGGTCGTTAAAAAAAATAAGAACAATAAGAACAGGAGTGCCAAAAGTCTAACACTTTCAGCACTGACCCTAAATAAGAAAGAATAGGAATACCAAATAATGTGTCTTTCTGGAATGCTATACAATCATTGCTAGACTCATTAAAGGTTTATTTCAGGCACACTTCAGGGGGTGAGTCACTGATTTAGTCTGTTCTTAAACGCCTCAACTCAGCCTTTCATCTTTCTGAGGTCGATAAATGAGTACCAACACATGTTGGGTGATATTGGGTGTATATTTTTACAATATAAAGCGCTTAAGCGTAAGTGCTATATAATAACACATCATTATCATTTGGTCATGGACTTCTGCTTGCATTCACAGTAATTTGGGAATATGGGCCTATACACTCTGATCTTAACAATACATATGGCGATCCATTCTTGTATGAAATGTACATCACACTATAGTGATATTGTAACCATATTTTTCGTGGTGTACAATGCTATGTGATGCCACTTCCTGTTTCGTCAATGGGTGAAAGGTTGTGTTCCATCGCTTCCTGCGATATCACTTCAGGGTGGGGTCAAATGACATCACTTCCTGTGATGTCATCAGGGGGTCAAGGGTCGTGTGATGTCACTTCCGCTACCCCTGGCATTTTGGTGAAATGACGTCCCTTTGGTGTTGCTGCCTGTTAATGATTGCTTAAACACTCTCTGCTCTCAAAGCTGTGAGATTTGTTGTGCTCTTGCTTACTCCCCATTCCAAGCCGCTTCTACCCCGCCGTACTGAGCATCGTTGCGCAGTCATGCCTCCTGCCTGCAACATTTTCAGTTGAGTGGGTGCCAGCCCTGTTATCATTTTCCAGATACCTTCTCCATTTACAGGAATTCTAATCAATTGCCTTTGCACTCACACATTTGCCGGGTATGGTTATCATTTGCACAGGTAATCAATCAGTTGCCATTTTTTGGCAATGACTGCCCAGGTCCCATAGCA
Organism: Ambystoma mexicanum; assembly: GCF_040938575.1. NCBI lineage: Eukaryota > Metazoa > Chordata > Amphibia > Caudata > Ambystomatidae > Ambystoma > Ambystoma mexicanum. The sequence goes on along the minus strand of NC_090921.1, from coordinate 3,435,991 downwards.
TTTGCCAGGATCAGAAGCTGGGCACGGCTAAGTGGGGCAGGGATGCTGCTGATAGGATATCCCAGCAGGTCCTTGACCTATTCCAAACAATGAGACCTTGTAGAGGATACCAAGTGGAAAGATTGGTACACAGCGATTTGATTGATGGGGGACCTGCAAAAAAGGGGGGATCCTCAGGGGGTGTCCAAAGTTTAAGTTACCCATGGCGGGCCAGAGGGGTGCTGTGCTGCGATGTTGGGCCCATCTCCTCCCCGCAGGGTGATCCGACTCCCACAATTCAGAAGCCAGAAGACTCCTGAGATGTCAGCACACTGCAAAGTTGGAGTGATGTTATCAATTTGGGACTGGCGGGAAATACCTGTGCTGCCACCACCGGCTAACAAGAGGAGGACCACGGATAGACTGCCTTCTTGCAGTCCTTTTGCTACAGCACTAGGACATGTAGTCATTTCAGGAGCCAAAGAACTGTTTTTGGCATTAGCCAGAGGACGTCTTTGCTTATATTGTGCTATTACTCAGAATTCCACATCGGCTTATTATTTTACAGATTTCATATTCGTCCAATGAGAGTTCTTCATTCATGACGCTCCAATTTTAAAACGAAACTTAAAAAGGTGTGGCCAGTACGGGGATCGAACCCGCGACCTTGGCGTAATTAGCACCACGCTCTAACCAACTGAGGTATCCGGCCATTAATACTCTTGGTTACAGCAACAGCTACTAGCAGCCGCTGTCAGCAGAACAATGTTCTTAGTACATTCCCATTCAGCCCTTAGCGCCTGCTGTCAGCACATCGGAAGGCAACTTGCAGCCCAGGAGACGCGGCTGACAAGATGGAGCAGGTGACATCTAGACCATTCTTTGGTATGCACTGGATAAGAGCATTTGCACAAGATGTCGTCTTTGGGCCAGTTACAACCACTTTTGGGAAGGCTTACTGCTGCCACAGACTGCTGCCATTATAGACTCCACGCTCGAGGCTACATTATGAGGGGCAGCTGTCCTGGCCAAGCCTCAATGCCTAATGACTATAGAGTTGCTCCATATATAATACTAGTCCAATTTAGGTATTTTGCACCACAAAGTTATTTGCCACTTGGCTTACTTATGGCAACCTATTCTAAAATCACTTCCAAGGTGACTCTAAGCAGTGCTTTAAGTGGGATTAGAAATTGAGGGGGGCTCTCGTTAGGGGGCGTGGCCTAGGCATGGGTGTGCTTAGTCCACGCCCCCATCAAGAACCCCCCTCACCTAAGAGTTGGGGGCTGCTAAAAGAAGCAGAGCTGGGATGCACTGGCATTATTACCTTTAATGCGCACAGCCCCTCCTTTTAAACAAAAGAAGCGGCTAAGCGGAGCAAAGGTGTGACCCCAGAATGCCACAGCACACACCCAGCAGGCAGCCTTTTCATTCAAGGAGCCACATGCTGCAATGCTTAACCACAGGCTCCTTGAATGAAAGTGATGCCTGCTGCTGATGGCTCTGTACTCTGAAACAGGAGGAGGTCTGAACTGCCCAGCTTGCCTTTTGTTTCTGAGTAAATAGCCATCAGCCAGCGTGAGTAGCGCAGGGGCTTCATGCTGGGTGATGGCTATTTACTCAGAAACAAAAGGAGGCCTGGCAGTCCAGCCCTCCTCCTGTTTCAGAGTACAGAGCCACCAGGCAGCCCGTACTGGACGGTTGCACCTGCTGCTTGCAGGTGACAGCACTTCGGTTTAGAAAAAAAGAAAAGGCAATTACTTTTTTTATAATCCGTAGTGCTGACACCTGCAGGCAGCTTGTGTAACCGTGCAGCCGCTGCACGGGCGGCCTCAGGTGTCAGCATGGCTGGGGCTAGTCAGGGGTGAGTCCCCGGCAGGGCCCCGGCTTAGGAGCCTTTTCTGGAGACTGCCGGATCTCGGCCCATGCTAGCCCCAGCCCACTTAAAGCTCTGCCTCTAAGTATCAAAGACTGATGATGCTCCTTGAAATGTCTTTTTTCCGGGAAGTCACTTCTGTCCGTGTATCTCACCAGGAACTGGATGTGTTGCCTGAAGGTTACATATAGATTGCTGTGGTAGGTGCATTAACCCACTAGGCGAGCTTATCAGGTGTCAAACCTGGGACTTGCAAGACACACATGCACACAAACACATGCTGCAAAAAACTGGACTTCCTCTGAGGCATCAGGTTGAATGTTGGTGCATGTCCCTTCCTTCATCTAGTATTACTTCCATTGGCCAATGGCAACCATTTTCCACCCCAATGTTGAGGATATTTAGTTTCACAAAGAGAGATTAATCATTGGGGGTGCGAGGCATGTAAAATCTGGCCCAGCATTAAGTCTTTGTCTTCACCCTGGGGCGTATGTTGATATGGGCAGAGATGTCTCCTGCCACTGTACCCGGGGACGTCAGTTGGGGGTTGCTAGAGGTCGCATCTGCGACCTCTGAGGTCTCCCTTGCGACATCTGTGTTCTCCCTTGCAACCTCTTGAAAAAAGTTCTCTTTTTTTGTTTTTTTGGGGGGGTTTTGTAATGCAAGCTCCTAGGCTGTGGCCAGCACCATGTAGCTCTTTACTTCTGGAGTGGCTGGCTTTCTTGTTCAGGGCCGTTAAAAAAAATAAGAAAAATAAGAACAGGAGTGCCAAAAGTCTAACACTTTCAGCACTGACCCTAAATAAGAAAGAATAGGAATACCAAATAATGTGTCTTTCTGGAATGCTATACAATCATTGATAGACTCATTAAAGGTTTATTTCAGGCACACTTCAGGGGGTGAGTCACTGATTTAGTCTGTTCTTAAACGCCTCAACTCAGCCTTTCATCTTTCTGAGGTCGATAAATGAGTACCAACACATGTTGGGTGATATTGGGTGTATATTTTTACAATATAAAGCGCTTAAGCGTAAGTGCTATATAATAACACATCATTATCATTTGGTCATGGAATTCTGCTTGCATTCACAGTAATTTGGGAATATGGGCCTATACACTCTGATCTTAACAATACATATGGCGATCCATTCTTGTATGAAATGTACATCACACTATAGTGATATTGTAACCATATTTTTCGTGGTGTACAATGCTATGTGATGCCACTTCCTGTTTCGTCAATGGGTGAAAGGTTGTGTTCCATCGCTTCCTGCGATATCACTTCAGGGTGGGGTCAAATGACATCACTTCCTGTGATGTCATCAGGGGGGTCAAGGGTCGTGTGATGTCACTTCCGCTACCCCTGGCATTTTGGTGAAATGACGTCCCTTTGGGGTTGCTGCCTGTTAATGATTGCTTAAACACTCTCGCCTCTCAAAGCTGTGAGATTTGTTGTGCTCTTGCTTACTCCCCATTCCAAGCCGCTTCTACCCCGCCGTACTGAGCATCGTTGCGCAGTCATGCCTCCTGCCTGCAACATTTTCAGTTGAGTGGGTGACAACCCTGTTATCATTTGCCAGATACCTTCTCCATTTACAGGAATTCTAATCAATTGCCTTTGCACTCACACATTTGCCGGGCATGGTTATCATTTGCACAGGTAATCAATCAGTTGCCATTCTTTGGCAATGACTGCCCAGGTCCCATAGCATTTGCCAGGATCAGAAGCTGGGCAGGGCTAAGTGGGGCAGGGATGCTGCTGATAGGATATCCCAGCAGGTCCTTGACCTATTCCAAACATTGAGACCTTGTAGAGGAAACCAAGTGGAAAGATTGGTACACAGCGATTTGATTGATGGGGGACCTGCAAAAAAGGGGGGATCCTCAGGGGGTGTCCAAAGTTTAAGTTACCCATGGCGGGCCAGAGGGGTGCTGTGCTGCGATGTTGGGCCCATCTCCTCCCCGCAGGGTGATCCGACTCCCACAATTCAGAAGCCAGAAGACTCCTGAGATGTCAGCACACTGCAAAGTTGGAGTGATGTTATCAATTTGGGACTGGCGGGAAATACCTGTGCTGCCACCACCGGCTAACAAGAGGAGGACCATGGATAGACTGCCTTCTTGCAGTCCTTTTGCTACAGCACTAGGACATGTAGTCATTTCAGGAGCCAAAGAACTGTTTTTGGCATTAGCCAGAGGACGTCTTTGCTTATATTGTGCTATTACTCAGAATTCCACATCGGCTTATTATTTTACAGATTTCATATTCGTCCAATGAGAGTTCTTCATTCATGACGCTCCAATTTTAAAACGAAACTTAAAAAGGTGTGGCCAGTACGGGGATCGAACCCGCGACCTTGGCGTAATTAGCACCACGCTCTAACCAACTGAGGTATCCGGCCATTAATACTCTTGGTCACAGCAACAGCTACTAGCAGCCGCTGTCAGCAGAACAATGTTCTTAGTACATTCCCATTCAGCCCTTAGCGCCTGCTGTCAGCACATCGGAAGGCAACTTGCAGCCCAGGAGACGCGGCTGACAAGATGGAGCAGGTGACATCTAGACCATTCTTTGGTATGCACTGGATAAGAGCATTTGCACAAGATGTCGTCTTTGGGCCAGTTACAACCACTTTTGGGAAGGCTTACTGCTGCCACAGACTGCTGCCATTATAGACTCCACGCTCGAGGCTACATTATGAGGGGCAGCTGTCCTGGCCAAGCCTCAATGCCTAATGACTATAGAGTTGCTCCATATATAATACTAGTCCAATTTAGGTATTTTGCACCACAAAGTTATTTGCCACTTGGCTTACTTATGGCAACCTATTCTAAAATCACTTCCAAGGTGACTCTAAGCAGTGCTTTAAGTGGGATTAGAAATTGAGGGGGGCTCTCGTTAGGGGGCGTGGCCTAGGCATGGGTGTGCTTAGTCCACGCCCCCATCAAGAACCCCCCTCACCTAAGAGTTGGGGGCTGCTAAAAGAAGCAGAGCTGGGATGCACTGGCATTATTACCTTTAATGCGCACAGCCCCTCCTTTTAAACAAAAGAAGCGGCTAAGCGGAGCAAAGGTGTGACCCCAGAATGCCACAGCACACACCCAGCAGGCAGCCTTTTCATTCAAGGAGCCACATGCTGCAATGCTTAACCACAGGCTCCTTGAATGAAAGTGATGCCTGCTGCTGATGGCTCTGTACTCTGAAACAGGAGGAGGTCTGAACTGCCCAGCTTGCCTTTTGTTTCTGAGTAAATAGCCATCAGCCAGCGTGAGTAGCGCAGGGGCTTCATGCTGGGTGATGGCTATTTACTCAGAAACAAAAGGAGGCCTGGCAGTCCAGCCCTCCTCCTGTTTCAGAGTACAGAGCCACCAGGCAGCCCGCACTGGACGGTTGCACCTGCTGCTTGCAGGTGACAGCACTTCGGTTTAGAAAAAAAGAAAAGGCAATTACTTTTTTTATAATCCGTAGTGCTGACACCTGCAGGCAGCTTGTGTAACCGTGCAGCCGCTGCACGGGCGGCCTCAGGTGTCAGCATGGCTGGGGCTAGTCAGGGGTGAGTCCCCGGCAGGGCCCCGGCTTAGGAGCCTTTTCTGGAGACTGCCGGATCTCGGCCCATGCTAGCCCCAGCCCACTTAAAGCTCTGCCTCTAAGTATCAAAGACTGATGATGCTCCTTGAAATGTCTTTTTTCCGGGAAGTCACTTCTGTCCGTGTATCTCACCAGGAACTGGATGTGTTGCCTGAAGGTTACATATAGATTGCTGTGGTAGGTGCATTAACCCACTAGGCGAGCTTATCAGGTGTCAAACCTGGGACTTGCAAGACACACATGCACACAAACACATGCTGCAAAAAACTGGACTTCCTCTGAGGCATCAGGTTGAATGTTGGTGCATGTCCCTTCCTTCATCTAGTATTACTTCCATTGGCCAATGGCAACCATTTTCCACCCCAATGTTGAGGATATTTAGTTTCACAAAGAGAGATTAATCATTGGGGGTGCGAGGCATGTAAAATCTGGCCCAGCATTAAGTCTTTGTCTTCACCCTGGGGCGTATGTTGATATGGGCAGAGATGTCTCCTGCCACTGTACCCGGGGACGTCAGTTGGGGGTTGCTAGAGGTCGCATCTGCGACCTCTGAGGTCTCCCTTGCGACATCTGTGTTCTCCCTTGCAACCTCTTGAAAAAAGTTCTCTTTTTTTGTTTTTTTGGGGGGGTTTTGTAATGCAAGCTCCTAGGCTGTGGCCAGCACCATGTAGCTCTTTACTTCTGGAGTGGCTGGCTTTCTTGTTCAGGGCCGTTAAAAAAAATAAGAAAAATAAGAACAGGAGTGCCAAAAGTCTAACACTTTCAGCACTGACCCTAAATAAGAAAGAATAGGAATACCAAATAATGTGTCTTTCTGGAATGCTATACAATCATTGATAGACTCATTAAAGGTTTATTTCAGGCACACTTCAGGGGGTGAGTCACTGATTTAGTCTGTTCTTAAACGCCTCAACTCAGCCTTTCATCTTTCTGAGGTCGATAAATGAGTACCAACACATGTTGGGTGATATTGGGTGTATATTTTTACAATATAAAGCGCTTAAGCGTAAGTGCTATATAATAACACATCATTATCATTTGGTCATGGAATTCTGCTTGCATTCACAGTAATTTGGGAATATGGGCCTATACACTCTGATCTTAACAATACATATGGCGATCCATTCTTGTATGAAATGTACATCACACTATAGTGATATTGTAACCATATTTTTCGTGGTGTACAATGCTATGTGATGCCACTTCCTGTTTCGTCAATGGGTGAAAGGTTGTGTTCCATCGCTTCCTGCGATATCACTTCAGGGTGGGGTCAAATGACATCACTTCCTGTGATGTCATCAGGGGGGTCAAGGGTCGTGTGATGTCACTTCCGCTACCCCTGGCATTTTGGTGAAATGACGTCCCTTTGGGGTTGCTGCCTGTTAATGATTGCTTAAACACTCTCTCCTCTCAAAGCTGTGAGATTTGTTGTGCTCTTGCTTACTCCCCATTCCAAGCCGCTTCTACCCCGCCGTACTGAGCATCGTTGCGCAGTCATGCCTCCTGCCTGCAACATTTTCAGTTGAGTGGGTGACAACCCTGTTATCATTTGCCAGATACCTTCTCCATTTACAGGAATTCTAATCAATTGCCTTTGCACTCACACATTTGCCGGGCATGGTTATCATTTGCACAGGTAATCAATCAGTTGCCATTCTTTGGCAATGACTGCCCAGGTCCCATAGCATTTGCCAGGATCAGAAGCTGGGCAGGGCTAAGTGGGGCAGGGATGCTGCTGATAGGATATCCCAGCAGGTCCTTGACCTATTCCAAACATTGAGACCTTGTAGAGGAAACCAAGTGGAAAGATTGGTACACAGCGATTTGATTGATGGGGGACCTGCAAAAAAGGGGGATCCTCAGGGGGTGTCCAAAGTTTAAGTTACCCATGGCGGGCCAGAGGGGTGCTGTGCTGCGATGTTGGGCCCATCTCCTCCCCGCAGGGTGATCCGACTCCCACAATTCAGAAGCCAGAAGACTCCTGAGATGTCAGCACACTGCAAAGTTGGAGTGATGTTATCAATTTGGGACTGGCGGGAAATACCTGTGCTGCCACCACCGGCTAACAAGAGGAGGACCACGGATAGACTGCCTTCTTGCAGTCCTTTTGCTACAGCACTAGGACATGTAGTCATTTCAGGAGCCAAAGAACTGTTTTTGGCATTAGCCAGAGGACGTCTTTGCTTATATTGTGCTATTACTCAGAATTCCACATCGGCTTATTATTTTACAGATTTCATATTCGTCCAATGAGAGTTCTTCATTCATGACGCTCCAATTTTAAAACGAAACTTAAAAAGGTGTGGCCAGTACGGGGATCGAACCCGCGACCTTGGCGTAATTAGCACCACGCTCTAACCAACTGAGGTATCCGGCCATTAATACTCTTGGTCACAGCAACAGCTACTAGCAGCCGCTGTCAGCAGAACAATGTTCTTAGTACATTCCCATTCAGCCCTTAGCGCCTGCTGTCAGCACATCGGAAGGCAACTTGCAGCCCAGGAGACGCGGCTGACAAGATGGAGCAGGTGACATCTAGACCATTCTTTGGTATGCACTGGATAAGAGCATTTGCACAAGATGTCGTCTTTGGGCCAGTTACAACCACTTTTGGGAAGGCTTACTGCTGCCACGGACTGCTGCCATTATAGACTCCACGCTCGAGGCTACATTATGAGGGGCAGCTGTCCTGGCCAAGCCTCAATGCCTAATGACTATAGAGTTGCTCCATATATAATACTAGTCCAATTTAGGTATTTTGCACCACAAAGTTATTTGCCACTTGGCTTACTTATGGCAACCTATTCTAAAATCACTTCCAAGGTGACTCTAAGCAGTGCTTTAAGTGGGATTAGAAATTGAGGGGGGCTCTCGTTAGGGGGCGTGGCCTAGGCATGGGTGTGCTTAGTCCACGCCCCCATCAAGAACCCCCCTCACCTAAGAGTTGGGGGCTGCTAAAAGAAGCAGAGCTGGGATGCACTGGCATTATTACCTTTAATGCGCACAGCCCCTCCTTTTAAACAAAAGAAGCGGCTAAGCGGAGCAAAGGTGTGACCCCAGAATGCCACAGCACACACCCAGCAGGCAGCCTTTTCATTCAAGGAGCCACATGCTGCAATGCTTAACCACAGGCTCCTTGAATGAAAGTGATGCCTGCTGCTGATGGCTCTGTACTCTGAAACAGGAGGAGGTCTGAACTGCCCAGCTTGCCTTTTGTTTCTGAGTAAATAGCCATCAGCCAGCGTGAGTAGCGCAGGGGCTTCATGCTGGGTGATGGCTATTTACTCAGAAACAAAAGGAGGCCTGGCAGTCCAGCCCTCCTCCTGTTTCAGAGTACAGAGCCACCAGGCAGCCCGTACTGGACGGTTGCACCTGCTGCTTGCAGGTGACAGCACTTCGGTTTAGAAAAAAAGAAAAGGCAATTACTTTTTTTATAATCCGTAGTGCTGACACCTGCAGGCAGCTTGTGTAACCGTGCAGCCGCTGCACGGGCGGCCTCAGGTGTCAGCATGGCTGGGGCTAGTCAGGGGTGAGTCCCCGGCAGGGCCCCGGCTTAGGAGCCTTTTCTGGAGACTGCCGGATCTCGGCCCATGCTAGCCCCAGCCCACTTAAAGCTCTGCCTCTAAGTATCAAAGACTGATGATGCTCCTTGAAATGTCTTTTTTCCGGGAAGTCACTTCTGTCCGTGTATCTCACCAGGAACTGGATGTGTTGCCTGAAGGTTACATATAGATTGCTGTGGTAGGTGCATTAACCCACTAGGCGAGCTTATCAGGTGTCAAACCTGGGACTTGCAAGACACACATGCACACAAACACATGCTGCAAAAAACTGGACTTCCTCTGAGGCATCAGGTTGAATGTTGGTGCATGTCCCTTCCTTCATCTAGTATTACTTCCATTGGCCAATGGCAACCATTTTCCACCCCAATGTTGAGGATATTTAGTTTCACAAAGAGAGATTAATCATTGGGGGTGCGAGGCATGTAAAATCTGGCCCAGCATTAAGTCTTTGTCTTCACCCTGGGGCGTATGTTGATATGGGCAGAGATGTCTCCTGCCACTGTACCCGGGGACGTCAGTTGGGGGTTGCTAGAGGTCGCATCTGCGACCTCTGAGGTCTCCCTTGCGACATCTGTGTTCTCCCTTGCAACCTCTTGAAAAAAGTTCTCTTTTTTTGTTTTTTTGGGGGGGTTTTGTAATGCAAGCTCCTAGGCTGTGGCCAGCACCATGTAGCTCTTTACTTCTGGAGTGGCTGGCTTTCTTGTTCAGGGCCGTTAAAAAAAATAAGAAAAATAAGAACAGGAGTGCCAAAAGTCTAACACTTTCAGCACTGACCCTAAATAAGAAAGAATAGGAATACCAAATAATGTGTCTTTCTGGAATGCTATACAATCATTGATAGACTCATTAAAGGTTTATTTCAGGCACACTTCAGGGGGTGAGTCACTGATTTAGTCTGTTCTTAAACGCCTCAACTCAGCCTTTCATCTTTCTGAGGTCGATAAATGAGTACCAACACATGTTGGGTGATATTGGGTGTATATTTTTACAATATAAAGCGCTTAAGCGTAAGTGCTATATAATAACACATCATTATCATTTGGTCATGGAATTCTGCTTGCATTCACAGTAATTTGGGAATATGGGCCTATACACTCTGATCTTAACAATACATATGGCGATCCATTCTTGTATGAAATGTACATCACACTATAGTGATATTGTAACCATATTTTTCGTGGTGTACAATGCTATGTGATGCCACTTCCTGTTTCGTCAATGGGTGAAAGGTTGTGTTCCATCGCTTCCTGCGATATCACTTCAGGGTGGGGTCAAATGACATCACTTCCTGTGATGTCATCAGGGGGGTCAAGGGTCGTGTGATGTCACTTCCGCTACCCCTGGCATTTTGGTGAAATGACGTCCCTTTGGGGTTGCTGCCTGTTAATGATTGCTTAAACACTCTCGCCTCTCAAAGCTGTGAGATTTGTTGTGCTCTTGCTTACTCCCCATTCCAAGCCGCTTCTACCCCGCCGTACTGAGCATCGTTGCGCAGTCATGCCTCCTGCCTGCAACATTTTCAGTTGAGTGGGTGACAACCCTGTTATCATTTGCCAGATACCTTCTCCATTTACAGGAATTCTAATCAATTGCCTTTGCACTCACACATTTGCCGGGCATGGTTATCATTTGCACAGGTAATCAATCAGTTGCCATTCTTTGGCAATGACTGCCCAGGTCCCATAGCATTTGCCAGGATCAGAAGCTGGGCAGGGCTAAGTGGGGCAGGGATGCTGCTGATAGGATATCCCAGCAGGTCCTTGACCTATTCCAAACATTGAGACCTTGTAGAGGAAACCAAGTGGAAAGATTGGTACACAGCGATTTGATTGATGGGGGACCTGCAAAAAAGGGGGGATCCTCAGGGGGTGTCCAAAGTTTAAGTTACCCATGGCGGGCCAGAGGGGTGCTGTGCTGCGATGTTGGGCCCATCTCCTCCCCGCAGGGTGATCCGACTCCCACAATTCAGAAGCCAGAAGACTCCTGAGATGTCAGCACACTGCAAAGTTGGAGTGATGTTATCAATTTGGGACTGGCGGGAAATACCTGTGCTGCCACCACCGGCTAACAAGAGGAGGACCATGGATAGACTGCCTTCTTGCAGTCCTTTTGCTACAGCACTAGGACATGTAGTCATTTCAGGAGCCAAAGAACTGTTTTTGGCATTAGCCAGAGGACGTCTTTGCTTATATTGTGCTATTACTCAGAATTCCACATCGGCTTATTATTTTACAGATTTCATATTCGTCCAATGAGAGTTCTTCATTCATGACGCTCCAATTTTAAAACGAAACTTAAAAAGGTGTGGCCAGTACGGGGATCGAACCCGCGACCTTGGCGTAATTAGCACCACGCTCTAACCAACTGAGGTATCCGGCCATTAATACTCTTGGTCACAGCAACAGCTACTAGCAGCCGCTGTCAGCAGAACAATGTTCTTAGTACATTCCCATTCAGCCCTTAGCGCCTGCTGTCAGCACATCGGAAGGCAACTTGCAGCCCAGGAGACGCGGCTGACAAGATGGAGCAGGTGACATCTAGACCATTCTTTGGTATGCACTGGATAAGAGCATTTGCACAAGATGTCGTCTTTGGGCCAGTTACAACCACTTTTGGGAAGGCTTACTGCTGCCACAGACTGCTGCCATTATAGACTCCACGCTCGAGGCTACATTATGAGGGGCAGCTGTCCTGGCCAAGCCTCAATGCCTAATGACTATAGAGTTGCTCCATATATAATACTAGTCCAATTTAGGTATTTTGCACCACAAAGTTATTTGCCACTTGGCTTACTTATGGCAACCTATTCTAAAATCACTTCCAAGGTGACTCTAAGCAGTGCTTTAAGTGGGATTAGAAATTGAGGGGGGCTCTCGTTAGGGGGCGTGGCCTAGGCATGGGTGTGCTTAGTCCACGCCCCCATCAAGAACCCCCCTCACCTAAGAGTTGGGGGCTGCTAAAAGAAGCAGAGCTGGGATGCACTGGCATTATTACCTTTAATGCGCACAGCCCCTCCTTTTAAACAAAAGAAGCGGCTAAGCGGAGCAAAGGTGTGACCCCAGAATGCCACAGCACACACCCAGCAGGCAGCCTTTTCATTCAAGGAGCCACATGCTGCAATGCTTAACCACAGGCTCCTTGAATGAAAGTGATGCCTGCTGCTGATGGCTCTGTACTCTGAAACAGGAGGAGGTCTGAACTGCCCAGCTTGCCTTTTGTTTCTGAGTAAATAGCCATCAGCCAGCGTGAGTAGCGCAGGGGCTTCATGCTGGGTGATGGCTATTTACTCAGAAACAAAAGGAGGCCTGGCAGTCCAGCCCTCCTCCTGTTTCAGAGTACAGAGCCACCAGGCAGCCCGCACTGGACGGTTGCACCTGCTGCTTGCAGGTGACAGCACTTCGGTTTAGAAAAAAAGAAAAGGCAATTACTTTTTTTATAATCCGTAGTGCTGACACCTGCAGGCAGCTTGTGTAACCGTGCAGCCGCTGCACGGGCGGCCTCAGGTGTCAGCATGGCTGGGGCTAGTCAGGGGTGAGTCCCCGGCAGGGCCCCGGCTTAGGAGCCTTTTCTGGAGACTGCCGGATCTCGGCCCATGCTAGCCCCAGCCCACTTAAAGCTCTGCCTCTAAGTATCAAAGACTGATGATGCTCCTTGAAATGTCTTTTTTCCGGGAAGTCACTTCTGTCCGTGTATCTCACCAGGAACTGGATGTGTTGCCTGAAGGTTACATATAGATTGCTGTGGTAGGTGCATTAACCCACTAGGCGAGCTTATCAGGTGTCAAACCTGGGACTTGCAAGACACACATGCACACAAACACATGCTGCAAAAAACTGGACTTCCTCTGAGGCATCAGGTTGAATGTTGGTGCATGTCCCTTCCTTCATCTAGTATTACTTCCATTGGCCAATGGCAACCATTTTCCACCCCAATGTTGAGGATATTTAGTTTCACAAAGAGAGATTAATCATTGGGGGTGCGAGGCATGTAAAATCTGGCCCAGCATTAAGTCTTTGTCTTCACCCTGGGGCGTATGTTGATATGGGCAGAGATGTCTCCTGCCACTGTACCCGGGGACGTCAGTTGGGGGTTGCTAGAGGTCGCATCTGCGACCTCTGAGGTCTCCCTTGCGACATCTGTGTTCTCCCTTGCAACCTCTTGAAAAAAGTTCTCTTTTTTTGTTTTTTTGGGGGGGTTTTGTAATGCAAGCTCCTAGGCTGTGGCCAGCACCATGTAGCTCTTTACTTCTGGAGTGGCTGGCTTTCTTGTTCAGGGCCGTTAAAAAAAATAAGAAAAATAAGAACAGGAGTGCCAAAAGTCTAACACTTTCAGCACTGACCCTAAATAAGAAAGAATAGGAATACCAAATAATGTGTCTTTCTGGAATGCTATACAATCATTGATAGACTCATTAAAGGTTTATTTCAGGCACACTTCAGGGGGTGAGTCACTGATTTAGTCTGTTCTTAAACGCCTCAACTCAGCCTTTCATCTTTCTGAGGTCGATAAATGAGTACCAACACATGTTGGGTGATATTGGGTGTATATTTTTACAATATAAAGCGCTTAAGCGTAAGTGCTATATAATAACACATCATTATCATTTGGTCATGGAATTCTGCTTGCATTCACAGTAATTTGGGAATATGGGCCTATACACTCTGATCTTAACAATACATATGGCGATCCATTCTTGTATGAAATGTACATCACACTATAGTGATATTGTAACCATATTTTTCGTGGTGTACAATGCTATGTGATGCCACTTCCTGTTTCGTCAATGGGTGAAAGGTTGTGTTCCATCGCTTCCTGCGATATCACTTCAGGGTGGGGTCAAATGACATCACTTCCTGTGATGTCATCAGGGGGGTCAAGGGTCGTGTGATGTCACTTCCGCTACCCCTGGCATTTTGGTGAAATGACGTCCCTTTGGGGTTGCTGCCTGTTAATGATTGCTTAAACACTCTCTCCTCTCAAAGCTGTGAGATTTGTTGTGCTCTTGCTTACTCCCCATTCCAAGCCGCTTCTACCCCGCCGTACTGAGCATCGTTGCGCAGTCATGCCTCCTGCCTGCAACATTTTCAGTTGAGTGGGTGACAACCCTGTTATCATTTGCCAGATACCTTCTCCATTTACAGGAATTCTAATCAATTGCCTTTGCACTCACACATTTGCCGGGCATGGTTATCATTTGCACAGGTAATCAATCAGTTGCCATTCTTTGGCAATGACTGCCCAGGTCCCATAGCATTTGCCAGGATCAGAAGCTGGGCAGGGCTAAGTGGGGCAGGGATGCTGCTGATAGGATATCCCAGCAGGTCCTTGACCTATTCCAAACATTGAGACCTTGTAGAGGAAACCAAGTGGAAAGATTGGTACACAGCGATTTGATTGATGGGGGACCTGCAAAAAAGGGGGGATCCTCAGGGGGTGTCCAAAGTTTAAGTTACCCATGGCGGGCCAGAGGGGTGCTGTGCTGCGATGTTGGGCCCATCTCCTCCCCGCAGGGTGATCCGACTCCCACAATTCAGAAGCCAGAAGACTCCTGAGATGTCAGCACACTGCAAAGTTGGAGTGATGTTATCAATTTGGGACTGGCGGGAAATACCTGTGCTGCCACCACCGGCTAACAAGAGGAGGACCACGGATAGACTGCCTTCTTGCAGTCCTTTTGCTACAGCACTAGGACATGTAGTCATTTCAGGAGCCAAAGAACTGTTTTTGGCATTAGCCAGAGGACGTCTTTGCTTATATTGTGCTATTACTCAGAATTCCACATCGGCTTATTATTTTACAGATTTCATATTCGTCCAATGAGAGTTCTTCATTCATGACGCTCCAATTTTAAAACGAAACTTAAAAAGGTGTGGCCAGTACGGGGATCGAACCCGCGACCTTGGCGTAATTAGCACCACGCTCTAACCAACTGAGGTATCCGGCCATTAATACTCTTGGTCACAGCAACAGCTACTAGCAGCCGCTGTCAGCAGAACAATGTTCTTAGTACATTCCCATTCAGCCCTTAGCGCCTGCTGTCAGCACATCGGAAGGCAACTTGCAGCCCAGGAGACGCGGCTGACAAGATGGAGCAGGTGACATCTAGACCATTCTTTGGTATGCACTGGATAAGAGCATTTGCACAAGATGTCGTCTTTGGGCCAGTTACAACCACTTTTGGGAAGGCTTACTGCTGCCACGGACTGCTGCCATTATAGACTCCACGCTCGAGGCTACATTATGAGGGGCAGCTGTCCTGGCCAAGCCTCAATGCCTAATGACTATAGAGTTGCTCCATATATAATACTAGTCCAATTTAGGTATTTTGCACCACAAAGTTATTTGCCACTTGGCTTACTTATGGCAACCTATTCTAAAATCACTTCCAAGGTGACTCTAAGCAGTGCTTTAAGTGGGATTAGAAATTGAGGGGGGCTCTCGTTAGGGGGCGTGGCCTAGGCATGGGTGTGCTTAGTCCACGCCCCCATCAAGAACCCCCCTCACCTAAGAGTTGGGGGCTGCTAAAAGAAGCAGAGCTGGGATGCACTGGCATTATTACCTTTAATGCGCACAGCCCCTCCTTTTAAACAAAAGAAGCGGCTAAGCGGAGCAAAGGTGTGACCCCAGAATGCCACAGCACACACCCAGCAGGCAGCCTTTTCATTCAAGGAGCCACATGCTGCAATGCTTAACCACAGGCTCCTTGAATGAAAGTGATGCCTGCTGCTGATGGCTCTGTACTCTGAAACAGGAGGAGGTCTGAACTGCCCAGCTTGCCTTTTGTTTCTGAGTAAATAGCCATCAGCCAGCGTGAGTAGCGCAGGGGCTTCATGCTGGGTGATGGCTATTTACTCAGAAACAAAAGGAGGCCTGGCAGTCCAGCCCTCCTCCTGTTTCAGAGTACAGAGCCACCAGGCAGCCGGCACTGGACGGTTGCACCTGCTGCTTGCAGGTGACAGCACTTTGGTTTAGAAAAAAAGAAAAGGCAATTACTTTTTTTATAATCCGTAGTGCTGACACCTGCAGGCAGCTTGTGTAACCGTGCAGCCGCTGCACGGGCGGCCTCAGGTGTCAGCATGGCTGGGGCTAGTCAGGGGTGAGTCCCCGGAAGGGCCCCGGCTTAGGAGCCTTTTCTGGAGACTGCCGGATCTCGGCCCATGCTAGCCCCAGCCCACTTAAAGCTCTGCCTCTTAGTATCAAAGACTGATGATGCTCCTCGAAATGTCTTTTTTCCGGGAAGTCACTTCTGTATGTGTATCTCACCAGGAACTGGATGTGTTGCCTGAAGGTTACATATAGATTGCTGTGGTAGGTGCATTAACCCACTAGGCGAGCTTATCAGGTGTCAAACCTGGGACTTGCAAGACACACATGCACACAAACACATGCTGCAAAAAACTGGACTTCCTCTGAGGCATCAGGTTGAATGTCGGTGCATGTCCCTTCCTTCATCTAGTATTACTTCCATTGGCCAATGGCAACCATTTTCCACCCCAATGTTGAGGATATTTAGTTTCACAAAGAGAGATTAATCATTGGGGGTGCGAGGCATGTAAAATCTGGCCCAGCATTAAGTCTTTGTCTTCACCCTGGGGCGTATGTTGATATGGGCAGAGATGTCTCCTGCCACTGTACCCGGGGACGTCAGTTGGGGGTTGCTAGAGGTCGCATCTGCGACCTCTGAGGTCTCCCTTGCGACATCTGTGTTCTCCCTTGCAAACTCTTGAAAAAAGTTCTCTTTTTTTGTTTTTTTGGGGGGGTTTTGTAATGCAAGCTCCTAGGCTGTGGCCAGCACCATGTAGCTCTTTACTTCTGGAGTGGCTGGCTTTCTTGTTCAGGGCCGTTAAAAAAAATAAGAACAATAAGAACAGGAGTGCCAAAAGTCTAACACTTTCAGCACTGACCCTAAATGAGAAAGAATAAGAATACCAAATAATGTGTCTTTCTGGAATGCTATACAATAATTGCTAGACTCATTAAAGGTTTATTTCAGGCACACTTCAGGGGGTGAGTCACTGATTTAGTCTGTTCTTAAACGCCTCAACTCAGCCTTTCATCTTTCTGAGGTCGATAAATGAGTACCAACACATGTTGGGTGATATTGGGTGTATATTTTTACAATATAAAGCGCTTAAGCGTAAGTGCTATATAATAACACATCATTATCATTTGGTCATGGACTTCTGCTTGCATTCACAGTAATTTGGGAATATGGGCCTATACACTCTGATCTTAACAATACATATGGCGTTCCATTCTTGTATGAAATGTACATCACATTATGTACATCACACTATAGTGATATTGTAACCATATTTTTCGTGGTGTACAATGCTATGTGATGCCACTTCCTGTTTCGTCAACGGGTGAAAGGTTGTGTTCCATCGCTTCCTGCGATATTACTTCAGGGTGGGGTCAAATGACATCACTTCCTGTGATGTCATCAGGGGGTCAAGGGTCGTGTGATGTCACTTCCGCTACCCCTGGCATTTTCGTGAAATGACGTCCCTTTGGTGTTGCTGCCTGTTAATGATTGCTTAAACACTCTCTGCTCTCAAAGCTGTGAGATTTGTTGTGCTCTTGCTTACTCCCCATTCCAAGCCGCTTCTACCCCGCCGTACTGAGCATCGTTGCGCAGTCATGTCTCCTGCCTGCAACATTTTCAGTTGAGTGGGTGACAGCCCTGTTATCATTTGCCAGATACCTTCTCCATTTACAGGAATTCTAATCAATTGCCTTTGCACTCACACATTTGCCGGGTATGGTTATCATTTGCACAGGTAATCAATCAGTTGCCATTCTTTGGCAATGACTGCCCAGGTCCCATAGCATTTGCCAGGATCAGAAGCTGGGCACGGCTAAGTGGGGCAGGGATGCTGCTGATAGGATATCCCAGCAGGTCCTTGACCTATTCCAAACAATGAGACCTTGTAGAGGAAACCAAGTGGAAAGATTGGTACACAGCGGTTTGATTGATGGGGGACCTGCAAAAAAGGGGGGATCCTCAGGGGGTGTCCAAAGTTTAAGTTACCCATGGCGGGCCAGAGGGGTGCTGTGCTGCGATGTTGGGCCCATCTCCTCCCCACAGGGTGATCCGACTCCCACAATTCAGAAGCCAGAAGACTCCTGAGATGTCAGCACACTGCAAAGTTGGAGTGATGTTATCAATTTGGGACTGGCGGGAAATACCTGTGCTGCCACCGCCGGCTAAGAAGAGGAGGACCACGATTAGACTGCCTTCTTGCAGTCCTTTTGCTACAGCACTAGGACATGTAGTCATTTCAGGAGCCAAAGAACTGTTTTTGGCATTAGCCAGAGGACGTCTTTGCTTATATTGTGCTATTACTCAGAATTCCACATCGGCTTATTATTTTACAGATTTCATATTCGTCCAATGAGAGTTCTTCATTCATGACTCTCCAATTTTAAAAGGAAACTTAAAAAGGTGTGGCTAGTACGGGGATCGAACCCGCGACCTTGGCGTTATTAGCACCACGCTCTAACCAACTGAGCTAACCGGCCAATAATACTCACGGTCACAGCAACAGCTACTAGCAGCCGCTGTCAGCAGAAAAATGTTCTTAGTACATTCCTATTGAGCCCTTAGCGCCTACAGTCAGCACATGGGAAGGCGACTTGCAGCCCATGAGACGCGCCTGACAAGATGGAGCAGGTGACATCTAGACCATTCTATGGCATGCACTGGATAAGAGCATTTGCACAAGATGTCGTCTTTGGGCCAGTTACAACCACTTTTGGGAAGGCTTACTGCTGCCACGGACTGCTGCCATTATAGACTCCACACTCGAGGCTACATTATGAGGGGCAGCTGTCCTGGCCAAGCCTCAATGCCTAATGACTATAGAGTTGCTCCATATATAATACTAGTCCAATTTAGGTATTTTGCACCACAAAGTTATTTGCCACTTGGCTTACTTATGGCAACCTATTCTAAAGTCACTTCCAAGGTGACTCTAAGCAGTGCTTTAAGTGGGATTAGAAATTGAGGGGGGCTCTCGTTAGGGGGCGTGGCCTAGGCATGGGTGTGCTTAGTCCACGCCCCCATCAAGAACCCCCCTCACCTAAGAGTTGGGGGCTGCTAAAAGAAGCAGAGCTGGGATGCACTGGCATTATTACCTTTAATGCGCACAGCCCCTCCTTTTAAACAAAAGAAGCGGCTAAGCGGAGCAAAGGTGTGACCCCAGAATGCCACAGCACACACCCAGCAGGCAGCCTTTTCCTTCAAGGAGCCACATGCTGCTATGCTTTACCACAGGCTCCTTGAATGAAAGTGATGCCTGCTGCTGATGGCTCTGTACTCTGAAACAGGAGGAGGTCTGAACTGCCCAGCTTGCCTTTTGTTTCTGAGTAAATAGCCATCAGCCAGCGTGAGTAGCGCAGGGGCTTCATGCTGGGTGATGGCTATTTACTCAGAAACAAAAGGAGGCCTGGCAGTCCAGCCCTCCTCCTGTTTCAGAGTACAGAGCCACCAGGCAGCCCGCACTGGACGGTTGCACCTGCTGCTTGCAGGTGACAGCACTTCGGTTTAGAAAAAAAGAAAAGGCAATTACTTTTTTTCTAATCCGTAGTGCTGACACCTGCACGCAGCTTGTGTAACCGTGCAGCCGCTGCACGGGCGGCCTCAGGTGTCAGCATGGCTGGGGCTAGTCAGGGGTGAGTCCCCGGCAGGGCCCCGGCTTAGGAGCCTTTTCTGGAGACTGCCGGATCTCGGCCCATGCTAGCCCCAGCCCACTTAAAGCTCTGCCTCTAAGTATCAAAGACTGATGATGCTCCTTGAAATGTCTTTTTTCCGGGAAGTCACTTCTGTCCGTGTATCTCACCAGGAACTGGATGTGTTGCCTGCAGGTTACATATAGATTGCTGTGGTAGGTGCATTAACCCACTAGGCGAGCTTATCAGGTGTCAAACCTGGGACTTGCAAGACACACATGCACACAAACACATGCTGCAAAAAACTGGACTTCCTCTGAGGCATCAGGTTGAATGTTGGTGCATGTCCCTTCCTTCATCTAGTATTACTTCCATTGGCCGATGGCAACCATTTTCCACCCCAATGTTGAGGATATTTAGTTTCACAAAGAGAGATTAATCATTGGGGGTGCGAGGCATGTAAAATCTGGCCCAGCATTAAGTCTTTGTCTTCACCCTGGGGCGTATGTTGATATGGGCAGAGATGTCTCCTGCCACTGTACCCGGGGACGTCAGTTGGGGGTTGCTAGAGGTCGCATCTGCGACCTCTGAGGTCTCCCTTGCGACATCTGTGTTCTCCCTTGCAACCTCTTGAAAAAAGTTCTCTTTTTTTGTTTTTTTGGAGGGGTTTTGTAATGCAAGCTCCTAGGCTGTGGCCAGCACCATGTAGCTCTTTACTTCTGGAGTGGCTGGCTTTCTTGTTCAGGGCCGTTAAAAAAAATAAGAACAATAAGAACAGGAGTGCCAAAAGTCTAACACTTTCAGCACTGACCCTAAATAAGAAAGAATAGGAATAACAAATAATGTGTCTTTCTGGAATGCTATACAATCATTGCTAGACTCATTAAAGGTTTATTTCAGGCACACTTCAGGGGGTGAGTCACTGATTTAGTCTGTTCTTAAACGCCTCAACTCAGCCTTTCATCTTTCTGAGGTCGATAAATGAGTACCAACACATGTTGGGTGATATTGGGTGTATATTTTTACAATATAAAGCGCTTAAGCGTAAGTGCTATATAATAACACATCATTATCATTTGGTCATGGACTTCTGCTTGCATTCACAGTAATTTGGGAATATGGGCCTATACACTCTGATCTTAACAATACATATGGCGATCCATTCTTGTATGAAATGTACATCACATTATGTACATCACACTATAGTGATATTGTAACCATATTTTTCGTGGTGTACAATGCTATGTGATGCCACTTGCTGTTTCGTCAACGGGTGAAAGGTTGTGTTCCATCGCTTCCTGCGATATCACTTCAGGGTGGGGTCAAATGACATCACTTCCTGTGATGTCATCAGGGGGTCAAGGGTCGTGTGATGTCACTTCCGCTACCCCTGGCATTTTGGTGAAATGACGTCCCTTTGGGGTTGCTGCCTGTTAATGATTGTTTAAACACTCACTCTGCTCTCAAAGCTGTGAGATTTGTTGTGCTCTTGCTTACTCCCATTCCAAGCCGCTTCTACCCCGACGTACTGAGCATCGTTGCGCAGTCATGCCTCCTGCCTGCAACATTTTCAGTTGAGTGGGTGACAGCCCTGTTATCATTTGCCAGATGCCTTCTCCATTTACAGGAATTGTAATCAATTGCCTTTGCACTCACACATTTGCCGGGCATGGTTATCATTTGCACAGGCAATCAATCAGTTGCCATTCTTTGGCAATGACTGCCCAGGTCCCATAGCATTTGCCAGGATCAGAAGCTGGGCACGGCTAAGTGGGGCAGGGATGCTGCTGATAGGATATCCCAGCAGGTCCTCGACCTATTCCAAACAATGAGACCTTGTAGAGGAAACCAAGAGGAAAGATTGGTACACAGCGATTTGATTGATGGGGGACCTGCAAAAAAGGGGGGATCCTTAGGTGGTGTCCAAAGTTTAAGTTACCCATGGCTGGCCAGAGGGGTGCTGTGCTGCGATGTTGGGCCCATCTCCTCCCCGCAGGGTGATCCGACTCCCACAATTCAGAAGCCAGAAGACTCCTGAGATGTCAGCACACTGCAAACTTGGAGTGATGTTATCAATTTGGGACTGGCGGGAAATACCTGTGCTGCCACCGCCGGCTAAGAAGAGGAGGACCACGGATAGACTGCCTTCTTGCAGTCCTTTTGCTACAGCACTAGGACATGTAGTCATTTCAGGAGCCAAAGAACTGTTTTTGGCATTAGCCAGAGGAAGTCTTTGCTTATATTGTGCTATTACTCAGAATTCCACATCGGCTTATTATCTTACAGATTTCATATTCGTCCAATGAGAGTTCTTCATTCATGACGCTCCAATTTTAAAAGGAAACTTAAAAAGGTGTGGCCCTAACCAACTGAGCTAACCGGCCATTAATACTCACGGTCACAGCAACAGCTACTAGCAGCCGCTGTTAGCAGAAAAATGTTCTTAGTACATACCTATTGAGCCCTTAGCGCCTACAGTCAGCACATGGGAAGGCGACTTGCAGCCCATGAGACGCGCCTGACAAGATGGAGCAGGTGACATCTAGACCATTCTTTGGCATGCACTGGATAAGAGCATTTGCACAAGATGTCGTCTTTGGGCCAGTTACAACCACTTTTGGGAAGGCTTACTGCTGCCACGGACTGCTGCCATTATAGACTCCACGCTCGAGGCTACATTATGAGGGGCAGCTGTCCTGGCCAAGCCTCAATGCCTAATGACTATAGAGTTGCTCCATATATAATACTAGTCCAATTTAGGTATTTTGCACCACAAAGTTATTTGCCACTTGGCTTACTTATGGCAACCTATTCTAAAGTCACTTCCAAGGTGACTCTAAGCAGTGCTTTAAGTGGGATTAGAAATTGAGGGGGGCTCTCGTTAGGGGGCGTGGCCTAGGCATGGGTGTGCTTAGTCCACGTCCCCATCAAGAACCCCCCTCACCTAAGAGTTGGGGGCTGCTAAAAGAAGCAGAGCTGGGATGCACTGGCATTATTACCTTTAATGCGCACAGCCCCTCCTTTTAAACAAAAGAAGCGGCTAAGCGGAGCAAAGGTGTGACCCAAGAATGCCACAGCACACACCCAGCAGGCAGCCTTTTCATTCACGGAGCCACATGCTGCAATGCTTTACCACAGGCTCCTTGAATGAAAGTGATGCCTGCTGCTGATGGCTCTGTACTCTGAAACAGGAGGAGGTCTGAACTGCCCAGCTTGCCTTTTGTTTCTGAGTAAATAGCCATCAGCCAGCGCGAGTAGCGCAGGGGCTTCATGCTGGGTGATGGCTATTTACTCAGAAACAAAAGGAGGCCTGGCAGTCCAGCCCTCCTCCTGTTTCAGAGTACAGAGCCACCAGGCAGCCCGCACTGGACGGTTGCACCTGCTGCTTGCAGGTGACAGCACTTCGGTTTAGAAAAAAAGAAAAGGCAATTACTTTTTTTCTAATCCGTAGTGCTGACACCTGCACGCAGCTTGTGTAACCGTGCAGCCGCTGCACGGGCGGCCTCAGGTGTCAGCATGGCTGGGTCTAGTCGGGGGTGAGTCCCCGGCAGGGCCCCGGCTTAGGAGCCTTTTCTGGAGACTGCCGGATCTCGGCCCATGCTAGCCCCAGCCCACTTAAAGCTCTGCCTCTAAGTATCAAAGACTGATGATGCTCCTTGAAATGTCTTTTTTCCGGGAAGTCACTTCTGTCCGTGTATCTCACCAGGAACTGGATGTGTTGCCTGCAGGTTACATATAGATTGCTGTGGTAGGTGCATTAACCCACTAGGCGAGCTTATCAGGTGTCAAACCTGGGACTTGCAAGACACACATGCACACAAACACATGCTGCAAAAAACTGGACTTCCTCTGAGGCATCAGGATGAATGTTGGTGCATGTCCCTTCCTTCATCTAGTATTACTTCCATTGGCCGATGGCAACCATTTTCCACCCCAATGTTGAGGATATTTAGTTTCACAAAGAGAGATTAATCATTGGGGGTGCGCGGCATGTAAAATCTGGCCCAGCATTAAGTCTTTGTCTTCACCCTGGGGCGTATGTTGATATGGGCAGAGATGTCTCCTGCCACTGTACCCGGGGACGTCAGTTGGGGGTTGCTAGAGGTCGCATCTGCGACCTCTGAGGTCTCCCTTGCGACATCTGTGTTCTCCCTTGCAACCTCTTGAAAAAAGTTCTCTTTTTTTGTTTTTTTGGGGGGGTTTTGTAATGCAAGCTCCTAGGCTGTGGCCAGCATCATGTAGCTCTTTACTTCTGGAGTGGCTGGCTTTCTTGTTCAGGGCCGTTAAAAAAAATAAGAACAATAAGAACAGGAGTGCCAAAAGTCTAACACTTTCAGCACTGACCCTAAATAAGAAAGAATAGGAATACCAAATAATGTGTCTTTCTGGAATGCTATACAATAATTGCTAGACTCATTAAAGGTTTATTTCAGGCACACTTCAGGGGGTGAGTCACTGATTTAGTCTGTTCTTAAACGCCTCAACTCAGCCTTTCATCTTTCTGAGGTCGATAAATGAGTACCAACACATGTTGGGTGATATTGGGTGTATATTTTTACAATATAAAGCGCTTAAGCGTAAGTGCTATATAATAACACATCATTATCATTTGGTCATGGACTTCTGCTTGCATTCACAGTAATTTGGGAATATGGGCCTATACACTCTGATCTTAACATTACATATGGCGATCCATTCTTGTATGAAATGTACATCACATTATGTACATCACACTATAGTGATATTGTAACCATATTTTTCGTGGTGTACAATGCTATGTGATGCCACTTCGTGTTTCGTCAACGGGTGAAAGGTTGTGTTCCATCGCTTCCTGCGATATCACTTCAGGGTGGGGTCAAATGACATCACTTCCTGTGATGTCATCAGGGGGTCAAGGGTCGTGTGATGTCACTTCCGCTACCCCTGGCATTTTGGTGAAATGACGTCCCTTTGGGGTTGCTGCCTGTTAATGATTGCTTAAACACTCCTCTCAAAGCTGTGAGATTTGTTGTGCTCTTGCTTACTCCCCATTCCAAGCCGCTTCTACCCCGCCGTACTGAGCATCATTGCGCAGTCATGCCTCCTGCCTGCAACATTTTCAGTTGAGTGGGTGACAGCCCTGTTATCATTTGCCAGATGCCTTCTCCATTTACAGGAATTCTAATCAATTGCCTTTGCACTCACACATTTGCCGGGCATGGTTATCATTTGCACAGGTAATCAATCAGTTGCCATTCTTTGGCAATGACTGCCCAGGTCCCATAGCATTTGCCAGGATCAGAAGCTGGGCACGGCTAAGTGGGGCAGGGATGCTGCTAATAGGATATCCCAGCAGGTCCTTGACCTATTCCAAACAATGAGACCTTGTAGAGGAAACCAAGAGGAAAGATTGGTACACAGCGATTTGATTGATGGGGGGCCTGCAAAAAAGGGGGGATTCTCAGGGGGTGTCCAAAGTTTAAGTTACCCATGGCGGGCCAGAGGGGTGCTGTGCTGCGATGTTGGGCCCATCTCCTCCCCGCAGGGTGATCCGACTCCCACAATTCAGAAGCCAGAAGACTCCTGAGATGTCAGCACACTGCAAACTTGGAGTGATGTTATCAATTTGGGACTGGCGGGAAATACCTGTGCTGCCACCGCCGGCTAAGAAGAGGAGGACCACGATTAGACTGCCTTCTTGCAGTCCTTTTGCTACAGCACTAGGACATGTAGTCATTTCAGGAGCCAAAGAACTGTTTTTGGCATTAGCCAGAGGACGTCTTTGCTTATATTGTGCTATTACTCAGAATTCCACATCGGCTTATTATTTTACAGATTTCATATTCGTCCAATGAGAGTTCTTCATTCATGACGCTCCAATTTTAAAAGGAAACCTAAAAAGGTGTGGCCAGTACGGGGATCGAACCCGCGACCTTGGCGTTATTAGCACCACGCTCTAACCAACTGAGCTAACCGGCCATTAATACTCGAGGTCACAGCAACAGCTACTAGCAGCCGCTGTCAGCAAAAAAATGTTCTTAGTACATTCCTATTGAGCCCTTAGCGCCTACAGTCAGCACATGGGAAGGCGACTTGCAGCCCATGAGACGCGCCTGACAAGATGGAGCAGGTGACATCTAGACCATTCTTTGGCATGCAATGGATCAGAGCATTTGCACAAGATGTCGTCTTTGGGCCAGTTACAACCACTTTTGGGAAGGCTTACTGCTGCCACGGACTGCTGCCATTATAGACTCCACGCTCGAGGCTACATTATGAGGGGCAGCTGTCCTGGCCAAGCCTCAATGCCTAATGACTATAGAGTTGCTCCATATATAATACTAGTCCAATTTAGGTATTTTGCACCACAAAGTTATTTGCCACTTGGCTTACTTATGGCAACCTATTCTAAAGTCACTTGCAAGGTGACTCTAAGCAGTGCTTTAAGTGGGATTAGAAATTGAGGGGGGCTCTCGTTAGGGGGCGTGGCCTAGGCATGGGTGTGCTTAGTCCACGCCCCCATCAAGAACCCCCCTCACCTAAGAGTTGGGGGCTGCTAAAAGAAGCAGAGCTGGGATGCACTGGCATTATTACCTTTAATGCGCACAGCCCTACCTTTTAAACAAAAGAAGCGGCTAAGCGGAGCAAAGGTGTGACCCCAGAATGCCACAGCACACACCCAGCAGGCAGCCTTTTCATTCAAGGAGCCACATGCTGCAATGCTTTACCACAGGCTCCTTGAATGAAAGTGATGCCTGCTGCTGATGGCTCTGTACTCTGAAACAGGAGGAGGTCTGAACTGCCCAGCTTGCCTTTTGTTTCTGAGTAAATAGCCATCAGCCAGCGTGAGTAGCGCAGGGGCTTCATGCTGGGTGATGCCTATTTACTCAGAAACAAAAGGAGGCCTGGCAGTCCAGCCCTCCTCCTGTTTCAGAGTACAGAGCCACCAGGCAGCCCGCACTGGACGGTTGCACCTGCTGCTTGCAGGTGACAGCACTTCGGTTTAGAAAAAAAGAAAAGGCAATTACTTTTTTTCTAATCCGTAGTGCTGACACCTGCAGGCAGCTTGTGTAACCGTGCAGCCTCTGCACGGGCGGCCTCAGGTGTCAGCATGGCTGGGTCTAGTCGGGGGTGAGTCCCCGGCAGGGCCCCGGCTTAGGAGCCTTTTCTGGAGACTGCCGGATCTCGGCCCATGCTAGGCCCAGCCCACTTAAAGCTCTGCCTCTAAGTATCAAAGACTGATGATGCTCCTTGAAATGTCTTTTTTCCGGGAAGTCACTTCTGTCCGTGTATCTCACCAGGAACTGGATGTGTTGCCTGCAGGTTACATATAGATTGCTGTGGTAGGTGCATTAACCCACTAGGCGAGCTTATCAGGTGTCAAACCTGGGACTTGCAAAACACACATGAACACAACACATGCTGCAAAAAACTGGACTTCCTCTGAGGCATCAGGTTGAATGTTGGTGCATGTCCCTTCCTTCATCTAGTATTACTTCCATTGGCCAATGGCAACCATTTTCCACCCCAATGTTGAGGATATTTAGTTTCACAAAGAGGGATTAATCATTGGGGGTGCGAGGCATGTAAAATCTGGCCCAGCATTAAGTCTTTGTCTTCACCCTGGGGCGTATGTTGATATGGGCAGAGATGTCTCCTGCCACTGTACCCGGGGACGTCAGTTGGGGGTTGCTAGAGGTCGCATCTGCGACCTCTGAGGTCTCCCTTGCGACATCTGTGTTCTCCCTTGCAACCTCTTGAAAAAAGTTCTCTTTTTTTGTTTTTTTGGGGGGGTTTTGTCATGCAAGCTCCTAGGCTGTGGCCAGCACCATGTAGCTCTTTACTTCTGGAGTGGCTGGCTTTCTTGTTCAGGGCCGTTAAAAAAAAAATAAGAAAAATAAGAACAGGAGTGCCAAAAGTCTAACACTTTCAGCACTGACCCTAAATAAGAAAGAATAGGAATACCAAATAATGCGTCTTTCTGGAATGCTATACAATCATTGATAGACTCATTAAAGGTTTATTTCAGGCACACTTCAGGGGGTGAGTCACTGATTTAGTCTGTTCTTAAACGCCTCAACTCAGCCTTTCATCTTTCTGAGGTCGATAAATGAGTACCAACACATGTTGGGTGATATTGGGTGTATATTTTTACAATATAAAGCGCTTAAGCGTAAGTGCTATATAATAACACATCATTATCATTTGGTCATGGACCTCTGCTTGCATTCACAGTAATTTGGGAATATGGGCCTATACACTCTGATCTTAACAATACATATGGCGATCCATTCTTGTATGAAATGTACATCACATTATGTACATCACACTATAGTGATATTGTAACCATATTTTTCGTGGTGTACAATGCTATGTGATGCCACTTCGTGTTTCGTCAACGGGTGAAAGGTTGTGTTCCATCGCTTCCTGCGATATCACTTCAGGGTGGGGTCAAATGACATCACTTCCTGTGATGTCATCAGGGGGTCAAGGGTCGTGTGATGTCACTTCCGCTACCCCTGGCATTTTGGTGAAATGACGTCCCTTTGGTGTTGCTGCCTGTTAATGATTGCTTAAACACTCTCTCCTCTCAAAGCTGTGAGATTTGTTGTGCACTTGCTTACTCCCCATTCCAAGCCGCTTCTACCCCGCCGTACTGAGCATCGTTGCGCAGTCATGCCTCCTGCCTGCAACATTTTCAGTTGAGTGGGTGACAGCCCTGTTATCATTTGCCAGATGCCTTCTCCATTTACAGGAATTGTAATCAATTGCCTTTGCAATCACACATTTGCCAGGCATGGTTATCATTTGCACAGGTAATCAATCAGTTGCCATTCTTTGGCAATGACTGCCCAGGTCCCATAGCATTTGCCAGGATCAGAAGCTGGGCACGGCTAAGTGGGGCAGGGATGCTGCTGATAGGTTATCCCAGCAGGTCCTTGACCTATTCCAAACAATGAGACCTTGTAGAGGAAACCAAGAGGAAAGATTGGTACACAGCGATTTGATTGATGGGGGGCCTGCAAAAAAGGGGGGATTCTCAGGGGGTGTCCAAAGTTTAAGTTACCCATGGCGGGCCAGAGGGGTTCTGTGCTGCGATGTTGGGCCCATCTCCTCCCCGCAGGGTGATCCGACTCCCACAATTCAGAAGCCAGAAGACTCCTGAGATGTCAGCACACTGCAAAGTTGGAGTGATGTTATCAATTTGGGACTGGCGGGAAATACCTGTGCTGCCACCGCCGGCTAAGAAGAGGAGGACCACGGATAGACTGCCTTCTTGCAGTCCTTTTGCTACAGCACTAGGACATGTAGTCATTTCAGGAGCCAAAGAACTGTTTTTGGCATTAGCCAGAGGACGTCTTTGCTTATATTGTGCTATTACTCAGAATTCCACATCGACTTATTATTTTACAGATTTCATATTCGTCCAATGAGAGTTCTTCATTCATGACGCTCCAATTTTAAAAGGAAACTTAAAAAGGTGTGGCCAGTACGGGGATCGAACCCGCGACCTTGGCGTTATTAGCACCACGCTCTAACCAACTGAGTTAACCGGCCATTAATACTCACGGTCACAGCAACAGCTACTAGCAGCCGCTGTCAGCAGAAAAATGTTCTTAGTACATACCTATTGAGCCCTTAGCGCCTACAGTCAGCACATGGGAAGGCGACTTGCAGCCCATGAGACGCGCCTGACAAGATGGAGCAGGTGACATCTAGACCATTCTTTGGCATGCACTGGATAAGAGCATTTGCACAAGATGTCGTCTTTGGGCCAGTTACAACCACTTTTGGGAAGGCTTACTGCTGCCACGGACTGCTGCCATTATAGACTCCACGCTCGAGGCTACATTATGAGGGGCAGCTGTCCTGGCCAAGCCTCAATGCTTATGACTATAGAGTTGCTCCATATATAATACTAGTCCAATTTAGGTATTTTGCACCACAAAGTTATTTGCCACTTGGCTTACTTATGGCAACCTATTCTAAAGTCACTTCCAAGGTGACTCTAAGCAGTGCTTTAAGTGGGATTAGAAATTGAGGGGGGCTCTCGTTAGGGGGCGTGGCCTAGGCGTGGGTGTGCTTAGTCCACGCCCCATCAAGAACCCCCCTCACCTAAGAGTTGGGGGCTGCTAAAAGAAGCAGAGCTGGGATGCACTGGCATTATTACCTTTAATGCGCACAGCCCCTCCTTTTAAACAAAAGAAGCGGCTAAGCGGAGCAAAGGTGTGACCCCAGAATGCCACAGCACACACCCAGCAGGCAGCCTTTTCATTCAAGGAGCCACATGCTGCAATGCTTTACCACAGGCTCCTTGAATGAAAGTGATGCCTGCTGCTGATGGCTCTGTACTCTGAAACAGGAGGAGGTCTGAACTGCCCAGCTTGCCTTTTGTTTCTGAGTAAATAGCCATCAGCCAGCGTGAGTAGCGCAGGGGCTTCATGCTGGGTGATGGCTATTTACTCAGAAACAAAAGGAGGCCTGGCAGTCCAGCCCTCCTCCTGTTTCAGAGTACAGAGCCACCAGGCAGCCCGCACTGGACGGTTGCACCTGCTGCTTGCAGGTGACAGCACTTCGGTTTAGAAAAAAAGAAAAGGCAATTACTTTTTTTCTAATCCGTAGTGCTGACACCTGCACGCAGCTTGTGTAACCGTGCAGCCGCTGCACGGGCGGCCTCAGGTGTCAGCATGGCTGGGTCTAGTCGGGGGTGAGTCCCCGGCAGGGCCCCGGCTTAGGAGCCTTTTCTGGAGACTGCCGGATCTCGGCCCATGCTAGCCCCAGCCCACTTAAAGCTCTGCCTCTAAGTATCAAAGACTGATGATGCTCCTTGAAATGTCTTTTTTCCGGGAAGTCACTTCTGTCCGTGTATCTCACCAGGAACTGGATGTGTTGCCTGCAGGTTACATATAGATTGCTGTGGTAGGTGCATTAACCCACTAGGCGAGCTTATCAGGTGTCAAACCTGGGACTTGCAAGACACACATGCACACAAACACATGCTGCAAAAAACTGGACTTCCTCTGAGGCATCAGGTTGAATGTTGGTGCATGTCCCTTCCTTCATCTAGTATTACTTCCATTGGCCGATGGCAACCATTTTCCACCCCAATGTTGAGGATATTTAGTTTCACAAAGAGAGATTAATCATTGGGGGTGCGAGGCATGTAAAATCTGGCCCAGCATTAAGTCTTTGTCTTCACCCTGGGGCGTATGTTGATATGGGCAGAGATGTCTCCTGCCACTGTACCCGGGGACGTCAGTTGGGGGTTGCTAGTAGGTCTCCCTTGCGACATCTGTGTTCTCCCTTGCAACCTCTTGAAAAAAGTTCTCTTTTTTTGTTTTTTTGGGGGGGGTTTGTAATGCAAGCTCCTAGGCTGTGGCCAGCACCATGTAGCTCTTTACTTCTGGAGTGGCTGGCTTTCTTGTTCAGGGCCGTTAAAAAAAATAAGAACAATAAGAACAGGAGTGCCAAAAGTCTAACACTTTCAGCACTGACCCTAAATAAGAAAGAATAGGAATACCAAATAATGTGTCTTTCTGGAATGCTATACAATAATTGCTAGACTCATTAAAGGTTTATTTCAGGCACACTTCAGGGGGTGAGTCACTGATTTAGTCTGTTCTTAAACGCCTCAACTCAGCCTTTCATCTTTCTGAGGTCGATAAATGAGTACCAACACATGTTGGGTGATATTGGGTGTATATTTTTACAATATAAAGCGCTTAAGCGTAAGTGCTATATAATAACACATCATTATCATTTGGTCATGGACTTCTGCTTGCATTCACAGTAATTTGGGAATATGGGCCTATACACTCTGATCTTAACAATACATATGGCGATCCATTCTTGTATGAAATGTACATCACATTATGTACATCACACTATAGTGATATTGTAACCATATTTTTCGTGGTGTACAATGCTATGTGATGCCACTTGCTGTTTCGTCAACGGGTGAAAGGTTGTGTTCCATCGCTTCCTGCGATATCACTTCAGGGTGGGGTCAAATGACATCACTTCCTGTGATGTCATCAGGGGGTCAAGGGTCGTGTGATGTCACTTCCGCTACCCCTGGCATTTTGGTGAAATGACGTCCCTTTGAGGTTGCTGCCTGCTAATGATTGTTTAAACACTCACTCTCTGCTCTCAAAGCTGTGAGATTTGTTGTGCTCTTGCTTACTCCCATTCCAAGCCGCTTCTACCCCGCCGTATTGAGCATCGTTGCGCAGTCATGCCTCCTGCCTGCAACAGTTGAGTGGGTGACAGCCCTGTTATCATTTGCCAGATGCCTTCTCCATTTACAGGAATTGTAATCAATTGCCTTTGCACTCACACATTTGCCGGGCATGGTTATCATTTGCACAGGTAATCAATCAGTTGCCATTCTTTCGCAATGACTTCCCAGGTCCCATAGCATTTGCCAGGATCAGAAGCTGGGCACGGCTAAGTGGGGCAGGGATGCTGCTGATAGGATATCCCAGCAGGTCCTTGTCCTATTCCAAACATTGAGACCTTGTAGAGGAAACCAAGAGGAAAGATTGGTACACAGCGATTTGATTGATGGGGGACCTGCAAAAAAGGGGGGATCCTCAGGGGGTGTCCAAAGTTTAAGTTACCCATGGCTGGCCAGAGGGGTGCTGTGCTGCGATGTTGGGCCCATCTCCTCCCCGCAGGGTGATCCGACTCCCACAATTCAGAAGCCAGAAGACTCCTGAGATGTCAGCACACTGCAAACTTGGAGTGATGTTATCAATTTGGGACTGGCGGGAAATACCTGTGCTGCCACCGCCGGCTAAGAAGAGGAGGACCACGGATAGACTGCCTTCTTGCAGTCCTTTTGCTACAGCACTAGGACATGTAGTCATTTCAGGAGCCAAAGAACTGTTTTTGGCATTAGCCAGAGGACGTCTTTGCTTATATTGTGCTATTACTCAGAATTCCACATCGGCTTATTATTTTACAGATTTCATATTCGTCCAATGAGAGTTCTTCATTCATGACGCTCCAATTTTAAAAGGAAACTTAAAAAGGTGTGGCCAGTACGGGGATCGAACCGGCGACCTTGGCGTTATTAGCACCACGCTCTAACCAACTGAGCTAACCGGCCCTTAATACTCACGGTCACAGCAACAGCTACTAGCAGCCGCTGTCAGCAGAAAAATGTTCTTAGTACATACCTATTGAGCCCTTAGCGCCTACAGTCAGCACATGGGAAGGCGACTTGCAGCCCATGAGACGCGCCTGACAAGATGGAGCAGGTGACATCTAGACCATTCTTTGGCATGCACTGGATAAGAGCATTTGCACAAGATGTCGTCTTTGGGCCAGTTACAACCACTTTTGGGAAGGCTTACTGCTGCCACGGACTGCTGCCATTATAGACTCCACGCTCGAGGCTACATTATGAGGGGCAGCTGTCCTGGCCAAGCCTCAATGCCTAATGACTATAGAGTTGCTCCATATATAATACTAGTCCAATTTAGGTATTTTGCACCACAAAGTTATTTGCCACTTGGCTTACTTATGGCAACCTATTCTAAAGTCACTTCCAAGGTGACTCTAAGCAGTGCATTAAGTGGGATTAGAAATTGAGGGGGGCTCTCGTTAGGGGGCGTGGCCTAGGCATGGGTGTGCTTAGTCCACGCCCCCATCAAGAACCCCCCTCACCTAAGAGTTGGGGGCTGCTAAAAGAAGCAGAGCTGGGATGCACTGGCATTATTACCTTTAATGCGCACAGCCCCTCCTTTTAAACAAAAGAAGCGGCTAAGCGGAGCAAAGGTGTGACCCCAGAATGCCACAGCACACACCCAGCAGGCAGCCTTTTCATTCAAGGAGCCACATGCTGCAATGCTTTACCACAGGCTCCTTGAATGAAAGTGATGCCTGCTGCTGATGGCTCTGTACTCTGAAACAGGAGGAGGTCTGAACTGCCCAGCTTGCCTTTTGTTTCTGAGTAAATAGCCATCAGCCAGCGCGAGTAGCGCAGGGGCTTCATGCTGGTTGATGGCTATTTACTCAGAAACAAAAGGAGGCCTGGCAGTCCAGCCCTCCTCCTGTTTCAGAGTACAGAGCCACCAGGCAGCCCGCACTGGACGGTTGCACCTGCTGCTTGCAGGTGACAGCACTTCGGTTTAGAAAAAAAAAAAAGGCAATTACTTTTTTTCTAATCCGTAGTGCTGACACCTGCACGCAGCTTGTGTAACCGTGCAGCCGCTGCACGGGCGGCCTCAGGTGTCAGCATGGCTGGGTCTAGTCGGGGGTGAGTCCCCGGCAGGGCCCCGGCTTAGGTGCCTTTTCTGGAGACTGCCGGATCTCGGCCCATGCTAGCCCCAGCCCACTTAAAGCTCTGCCTCTAAGTATCAAAGACTGATGATGCTCCTTGAAATGTCTTTTTTCCGGGAAGTCACTTCTGTCCGTGTATCTCACCAGGAACTGGATGTGTTGCCTGCAGGTTACATATAGATTGCTGTGGTAGGTGCATTAACCCACTAGGCGAGCTTATCAGGTGTCAAACCTGGGACTTGCAAGACACACATGCACACAAACACCTGCTGCAAAAAACTGGACTTCCTCTGAGGCATCAGGTTGAATGTTGGTGCATGTCCCTTCCTTCATCTAGTATTACTTCCATTGGCCAATGGCAACCATTTTCCACCCCAATGTTGAGGATATTTAGTTTCACAAAGAGAGATTAATCATTGGGGGTGCGAGGCATGTAAAATCTGGCCCAGCATTAAGTCTTTGTCTTCACCCTGGGGCGTATGTTGATATGGGCAGAGATGTCTCCTGCCACTGTACCCGGGGACGTCAGTTGGGGGTTGCTAGAGGTCGCATCTGCGACCTCTGAGGTCTCCCTTGCGACATCTGTGTTCTCCCTTGCAACCTCTTGAAAAAAGTTCTCTTTTTTTTTTTTTTTGGGGGGGTTTTGTAATGCAAGCTCCTAGGTTGTGGCCAGCACCATGTAGCTCTTTACTTCTGGAGTGGCTGGCTTTCTTGTTCAGGGCCGTTAAAAAAAATAAGAACAATAAGAACAGGAGTGCCAAAAGTCTAACACTTTCAGCACTGACCCTAAATAAGAAAGAATAGGAATACCAAATAATGTGTCTTTCTGGAATGCTATACAATAATTGCTAGACTCATTAAAGGTTTATTTCAGGCACACTTCAGGGGGTGAGTCACTGATTTAGTCTGTTCTTAAACGCCTCAACTCAGCCTTTCATCTTTCTGAGGTCGATAAATGAGTACCAACACATGTTGGGTGATATTGGGTGTATATTTTTACAATATAAAGTGCTTAAGCGTAAGTGCTATATAATAACACATCATTATCATTTGGTCATGGACTTCTGCTTGCATTCACAGTAATTTGGGAATATGGGCCTATACACTCTGATCTTAACAATACATATGGCGATCCATTCTTGTATGAAATGTACATCACATTATGTACATCACACTATAGTGATATTGTAACCATATTTTTCGTGGTGCACAATGCTATGTGATGCCACTTGCTGTTTCGTCAACGGGTGAAAGGTTGTGTTCCATCGCTTCCTGCGATATCACTTCAGGGTGGGGTCAAATGACATCACTTCCTGTGATGTCATCAGGGGGTCAAGGGTCGTGTGATGTCACTTCCGCTACCCCTGGCATTTTGGTGAAATGACGTCCCTTTGGGGTTGCTGCCTGTTAATGATTGTTTAAACACTCACTCTCTGCTCTCAAAGCTGTGAGATTTGTTGTGCTCTTGCTTACTCCCATTCCAAGCCGCTTCTACCCCGCCGTACTGAGCATCGTTGCGCAGTCATGCCTCCTGCCTGCAACATTTTCAGTTGAGTGGGTGACAGCCCTGTTATCATTTGCCAGATGCCTTCTCCATTTACAGGAATTGTAATCAATTGCCTTTGCACTCACACATTTGCCGGGCATGGTTATCATTTGCACAGGTAATCAATCAGTTGCCATTCTTTGGCAATGACTGCCCAGGTCCCATAGCATTTGCCAGGATCAGAAGCTGGGCACGGCTAAGTGGGGCAGGGATGCTGCTGATAGGATATCCCAGCAGGTCCTTGTCCTATTCCAAACATTGAGACCTTGTAGAGGAAACCAAGAGGAAAGATTGGTACACAGCGATTTGATTGATGGGGGACCTGCAAAAAAGGGGGGATCTTCAGGGGGTGTCCAAAGTTTAAGTTACCCATGGCTGGCCAGAGGGGTGCTGTGCTGCGATGTTGGGCCCATCTCCTCCCCGCAGGGTGATCCGACTCCCACAATTCAGAAGCCAGAAGACTCCTGAGATGTCAGCACACTGCAAACTTGGAGTGATGTTATCAATTTGGGACTGGCGGGAAATACCTGTGCTGCCACCGCCGGCTAAGAAGAGGAGGACCACGGATAGACTGCCTTCTTGCAGTCCTTTTGCTACAGCACTAGGACATGTAGTCATTTCAGGAGCCAAAGAACTGTTTTTGGCATTAGCCAGAGGACGTCTTTGCTTATATTGTGCTATTACTCAGAATTCCACATCGGCTTATTATTTTACAGATTTCATATTCGTCAAATGAGAGTTCTTCATTCATGACGCTCCAATTTTAAAAGGAAACTTAAAGGTGTGGCCAGTACGGGGATCGAACCCGCGACC
Source organism: Ambystoma mexicanum (assembly GCF_040938575.1). Lineage (NCBI taxonomy): Eukaryota > Metazoa > Chordata > Amphibia > Caudata > Ambystomatidae > Ambystoma > Ambystoma mexicanum. The sequence goes on along the minus strand of NC_090921.1, from coordinate 3,399,690 downwards.
TTGGCGTTATTAGCACCACGCTCTAACCAACTGAGCTAACCGGCCATTAATACTCATGGTCACAGCAACAGCTACTAGCAGCCGCTGTCAGCAGAAAAATGTTCTTAGTACATACCTATTGAGCCCTTAGCGCCTACAGTCAGCACATGGGAAGGCGACTTGCAGCCCATGAGACACGCCTGACAAGATGGAGCAGGTGACATCTAGACCATTCTTTGGCATGCACTGGATAAGAGCATTTGCACAAGATGTCGTCTTTGGGCCAGTTACAACCACTTTTGGGAAGGCTTACTGCTGCCACGGACTGCTGCCATTATAGACTCCACGCTCGAGGCTACATTATGAGGGGCAGCTGTCCTGGCCAAGCCTCAATGCCTAATGACTATAGAGTTGCTCCATATATAATACTAGTCCAATTTAGGTATTTTGCACCACAAAGTTATTTGCCACTTGGCTTACTTATGGCAACCTATTCTAAAGTCACTTCCAAGGTGACTCTAAGCAGTGCTTTAAGTGGGATTAGAAATTGAGGGGGGCTCTCGTTAGGGGGCGTGGCCTAGGCATGGGTGTGCTTAGTCCACGCCCCCATCAAGAACCCCCCTCACCTAAGAGTTGGGGGCTGCTAAAAGAAGCAGAGCTGGGATGCACTGGCATTATTACCTTTAATGCGCACAGCCCCTCCTTTTAAACAAAAGAAGCGGCTAAGCGGAGCAAAGGTGTGACCCCAGAATGCCACAGCACACACCCAGCAGGCAGCCTTTTCATTCAAGGAGCCACATGCTGCAATGCTTTACCACAGGCTCCTTGAATGAAAGTGATGCCTGCTGCTGATGGCTCTGTACTCTGAAACAGGAGGAGGTCTGAACTGCCCAGCTTGCCTTTTGTTTCTGAGTAAATAGCCATCAGCCAGCGTGAGTAGCGCAGGGGCTTCATGCTGGGTGATGGCTATTTACTCAGAAACAAAAGGAGGCCTGGCAGTCCAGCCCTCCTCCTGTTTCAGAGTACAGAGCCACCAGGCAGCCCGCACTGGACGGTTGCACCTGCTGCTTGCAGGTGACAGCACTTCGGTTTAGAAAAAAAGAAAAGGCAATTACTTTTTTTCTAATCCGTAGTGCTGACACCTGCACGCAGCTTGTGTAACCGTGCAGCCGCTGCACGGGCGGCCTCAGGTGTCAGCATGGCTGGGTCTAGTCGGGGGTGAGTCCCCGGCAGGGCCTCAGCTTAGGAGCCTTTTCTGGAGACTGCCGGATCTCGGCCCATGCTAGCCCCAGCCCACTTAAAGCTCTGCCTCTAAGTATCAAAGACTGATGATGCTCCTTGAAATGTCTTTTTTCCGGGAAGTCACTTCTGTCCGTGTATCTCACCAGGAACTGGATGTGTTGCCTTCAGATTACATATAGATTGCTGTGGTAGGTGCATTAACCCACTAGGCGAGCTTATCAGGTGTCAAACCTGGGACTTGCAAGACACACATGCACACAAACACATGCTGCAAAAAACTGGACTTCCTCTGAGGCATCAGGTTGAATGTTGGTGCATGTCCCTTCCTTCATCTAGTATTACTTCCATTGGCCGATGGCAACCATTTTCCACCCCAATGTTGAGGATATTTAGTTTCACAAAGAGAGATTAATCATTGGGGGTGCGAGGCATGTAAAATCTGGCCCAGCATTAAGTCTTTGTCTTCACCCTGGGGCGTATGTTGATATGGGCAGAGATGTCTCCTGCCACTGTACCCAGGGACGTCAGTTGGGGGTTGCTAGAGGTCGCATCTGCGACCTCTGAGGTCTCCCTTGCGACATCTGTGTTCTCCCTTGCAACCTCTTGAAAAAAGTTCTCTTTTTTTGTTTTTTTGGGGGGGGTTTGTAATGCAAGCTCCTAGGCTGTGGCCAGCACCATGTAGCTCTTTACTTCTGGAGTGGCTGGCTTTCTTGTTCAGGGCCGTTAAAAAAAATAAGAACAATAAGAACAGGAGTGCCAAAAGTCTAACACTTTCAGCACTGACCCTAAATAAGAAAGAATAGGAATACCAAATAATGTGTCTTTCTGGAATGCTATACAATAATTGCTAGACTCATTAAAGGTTTATTTCAGGCACACTTCAGGGGGTGAGTCACTGATTTAGTCTGTTCTTAAACGCCTCAACTCAGCCTTTCATCTTTCTGAGGTCGATAAATGAGTACCAACACATGTTGGGTGATATTGGGTGTATATTTTTACAATATAAAGCGCTTAAGCGTAAGTGCTATATAATAACACATCATTATCATTTGGTCATGGACTTCTGCTTGCATTCACAGTAATTTGGGAATATGGGCCTATACACTCTGATCTTAACAATACATATGGCGATCCATTCTTGTATGAAATGTACATCACATTATGTACATCACACTATAGTGATATTGTAACCATATTTTTCGTGGTGTACAATGCTATGTGATGCCACTTGCTGTTTCGTCAACGGGTGAAAGGTTGTGTTCCATCGCTTCCTGCGATATCACTTCAGGGTGGGGTCAAATGACATCACTTCCTGTGATGTCATCAGGGGGTCAAGGGTCGTGTGATGTCACTTCCGCTACCCCTGGCATTTTGGTGAAATGACGTCCCTTTGGTGTTGCTGCCTGTTAATGATTGCTTAAACACTCTCTCCTCTCAAAGCTGTGAGATTTGTTGTGCTCTTGCTTACTCCCATTCCAAGCCGCTTCTACCCCGCCGTACTGAGCATCGTTGCGCAGTCATGCCTCCTGCCTGCAACATTTTCAGTTGAGTGGGTGACAGCCCTGTTATCATTTGCCAGATGCCTTCTCCATTTACAGGAATTGTAATCAATTGCCTTTGCACTCACACATTTGCCGGGCATGGTTATCATTTGCACAGGTAATCAATCAGTTGCCCTTCTTTGGCAATGACTGCCCAGGTCCCATAGCATTTGCCAGGATCAGAAGCTGGGCACGGCTAAGTGGGGCAGGGATGCTGCTGATAGGATATCCCAGCAGGTCCTTGTCCTATTCCAAACATTGAGACCTTGTAGAGGAAACCAAGAGGAAAGATTGGTACACAGCGATTTGATTGATGGGGGACCTGCAAAAAAGGGGGGATCCTCAGGGGGTGTCCTAAGTTTAAGTTACCCATGGCTGGCCAGAGGGGTGCTGTGCTGCGATGTTGGGCCCATCTCCTCCCCGCAGGGTGATCCGACTCCCACAATTCAGAAGCCAGAAGACTCCTGAGATGTCAGCACACTGCAAACTTGGAGTGATGTTATCAATTTGGGACTGGCGGGAAATACCTGTGCTGCCACCGCCGGCTAAGAAGAGGAGGACCACGGATAGACTGCCTTCTTGCAGTCCTTTTGCTACAGCACTAGGACATGTAGTCATTTCAGGAGCCAAAGAACTGTTTTTGGCATTAGCCAGAGGACGTCTTTGCTTATATTGTGCTATTACTCAGAATTCCACATCGGCTTATTATTTTACAGATTTCATATTCGTCCAATGAGAGTTCTTCATTCATGACGCTCCAATTTTAAAAGGAAACTTAAAAAGGTGTGGCCAGTACGGGGATCGAACCCGCGACCTTGGCGTTATTAGCACCACGCTCTAACCAACTGAGCTAACCAGCCCTTAATACTCACGGTCACAGCAACAGCTACTAGCAGCCGCTGTCAGCAGAAAAATGTTCTTAGTACATACCTATTGAGCCCTTAGCGCCTACAGTCAGCACATGGGAAGGCGACTTGCAGCCCATGAGACGCGCCTGACAAGATGGAGCAGGTGACATCTAGACCATTCTTTGGCATGCACTGGATAAGAGCATTTGCACAAGATGTCGTCTTTGGGCCAGTTACAACCACTTTTGGGAAGGCTTACTGCTGCCACGGACTGCTGCCATTATAGACTCCACGCTCGAGGCTACATTATGAGGGGCAGCTGTCCTGGCCAAGCCTCAATGCCTAATGACTATAGAGTTGCTCCATATATAATACTAGTCCAATTTAGGTATTTTGCACCACAAAGTTATTTGCCACTTGGCTTACTTATGGCAACCTATTCTAAAGTCACTTCCAAGGTGACTCTAAGCAGTGCTTTAAGTGGGATTAGAAATTGAGGGGGGCTCTCGTTAGGGGGAGTGGCCTAGGCATGGGTGTGCTTAGTCCACGCCCCCATCAAGAACCCCCCTCACCTAAGAGTTGGGGGCTGCTAAAAGAAGCAGAGCTGGGATGCACTGGCATTATTACCTTTAATGCGCACAGCCCCTCCTTTTAAACAAAAGAAGCGGCTAAGCGGAGCAAAGGTGTGACCCCAGAATGCCACAGCACACACCCAGCAGGCAGCCTTTTCATTCAAGGAGCCACATGCTGCAATGCTTTACCACAGGCTCCTTGAATGAAAGTGATGCCTGCTGCTGATGGCTCTGTACTCTGAAACAGGAGGGGGTCTGAACTGCCCAGCTTGCCTTTTGTTTCTGAGTAAATAGCCATCAGCCAGCGTGAGTAGCGCAGGGGCTTCATGCTGGGTGATGGCTATTTACTCAGAAACAAAAGGAGGCCTGGCAGTCCAGCCCTCCTCCTGTTTCAGAGTACAGAGCCACCAGGCAGCCCGCACTGGACGGTTGCACCTGCTGCTTGCAGGTGACAGCACTTCGGTTTAGAAAAAAAGAAAAGGCAATTACTTTTTTTCTAATCCGTAGTGCTGACACCTGCACGCAGCTTGTGTAACCGTGCAGCCGCTGCACGGGTGGCCTCAGGTGTCAGCATGGCTGGGTCTAGTCGGGGGTGAGTCCCCGGCAGGGCCCCGGCTTAGGAGCCTTTTCTGGAGACTGCCGGATCTCGGCCCATGCTAGCCCCAGCCCACTTAAAGCTCTGCCTCTAAGTATCAAAGACTGATGATGCTCCTTGAAATGTCTTTTTTCCGGGAAGTCACTTCTGTCTGTGTATCTCACCAGGAACTGGATGTGTTGCCTGCAGGTTACATATAGATTGCTGTGGTAGGTGCATTAACCCACTAGGCGAGCTTATCAGGTGTCAAACCTGGGACTTGCAAGACACACATGCACACAAACACATGCTGCAAAAAACTGGACTTCCTCTGAGGCATCAGGTTGAATGTTGGTGCATGTCCCTTCCTTCATCTAGTATTACTTCCATTGGCCGATGGCAACCATTTTCCACCCCAATGTTGAGGATATTTAGTTTCACAAAGAGAGATTAATCATTGGGGGTGCGAGGCATGTAAAATCTGGCCCAGCATTAAGTCTTTGTCTTCACCCTGGGGCGTATGTTGATATGGGCAGAGATGTCTCCTGCCACTGTACCCGGGGACGTCAGTTGGGGGTTGCTAGAGGTCGCATCTGCGACCTCTGAGGTCTCCCTTGCGACATCTGTGTTCTCCCTTGCAACCTCTTGAAAAAAGTTCTCTTTTTTTGTTTTTTTGGGGGGGGTTTGTAATGCAAGCTCCTAGGCTGTGGCCAGCACCATGTAGCTCTTTACTTCTGGAGTGGCTGGCTTTCTTGTTCAGGGCCGTTAAAAAAAATAAGAACAATAAGAACAGGAGTGCCAAAAGTCTAACACTTTCAGCACTGACCCTAAATAAGAAAGAATAGGAATACCAAATAATGTGTCTTTCTGGAATGCTATACAATAATTGCTAGACTCATTAAAGGTTTATTTCAGGCACACTTCAGGGGGTGAGTCACTGATTTAGTCTGTTCTTAAACGCCTCAACTCAGCCTTTCATCTTTCTGAGGTCGATAAATGAGTACCAACACATGTTGGGTGATATTGGGTGTATATTTTTACAATATAAAGCGCTTAAGCGTAAGTGCTATATAATAACACATCATTATCATTTGGTCATGGACTTCTGCTTGCATTCACAGTAATTTGGGAATATGGGCCTATACACTCTGATCTTAACAATACATATGGCGATCCATTCTTGTATGAAATGTACATCACATCATGTACATCACACTATAGTGATATTGTAACCATATTTTTCGTGGTGTACAAGCTATGTGATGCCACTTGCTGTTTCGTCAACGGGTGAAAGGTTGTGTTCCATCGCTTCCTGCGATATCACTTCAGGGTGGGGTCAAATGACATCACTTCCTGTGATGTCATCAGGGGGTCAAGGGTCGTGTGATGTCACTTCCGCTACCCCTGGCATTTTGGTGAAATGACGTCCCTTTGGGGTTGCTGCCTGTTAATGATTGTTTAAACACTCACTCTCTGCTCTCAAAGCTGTGAGATTTGTTGTGCTCTTGCTTACTCCCATTCCAAGCCGCTTCTACCCCGCCGTACTGAGCATCGTTGCGCAGTCATGCCTCCTGCCTGCAACATTTTCAGTTGAGTGGGTGACAGCCCTGTTATCATTTGCCAGATGCCTTCTCCATTTACAGGAATTGTAATCAATTGCCTTTGCACTCACACATTTGCCGGGCATAGTTATCATTTGCACAGGTAATCAATCAGTTGCCATTCTTTGGCAATGACTGCCCAGGTCCCATAGCATTTGCCAGGATCAGAAGCTGGGCACGGCTAAGTGGGGCAGGGATGCTGCTGATAGGATATCCCAGCAGGTCCTTGTCCTATTCCAAACATTGAGACCTTGTAGAGGAAACCAAGAGGAAAGATTGGTTCACAGCGATTTGATTGATGGGGGACCTGCAAAAAAGGGGGGATCCTCAGGGGGTGTCCAAAGTTTAAGTTACCCATGGCTGGCCAGAGGGGTGCTGTGCTGCGATGTTGGGCCCATCTCCTCCCCGCAGGGTGATCCGACTCCCACAATTCAGAAGCCAGAAGACTCCTGAGATGTCAGCACACTGCAAACTTGGAGTGATGTTATCAATTTGGGACTGGCGGGAAATACCTGTGCTGCCACCGCCGGCTAAGAAGAGGAGGACCACGGATAGACTGCCTTCTTGCAGTCCTTTTGCTACAGCACTAGGACATGTAGTCATTTCAGGAGCCAAAGAACTGTTTTTGGCATTAGCCAGAGGACGTCTTTGCTTATATTGTGCTATTACTCAGAATTCCACATCGGCTTATTATTTTACAGATTTCATATTCGTCCAATGAGAGTTGTTCATTCATGACGCTCCAATTTTAAAAGGAAACCTAAAAAAGTGTGGCCTGTACGGGGATCGAACCCGCGACCTTGGCGTTATTAGCACCACGCTCTAACCAACTGAGCTAACCGGCCATTAATACTCGCGGTCACAGCAACAGCTACTAGCAGCCGCTGTCAGCAGAAAAATGTTCTTAGTACATTCCTATTGAGCCCTTAGCGCCTACAGTCAGCACATGGGAAGGCGACTTGCAGCCCATGAGACGCGCCTGACAAGATGGAGCAGGTGACATCTAGACCATTCTTTGGCATGCACTGGATAAGAGCATTTGCACAAGATGTCGTCTTTGGGCCAGTTACAACCACTTTTGGGAAGGCTTACTGCTGCCACGGACTGCTGCCATTATAGACTCCACGCTCGAGGCTACATTATGAGGGGCAGCTGTCCTGGCCAAGCCTCAATGCCTAATGACTATAGAGTTGCTCCATATATAATACTAGTCCAATTTAGGTATTTTGCACCACAAAGTTATTTGCCACTTGGCTTACTTATGGCAACCTATTCTAAAGTCACTTCCAAGGTGACTCTAAGCAGTGCTTTAAGTGGGATTAGAAATTGAGGGGGGCTCTCGTTAGGGGGCGTGGCCTAGGCATGGGTGTGCTTAGTCCACGCCCCCATCAAGAACCCCCCTCACCTAAGAGTTGGGGGCTGCTAAAAGAAGCAGAGCTGGGATACACAGGCATTATTACCTTTAATGCGCACAGCCCCTCCTTTTAAACAAAAGAAGCGGCTAAGCGGAGCAAAGGTGTGACCCCAGAATGCCACAGCACACACCCAGCAGGCAGCCTTTTCATTCAAGGAGCCACATGCTGCAATGCTTTACCACAGGCTCCTTGAATGAAAGTGATGCCTGCTGCTGATGGCTCTGTACTCTGAAACAGGAGGAGGTCTGAACTGCCCAGCTTGCCTTTTGTTTCTGAGTAAATAGCCATCAGCCAGCGTGAGTAGCGCAGGGGCTTCATGCTGGGTGATGGCTATTTACTCAGAAACAAAAGGAGGCCTGGCAGTCCAGCCCTCCTCCTGTTTCAGAGTACAGAGCCACCAGGCAGCCCGCACTGGACGGTTGCACCTGCTGCTTGCAGGTGACAGCACTTCGGTTTAGAAAAAAAGAAAAGGCAATTACTTTTTTTCTAATCCGTAGTGCTGACACCTGCACGCAGCTTGTGTAACCGTGCAGCCGCTGCACGGGCGGCCTCAGGTGTCAGCATGGCTGGGTCTAGTCGGGGGTGAGTCCCCGGCAGGGCCTCAGCTTAGGAGCCTTTTCTGGAGACTGCCGGATCTCGGCCCATGCTAGCCCCAGCCCACTTAAAGCTCTGCCTCTAAGTATCAAAGACTGATGATGCTCCTTGAAATGTCTTTTTTCCGGGAAGTCACTTCTGTCCGTGTATCTCACCAGGAACTGGATGTGTTGCCTGCAGGTTACATATAGATTGCTGTGGTAGGTGCATTAACCCACTAGGCGAGCTTATCAGGTGTCAAACCTGAGACTTGCAAGACACACATGCACACAAACACATGCTGCAAAAAACTGGACTTCCTCTGAGGCATCAGGTTGAATGTTGGTGCATGTCCCTTCCTTCATCTAGTATTACTTCCATTGGCCGATGGCAACCATTTTCCACCCCAATGTTGAGGATATTTAGTTTCACAAAGAGAGATTAATCATTGGGGGTGCGAGGCATGTAAAATCTGGCCCAGCATTAAGTCTTTGTCTTCACCCTGGGGCGTATGTTGATATGGGCAGAGATGTCTCCTGCCACTGTACCCAGGGACGTCGGTTGGGGGTTGCTAGAGGTCGCATCTGCGACCTCTGAGGTCTCCCTTGCGACATCTGTGTTCTCCCTTGCAACCTCTTGAAAAAAGTTCTCTTTTTTTGTTTTTTTGGGGGGGGTTTGTAATGCAAGCTCCTAGGCTGTGGCCAGCACCATGTAGCTCTTTACTTCTGGAGTGGCTGGCTTTCTTGTTCAGGGCCGTTAAAAAAAATAAGAACAATAAGAACAGGAGTGCCAAAAGTCTAACACTTTCAGCACTGACCCTAAATAAGAAAGAATAGGAATACCAAATAATGTGTCTTTCTGGAATGCTATACAATAATTGCTAGACTCATTAAAGGTTTATTTCAGGCACACTTCAGGGGGTGAGTCACTGATTTAGTCTGTTCTTAAACGCCTCAACTCAGCCTTTCATCTTTCTGAGGTCGATAAATGACTACCAACACATGTTGGGTGATATTGGGTGTATATTTTTACAATATAAAGCGCTTAAGCGTAAGTGCTATATAATAACACATCATTATCATTTGGTCATGGACTTCTGCTTGCATTCACAGTAATTTGGGAATATGGGCCTATACACTCTGATCTTAACAATACATATGGCGATCCATTCTTGTATGAAATGTACATCACATTATGTACATCACACTATAGTGATATTGTAACCATATTTTTCGTGGTGTACAATGCTATGTGATGCCACTTGCTGTTTCGTCAACGGGTGAAAGGTTGTGTTCCATCGCTTCCTGCGATATCACTTCAGGGTGGGGTCAAATGACATCACTTCCTGTGATGTCATCAGGGGGTCAAGGGTCGTGTGATGTCACTTCCGCTACCCCTGGCATTTTGGTGAAATGACGTCCCTTTGGTGTTGCTGCCTGTTAATGATTGCTTAAACACTCTCTCCTCTCAAAGCTGTGAGATTTGTTGTGCTCTTGCTTACTCCCATTCCAAGCCGCTTCTACCCCGCCGTACTGAGCATCGTTGCGCAGTCATGCCTCCTGCCTGCAACATTTTCAGTTGAGTGGGTGACAGCCCTGTTATCATTTGCCAGATGCCTTCTCCATTTACAGGAATTGTAATCTATTGCCTTTGCACTCACACATTTGCCGGGCATAGTTATCATTTGCACAGGTAATCAATCAGTTGCCATTCTTTGGCAATGACTGCCCAGGTCCCATAGCATTTGCCAGGATCAGAAGCTGGGCACGGCTAAGTGGGGCAGGGATGCTGCTGATAGGATATCCCAGCAGGTCCTTGTCCTATTCCAAACATTGAGACCTTGTAGAGGAAACCAAGAGGAAAGATTGGTTCACAGCGATTTGATTGATGGGGGACCTGCAAAAAAGGGGGGATCCTCAGGGGGTGTCCAAAGTTTAAGTTACCCATGGCTGGCCAGAGGGGTGCTGTGCTGCGATGTTGGGCCCATCTCCTCCCCGCAGGGTGATCTGACTCCCACAATTCAGAAGCCAGAAGACTCCTGAGATGTCAGCACACTGCAAACTTGGAGTGATGTTATCAATTTGGGACTGGCGGGAAATACCTGTGCTGCCACCGCCGGCTAAGAAGAGGAGGACCACGGATAGACTGCCTTCTTGCAGTCCTTTTGCTACAGCACTAGGACATGTAGTCATTTCAGGAGCCAAAGAACTGTTTTTGGCATTAGCCAGAGGACGTCTTTGCTTATATTGTGCTATTACTCAGAATTCCACATCGGCTTATTATTTTACAGATTTCATATTCGTTCAATGAGAGTTGTTCATTCATGACGCTCCAATTTTAAAAGGAAACCTAAAAAGGTGTGGCCAGTACGGGGATCGAACCCGCGACCTTGGCGTTATTAGCACCACGCTCTAACCAACTGAGCTAACCGGCCATTAATACTCGCGGTCACAGCAACAGCTACTAGCAGCCGCTGTCAGCAGAAAAATGTTCTTAGTACATTCCTATTGAGCCCTTAGCGCCTACAGTCAGCACATGGGAAGGCGACTTGCAGCCCATGAGACGCGCCTGACAAGATGGAGCAGGTGACATCTAGACCATTCTTTGGCATGCACTGGATAAGAGCATTTGCACAAGATGTCGTCTTTGGGCCAGTTACAACCACTTTTGGGAAGGCTTACTGCTGCCACGGACTGCTGCCATTATAGACTCCACGCTCGAGGCTACATTATGAGGGGCAGCTGTCCTGGCCAAGCCTCAATGCCTAATGACTATAGAGTTGCTCCATATATAATACTAGTCCAATTTAGGTATTTTGCACCACAAAGTTATTTGCCACTTGGCTTACTTATGGCAACCTATTCTAAAGTCACTTCCAAGGTGACTCTAAGCAGTGCTTTAAGTGGGATTAGAAATTGAGGGGGGCTCTCGTTAGGGGGCGTGGCCTAGGCATGGGTGTGCTTAGTCCACGCCCCCATCAAGAACCCCCCTCACCTAAGAGTTGGGGGCTGCTAAAAGAAGCAGAGCTGGGATACACAGGCATTATTACCTTTAATGCGCACAGCCCCTCCTTTTAAACAAAAGAAGCGGCTAAGCGGAGCAAAGGTGTGACCCCAGAATGCCACAGCACACACCCAGCAGGCAGCCTTTTCATTCAAGGAGCCACATGCTGCAATGCTTTACCACAGGCTCCTTGAATGAAAGTGATGCCTGCTGCTGATGGCTCTGTACTCTGAAACAGGAGGAGGTCTGAACTGCCCAGCTTGCCTTTTGTTTCTGAGTAAATAGCCATCAGCCAGCGTGAGTAGCGCAGGGGCTTCATGCTGGGTGATGGCTATTTACTCAGAAACAAAAGGAGGCCTGGCAGTCCAGCCCTCCTCCTGTTTCAGAGTACAGAGCCACCAGGCAGCCCGCACTGGACGGTTGCACCTGCTGCTTGCAGGTGACAGCACTTCGGTTTAGAAAAAAAGAAAAGGCAATTACTTTTTTTCTAATCCGTAGTGCTGACACCTGCACGCAGCTTGTGTAACCGTGCAGCCGCTGCACGGGCGGCCTCAGGTGTCAGCATGGCTGGGTCTAGTCGGGGGTGAGTCCCCGGCAGGGCCTCAGCTTAGGAGCCTTTTCTGGAGACTGCCGGATCTCGGCCCATGCTAGCCCCAGCCCACTTAAAGCTCTGCCTCTAAGTATCAAAGACTGATGATGCTCCTTGAAATGTCTTTTTTCCGGGAAGTCACTTCTGTCCGTGTATCTCACCAGGAACTGGATGTGTTGCCTGCAGGTTACATATAGATTGCTGTGGTAGGTGCATTAACCCACTAGGCGAGCTTATCAGGTGTCAAACCTGGGACTTGCAAGACACACATGCACACAAACACATGCTGCAAAAAACTGGACTTCCTCTGAGGCATCAGGTTGAATGTTGGTGCATGTCCCTTCCTTCATCTAGTATTACTTCCATTGGCCGATGGCAACCATTTTCCACCCCAATGTTGAGGATATTTAGTTTCACAAAGAGAGATTAATCATTGGGGGTGCGAGGCATGTAAAATCTGGCCCAGCATTAAGTCTTTGTCTTCACCCTGGGGCGTATGTTGATATGGGCAGAGATGTCTCCTGCCACTGTACCCAGGGACGTCGGTTGGGGGTTGCTAGAGGTCGCATCTGCGACCTCTGAGGTCTCCCTTGCGACATCTGTGTTCTCCCTTGCAACCTCTTGAAAAAAGTTCTCTTTTTTTGTTTTTTTGGGGGGGGTTTGTAATGCAAGCTCCTAGGCTGTGGCCAGCACCATGTAGCTCTTTACTTCTGGAGTGGCTGGCTTTCTTGTTCAGGGCCGTTAAAAAAAATAAGAACAATAAGAACAGGAGTGCCAAAAGTCTAACACTTTCAGCACTGACCCTAAATAAGAAAGAATAGGAATACCAAATAATGTGTCTTTCTGGAATGCTATACAATAATTGCTAGACTCATTAAAGGTTTATTTCAGGCACACTTCAGGGGGTGAGTCACTGATTTAGTCTGTTCTTAAACGCCTCAACTCAGCCTTTCATCTTTCTGAGGTCGATAAATGACTACCAACACATGTTGGGTGATATTGGGTGTATATTTTTACAATATAAAGCGCTTAAGCGTAAGTGCTATATAATAACACATCATTATCATTTGGTCATGGACTTCTGCTTGCATTCACAGTAATTTGGGAATATGGGCCTATACACTCTGATCTTAACAATACATATGGCGATCCATTCTTGTATGAAATGTACATCACATTATGTACATCACACTATAGTGATATTGTAACCATATTTTTCGTGGTGTACAATGCTATGTGATGCCACTTGCTGTTTCGTCAACGGGTGAAAGGTTGTGTTCCATCGCTTCCTGCGATATCACTTCAGGGTGGGGTCAAATGACATCACTTCCTGTGATGTCATCAGGGGGTCAAGGGTCGTGTGATGTCACTTCCGCTACCCCTGGCATTTTGGTGAAATGACGTCCCTTTGGTGTTGCTGCCTGTTAATGATTGCTTAAACACTCTCTCCTCTCAAAGCTGTGAGATTTGTTGTGCTCTTGCTTACTCCCATTCCAAGCCGCTTCTACCCCGCCGTACTGAGCATCGTTGCGCAGTCATGCCTCCTGCCTGCAACATTTTCAGTTGAGTGGGTGACAGCCCTGTTATCATTTGCCAGATGCCTTCTCCATTTACAGGAATTGTAATCTATTGCCTTTGCACTCACACATTTGCCGGGCATAGTTATCATTTGCACAGGTAATCAATCAGTTGCCATTCTTTGGCAATGACTGCCCAGGTCCCATAGCATTTGCCAGGATCAGAAGCTGGGCACGGCTAAGTGGGGCAGGGATGCTGCTGATAGGATATCCCAGCAGGTCCTTGTCCTATTCCAAACATTGAGACCTTGTAGAGGAAACCAAGAGGAAAGATTGGTTCACAGCGATTTGATTGATGGGGGACCTGCAAAAAAGGGGGGATCCTCAGGGGGTGTCCAAAGTTTAAGTTACCCATGGCTGGCCAGAGGGGTGCTGTGCTGCGATGTTGGGCCCATCTCCTCCCCGCAGGGTGATCCGACTCCCACAATTCAGAAGCCAGAAGACTCCTGAGATGTCAGCACACTGCAAACTTGGAGTGATGTTATCAATTTGGGACTGGCGGGAAATACCTGTGCTGCCACCGCCGGCTAAGAAGAGGAGGACCACGGATAGACTGCCTTCTTGCAGTCCTTTTGCTACAGCACTAGGACATGTAGTCATTTCAGGAGCCAAAGAACTGTTTTTGGCATTAGCCAGAGGACGTCTTTGCTTATATTGTGCTATTACTCAGAATTCCACATCGGCTTATTATTTTACAGATTTCATATTCGTCCAATGAGAGTTGTTCATTCATGACGCTCCAATTTTAAAAGGAAACCTAAAAAGGTGTGGCCAGTACGGGGATCGAACCCGCGACCTTGGCGTTATTAGCACCACGCTCTAACCAACTGAGCTAACCGGCCATTAATACTCGCGGTCACAGCAACAGCTACTAGCAGCCGCTGTCAGCAGAAAAATGTTCTTAGTACATTCCTATTGAGCCCTTAGCGCCTACAGTCAGCACATGGGAAGGGGACTTGCAGCCCATGAGACGCGCCTGACAAGATGGAGCAGGTGACATCTAGACCATTCTTTGGCATGCACTGGATAAGAGCATTTGCACAAGATGTCGTCTTTGGGCCAGTTACAACCACTTTTGGGAAGGCTTACTGCTGCCACGGACTGCTGCCATTATAGACTCCACGCTCGAGGCTACATTATGAGGGGCAGCTGTCCTGGCCAAGCCTCAATGCCTAATGACTATAGAGTTGCTCCATATATAATACTAGTCCAATTTAGGTATTTTGCACCACAAAGTTATTTGCCACTTGGCTTACTTATGGCAACCTATTCTAAAGTCACTTCCAAGGTGACTCTAAGCAGTGCTTTAAGTGGGATTAGAAATTGAGGGGGGCTCTCGTTAGGGGGCGTGGCCTAGGCATGGGTGTGCTTAGTCCACGCCCCCATCAAGAACCCCCCTCACCTAAGAGTTGGGGGCTGCTAAAAGAAGCAGAGCTGGGATACACAGGCATTATTACCTTTAATGCGCACAGCCCCTCCTTTTAAACAAAAGAAGCGGCTAAGCGGAGCAAAGGTGTGACCCCAGAATGCCACAGCACACACCCAGCAGGCAGCCTTTTCATTCAAGGAGCCACATGCTGCAATGCTTTACCACAGGCTCCTTGAATGAAAGTGATGCCTGCTGCTGATGGCTCTGTACTCTGAAACAGGAGGAGGTCTGAACTGCCCAGCTTGCCTTTTGTTTCTGAGTAAATAGCCATCAGCCAGCGTGAGTAGCGCAGGGGCTTCATGCTGGGTGATGGCTATTTACTCAGAAACAAAAGGAGGCCTGGCAGTCCAGCCCTCCTCCTGTTTCAGAGTACAGAGCCACCAGGCAGCCCGCACTGGACGGTTGCACCTGCTGCTTGCAGGTGACAGCACTTCGGTTTAGAAAAAAAGAAAAGGCAATTACTTTTTTTCTAATCCGTAGTGCTGACACCTGCACGCAGCTTGTGTAACCGTGCAGCCGCTGCACGGGCGGCCTCAGGTGTCAGCATGGCTGGGTCTAGTCGGGGGTGAGTCCCCGGCAGGGCCTCAGCTTAGGAGCCTTTTCTGGAGACTGCCGGATCTCGGCCCGTGCTAGCCCCAGCCCACTTAAAGCTCTGCCTCTAAGTATCAAAGACTGATGATGCTCCTTGAAATGTCTTTTTTCCGGGAAGTCACTTCTGTCCGTGTATCTCACCAGGAACTGGATGTGTTGCCTGCAGGTTACATATAGATTGCTGTGGTAGGTGCATTAACCCACTAGGCGAGCTTATCAGGTGTCAAACCTGGGACTTGCAAGACACACATGCACACAAACACATGCTGCAAAAAACTGGACTTCCTCTGAGGCATCAGGTTGAATGTTGGTGCATGTCCCTTCCTTCATCTAGTATTACTTCCATTGGCCGATGGCAACCATTTTCCACCCCAATGTTGAGGATATTTAGTTTCACAAAGAGAGATTAATCATTGGGGGTGCGAGGCATGTAAAATCTGGCCCAGCATTAAGTCTTTGTCTTCACCCTGGGGCGTATGTTGATATGGGCAGAGATGTCTCCTGCCACTGTACCCAGGGACGTCGGTTGGGGGTTGCTAGAGGTCGCATCTGCGACCTCTGAGGTCTCCCTTGCGACATCTGTGTTCTCCCTTGCAACCTCTTGAAAAAAGTTCTCTTTTTTTGTTTTTTTAGGGGGGTTTTGTAATGCAAGCTCCTAGGCTGTGGCCAGCACCATGTAGCTCTTTACTTCTGGAGTGGCTGGCTTTCTTGTTCAGGGCCGTTAAAAAAAATAAGAACAATAAGAACAGGAGTGCCAAAAGTCTAACACTTTCAGCACTGACCCTAAATAAGAAAGAATAGGAATACCAAATAATGTGTCTTTCTGGAATGCTATACAATAATTGCTAGACTCATTAAAGGTTTATTTCAGGCACACTTCAGGGGGTGAGTCACTGATTTAGTCTGTTCTTAAACGCCTCAACTCAGCCTTTCATCTTTCTGAGGTCGATAAATGAGTACCAACACATGTTGGGTGATATTGGGTGTATATTTTTACAATATAAAGCGCTTAAGCGTAAGTGCTATATAATAACACATCATTATCATTTGGTCATGGACTTCTGCTTGCATTCACAGTAATTTGGGAATATGGGCCTATACACTCTGATCTTAACAATACATATGGCGATCCATTCTTGTATGAAATGTACATCACATTATGTACATCACACTATAGTGATATTGTAACCATATTTTTCGTGGTGTACAATGCTATGTGATGCCACTTGCTGTTTCGTCAACGGGTGAAAGGTTGTGTTCCATCGCTTCCTGCGATATCACTTCAGGGTGGGGTCAAATGACATCACTTCCTGTGATGTCATCAGGGGGTCAAGGGTCATGTGATGTCACTTCCGCTACCCCTGGCATTTTGGTGAAATGACGTCCCTTTGGGGTTGCTGCCTGTTAATGATTGTTTAAACACTCACTCTCTGCTCTCAAAGCTGTGAGATTTGTTGTGCTCTTGCTTACTCCCATTCCAAGCCGCTTCTACCCCGCCGTACTGAGCATCGTTGCGCAGTCATGCCTCCTGCCTGCAACATTTTCAGTTGAGTGGGTGACAGCCCTGTTATCATTTGCCAGATGCCTTCTCCATTTACAGGAATTGTAATCAATTGCCTTTGCACTCACACATTTGCCGGGCATGGTTATCATTTGCACAGGTAATCAATCAGTTGCCATTCTTTGGCAATGACTGCCCAGGTCCCATAGCATTTGCCAGGATCAGAAGCTGGGCACGGCTAAGTGGGGCAGGGATGCTGCTGATAGGATATCCCAGCAGGTCCTTGTCCTATTCCAAACATTGAGACCTTGTAGAGGAAACCAAGAGGAAAGATTGGTACACAGCGATTTGATTGATGGGGGACCTGCAAAAAAGGGGGGATCTTCAGGGGGTGTCCAAAGTTTAAGTTACCCATGGCTGGCCAGAGGGGTGCTGTGCTGCGATGTTGGGCCCATCTCCTCCCCGCAGGGTGATCCGACTCCCACAATTCAGAAGCCAGAAGACTCCTGAGATGTCAGCACACTGCAAACTTGGAGTGATGTTATCAATTTGGGACTGGCGGGAAATACCTGTGCTGCCACCGCCGGCTAAGAAGAGGAGGACCACGGATAGACTGCCTTCTTGCAGTCCTTTTGCTACAGCACTAGGACATGTAGTCATTTCAGGAGCCAAAGAACTGTTTTTGGCATTAGCCAGAGGACGTCTTTGCTTATATTGTGCTATTACTCAGAATTCCACATCGGCTTATTATTTTACAGATTTCATATTCGTCCAATGAGAGTTCTTCATTCATGACGCTCCAATTTTAAAAGGAAACTTAAAAAGGTGTGGCCAGTACGGGGATCGAACCCACGACCTTGGCGTTATTAGCACCACGCTCTAACCAACTGAGCTAACCGGCCATTAACACTCACGGTCACAGCAACAGCTACTAGCAGCCGCTGTCAGCAGAAAAATGTTCTGAGTACATACCTATTGAGCCCTTAGCGCCTACAGTCAGCACATGGGAAGGCGACTTGCAGCCCATGAGACACGCCTGACAAGATGGAGCAGGTGACATCTAGACCATTCTTTGGCATGCACTGGATAAGAGCATTTGCACAAGATGTCGTCTTTGGGCCAGTTACAACCACTTTTGGGAAGGCTTACTGCTGCCACGGACTGCTGCCATTATAGACTCCACGCTCGAGGCTACATTATGAGGGGCAGCTGTCCTGGCCAAGCCTCAATGCCTAATGACTATAGAGTTGCTCCATATATAATACTAGTCCAATTTAGGTATTTTGCACCACAAAGTTATTTGCCACTTGGCTTACTTATGGCAACCTATTCTAAAGTCACTTCCAAGGTGACTCTAAGCAGTGCTTTAAGTGGGATTAGAAATTGAGGGGGGCTCTCGTTAGGGGGCGTGGCCTAGGCATGGGTGTGCTTAGTCCACGCCCCCATCAAGAACCCCCCTCACCTAAGAGTTGGGGGCTGCTAAAAGAAGCAGAGCTGGGATGCACTGGCATTATTACCTTTAATGCGCACAGCCCCTCCTTTTAAACAAAAGAAGCGGCTAAGCGGAGCAAAGGTGTGACCCCAGAATGCCACAGCACACACCCAGCAGGCAGCCTTTTCATTCAAGGAGCCACATGCTGCAATGCTTTACCACAGGCTCCTTGAATGAAAGTGATGCCTGCTGCTGATGGCTCTGTACTCTGAAACAGGAGGAGGTCTGAACTGCCCAGCTTGCCTTTTGTTTCTGAGTAAATAGCCATCAGCCAGCGTGAGTAGCGCAGGGGCTTCATGCTGGGTGATGGCTATTTACTCAGAAACAAAAGGAGGCCTGGCAGTCCAGCCCTCCTCCTGTTTCAGAGTACAGAGCCACCAGGCAGCCCGCACTGGACGGTTGCACCTGCTGCTTGCAGGTGACAGCACTTCGGTTTAGAAAAAAAGAAAAGGCAATTACTTTTTTTCTAATCCGTAGTGCTGACACCTGCACGCAGCTTGTGTAACCGTGCAGCCGCTGCACGGGCGGCCTCAGGTGTCAGCATGGCTGGGTCTAGTCGGGGGTGAGTCCCTGGCAGGGCCTCAGCTTAGGAGCCTTTTCTGGAGACTGCCGGATCTCGGCCCATGCTAGCCCCAGCCCACTTAAAGCTCTGCCTCTAAGTATCAAAGACTGATGATGCTCCTTGAAATGTCTTTTTTCCGGGAAGTCACTTCTGTCCGTGTATCTCACCAGGAACTGGATGTGTTGCCTTCAGATTACATATAGATTGCTGTGGTAGGTGCATTAACCCACTAGGCGAGCTTATCAGGTGTCAAACCTGGGACTTGCAAGACACACATGCACACAAACACATGCTGCAAAAAACTGGACTTCCTCTGAGGCATCAGGTTGAATGTTGGTGCATGTCCCTTCCTTCATCTAGTATTACTTCCATTGGCCGATGGCAACCATTTTCCACCCCAATGTTGAGGATATTTAGTTTCACAAAGAGAGATTAATCATTGGGGGTGCGAGGCATGTAAAATCTGGCCCAGCATTAAGTCTTTGTCTTCACCCTGGGGCGTATGTTGATATGGGCAGAGATGTCTCCTGCCACTGTACCCAGGGACGTCAGTTGGGGGTTGCTAGAGGTCGCATCTGCGACCTCTGAGGTCTCCCTTGCGACATCTGTGTTCTCCCTTGCAACCTCTTGAAAAAAGTTCTCTTTTTTTGTTTTTTTGGGGGGGGTTTGTAATGCAAGCTCCTAGGCTGTGGCCAGCACCATGTAGCTCTTTACTTCTGGAGTGGCTGGCTTTCTTGTTCAGGGCCGTTAAAAAAAATAAGAACAATAAGAACAGGAGTGCCAAAAGTCTAACACTTTCAGCACTGACCCTAAATAAGAAAGAATAGGAATACCAAATAATGTGTCTTTCTGGAATGCTATACAATAATTGCTAGACTCATTAAAGGTTTATTTCAGGCACACTTCAGGGGGTGAGTCACTGATTTAGTCTGTTCTTAAACGCCTCAACTCAGCCTTTCATCTTTCTGAGGTCGATAAATGAGTACCAACACATGTTGGGTGATATTGGGTGTATATTTTTACAATATAAAGCGCTTAAGCGTAAGTGCTATATAATAACACATCATTATCATTTGGTCATGGACTTCTGCTTGCATTCACAGTAATTTGGGAATATGGGCCTATACACTCTGATCTTAACAATACATATGGCGATCCATTCTTGTATGAAATGTACATCACATTATGTACATCACACTATAGTGATATTGTAACCATATTTTTCGTAGTGTACAATGCTATGTGATGCCACTTCGTGTTTCGTCAACGGGTGAAAGGTTGTGTTCCATCGCTTCCTGCGATATCACTTCAGGGTGGGGTCAAATGACATCACTTCCTGTGATGTCATCAGGGGGTCAAGGGTCGTGTGATGTCACTTCCGCTACCCCTGGCATTTTGGTGAAATGACGTCCCTTTGGTGTTGCTGCCTGTTAATGATTGCTTAAACACTCTCTCCTCTCAAAGCTGTGAGATTTGTTGTGCTCTTGCTTACTCCCATTCCAAGCCGCTTCTACCCCGCCGTACTGAGCATCGTTGCGCAGTCATGCCTCCTGCCTGCAACATTTTCAGTTGAGTGGGTGACAGCCCTGTTATCATTTGCCAGATGCCTTCTCCATTTACAGGAATTGTAATCTATTGCCTTTGCACTCACACATTTGCCGGGCATGGTTATCATTTGCACAGGTAATCAATCAGTTGCCATTCTTTGGCAATGACTGCCCAGGTCCCATAGCATTTGCCAGGATCAGAAGCTGGGCACGGCTAAGTGGGGCAGGGATGCTGCTGATAGGATATCCCAGCAGGTCCTTGTCCTATTCCAAACATTGAGACCTTGTAGAGGAAACCAAGAGGAAAGATTGGTACACAGCGATTTGATTGATGGGGGACCTGCAAAAAAGGGGGGATCCTCAGGGGGTGTCCAAAGTTTAAGTTACCCATGGCTGGCCAGAGGGGTGCTGTGCTGCGATGTTGGGCCCATCTCCTCCCCGCAGGGTGATCCGACTCCCACAATTCAGAAGCCAGAAGACTCCTGAGATGTCAGCACACTGCAAACTTGGAGTGATGTTATCAATTTGGGACTGGCGGGAAATACCTGTGCTGCCACCGCCGGCTAAGAAGAGGAGGACCACGGATAGACTGCCTTCTTGCAGTCCTTTTGCTACAGCACTAGGACATGTAGTCATTTCAGGAGCCAAAGAACTGTTTTTGGCATTAGCCAGAGGACGTCTTTGCTTATATTGTGCTATTACTCAGAATTCCACATCGGCTTATTATTTTACAGATTTCATATTCGTCCAATGAGAGTTCTTCATTCATGACGCTCCAATTTTAAAAGGAAACTTAAAAAGGTGTGGCCAGTACGGGGATCGAACCCGCGACCTTGGCGTTATTAGCACCACGCTCTAACCAACTGAGCTAACCGGCCCTTAATACTCATGGTCACAGCAACAGCTACTAGCAGCCGCTGTCAGCAGAAAAATGTTCTTAGTACATACCTATTGAGCCCTTAGCGCCTACAGTCAGCACATGGGAAGGCGACTTGCAGCCCATGAGACGCGCCTGACAAGATGGAGCAGGTGACATCTAGACCATTCTTTGGCATGCACTGGATAAGAGCATTTGCACAAGATGTCGTCTTTGGGCCAGTTACAACCACTTTTGGGAAGGCTTACTGCTGCCACGGACTGCTGCGATTATAGACTCCACGCTCGAGGCTACATTATGAGGGGCAGCTGTCCTGGCCAAGCCTCAATGCCTAATGACTATAGAGTTGCTCCATACATAATACTAGTCCAATTTAGGTATTTTGCACCACAAAGTTATTTGCCACTTGGCTTACTTATGGCAACCTATTCTAAAGTCACTTCCAAGGTGACTCTAAGCAGTGCTTTAAGTGGGATTAGAAATTGAGGGGGGCTCTCGTTAGGGGGCGTGGCCTAGGCATGGGTGTGCTTAGTCCACGCCCCCATCAAGAACCCCCCTCACCTAAGAGTTGGGGGCTGCTAAAAGAAGCAGAGCTGGGATGCACTGGCATTATTACCTTTAATGCGCACAGCCCCTCCTTTTAAACAAAAGAAGCGGCTAAGCGGAGCAAAGGTGTGACCCCAGAATGCCACAGCACACACCCAGCAGGCAGCCTTTTCATTCAAGGAGCCACATGCTGCAATGCTTTACCACAGGCTCCTTGAATGAAAGTGATGCCTGCTGCTGATGGCTCTGTACTCTGAAACAGGAGGAGGTCTGAACTGCCCAGCTTGCCTTTTGTTTCTGAGTAAATAGCCATCAGCCAGCGCGAGTAGCGCAGGGGCTTCATGCTGGGTGATGGCTATTTACTCAGAAACAAAAGGAGGCCTGGCAGTCCAGCCCTCCTCCTGTTTCAGAGTACAGAGCCACCAGGCAGCCCGCACTGGACGGTTGCACCTGCTGCTTGCAGGTGACAGCACTTCGGTTTAGAAAAAAAGAAAAGGCAATTACTTTTTTTCTAATCCGTAGTGCTGACACCTGCACGCAGCTTGTGTAACCGTGCAGCCGCTGCACGGGCGGCCTCAGGTGTCAGCATGGCTGGGTCTAGTCGGGGGTGAGTCCCCGGCAGGGCCCCGGCTTAGGAGCCTTTTCTGGAGACTGCCGGATCTCGGCCCATGCTAGCCCCAGCCCACTTAAAGCTCTGCCTCTAAGTATCAAAGACTGATGATGCTCCTTGAAATGTCTTTTTTCCGGGAAGTCACTTCTGTCCGTGTATCTCACCAGGAACTGGATGTGTTGCCTGCAGGTTATATATAGATTGCTGTGGTAGGTGCATTAACCCACTAGGCGAGCTTATCAGGTGTCAAACCTGGGACTTGCAAGACACACATGCACACAAACACATGCTGCAAAAAACTGGACTTCCTCTGAGGCATCAGGTTGAATGTTGGTGCATGTCCCTTCCTTCATCTAGTATTACTTCCATTGGCCAATGGCAACCATTTTCCACCCCAATGTTGAGGATATTTAGTTTCACAAAGAGAGATTAATCATTGGGGGTGCGAGGCATGTAAAATCTGGCCCAGCATTAAGTCTTTGTCTTCACCCTGGGGCGTATGTTGATATGGGCAGAGATGTCTCCTGCCACTGTACCCGGGGACGTCAGTTGGGGGTTGCTAGAGGTCGCATCTGCAACCTCTGAGGTCTCCCTTGCGACATCTGTGTTCTCCCTTGCAACCTCTTGAAAAAAGTTCTCTTTTTTTGTTTTTTTGGGGGGGTTTTGTAATGCAAGCTCCTAGGTTGTGGCCAGCACCATGTAGCTCTTTACTTCTGGAGTGGCTGGCTTTCTTGTTCAGGGCCGTTAAAAAAAATAAGAACAATAAGAACAGGAGTGCCAAAAGTCTAACACTTTCAGCACTGACCCTAAATAAGAAAGAATAGGAATACCAAATAATGTTTCTTTCTGGAATGCTATACAATAATTGCTAGACTCATTAAAGGTTTATTTCAGGCACACTTCAGGGGGTGAGTCACTGATTTAGTCTGTTCTTAAACGCCTCAACTTAGCCTTTCATCTTTCTGAGGTCGATAAATGAGTACCAACACATGTTGGGTGATATTGGGTGTATATTTTTACAATATAAAGTGCTTAAGCGTAAGTGCTATATAATAACACATCATTATCATTTGGTCATGGACTTCTGCTTGCATTCACAGTAATTTGGGAATATGGGCCTATACACTCTGATCTTAACAATACATATGGCGATCCATTCTTGTATGAAATGTACATCACATTATGTACATCACACTATAGTGATATTGTAACCATATTTTTCGTAGTGTACAATGCTATGTGATGCCACTTCGTGTTTCATCAACGGGTGAAAGGTTGTGTTCCATCGCTTCCTGCGATATCACTTCAGGGTGGGGTCAAATGACATCACTTCCTGTGATGTCATCAGGGGGTCAAGGGTCGTGTGATGTCACTTCCGCTACCCCTGGCATTTTGGTGAAATGACGTCCCTTTGGGGTTGCTGCCTGTTAATGATTGCTTAAACACTCTCTCCTCTCAAAGCTGTGAGATTTGTTGAGCTCTTGCTTACTCCCCATTCCAAGCCGCTTCTACCCCGCCGTACTGAGCATCGTTGCGCAGTCATGCCTCCTGCTTGCAACATTTTCAGTGGAGTGGGTGACAGCCCTGTTATCATTTGCCAGATGCCTTCTCCATTTACAGGAATTCTAATCAATTGCCTTTGCACTCACACATTTGCCGGGCATGGTTATCATTTGCACAGGTAATCAATCAGTTGCCATTCTTTGGCAATGACTGCCCAGGTCCCATAGCATTTGCCAGGATCAGAAGCTGGGCACGGCTAAGTGGGGCAGGGATGCTGCTGATAGGATATCCCAGCAGGTCCTCGACCTATTCCAAACAATGAGACCTTGTAGAGGATACCAAGAGGAAAGATTGGTACACAGCGATTTGATTGATGGGGGGCCTGCAAAAAAGGGGGGATTCTCAGGGGGTGTCCAAAGTTTAAGTTACCCATGGCGGGCCAGAGGGGTGCTGTGCTGCGATGTTGGGCCCATCTCCTCCCCGCAGGGTGATCCGACTCCCACAATTCAGAAGCCAGAAGACTCCTGAGATGTCAGCACACTGCAAACTTGGAGTGATGTTATCAATTTGGGACTGGCGGGAAATACCTATGCTGCCACCGCCGGCTAAGAAGAGGAGGACCACGGATAGACTGCCTTCTTGCAGTCCTTTTGCTACAGCACTAGGACATGTAGTCATTTCAGGAGCCAAAGAACTGTTTTTGGCATTAGCCAGAGGACGTCTTTGCTTATATTGTGCTATTACTCAGAATTCCACATCGGCTTATTATTTTACAGATTTCATATTCGTCCAATGAGAGTTCTTCATTCATGACGCTCCAATTTTAAAAGGAAACCTAAAAAGGTGTGGCCAGTACGGGGATCGAACCCGCGACATTGGCGTTATTAGCACCACGCTCTAACCAACTGAGCTAACCGGCCATTAATACTCGCGGTCACAGCAACAGCTACTAGCAGCCGCTGTCAGCAGAAAAATGTTCTTGGTACATTCCTATTGAGCCCTTAGCGCCTACAGTCAGCACATGGGAAGGCGACTTGCAGCCCATGAGACGCGCCTGACAAGATGGAGCAGGTGACATCTAGACCATTCTTTGGCATGCACTGGATAAGAGCATTTGCACAAGATGTCGTCTTTGGGCCAGTTACAACCACTTTTGGGAAGGCTTACTGCTGCCACGGACTGCTGCCATTATAGACTCCACGCTCGAGGCTACATTATGAGGGGCAGCTGTCCTGGCCAAGCCTCAATGCCTAATGACTATAGAGTTGCTCCATATATAATACTAGTCCAATTTAGGTATTTTGCACCACAAAGTTATTTGCCACTTGGCTTACTTATGGCAACCTATTCTAAAGTCACTTCCAAGGTGACTCTAAGCAGTGCTTTAAGTGGGATTAGAAATTGAGGGGGGCTCTCGTTAGGGGGCGTGGCCTAGGCATGGGTGTGCTTAGTCCACGCCCCCATCAAGAACCCCCCTCACCTAAGAGTTGGTGGCTGCTAAAAGAAGCAGAGCTGGGATACACTGGCATTATTACCTTTAATGCGCACAGCCCCTCCTTTTAAACAAAAGAAGCGGCTAAGCGGAGCAAAGGTGTGACCCCAGAATGCCACAGCACACACCCAGCAGGCAGCCTTTTCATTCAAGGAGCCACATGCTGCAATGCTTTACCACAGGTTCCTTGAATGAAAGTGATGCCTGCTGCTGATGGCTCTGTACTCTGAAACAGGAGGAGGTCTGAACTGCCCAGCTTGCCTTTTGTTTCTGAGTAAATAGCCATCAGCCAGCGTGAGTAGCGCAGGGGCTTCATGCTGGGTGATGGCTATTTACTCAGAAACAAAAGGAGGCCTGGCAGTCCAGCCCTCCTCCTGTTTCAGAGTACAGAGCCACCAGGCAGCCCGCACTGGACGGTTGCACCTGCTGCTTGCAGGTGACAGCACTTCGGTTTAGAAAAAAAGAAAAGGCAATTACTTTTTTTCTAATCCGTAGTGCTGACACCTGCACGCAGCTTGTGTAACCGTGCAGCCGCTGCACGGGCGGCCTCAGGTGTCAGCATGGCTGGGTCTAGTCGGGGGTGAGTCCCCGGCAGGGCCTCAGCTTAGGAGCCTTTTCTGGAGACTGCCGGATCTCGGCCCATGCTAGCCCCAGCCCACTTAAAGCTCTGCCTCTAAGTATCAAAGACTGATGATGCTCCTTGAAATGTCTTTTTTCCGGGAAGTCACTTCTGTCCGTGTATCTCACCAGGAACTGGATGTGTTGCCTGCAGGTTACATATAGATTGCTGTGGTAGGTGCATTAACCCACTAGGCGAGCTTATCAGGTGTCAAACCTGGGACTTGCAAGACACACATGCACACAAACACATGCTGCAAAAAACTGGACTTCCTCTGAGGCATCAGGTTGAATGTTGGTGCATGTCCCTTCCTTCATCTAGTATTACTTCCATTGGCCGATGGCAACCATTTTCCACCCCAATGTTGAGGATATTTAGTTTCACAAAGAGAGATTAATCATTGGGGGTGCGAGGCATGTAAAATCTGGCCCAGCATTAAGTCTTTGTCTTCACCCTGGGGCGTATGTTGATATGGGCAGAGATGTCTCCTGCCACTGTACCCAGGGACGTCAGTTGGGGGTTGCTAGAGGTCGCATCTGCGACCTCTGAGGTCTCCCTTGCGACATCTGTGTTCTCCCTTGCAACCTCTTGAAAAAAGTTCTCTTTTTTTGTTTTTTTAGGGGGGTTTTGTAATGCAAGCTCCTAGGCTGTGGCCAGCACCATGTAGCTCTTTACTTCTGGAGTGGCTGGCTTTCTTGTTCAGGGCCGTTAAAAAAAATAAGAACAATAAGAACAGGAGTGCCAAAAGTCTAACACTTTCAGCACTGACCCTAAATAAGAAAGAATAGGAATACCAAATAATGTGTCTTTCTGGAATGCTATACAATAATTGCTAGACTCATTAAAGGTTTATTTCAGGCACACTTCAGGGGGTGAGTCACTGATTTAGTCTGTTCTTAAAAGCCTCAACTCAGCCTTTCATCTTTCTGAGGTCGATAAATGAGTACCAACACATGTTGGGTGATATTGGGTGTATATTTTTACAATATAAAGCGCTTAAGCGTAAGTGCTATATAATAACACATCATTATCATTTGGTCATGGACTTTTGCTTGCATTCACAGTAATTTGGGAATATGGGCCTATACACTCTGATCTTAACAATACATATGGCGATCCATTCTTGTATGAAATGTACATCACATTATGTACATCACACTATAGTGATATTGTAACCATATTTTTCGTGGTGTACAATGCTATGTGATGCCACTTGCTGTTTCGTCAACGGGTGAAAGGTTGTGTTCCATCGCTTCCTGCGATATTACTTCAGGGTGGGGTCAAATGACATCACTTCCTGTGATGTCATCAGGGGGTCAAGGGTCGTGTGATGTCACTTCCGCTACCCCTGGCATTTTGGTGAAATGACGTCCCTTTGGGGTTGCTGCCTGTTAATGCTTGTTTAAACACTCTCTCCTCTCAAAGCTGTGAGATTTGTTGTGCTCTTGCTTACTCCCATTCCAAGCCGCTTCTACCCCGCCGTACTGAGCATCGTTGCGCAGTCATGCCTCCTGCCTGCAACATTTTCAGTTGAGTGGGTGACAGCCCTGTTATCATTTGCCAGATGCCTTCTCCATTTACAGGAATTGTAATCAATTGCCTTTGCACTCACACATTTGCCGGGCATGGTTATCATTTGCACAGGTAATCAATCAGTTGCCATTCTTTGGCAATGACTGCCCAGGTCCCATAGCATTTGCCAGGATCAGAAGCTGGGCACGGCTAAGTGGGGCAGGGATGCTGCTGATAGGATATCCCAGCAGGTCCTTGTCCTATTCCAAACATTGAGACCTTGTAGAGGAAACCAAGAGGAAAGATTGGTACACAGCGATTTGATTGATGGGGGACCTGCAAAAAAGGGGGGATCTTCAGGGGGTGTCCAAAGTTTAAGTTACCCATGGCTGGCCAGAGGGGTGCTGTGCTGCGATGTTGGGCCCATCTCCTCCCCGCAGGGTGATCCGACTCCCACAATTCAGAAGCCAGAAGACTCCTGAGATGTCAGCACACTGCAAACTTGGAGTGATGTTATCAATTTGGGACTGGCGGGAAATACCTGTGCTGCCACCGCCGGCTAAGAAGAGGAGGACCACGGATAGACTGCCTTCTTGCAGTCCTTTTGCTACAGCACTAGGACATGTAGTCATTTCAGGAGCCAAAGAACTGTTTTTGGCATTAGCCAGAGGACGTCTTTGCTTATATTGTGCTATTACTCAGAATTCCACATCGGCTTATTATTTTACAGATTTCATATTCGTCCAATGAGAGTTCTTCATTCATGACGCTCCAATTTTAAAAGGAAACTTAAAAAGGTGTGGCCAGTACGGGGATCGAACCCGCGACCTTGGCGTTATTAGCACCACGCTCTAACCAACTGAGCTAACCGGCCATTAATACTCACGGTCACAGCAACAGCTACTAGCAGCCGCTGTCAGCAGAAAAATGTTCTGAGTACATACCTATTGAGCCCTTAGCGCCTACAGTCAGCACATGGGAAGGCGACTTGCAGCCCATGAGACACGCCTGACAAGATGGAGCAGGTGACATCTAGACCATTCTTTGGCATGCACTGGATAAGAGCATTTGCACAAGATGTCGTCTTTGGGCCAGTTACAACCACTTTTGGGAAGGCTTACTGCTGCCACGGACTGCTGCCATTATAGACTCCACGCTCGAGGCTACATTATGAGGGGCAGCTGTCCTGGCCAAGCCTCAATGCCTAATGACTATAGAGTTGCTCCATATATAATACTAGTCCAATTTAGGTATTTTGCACCACAAAGTTATTTGCCACTTGGCTTACTTATGGCAACCTATTCTAAAGTCACTTCCAAGGTGACTCTAAGCAGTGCTTTAAGTGGGATTAGAAATTGAGGGGGGCTCTCGTTAGGGGGCGTGGCCTAGGCATGGGTGTGCTTAGTCCACGCCCCCATCAAGAACCCCCCTCACCTAAGAGTTGGGGGCTGCTAAAAGAAGCAGAGCTGGGATGCACTGGCATTATTACCTTTAATGCGCACAGCCCCTCCTTTTAAACAAAAGA
Organism: Ambystoma mexicanum; assembly: GCF_040938575.1. Classification (NCBI taxonomy): domain Eukaryota; kingdom Metazoa; phylum Chordata; class Amphibia; order Caudata; family Ambystomatidae; genus Ambystoma; species Ambystoma mexicanum. The sequence goes on along the minus strand of NC_090921.1, from coordinate 3,370,370 downwards.
AGCGGCTAAGCGGAGCAAAGGTGTGACCCCAGAATGCCACAGCACACACCCAGCAGGCAGCCTTTTCATTCAAGGAGCCACATGCTGCAATGCTTTACCACAGGCTCCTTGAATGAAAGTGATGCCTGCTGCTGATGGCTCTGTACTCTGAAACAGGAGGAGGTCTGAACTGCCCAGCTTGCCTTTTGTTTCTGAGTAAATAGCCATCAGCCAGCGTGAGTAGCGCAGGGGCTTCATGCTGGGTGATGGCTATTTACTCAGAAACAAAAGGAGGCCTGGCAGTCCAGCCCTCCTCCTGTTTCAGAGTACAGAGCCACCAGGCAGCCCGCACTGGACGGTTGCACCTGCTGCTTGCAGGTGACAGCACTTCAGTTTAGAAAAAAAGAAAAGGCAATTACTTTTTTTCTAATCCGTAGTGCTGACACCTGCACGCAGCTTGTGTAACCGTGCAGCCGCTGCACGGGCGGCCTCAGGTGTCAGCATGGCTGGGTCTAGTCGGGGGTGAGTCCCCGGCAGGGCCCCGGCTTAGGAGCCTTTTCTGGAGACTGCCGGATCTCGGCCCATGCTAGCCCCAGCCCACTTAAAGCTCTGCCTCTAAGTATCAAAGACTGATGATGCTCCTTGAAATGTCTTTTTTCCGGGAAGTCACTTCTGTCCGTGTATCTCACCAGGAACTGGATGTGTTGCCTGCAGGTTACATATAGATTGCTGTGGTAGGTGCATTAACCCACTAGGCGAGCTTATCAGGTGTCAAACCTGGGACTTGCAAGACACACATGCACACAAACACATGCTGCAAAAAACTGGACTTCCTCTGAGGCATCAGGTTGAATGTTGGTGCATGTCCCTTCCTTCATCTAGTATTACTTCCATTGGCCGATGGCAACCATTTTCCACCCCAATGTTGAGGATATTTAGTTTCACAAAGAGAGATTAATCATTGGGGGTGCGAGGCATGTAAAATCTGGCCCAGCATTAAGTCTTTGTCTTCACCCTGGGGCGTATGTTGATATGGGCAGATGTGTCTCCTGCCACTGTACCCGGGGACGTCAGTTGGGGGTTGCTAGAGGTCGCATCTGCGACCTCTGAGGTCTCCCTTGCGACATCTGTGTTCTCCCTTGCAACCTCTTGAAAAAAGTTCTCTTTTTTTGTTTTTTTGGGGGGGGTTTGTAATGCAAGCTCCTAGGCTGTGGCCAGCACCATGTAGCTCTTTACTTCTGGAGTGGCTGGCTTTCTTGTTCAGGGCCGTTAAAAAAAATAAGAACAATAAGAACAGGAGTGCCAAAAGTCTAACACTTTCAGCACTGACCCTAAATAAGAAAGAATAGGAATACCAAATAATGTGTCTTTCTGGAATGCTATACAATAATTGCTAGACTCATTAAAGGTTTATTTCAGGCACACTTCAGGGGGTGAGTCACTGATTTAGTCTGTTCTTAAACGCCTCAACTCAGCCTTTCATCTTTCTGAGGTCGATAAATGAGTACCAACACATGTTGGGTGATATTGGGTGTATATTTTTACAATATAAAGCGCTTAAGCGTAAGTGCTATATAATAACACATCATTATCATTTGGTCATGGACTTCTGCTTGCATTCACAGTAATTTGGGAATATGGGCCTATACACTCTGATCTTAACAATACATATGGCGATCCATTCTTGTATGAAATGTACATCACATTATGTACATCACACTATAGTGATATTGTAACCATATTTTTCGTGGTGTACAATGCTATGTGATGCCACTTGCTGTTTCGTCAACGGGTGAAAGGTTGTGTTCCATCGCTTCCTGCGATATCACTTCAGGGTGGGGTCAAATGACATCACTTCCTGTGATGTCATCAGGGGGTCAAGGGTCGTGTGATGTCACTTCCGCTACCCCTGGCATTTTGGTGAAATGACGTCCCTTTGGGGTTGCTGCCTGTTAATGATTGCTTAAACACTCTCTCCTCTCAAAGCTGTGAGATTTGTTGTGCTCTTGCTTACTCCCCATTCCAAGCCGCTTCTACCCCGCCGTACTGAGCATCGTTGCGCAGTCATGCCTCCTGCCTGCAACATTTTCAGTGGAGTGGGTGACAGCCCTGTTATCATTTGCCAGATGCCTTCTCCGTTTACAGGAATTCTAATCAATTGCCTTTGCACTCACACATTTGCCGGGCATGGTTATCATTTGCACAGGTAATCAATCAGTTGCCATTCTTTGGCAATGACTGCCCAGGTCCCATAGCATTTGCCAGGATCAGAAGCTGGGCACGGCTAAGTGGGGCAGGGATGCTGCTGATAGGATATCCCAGCAGGTCCTCGACCTATTCCAAACAATGAGACCTTGTAGAGGATACCAAGAGGAAAGATTGGTACACAGCGATTTGATTGATGGGGGGCCTGCAAAAAAGGGGGGATTCTCAGGGGGTGTCCAAAGTTTAAGTTACCCATGGCGGGCCAGAGGGGTGCTGTGCTGCGATGTTGGGCCCATCTCCTCCCCGCAGGGTGATCCGACTCCCACAATTCAGAAGCCAGAAGACTCCTGAGATGTCAGCACACTGCAAACTTGGAGTGATGTTATCAATTTGGGACTGGCGGGAAATACCTGTGCTGCCACCGCCGGCTAAGAAGAGGAGGACCACGGATAGACTGCCTTCTTGCAGTCCTTTTGCTACAGCACTAGGACATGTAGTCATTTCAGGAGCCAAAGAACTGTTTTTGGCATTAGCCAGAGGACGTCTTTGCTTATGTTGTGCTATTACTCAGAATTCCACATCGGCTTATTATTTTACAGATTTCATATTCGTCCAATGAGAGTTCTTCATTCATGACGCTCCAATTTTAAAAGGAAACCTAAAAAGGTGTGGCCAGTACGGGGATCGAACCCGCGACCTTGGCGTTATTAGCACCACGCTCTAACCAACTGAGGTAACCGGCCATTAATACTCGCGGTCACAGCAACAGCTACTAGCAGCCGCTGTCAGCAGAAAAATGTTCTTAGTACATTCCTATTGAGCCCTTAGCGCCTACAGTCAGCACATGGGAAGGCGACTTGCAGCCCATGAGACGCGCCTGACAAGATGGAGCAGGTGACATCTAGACCATTCTTTGGCATGCACTGGATAAGAGCATTTGCACAAGATGTCGTCTTTGGGCCAGTTACAACCACTTTTGGGAAGGCTTACTGCTGCCACGGACTGCTGCCATTATAGACTCCACGCTCGAGGCTACATTATGAGGGGCAGCTGTCCTGGCCAAGCCTCAATGCCTAATGACTATAGAGTTGCTCCATATATAATACTAGTCCAATTTAGGTATTTTGCACCACAAAGTTATTTGCCACTTGGCTTACTTATGGCAACCTATTCTAAAGTCACTTCCAAGGTGACTCTAAGCAGTGCTTTAAGTGGGATTAGAAATTGAGGGGGGCTCTCGTTATGGGGCGTGGCCTAGGCATGGGTGTGCTTAGTCCACGCCCCCATCAAGAACCCCCCTCACCTAAGAGTTGGGGGCTGCTAAAAGAAGCAGAGCTGGGATGCACTGGCATTATTACCTTTAATGCGCACAGCCCCTCCTTTTAAACAAAAGAAGCGGCTAAGCGGAGCAAAGGTGTGACCCCAGATTGCCACAGCACACACCCAGCAGGCAGCCTTTTCATTCAAGGAGCCACATGCTGCAATGCTTTACCACAGGCTCCTTGAATGAAAGTGATGCCTGCTGCTGATGGCTCTGTACTCTGAAACAGGAGGAGGTCTGAACTGCCCAGCTTGCCTTTTGTTTCTGAGTAAATAGCCATCAGCCAGCGTGAGTAGCACAGGGGCTTCATGCTGGGTGATGGCTATTTACTCAGAAACAAAAGGAGGCCTGGCAGTCCAGCCCTCCTCCTGTTTCAGAGTACAGAGCCACCAGGCAGCCCGCACTGGACGGTTGCACCTGCTGCTTGCAGGTGACAGCACTTCGGTTTAGAAAAAAAGAAAAGGCAATTACTTTTTTTCTAATCCGTAGTGCTGACACCTGCACGCAGCTTGTGTAACCGTGCAGCCGCTGCACGGGCGGCCTCAGGTGTCAGCATGGCTGGGTCTAGTCGGGGGTGAGTCCCCGGCAGGGCCCCGGCTTAGGAGCCTTTTCTGGAGACTGCCGGATCTCGGCCCATGCTAGCCCCAGCCCACTTAAAGCTCTGCCTCTAAGTATCAAAGACTGATGATGCTCCTTGAAATGTCTTTTTTCCGGGAAGTCACTTCAGTCTGTGTATCTCACCAGGAACTGGATGTGTTGCCTGCAGGTTACATATAGATTGCTGTGGTAGGTGCATTAACCCACTAGGCGAGCTTATCAGGTGTCAAACCTGGGACTTGCAAGACACACATGCACACAAACACATGCTGCAAAAAACTGGACTTCCTCTGAGGCATCAGGTTGAATGTTGGTGCATGTCCCTTCCTTCATCTAGTATTACTTCCATTGGCCGATGGCAACCATTTTCCACCCCAATGTTGAGGATATGTAGTTTCACAAAGAGAGATTAATCATTGGGGGTGCGAGGCATGTAAAATCTGGCCCAGCATTAAGTCTTTGTCTTCACCCTGGGGCGTATGTTGATATGGGCAGAGATGTCTCCTGCCACTGTACCCGGGGACGTCAGTTGGGGGTTGCTAGAGGTCGCATCTGCGACCTCTGAGGTCTCCCTTGCGACATCTGTGTTCTCCCTTGCAACCTCTTGAAAAAAGTTCTCTTTTTTGTTTTTTTGGGGGGGTTTTGTAATGCAAGCTCCTAGGCTGTGGCCAGCACCATGTAGCTCTTTACTTCTGGAGTGGCTGGCTTTCTTGTTCAGGGCCGTTAAAAAAAATAAGAACAATAAGAACAGGAGTGCCAAAAGTCTAACACTTTCAGCACTGACCCTAAATAAGAAAGAATAGGAATACCAAATAATGTGTCTTTCTGGAATGCTATACAATAATTGCTAGACTCATTAAAGGTTTATTTCAGGCACACTTCAGGGGGTGAGTCACTGATTTAGTCTGTTCTTAAACGCCTCAACTCAGCCTTTCATCTTTCTGAGGTCGATAAATGAGTACCAACACATGTTGGGTGATATTGGGTGTATATTTTTACAATATAAAGCGCTTAAGCGTAAGTGCTATATAATAACACATCATTATCATTTGGTCATGGACTTCTGCTTGCATTCACAGTAATTTGGGAATATGGGCCTATACACTCTGATCTTAACAATACATATGGCGATCCATTCTTGTATGAAATGTACATCACATTATGTACATCACACTATAGTGATATTGTAACCATATTTTTCGTGGTGTACAATGCTATGTGATGCCACTTCGTGTTTCGTCAACGGGTGAAAGGTTGTGTTCCATCGCTTCCTGCGATATCACTTCAGGGTGGGGTCAAATGACATCACTTCCTGTGATGTCATCAGGGGGTCAAGGGTCGTGTGATGTCACTTCCGCTACCCCTGGCATTTTGGTGAAATGACGTCCCTTTGGGGTTGCTGCCTGTTAATGATTGCTTAAACACTCTCTCCTCTCAAAGCTGTGAGATTTGTTGTGCTCTTGCTTACTCCCCATTCCAAGCCGCTTCTACCCCGCCGTACTGAGCATCGTTGCGCAGTCATGCCTCCTGCCTGCAACATTTTCAGTTGAGTGGGTGACAGCCCTGTTATCATTTGCCAGATGCCTTCTCCATTTACAGGAATTCTAATCAATTGCCTTTGCACTCACACATTTGCCGGGCATGGTTATCATTTGCACAGGTAATCAATCAGTTGCCATTCTTTGGCAATGACTGCCCAGGTCCCATAGCATTTGCCAGGATCAGAAGCTGGGCACGGCTAAGTGGGGCAGGGATGCTGCTGATAGGATATCCCAGCAGGTCCTCGACCTATTCCAAACAATGAGACCTTGTAGAGGATACCAAGAGGAAAGATTGGTACACAGCGATTTGATTGATGGGGGGCCTGCAAAAAAGGGGGGATTCTCAGGGGGTGTCCAAAGTTTAAGTTACCCATGGCGGGCCAGAGGGGTGCTGTGCTGCGATGTTGGGCCCATCTCCTCCCCGCAGGGTGATCCGACTCCCACAATTCAGAAGCCAGAAGACTCCTGAGATGTCAGCACACTGCAAACTTGGAGTGATGTTATCAATTTGGGACTGGCGGGAAATACCTGTGCTGCCACCGCCGGCTAAGAAGAGGAGGACCACGGATAGACTGCCTTTTTGCAGTCCTTTTGCTACAGCACTAGGACATGTAGTCATTTCAGGAGCCAAAGAACTGTTTTTGGCATTAGCCAGAGGACGTCTTTGCTTATATTGTGCTATTACTCAGAATTTCACATGGGCTTATTATTTTACAGATTTCATATTCGTCCAATGAGAGTTCTTCATTCATGACGCTCCAATTTTAAAAGGAAACTTAAAAAGGTGTGGCCAGTACGCGACCTTGGCGTTATTAGCACCACGCTCTAACCAACTGAGCTAACCGGCCATTAATACTCACGTGCACAGCAACAGCTACTAGCAGCTGCTGTCAGCAGAACAATGTTCTTAGTACATTTCTATTGAGCCCTTAGCGCCTGCGGTCAGCACATGGGAAGGCGACTTGCAGCCCATGAGACGCGCCTGACAAGATGGAGCAGGTGACATCTAGGCCATTCTTTGGCATGCACTGGATAAGAGCATTTGCACAAGATGTCGTCTTTGGGCTAGTTACAACCACTTTTGGGAAGGTTTACTGCTGCCACGGACTGCTGCCATTATAGACTCCACGCTCGAGGCTACATTATGAGGGGCAGCTGTCCTGGCCAAGCCTCAATGCCTAATGACTATAGAGTTGCTCCATATATAATACTAGTGCAATTTAGGTATTTTGCACCACAAAGTTATTTGCCACTTGGCTTACTTATGGCAACCTATTCTAAAGTCACTTCCAAGGTGACTCTAAGCAGTGCTTTAAGTGGGATTAGAAATTGAGGGGGGCTCTCGTTAGGGGGTGTGGCCTAGGCATGGGTGTGCTTAGTCCACGCCCCCATCAAGAGCCCCCCTCGCCTAAGAGGTGAGGGTTGCTAAAAGAAGCAGAGCTGGGGTGCACTGGCATTATTACCTTTAATGCGCCCAACCCCTCCTTTTAAACAAAAGAAGCGGCTAAGCGGAGCAAAGGTGTGACACCAGTATGCCACAGCTCACACCCAGCAGGCAGCCTTTTCATTCAAGGAGCCACATGCTGCAATGCTTTACCACAGGCTCCTTGAATGAAAGTGATGCCTGCTGCTGATGGCTCTGTACTCTGAAACAGGAGGAGGTCTGAACTGCCCAGCTCGCCTTTTGTTTCTGAGTAAATAGCCATCAGCCAGCGTGAGTAGCGCAGGGGCTTCATGCTGGGTGATGGCTATTTACTCAGAAACAAAAGGAGGCCTGGCAGTCCAGCCCTCCTCCTGTTTCAGAGTACAGAGCCACCAGGCAGCCTGCACTGGACGGTTGCACCTGCTGCTTGCAGGTGACAGCACTTCGGTTTAGAAAAAAAGAAAAGGCAATTACTTTTTTTCTAAACCGTAGTGCTGACACCTGCAGGCAGCTTGTGTAACCGTGCAGCCGCTGCACGGGCAGCCTCAGGTGTCAGCATGGCTGGGGCTAGTCGGGGGTGAGTCCCCGGCAGGGCCCCGGCTTAGGAGCTTTTTCTGGAGACTGCCGGGGCTCGGCCCATGCTAGCCCCAGCCCACTTAAAGCTCTGACTCTAAGTATCAAAGACTGATGATGCTCCTTGAAATGTCTTTTTCCGGGAAGTCACTTCTGTCCTTGTATCTCACCAGGAACTGGATGTGTTGCCTGCAGGTTACATATAGATTGCTGTGGTAGGTGCATTAACCCACTAGGCGAGCTTATCAGGTTTCAAACCTGGGACTTGCAAGACACACATGCGCACAAACACATGCTGCAAAAAACGGGACTTCCTCTGAGGCATCAGGTTGAATGTTGGTGCATGTCCCTTCCTTCATCTAGTATTACTTCCATTGGCCAATGGCAACCATTTTCCACCCCAATATTGAGGATATTTAGTTTCACAAAGAGAGAATAATCATTGGAGGTGCGAGGCATGTAAAATCTGGCCCAGCATTAAGTCTTTGTCTTCACCCTGGGGCGTATATTGATATGGGCAGAGATGTCTCCTGCCACTGTACCCGGGGACGTCAGTTGGGGGTCACCAGAGGTCGCATCTGCGACCTTTGAGGTCTCCCTTGCGACATCTGTGTTCTCCCTTGCAACCTCTTGAAAAAAGTTCTCTTTTTTTGTTTTTTTGGGGGGGTTTTGTAATGCAAGCTCCTAGGCTGTGGCCAGCACCATGTAGCTCTTTACTTCTGGAGTGGCTGGCTTTCTTGTTCAGGGCCGTTAAAAAAAATAAGAAAAATAAGAACAGGAGTGCCAAAAGTCTAACACTTTCAGCACTGACCCTAAATTAGAAAGAATAGGAATACCAAATAATGTGTCTTTCTGGAATGCTATACAATCATTGCTAGACTCATTAAAGGTTTATTTCAGGCACACTTCAGGGGGTGAGTCACTGATTTAGTCTGTTCTTAAACGCCTCAACTCAGCCTTTCATCTTTCTGAGGTCGATAAATGAGTACCAACACATGTTGGGTGATATTGGGTGTATATTTTTACTATATAAAGCGCTTAAGCGTAAGTGCTATATAATAACACATCATTATCATTTGGTCATGGACTTCTGCTTGCATTCACAGTAATTTGGGAATATGGGCCTATACACTCTGATCTTAACAATACATATGGCGATCCATTCTTGTATGAAATGTACATCACATTATGTACATCACACTATAGTGATATTGTAACCATATTTTTCGTGGTGTACAGTGCTATGTGATGCCACTGCCTGTTTCGTCAATGGGTGAAAGGTTGTGTTCCATCGCTTCCTGCGATATCACTTCAGGGTGGGGTCAAATGACATCACTTCCTGTGATGTCATCAGGGGGTCAAGGGTCGTGTGATGTCACTTCCGCTACCCCTGGCATTTTGGTGAAATGACGTCCCTTTGGGGTTGCTGCCTGTTAATGATTGTTTAAACACTCACTCTCTGCTCTCAAAGCTGTGAGATTTGTTGTGCTCTTGCTTACTCCCATTCCAAGCCGCTTCTACCCCGCCGTACTGAGCATCGTTGCGCAGTCATGCCTCCTGCCTGCAACATTTTCAGTTGAGTGGGTGACAACCCTGTTATCATTTGCCAGATACCTACTCCATTTACAGGAATTCTAATCAATTGCCTTTGCACTCACACATTTTCCGGGCATGGTTATCATTTGCACAGGCAATCAATCAGTTGCCATTCTTTGGCAATGACTGCCCAGGTCCCATAGCATTTGCCAGGATCAGAAGCTGGGCACGGCTAAGTGGGGCAGGGATGCTGCTGATAGGATATCCCAGCAGGTCCTTGACCTATTCCAAACAATGAGACCTTGTAGAGGAAACCAAGAGGAAAGATTGGTACACAGCGATTTGTTTGATGGGGGGCCTGCAAAAAAGGGGGGATGCCCAGGGGGTGTCCAAAGTTTAAGTTACCCATGGCGGGCCAGAGTGGTACTGTGCTGCGATGTTGGGCCCATCTCCTCCCCGCAGGGTGATCCGACTCCCACAATTCAGAAGCCAGAAGACTCCTGAGATGTCAGCACACTGCAAAGTTGGAGTGATGTTATCAATTTGGGACTGGAGGGAAATACCTGTGCTGCCACCACAGGCTAAGAAGAGGAGGACCACGGATAGACTGCCTTCTTGCAGCCCTTTTGCTACAGCACTAGGACATGTAGTCATTTCAGGAGCCAAAGAACTGTTTTTGGCATTAGCCAGAGGAATTCTTTGCTTATATTGTGCTATTACTCAGAATTCCACATCGGCTTATTATTTTACAGATTTCATATTCGTCCAATGAGAGTTCTTCATTCATGAAGCTACAGGTGGCGTTATTAGCACCACGCTCTAACCAACTGAGCTAACCGGCCATTAATACTCACGTACAAAGCAACAGCTACTAGCAGCTGCTGTCAGCAGAACAATGTTCTTAGTACATTCCCATTGAGCCCTTAGCGCCTGCGGTCAGCACATGGGAAGGCGACTTGCAGCCCATGAGACGCGCCTGACAAGATGGAGCAGGTGACATCTAGGCCATACTTTGGCATGCACTGGATAAGAGCATTTGCACAAGATGTCGTCTTTGGGCCAGTTACAACCACTTTTGGGAAGGCTTACTGCTGCCACGGACTGCTGCCATTATAGACTCCACGCTCGAGGCTACATTATGAGGGGCAGCTGTCCTGTCCAAGCCTCAATGCCTAATGACTATAGAGTTGCTCCATATATAATACTAGTCCAATTTAGGTATTTTGCACCACAAAGTTATTTGCCACTTGGCTTACTTATGGCAACCTATTCTAAAGTCACTTCCAAGGTGACTCTAAGCAGTGCTTTAAGTGGGATTAGAAATTGAGGGGGGCTCTCGTTAGGGGGCGTGGCCTAGGCATGGGTGTGCTTAGTCCACGCCCCCATCAAGAACCCCCCTCACCTAAGAGTTGGGGGCTGCTAAAAGAAGCAGAGCTGGGATGCACTGGCATTATTACCTTTAATGCGCACAGCCCCTCCTTTTAAACAAAAGCGGAGCAAAGGTGTGACCCCAGAATGCCACAGCACACACCCAGCAGGCAGCCTTTTCATTCAAGGAGCCACATGCTGCAATGCTTTACCACAGGCTCCTTGAATGAAAGTGATGCCTGCTGCTGATGGCTCTGTACTCTGAAACAGGAGGAGGTCTGAACTGCCCAGCTTGCCTTTTGTTTCTGAGTAAATAGCCATCAGCCAGCGTGAGTAGCGCAGGGGCTTCATGCTGGGTGATGGCTATTTACTCAGAAACAAAAGGAGGCCTGGCAGTCCAGCCCTCCTCCTGTTTCAGAGTACAGAGCCACCAGGCAGCCCGCACTGGACGGTTGCACCTGCTGCTTGCAGGTGACAGCACTTCTGTTTAGAAAAAAAGAAAAGGCAATTACTTTTTTTCTAATCCGTAGTGCTGACACCTGCACGCAGCTTGTGTAACCGTGCAGCCGCTGCACGGGCGGCCTCAGGTGTCAGCATGGCTGGGTCTAGTCGGGGGTGAGTCCCCGGCAGGGCCCCGGCTTAGGAGCCTTTTCTGGAGACTGCCGGATCTCGGCCCATGCTAGCCCCAGCCCACTTAAAGCTCTGCCTCTAAGTATCAAAGACTGATGATGCTCCTTGAAATGTCTTTTTTCCGGGAAGTCACTTCTGTCCGTGTATCTCACCAGGAACTGGATGTGTTGCCTGCAGGTTACATATAGATTGCTGTGGTAGGTGCATTAACCCACTAGGCGAGTTTATCAGGTGTCAAACCTGGGACTTGCAAGACACACATGCACACAAACACATGCTGCAAAAAACTGGACTTCCTCTGAGGCATCAGGTTGAATGTTGGTGCATGTCCCTTCCTTCATCTAGTATTACTTCCATTGGCCGATGGCAACCATTTTCCACCCCAATGTTGAGGATATTTAGTTTCACAAAGAGAGATTAATCATTGGGGGTGCGAGGCATGTAAAATCTGGCCCAGCATTAAGTCTTTGTCTTCACCCTGGGGCGTATGTTGATATGGGCAGAGATGTCTCCTGCCACTGTACCCGGGGACGTCAGTTGGGGGTTGCTAGAGGTCGCATCTGCGACCTCTGAGGTCTCCCTTGCGACATCTGTGTTCTCCCTTGCAACCTCTTGAAAAAAGTTCTCTTTTTTTGTTTTTTTGGGGGGGGTTTGTAATGCAAGCTCCTAGGCTGTGGCCAGCACCATGTAGCTCTTTACTTCTGGAGTGGCTGGCTTTCTTGTTCAGGGCCGTTAAAAAAAATAAGAACAATAAGAACAGGAGTGCCAAAAGTCTAACACTTTCAGCACTGACCCTAAATAAGAAAGAATAGGAATACCAAATAATGTGTCTTTCTGGAATGCTATACAATAATTGCTAGACTCATTAAAGGTTTATTTCAGGCACACTTCAGGGGGTGAGTCACTGATTTAGTCTGTTCTTAAACGCCTCAACTCAGCCTTTCATCTTTCTGAGGTCGATAAATGAGTACCAACACATGTTGGGTGATATTGGGTGTATATTTTTACAATATAAAGCGCTTAAGCGTAAGTGCTATATAATAACACATCATTATCATTTGGTCATGGACTTCTGCTTGCATTCACAGTAATTTGGGAATATGGGCCTATACACTCTGATCTTAACAATACATATGGCGATCCATTCTCGTATGAAATGTACATCACATTATGTACATCACACTATAGTGATATTGTAACCATATTTTTCGTGGTGTACAATGCTATGTGATGCCACTTGCTGTTTCGTCAACGGGTGAAAGGTTGTGTTCCATCGCTTCCTGCGATATCACTTCAGGGTGGGGTCAAATGACATCACTTCCTGTGATGTCATCAGGGGGTCAAGGGTCGTGTGATGTCACTTCCGCTACCCCTGGCATTTTGGTGAAATGACGTCCCTTTGGGGTTGCTGCCTGTTAATGATTGTTTAAACACTCACTCTCTGCTCTCAAAGCTGTGAGATTTGTTGTGCTCTTGCTTACTCCCATTCCAAGCCGCTTCTACCCCGCCGTACTGAGCATCGTTGCGCAGTCATGCCTCCTGCCTGCAACATTTTCAGTTGAGTGGGTGACAGCCCTGTTATCATTTGCCAGATGCCTTCTCCATTTACAGGAATTGTAATCAATTGCCTTTGCACTCACACATTTGCCGGGCATGGTTATCATTTGCACAGGTAATCAATCAGTTGCCATTCTTTGGCAATGACTGCCCAGGTCCCATAGCATTTGCCAGGATCAGAAGCTGGGCACGGCTAAGTGGGGCAGGGATGCTGCTGATAGGATATCCCAGCAGGTCCTTGTCCTATTCCAAATATTGAGACCTTGTAGAGGAAACCAGGAGGAAAGATTGGTACACAGCGATTTGATTGATGGGGGACCTGCAAAAAAGGGGGGATCCTCAGGGGGTGTCCAAAGTTTAAGTTACCCATGGCTGGCCAGAGGGGTGCTGTGCTGCGATGTTGGGCCCATCTCCTCCCCGCAGGGTGATCCGACTCCCACAATTCAGAAGCCAGAAGACTCCTGAGATGTCAGCACACTGCAAACTTGGAGTGATGTTATCAATTTGGGACTGGCGGGAAATACCTGTGCTGCCACCGCCGGCTAAGAAGAGGAGGACCACGGATAGACTGCCTTCTTGCAGTCCTTTTGCTACAGCACTAGGACATGTAGTCATTTCAGGAGCCAAAGAACTGTTTTTGGCATTAGCCAGAGGACGTCTTTGCTTATATTGTGCTATTACTCAGAATTCCACATCGGCTTATTATTTTACAGATTTCATATTCGTCCAATGAGAGTTCTTCATTCATGACGCTCCAATTTTAAAAGGAAACTTAAAACGGTGTGGCCAGTACGGGGATCGAACCCACGACCTTGGCGTTATTAGCACCACGCTCTAACCAACTGAGCTAACCGGCCATTAATACTCACGGCCACAGCAACAGCTACTAGAAGCCGCTGTCAGCAGAAAAATGTTCTTAGTACATACCTATTGAGCCCTTAGCGCCTACAGTCAGCACATGGGAAGGCGACTTGCAGCCCATGAGACGCGCCTGACAAGATGGAGCAGGTGACATCTAGACCATTCTTTGGCATGCACTGGATAAGAGCATTTGCACAAGATGTCGTCTTTGGGCCAGTTACAACCACTTTTGGGAAGGCTTACTGCTGCCACGGACTGCTGCCATTATAGACTCCACGCTCGAGGCTACATTATGAGGGGCAGCTGTCCTGGCCAAGCCTCAATGCCTAATGACTATAGAGTTGCTCCATATATAATACTAGTGCAATTTAGGTATTTTGCACCACAAAGTTATTTGCCACTTGGCTTACTTATGGCAACCTATTCTAAAGTCACTTCCAAGGTGACTCTAAGCAGTGCTTTAAGTGGGATTAGAAATTGAGGGGGGCTCTCGTTAGGGGGTGTGGCCTAGGCATGGGTGTGCTTAGTCCACGCCCCCATCAAGAGCCCCCCTCGCCTAAGAGGTGAGGGTTGCTAAAAGAAGCAGAGCTGGGGTGCACTGGCATTATTACCTTTAATGCGCCCAACCCCTCCTTTTAAACAAAAGAAGCGGCTAAGCGGAGCAAAGGTGTGACACCAGTATGCCACAGCTCACACCCAGCAGGCAGCCTTTTCATTCAAGGAGCCACATGCTGCAATGCTTTACCACAGGCTCCTTGAATGAAAGTGATGCCTGCTGCTGATGGCTCTGTACTCTGAAACAGGAGGAGGTCTGAACTGCCCAGCTCGCCTTTTGTTTCTGAGTAAATAGCCATCAGCCAGCGTGAGTAGCACAGGGGCTTCATGCTGGGTGATGGCTATTTACTCAGAAACAAAAGGAGGCCTGGCAGTCCAGCCCTCCTCCTGTTTCAGAGTACAGAGCCACCAGGCAGCCTGCACTGGACGGTTGCACCTGCTGCTTGCAGGTGACAGCACTTCGGTTTAGAAAAAAAGAAAAGGCAATTACTTTTTTTCTAAACCGTAGTGCTGACACCTGCAGGCAGCTTGTGTAACCGTGCAGCCGCTGCACGGGCAGCCTCAGGTGTCAGCATGGCTGGGGCTAGTCGGGGGTGAGTCCCCGGCAGGGCCCCGGCTTAGGAGCTTTTTCTGGAGACTGCCGGGGCTCGGCCCATGCTAGCCCCAGCCCACTTAAAGCTCTGACTCTAAGTATCAAAGACTGATGATGCTCCTTGAAATGTCTTTTTCCGGGAAGTCACTTCTGTCCTTGTATCTCACCAGGAACTGGATGTGTTGCCTGCAGGTTACATATAGATTGCTGTGGTAGGTGCATTAACCCACTAGGCGAGCTTATCAGGTTTCAAACCTGGGACTTGCAAGACACACATGCACACAAACACATGCTGCAAAAAACGGGACTTCCTCTGAGGCATCAGGTTGAATGTTGGTGCATGTCCCTTCCTTCATCTAGTATTACTTCCATTGGCCAATGGCAACCATTTTCCACCTCAATATTGAGGATATTTAGTTTCACAAAGAGAGAATAATCATTGGAGGTGCGAGGCATGTAAAATCTGGCCCAGCATTAAGTCTTTGTCTTCACCCTGGGGCGTATATTGATATGGGCAGAGATGTCTCCTGCCACTGTACCCGGGGACGTCAGTTGGGGGTTGCTAGAGGTCGCATCTGCGACCTCTGAGGTCTCCCTTGCGACATCTGTGTTCTCCCTTGCAACCTCTTGAAAAAAGTTCTCTTTTTTTGTTTTTTTGGGGGGGTTTTGTAATGCAAGCTCCTAGGCTGTGGCCAGCACCATGTAGCTCTTTACTTCTGGAGTGGCTGGTTTTCATGTTCAGGGCCGTTAAAAAAAATAAGAACAATAAGAACAGGAGTGCCAAAAGTCTAACACTTTCAGCACTGACCCTAAATAAGAAAGAATAGGAATACCAAATAATGTGTCTTTCTGGAATGCTATACAATAATTGCTAGACTCATTAAAGGTTTATTTCAGGCACACTTCAGGGGGTGAGTCACTGATTTAGTCTGTTCTTAAACGCCTCAACTCAGCCTTTCATCTTTCTGAGGTCGATAAATGAGTACCAACACATGTTGGGTGATATTGGGTGTATATTTTTACAATATAAAGCGCTTAAGCGTAAGTGCTATATAATAACACATCATTATCATTTGGTCATGGACATCACTTCCTGTGATGTCATCAGGGGGTCAAGGGTCGTGTGATGTCACTTCCGCTACCCCTGGCAATTTGGTGAAATGACGTCCCTTTGGGGTTGCTGCCTGTTAATGATTGTTTAAACACTCACTCTCTGCTCTCAAAGCTGTGAGATTTGTTGTGCTCTTGCTTACTCCCATTCCAAGCCGCTTCTACCCCGCCGTACTGAGCATCGTTGCGCAGTCATGCCTCCTGCCTGCAACATTTTCAGTTGAGTGGGTGACAGCCCTGTTATCATTTGCCAGATGCCTTCTCCATTTACAGGAATTGTAATCAATTGCCTTTGCACTCACACATTTGCCGGGCATGGTTATCATTTGCACAGGTAATCAATCAGTTGCCATTCTTTGGCAATGACTGCCCAGGTCCCATAGCATTTGCCAGGATCAGAAGCTGGGCACGGCTAAGTGGGGCAGGGATGCTGCTGATAGGATATCCCAGCAGGTCCTTGTCCTATTCCAAACATTGAGACCTTGTAGAGGAAACCAAGAGGAAAGATTGGTACACAGCGATTTGATTGATGGGGGACCTGCAAAAAAGGGGGGATCCTCAGGGGGTGTCCAAAGTTTAAGTTACCCATGGCTGGCCAGAGGGGTGCTGTGCTGCGATGTTGGGCCCATCTCCTCCCCGCAGGGTGATCCGACTCCCACAATTAAGAAGCCAGAAGACTCCTGAGATGTCAGCACACTGCAAAGTTGGAGTGATGTTATCAATTTGGGACTGGCGGGAAATACCTGTGCTGCCACCGCCGGCTAAGAAGAGGAGGACCACGGATAGACTGCCTTCTTGCAGTCCTTTTGCTACAGCACTAGGACATGTAGTCATTTCAGGAGCCAAAGAACTGTTTTTGGCATTAGCCAGAGGACGTCTTTGCTTATATTGTGCTATTACTCAGAATTCCACATCGGCTTATTATTTTACAGATTTCATATTCGTCCAATGAGAGTTCTTCATTCATGACGCTCCAATTTTAAAAGGAAACTTAAAAAGGTGTGGCCAGTACGGGGATCGAACCCGCGACCTTGGCGTTATTAGCACCACGCTCTAACCAACTGAGCTAACCGGCCATTAATACTCACGGTCACAGCAACAGCTACTAGCATCCGCTGTCAGCAGAAAAATGTTCTTAGTACATACCTATTGAGCCCTTAGCGCCTACAGTCAGCACATGGGAAGGCGACTTGCAGCCCATGAGACGCGCCTGACAAGATGGAGCAGGTGACATCTAGACCATTCTTTGGCATGCACTGGATAAGAGCATTTGCACAAGATGTCGTCTTTGGGCCAGTTACAACCACTTTTGGGAAGGCTTACTGCTGCCACGGACTGCTGCCATTATAGACTCCACGCTCGAGGCTACATTATGAGGGGCAGCTGTCCTGGCCAAGCCTCAATGCCTAATGACTATAGAGTTGCTCCATATATAATACTAGTCCAATTTAGGTATTTTGCACCACAAAGTTATTTGCCACTTGGTTTACTTATGGCAACCTATTCTAAAGTCACTTCCAAGGTGACTCTAAGCAGTGCTTTAAGTGGGATTAGAAATTGAGGGGGGCTCTCGTTAGGGGGTGTGGCCTAGGCATGGGTGTGCTTAGTCCACGCCCCCATCAAGAGCCCCCCTCGCCTAAGAGGTGAGGGTTGCTAAAAGAAGCAGAGCTGGGGTGCACTGGCATTATTACCTTTAATGCGCCCAACCCCTCCTTTTAAACAAAAGAAGCGGCTAAGCGGAGCAAAGGTGTGACACCAGTATGCCACAGCTCACACCCAGCAGGCAGCCTTTTCATTCAAGGAGCCACATGCTGCAATGCTTTACCACAGGCTCCTTGAATGAAAGTGATGCCTGCTGCTGATGGCTCTGTACTCTGAAACAGGAGGAGGTCTGAACTGCCCAGCTCGCCTTTTGTTTCTGAGTAAATAGCCATCAGCCAGCGTGAGTAGCGCAGGGGCTTCATGCTGGGTGATGGCTATTTACTCAGAAACAAAAGGAGGCCTGGCAGTCCAGCCCTCCTCCTGTTTCAGAGTACAGAGCCACCAGGCAGCCTGCACTGGACGGTTGCACCTGCTGCTTGCAGGTGACAGCACTTCGGTTTAGAAAAAAAGAAAAGGCAATTACTTTTTTTCTAAACCGTAGTGCTGACACCTGCAGGCAGCTTGTGTAACCGTGCAGCCGCTGCACGGGCAGCCTCAGGTGTCAGCATGGCTGGGGCTAGTCGGGGGTGAGTCCCCGGCAGGGCCCCGGCTTAGGAGCCTTTTCTGGAGACTGCCGGATCTCGGCCCATGCTAGCCCCAGCCCACTTAAAGCTCTGACTCTAAGTATCAAAGACTGATGATGCTCCTTGAAATGTCTTTTTCCGGGAAGTCACTTCTGTCCTTGTATCTCACCAGGAACTGGATGTGTTGCCTGCAGGTTACATATAGATTGCTGTGGTAGGTGCATTAACCCACTAGGCGAGCTTATCAGGTTTCAAACCTGGGACTTGCAAGACACACATGCGCACAAACACATGCTGCAAAAAACGGGACTTCCTCTGAGGCATCAGGTTGAATGTTGGTGCATGTCCCTTCCTTCATCTAGTATTACTTCCATTGGCCAATTGCAACCATTTTCCACCCCAATATTGAGGATATTTAGTTTCACAAAGAGAGAATAATCATTGGAGGTGCGAGGCATGTAAAATCTGGCCCAGCATTAAGTCTTTGTCTTCACCCTGGGGCGTATATTGATATGGGCAGAGATGTCTCCTGCCACTGTACCCGGGGACGTCAGTTGGGGGTCACCAGAGGTCGCATCTGCGACCTTTGAGGTCTCCCTTGCGACATCTGTGTTCTCCCTTGCAACCTCTTGAAAAAAGTTCTCTTTTTTTGTTTTTTTGGGGGGGTTTTGTAATGCAAGCTCCTAGGCTGTGGCCAGCACCATGTAGCTCTTTACTTCTGGAGTGGCTGGCTTTCTTGTTCAGGGCCGTTAAAAAAAATAAGAAAAATAAGAACAGGAGTGCCAAAAGTCTAACACTTTCAGCACTGACCCTAAATTAGAAAGAATAGGAATACCAAATAATGTGTCTTTCTGGAATGCTATACAATCATTGCTAGACTCATTAAAGGTTTATTTCAGGCACACTTCAGGGGGTGAGTCACTGATTTAGTCTGTTCTTAAACGCCTCAACTCAGCCTTTCATCTTTCTGAGGTCGATAAATGAGTACCAACACATGTTGGGTGATATTGGGTGTATATTTTTACTATATAAAGCGCTTAAGCGTAAGTGCTATATAATAACACATCATTATCATTTGGTCATGGACTTCTGCTTGCATTCACAGTAATTTGGGAATATGGGCCTATACACTCTGATCTTAACAATACATATGGCGATCCATTCTTGTATGAAATGTACATCACATTATGTACATCACACTATAGTGATATTGTAACCATATTTTTCGTGGTGTACAGTGCTATGTGATGCCACTGCCTGTTTCGTCAACGGGTGAAAGGTTGTGTTCCATCGCTTCCTGCGATATCACTTCAGGGTGGGGTCAAATGACATCACTTCCTGTGATGTCATCAGGGGGTCAAGGGTCGTGTGATGTCACTTCCGCTACCCCTGGCATTTTGGTGAAATGACGTCCCTTTGGGGTTGCTGCCTGTTAATGATTGTTTAAACACTCACTCTCTGCTCTCAAAGCTGTGAGATTTGTTGTGCTCTTGCTTACTCCCATTCCAAGCCGCTTCTACCCCGCCGTACTGAGCATCGTTGCGCAGTCATGCCTCCTGCCTGCAACATTTTCAGTTGAGTGGGTGACAACCCTGTTATCATTTGCCAGATACCTACTCCATTTACAGGAATTCTAATCAATTGCCTTTGCACTCACACATTTGCCGGGCATGGTTATCATTTGCACAGGTAATCAATCAGTTGCCATTCTTTGGCAATGACTGCCCAGGTCCCATAGCATTTGCCAGGATCAGAAGCTGGGCACGGCTAAGTGGGGCAGGGATGCTGCTGATAGGATATCCCAGCAGGTCCTTGACCTATTCCAAACAATGAGACCTTGTAGAGGAAACCAAGAGGAAAGATTGGTACACAGCGATTTGTTTGATGGGGGGCCTGCAAAAAAGGGGGGATGCCCAGGGGGTGTCCAAAGTTTAAGTTACCCATGGCGGGCCAGAGTGGTACTGTGCTGCGATGTTGGGCCCATCTCCTCCCCGCAGGGTGATCCGACTCCCACAATTCAGAAGCCAGAAGACTCCTGAGATGTCAGCACACTGCAAAGTTGGAGTGATGTTATCAATTTGGGACTGGAGGGAAATACCTGTGCTGCCACCACAGGCTAAGAAGAGGAGGACCACGGATAGACTGCCTTCTTGCAGCCCTTTTGCTACAGCACTAGGACATGTAGTCATTTCAGGAGCCAAAGAACTGTTTTTGGCATTAGCCAGAGGAATTCTTTGCTTATATTGTGCTATTACTCAGAATTCCACATCGGCTTATTATTTTACAGATTTCATATTCGTCCAATGAGAGTTCTTCATTCATGAAGCTACAGGTGGCGTTATTAGCACCACGCTCTAACCAACTGAGCTAACCGGCCATTAATACTCACGTACAAAGCAACAGCTACTAGCAGCTGCTGTCAGCAGAACAATGTTCTTAGTACATTCCCATTGAGCCCTTAGCGCCTGCGGTCAGCACATGGGAAGGCGACTTGCAGCCCATGAGACGCGCCTGACAAGATGGAGCAGGTGACATCTAGGCCATACTTTGGCATGCACTGGATAAGAGCATTTGCACAAGATGTCGTCTTTGGGCCAGTTACAACCACTTTTGGGAAGGCTTACTGCTGCCACGGACTGCTGCCATTATAGACTCCACGCTCGAGGCTACATTATGAGGGGCAGCTGTCCTGTCCAAGCCTCAATGCCTAATGACTATAGAGTTGCTCCATATATAATACTAGTCCAATTTAGGTATTTTGCACCACAAAGTTATTTGCCACTTGGCTTACTTATGGCAACCTATTCTAAAGTCACTTCCAAGGTGACTCTAAGCAGTGCTTTAAGTGGGATTAGAAATTGAGGGGGGCTCTCGTTAGGGGGCGTGGCCTAGGCATGGGTGTGCTTAGTCCACGCCCCCATCAAGAACCCCCCTCACCTAAGAGTTGGGGGCTGCTAAAAGAAGCAGAGCTGGGATGCACTGGCATTATTACCTTTAATGCGCACAGCCCCTCCTTTTAAACAAAAGCGGAGCAAAGGTGTGACCCCAGAATGCCACAGCACACACCCAGCAGGCAGCCTTTTCATTCAAGGAGCCACATGCTGCAATGCTTTACCACAGGCTCCTTGAATGAAAGTGATGCCTGCTGCTGATGGCTCTGTACTCTGAAACAGGAGGAGGTCTGAACTGCCCAGCTTGCCTTTTGTTTCTGAGTAAATAGCCATCAGCCAGCGTGAGTAGCGCAGGGGCTTCATGCTGGGTGATGGCTATTTACTCAGAAACAAAAGGAGGCCTGGCAGTCCAGCCCTCCTCCTGTTTCAGAGTACAGAGCCACCAGGCAGCCCGCACTGGACGGTTGCACCTGCTGCTTGCAGGTGACAGCACTTCAGTTTAGAAAAAAAGAAAAGGCAATTACTTTTTTTCTAATCCGTAGTGCTGACACCTGCACGCAGCTTGTGTAACCGTGCAGCCGCTGCACGGGCGGCCTCAGGTGTCAGCATGGCTGGGTCTAGTCGGGGGTGAGTCCCCGGCAGGGCCCCGGCTTAGGAGCCTTTTCTGGAGACTGCCGGATCTCGGCCCATGCTAGCCCCAGCCCACTTAAAGCTCTGCCTCTAAGTATCAAAGACTGATGATGCTCCTTGAAATGTCTTTTTTCCGGGAAGTCACTTCTGTCCGTGTATCTCACCAGGAACTGGATGTGTTGCCTGCAGGTTACATATAGATTGCTGTGGTAGGTGCATTAACCCACTAGGCGAGCTTATCAGGTGTCAAACCTGGGACTTGCAAGACACACATGCACACAAACACATGCTGCAAAAACTGGACTTCCTCTGAGGCATCAGGTTGAATGTTGGTGCATGTCCCTTCCTTCATCTAGTATTACTTCCATTGGCCGATGGCAACCATTTTCCACCCCAATGTTGAGGATATTTAGTTTCACAAAGAGAGATTAGTCATTGGGGGTGCGAGGCATGTAAAATCTGGCCCAGCATTAAGTCTTTGTCTTCACCCTGGGGCGTATGTTGATATGGGCAGAGATGTCTCCTGCCACTGTACCCAGGGACGTCAGTTGGGGGTTGCTAGAGGTCGCATCTCCGACCTCTGAGGTCTCCCTTGCGACATCTGTGTTCTCCCTTGCAACCTCTTGAAAAAAGTTCTCTTTTTTTGTTTTTTTAGGGGGGTTTTGTAATGCAAGCTCCTAGGCTGTGGCCAGCACCATGTAGCTCTTTACTTCTGGAGTGGCTGGCTTTCTTGTTCAGGGCCGTTAAAAAAAATAAGAACAATAAGAACAGGAGTGCCAAACGTCTAACACTTTCAGCACTGACCCTAAATAAGAAAGAATAGGAATACCAAATAATGTGTCTTTCTGGAATGCTATACAATAATTGCTAGACTCATTAAAGGTTTATTTCAGGCACACTTCAGGGGGTGAGTCACTGATTTAGTCTGTTCTTAAACGCCTCAACTCAGCCTTTCATCTTTCTGAGGTCGATAAATGAGTACCAACACATGTTGGGTGATATTGGGTGTATATTTTTACAATATAAAGCGCTTAAGCGTAAGTGCTATATAATAACACATCATTATCATTTGGTCATGGACTTCTGCTTGCATTCACAGTAATTTGGGAATATGGGCCTATACACTCTGATCTTAACAATACATATGGCGATCCATTCTTGTATGAAATGTACATCACATTATGTACATCACACTATAGTGATATTGTAACCATATTTTTCGTGGTGTACAATGCTATGTGATGCCACTTCGTGTTTCGTCAACGGGTGAAAGGTTGTGTTCCATCGCTTCCTGCGATATCACTTCAGGGTGGGGTCAAATGACATCACTTCCTGTGATGTCATCAGGGGGTCAAGGGTCGTGTGATGTCACTTCCGCTACCCCTGGCATTTTGGTGAAATGACGTCCCTTTGGTGTTGCTGCCTGTTAATGATTGCTTAAACACTCTCTCCTCTCAAAGCTGGGAGATTTGTTGTGCTCTTGCTTACTCCCCATTCCAAGCCGCTTCTACCCCGCCGTACTGAGCATCGTTGCGCAGTCATGCCTCCTGCCTGCAACATTTTCAGTTGAGTGGGTGACAGCCCTGTTATCACTTGCCAGATGCCTTCTCCATTTACAGGAATTCTAATCAATTGCCTTTGCACTCACACATTTGCCGGGCATGGTTATCATTTGCACAGGTAATCAATCAGTTGCCATTCTTTGGCAATGACTGCCCAGGTCCCATAGCATTTGCCGGGATCAGAAGCTGGGCACGGCTAAGTGGGGCAGGGATGCTGCTGATAGGATATCCCAGCAGGTCCTCGACCTATTCCAAACAATGAGACCTTGTAGAGGATACCAAGAGGAAAGATTGGTACACAGCGATTTGATTGATGGGGAGCCTGCAAAAAAGGGGGGATTCTCAGGGGGTGTCCAAAGTTTAAGTTACCCATGGCGGGCCAGAGGGGTGCTGTGCTGCGATGTTGGGCCCATCTCCTCCCCGCAGGGTGATCCGACTCCCACAATTCAGAAGCCAGAAGACTCCTGAGATGTCAGCACACTGCAAACTTGGAGTGATGTTATCAATTTGGGACTGGTGGGAAATACCTGTGCTGCCACCGCCGGCTAAGAAGAGGAGGACCACGGATAGACTGCCTTCTTGCAGTCCTTTTGCTACAGCACTAGGACATGTAGTCATTTCAGGAGCCAAAGAACTGTTTTTGGCATTAGCCAGAGGACGTCTTTGCTTATATTGTGCTATTACTCAGAATTCCACATCGGCTTATTATTTTACAGATTTCATATTCGTCCAATGAGAGTTCTTCATTCATGACGCTCCAATTTTAAAAGGAAACCTAAAAAGGTGTGGCCAGTACGGGGATCGAACCCGCGACCTTGGCGTTATTAGCACCACGCTCTAACCAACTGAGCTAACCAGCCATTAATACTCGCGGTCACAGCAACAGCTACTAGCAGCCGCTGTCAGCAGAAAAATGTTCTTAGTACATTCCTATTGAGCCCTTAGCGCCTACAGTCAGCACATGGGAAGGCGACTTGCAGCCCATGAGACGCGCCTGACAAGATGGAGCAGGTGACATCTAGACCATTCTTTGGCATGCACTGGATAAGAGCATTTGCACAAGATGTCGTCTTTGGGCCAGTTGCAACCACTTTTGGGAAGGCTTACTGCTGCCACGGACTGCTGCCATTATAGACTCCACGCTCGAGGCTACATTATGAGGGGCAGCTGTCCTGGCCAAGCCTCAATGCCTAATGACTATAGAGTTGCTCCATATATAATACTAGTCCAATTTAGGTATTTTGCACCACAAAGTTATTTGCCACTTGGCTTACTTATGGCAACCTATTCTAAAGTCACTTCCAAGGTGACTCTAAGCAGTGCTTTAAGTGGGATTAGAAATTGAGGGGGGCTCTCGTTAGGGGGCGTGGCCTAGGCATGGGTGTGCTTAGTCCACGCCCCCATCAAGAACCCCCCTCACCTAAGAGTTGGGGGCTGCTAAAAGAAGCAGAGCTGGGATGCACTGGCATTATTACCTTTAATGCGCGCAGCCCCTCCTTTTAAACAAAAGAAGCGGCTAAGCGGAGCAAAGGTGTGACCCCAGAATGCCACAGCACACACCCAGCAGGCAGCCTTTTCATTCAAGGAGCCACATGCTGCAATGCTTTACCACAGGCTCCTTGAATGAAAGTGATGCCTGCTGCTGATGGCTCTGTACTCTGAAACAGGAGGAGGTCTGAACTGCCCAGCTTGCCTTTTGTTTCTGAGTAAATAGCCATCAGCCAGCGTGAGTAGCGCAGGGGCTTCATGCTGGGTGATGGCTATTTACTCAGAAACAAAAGGAGGCCTGGCAGTCCAGCCCTCCTCCTGTTTCAGAGTACAGAGCCACCAGGCAGCCCGCACTGGACGGTTGCACCTGCTGCTTGCAGGTGACAGCACTTCTGTTTAGAAAAAAAGAAAAGGCAATTACTTTTTTTCTAATCCGTAGTGCTGACACCTGCACGCAGCTTGTGTAACCGTGCAGCCGCTGCACGGGCGGCCTCAGGTGTCAGCATGGCTGGGTCTAGTCGGGGGTGAGTCCCCGGCAGGGCCCCGGCTTAGGAGCCTTTTCTGGAGACTGCCGGATCTCGGCCCATGCTAGCCCCAGCCCACTTAAAGCTCTGCCTCTAAGTATCAAAGACTGATGATGCTCCTTGAAATGTCTTTTTTCCGGGAAGTCACTTCTGTCCGTGTATCTCACCAGGAACTGGATGTGTTGCCTGCAGGTTACATATAGATTGCTGTGGTAGGTGCATTAACCCACTAGGCGAGCTTATCAGGTGTCAAACCTGGGACTTGCAAGACACACATGCACACAAACACATGCTGCAAAAAACTGGACTTCCTCTGAGGCATCAGGTTGAATGTTGGTGCATGTCCCTTCCTTCATCTAGTATTACTTCCATTGGCCGATGGCAACCATTTTCCACCCCAATGTTGAGGATATTTAGTTTCACAAAGAGAGATTAATCATTGGGGGTGCGAGGCATGTAAAATCTGGCCCAGCATTAAGTCTTTGTCTTCACCCTGGGGCGTATGTTGATATGGGCAGAGATGTCTCCTGCCACTGTACCCGGGGACGTCAGTTGGGGGTTGCTAGAGGTCGCATCTGCGACCTCTGAGGTCTCCCTTGCGACATCTGTGTTCTCCCTTGCAACCTCTTGAAAAAAGTTCTCTTTTTTTGTTTTTTTGGGGGGGGTTTGTAATGCAAGCTCCTAGGCTGTGGCCAGCACCATGTAGCTCTTTACTTCTGGAGTGGCTGGCTTTCTTGTTCAGGGCCGTTAAAAAAAATAAGAACAATAAGAACAGGAGTGCCAAAAGTCTAACACTTTCAGCACTGACCCTAAATAAGAAAGAATAGGAATACCAAATAATGTGTCTTTCTGGAATGCTATACAATAATTGCTAGACTCATTAAAGGTTTATTTCAGGCACACTTCAGGGGGTGAGTCACTGATTTAGTCTGTTCTTAAACGCCTCAACTCAGCCTTTCATCTTTCTGAGGTCGATAAATGAGTACCAACACATGTTGGGTGATATTGGGTGTATATTTTTACAATATAAAGCGCTTAAGCGTAAGTGCTATATAATAACACATCATTATCATTTGGTCATGGACTTCTGCTTGCATTCACAGTAATTTGGGAATATGGGCCTATACACTCTGATCTTAACAATACATATGGCGATCCATTCTCGTATGAAATGTACATCACATTATGTACATCACACTATAGTGATATTGTAACCATATTTTTCGTGGTGTACAATGCTATGTGATGCCACTTGCTGTTTCGTCAACGGGTGAAAGGTTGTGTTCCATCGCTTCCTGCGATATCACTTCAGGGTGGGGTCAAATGACATCACTTCCTGTGATGTCATCAGGGGGTCAAGGGTCGTGTGATGTCACTTCCGCTACCCCTGGCATTTTGGTGAAATGACGTCCCTTTGGTGTTGCTGCCTGTTAATGATTGCTTAAACACTCTCTCCTCTCAAAGCTGTGAGATTTGCTGTGCTCTTGCTTACTCCCATTCCAAGCCGCTTCTACCCTGCCGTACTGAGCATCGTTGCGCAGTCATGCCTCCTGCCTGCAACATTTTCAGTTGAGTGGGTGACAGCCCTGTTATCATTTGCCAGATGCCTTCTCCATTTACAGGAATTGTAATCAATTGCCTTTGCACTCACACATTTGCCGGGCATGGTTATCATTTGCACAGGTAATCAATCAGTTGCCATTCTTTGGCAATGACTGCCCAGGTCCCATAGCATTTGCCAGGATCAGAAGCTGGGCACGGCTAAGTGGGGCAGGGATGCTGCTGATAGGATATCCCAGCAGGTCCTTGTCCTATTCCAAATATTGAGACCTTGTAGAGGAAACCAGGAGGAAAGATTGGTACACAGCGATTTGATTGATGGGGGACCTGCAAAAAAGGGGGGATCCTCAGGGGGTGTCCAAAGTTTAAGTTACCCATGGCTGGCCAGAGGGGTGCTGTGCTGCGATGTTGGGCCTCCCCGCAGGGTGATCCGACTCCCACAATTCAGAAGCCAGAAGACTCCTGAGATGTCAGCACACTGCAAACTTGGAGTGATGTTATCAATTTGGGACTGGCGGGAAATACCTGTGCTGCCACCGCCGGCTAAGAAGAGGAGGACCACGGATAGACTGCCTTCTTGCAGTCCTTTTGCTACAGCACTAGGACATGTAGTCATTTCAGGAGCCAAAGAACTGTTTTTGGCATTAGCCAGAGGACGTCTTTGCTTATATTGTGCTATTACTCAGAATTCCACATCGGCTTATTATTTTACAGATTTCATATTCGTCCAATGAGAGTTCTTCATTCATGACGCTCCAATTTTAAAAGGAAACTTAAAACGGTGTGGCCAGTACGGGGATCGAACCCACGACCTTGGCGTTATTAGCACCACGCTCTAACCAACTGAGCTAACCGGCCATTAATACTCACGGCCACAGCAACAGCTACTAGCAGCCGCTGTCAGCAGAAAAATGTTCTTAGTACATACCTATTGAGCCCTTAGCGCCTACAGTCAGCACATGGGAAGGCGACTTGCAGCCCATGAGACGCGCCTGACAAGATGGAGCAGGTGACATCTAGACCATTCTTTGGCATGCACTGGATAAGAGCATTTGCACAAGATGTCGTCTTTGGGCCAGTTACAACCACTTTTGGGAAGGCTTACTGCTGCCACGGACTGCTGCCATTATAGACTCCACGCTCGAGGCTACATTATGAGGGGCAGCTGTCCTGGCCAAGCCTCAATGCCTAATGACTATAGAGTTGCTCCATATATAATACTAGTCCAATTTAGGTATTTTGCACCACAAAGTTATGTGCCACTTGGCTTACTTATGGCAACCTATTCTAAAGTCACTTCCAAGGTGACTCTAAGCAGTGCTTTAAGTGGGATTAGAAATTGAGGGGGGCTCTCATTAGGGGGCGTGGCCTAGGCATGGGTGTGCTTAGTCCACGCCCCCATCAAGAACCCCCCTCACCTAAGAGTTGGGGGCTGCTAAAAGAAGCAGAGCTGGGATGCACTGGCATTATTACCTTTAATGTGCACAGCCCCTCCTTTTAAACAAAAGAAGCGGCTAAGCGGAGCAAAGGTGTGACCCCAGAATGCCACAGCACACACCCAGCAGGCAGCCTTTTCATTCAAGGAGCCACATGCTGCAATGCTTTACCACAGGCTCCTTGAATGAAAGTGATGCCTGCTGCTGATGGCTCTGTACTCTGAAACAGGAGGAGGTCTGAACTGCCCAGCTTGCCTTTTGTTTCTGAGTAAATAGCCATCAGCCAGCGTGAGTAGCGCAGGGGCTTCATGCTGGGTGATGGCTATTTACTCAGAAACAAAAGGAGGCCTGGCAGTCCAGCCCTCCTCCTGTTTCAGAGTACAGAGCCACCAGGCAGCCCGCACTGGACGGTTGCACCTGCTGCTTGCAGGTGACAGCACTTCAGTTTAGAAAAAAAGAAAAGGCAATTACTTTTTTTCTAATCCGTAGTGCTGACACCTGCACGCAGCTTGTGTAACCGTGCAGCCGCTGCACGGGCGGCCTCAGGTGTCAGCATGGCTGGGTCTAGTCGGGGGTGAGTCCCCGGCAGGGCCCCGGCTTAGGAGCCTTTTCTGGAGACTGCCGGATCTCGGCCCATGCTAGCCCCAGCCCACTTAAAGCTCTGCCTCTAAGTATCAAAGACTGATGATGCTCCTTGAAATGTCTTTTTTCCGGGAAGTCACTTCTGTCCGTGTATCTCATCAGGAACTGGATGTGTTGCCTGCAGGTTACATATAGATTGCTGTGGTAGGTGCATTAACCCACTAGGCGAGCTTATCAGGTGTCAAACCTGGGACTTGCAAGACACACATGCACACAAACACATGCTGCAAAAAACTGGACTTCCTCTGAGGCATCAGGTTGAATGTTGGTGCATGTCCCTTCCTTCATCTAGTATTACTTCCATTGGCCGATGGCAACCATTTTCCACCCCAATGTTGAGGATATTTAGTTTCACAAAGAGAGATTAATCATTGGGGGTGCGAGGCATGTAAAATCTGGCCCAGCATTAAGTCTTTGTCTTCACCCTGGGGCGTATGTTGATATGGGCAGAGATGTCTCCTGCCACTGTACCCGGGGACGTCAGTTGGGGGTTGCTAGAGGTCGCATCTGCGACCTCTGAGGTCTCCCTTGCGACATCTGTGTTCTCCCTTGCAACCTCTTGAAAAAAGTTCTCTTTTTTTGTTTTTTTGGGGGGGTTTTGTAATGCAAGCTCCTAGGCTGTGGCCAGCACCATGTAGCTCTTTACTTCTGGAGTGGCTGGCTTTCTTGTTCAGGGCCTTTAAAAAAAATAAGAACAATAAGAACAGGAGTGCCAAAAGTCTAACACTTTCAGCACTGACCCTAAATAAGAAAGAATAGGAATACCAAATAATGTGTCTTTCTGGAATGCTATACAATAATTGCTAGACTCATTAAAGGTTTATTTCAGGCACACTTCAGGGGGTGAGTCACTGATTTAGTCTGTTCTTAAACGCCTCAACTCAGCCTTTCATCTTTCTGAGGTCGATAAATGAGTACCAACACATGTTGGGTGATATTGGGTGTATATTTTTACAATATAAAGCGCTTAAGCGTAAGTGCTATATAATAACACATCATTATCATTTGGTCATGGACTTCTGCTTGCATTCACAGTAATTTGGGAATATGGGCCTATACACTCTGATCTTAACAATACATATGGCGATCCATTCTTGTATGAAATGTACATCACATTATGTACATCACACTATAGTGATATTGTAACCATATTTTTCGTGGTGTACAATGCTATGTGATGCCACTTCGTGTTTCGTCAACGGGTGAAAGGTTGTGTTCCATCGCTTCCTGCGATATCACTTCAGGGTGGGGTCAAATGACATCACTTCCTGTGATGTCATCAGGGGGTCAAGGGTCGTGTGATGTCACTTCCGCTACCCCTGGCATTTTGGTGAAATGACGTCCCTTTGGGGTTGCTGCCTGTTAATGATTGCTTAAACACTCTCTCCTCTCAAAGCTGTGAGATTTGTTGTGCTCTTGCTTACTCCCCATTCCAAGCCGCTTCTACCCCGCCGTACTGAGCATCGTTGCGCAGTCATGCCTCCTGCCTGCAACATTTTCAGTTGAGTGGGTGACAGCCCTGTTATCATTTGCCAGATGCCTTCTCCATTTACAGGAATTCTAATCAATTGCCTTTGCACTCACACATTTGCCGGGCATGGTTATCATTTGCACAGGTAATCAATCAGTTGCCATTCTTTGGCAATGACTGCCCAGGTCCCATAGCATTTGCCAGGATCAGAAGCTGGGCACGGCTAAGTGGGGCAGGGATGCTGCTGATAGGATATCCCAGCAGGTCCTCGACCTATTCCAAACAATGAGACCTTGTAGAGGATACCAAGAGGAAAGATTGGTACACAGCGATTTGATTGATGGGGGGCCTGCAAAAAAGGGGGGATTCTCAGGGGGTGTCCAAAGTTTAAGTTACCCATGGCGGGCCAGAGGGGTGCTGTGCTGCGATGTTGGGCCCATCTCCTCCCCGCAGGGTGATCCGACTCCCACAATTCAGAAGCCAGAAGACTCCTGAGATGTCAGCACACTGCAAACTTGGAGTGATGTTATCAATTTGGGACTGGCGGGAAATACCTGTGCTGCCACCGCCGGCTAAGAAGAGGAGGACCACGGATAGACTGCCTTCTTGCAGTCCTTTTGCTACAGCACTAGGACATGTAGTCATTTCAGGAGCCAAAGAACTGTTTTTGGCATTAGCCAGAGGACGTCTTTGCTTATATTGTGATATTACTCAGAATTCCACATGGGCTTATTATTTTACAGATTTCATATTCGTCCAATGAGAGTTCTTCATTCATGACGCTCCAATTTTAAAAGGAAACTTAAAAAGGTGTGGCCAGTACGGGGATCGAACCCGCGACCTTGGCGTTATTAGCACCACGCTCTAACCAACTGAGCTAACCGGCCATTAATACTCACGTGCACAGCAAAAGCTACTAGCAGCTGCTGTCAGCAGAACAATGTTCTTAGTACATTTCTATTGAGCCCTTAGCGCCTGCGGTCAGCACATGGGAAGGCGACTTGCAGCCCATGAGACGCGCCTGACAAGATGGAGCAGGTGACATCTAGGCCATTCTTTGGCATGCACTGGATAAGAGCATTTGCACAAGATGTCGTCTTTGGGCTAGTTACAACCACTTTTGGGAAGGTTTACTGCTGCCACGGACTGCTGCCATTATAGACTCCACGCTCGAGGCTACATTATGAGGGGCAGCTGTCCTGGCCAAGCCTCAATGCCTAATGACTATAGAGTTGCTCCATATATAATACTAGTGCAATTTAGGTATTTTGCACCACAAAGTTATTTGCCACTTGGCTTACTTATGGCAACCTATTCTAAAGTCACTTCCAAGGTGACTCTAAGCAGTGCTTTAAGTGGGATTAGAAATTGAGGGGGGCTCTCGTTAGGGGGTGTGGCCTAGGCATGGGTGTGCTTAGTCCACGCCCCCATCAAGAGCCCCCCTCGCCTAAGAGGTGAGGGTTGCTAAAAGAAGCAGAGCTGGGGTGCACTGGCATTATTACCTTTAATGCGCCCAACCCCTCCTTTTAAACAAAAGAAGCGGCTAAGCGGAGCAAAGGTGTGACACCAGTATGCCACAGCTCACACCCAGCAGGCAGCCTTTTCATTCAAGGAGCCACATGCTGCAATGCTTTACCACAGGCTCCTTGAATGAAAGTGATGCCTGCTGCTGATGGCTCTGTACTCTGAAACAGGAGGAGGTCTGAACTGCCCAGCTCGCCTTTTGTTTCTGAGTAAATAGCCATCAGCCAGCGTGAGTAGCACAGGGGCTTCATGCTGGGTGATGGCTATTTACTCAGAAACAAAAGGAGGCCTGGCAGTCCAGCCCTCCTCCTGTTTCAGAGTACAGAGCCACCAGGCAGCCTGCACTGGACGGTTGCACCTGCTGCTTGCAGGTGACAGCACTTCGGTTTAGAAAAAAAGAAAAGGCAATTACTTTTTTTCTAAACCGTAGTGCTGACACCTGCAGGCAGCTTGTGTAACCGTGCAGCCGCTGCACGGGCAGCCTCAGGTGTCAGCATGGCTGGGGCTAGTCGGGGGTGAGTCCCCGGCAGGGCCCCGGCTTAGGAGCTTTTTCTGGAGACTGCCGGGGCTCGGCCCATGCTAGCCCCAGCCCACTTAAAGCTCTGACTCTAAGTATCAAAGACTGATGATGCTCCTTGAAATGTCTTTTTCCGGGAAGTCACTTCTGTCCTTGTATCTCACCAGGAACTGGATGTGTTGCCTGCAGGTTACATATAGATTGCTGTGGTAGGTGCATTAACCCACTAGGCGAGCTTATCAGGTTTCAAACCTGGGACTTGCAAGACACACATGCGCACAAACACATGCTGCAAAAAACGGGACTTCCTCTGAGGCATCAGGTTGAATGTTGGTGCATGTCCCTTCCTTCATCTAGTATTACTTCCATTGGCCAATGGCAACCATTTTCCACCTCAATATTGAGGATATTTAGTTTCACAAAGAGAGAATAATCATTGGAGGTGCGAGGCATGTAAAATCTGGCCCAGCATTAAGTCTTTGTCTTCACCCTGGGGCGTATATTGATATGGGCAGAGATGTCTCCTGCCACTGTACCCGGGGACGTCAGTTGGGGGTTGCTAGAGGTCGCATCTGCGACCTCTGAGGTCTCCCTTGCGACATCTGTGTTCTCCCTTGCAACCTCTTGAAAAAAGTTCTCTTTTTTTGTTTTTTTGGGGGGGTTTTGTAATGCAAGCTCCTAGGCTGTGGCCAGCACCATGTAGCTCTTTACTTCTGGAGTGGCTGGTTTTCATGTTCAGGGCCGTTAAAAAAAATAAGAACAATAAGAACAGGAGTGCCAAAAGTCTAACACTTTCAGCACTGACCCTAAATAAGAAAGAATAGGAATACCAAATAATGTGTCTTTCTGGAATGCTATACAATCATTGCTAGACTCATTAAAGGTTTATTTCAGGCACACTTCAGGGGGTGAGTCACTGATTTAGTCTGTTCTTAAACGCCTCAACTCAGCCTTTCATCTTTCTGAGGTCGATAAATGAGTACCAACACATGTTGGGTGATATTGGGTGTATATTTTTACAATATAAAGCGCTTAAGCGTAAGTGCTATATAATAACACATCATTATCATTTGGTCATGGACATCACTTCCTGTGATGTCATCAGGGGGTCAAGGGTCGTGTGATGTCACTTCCGCTACCCCTGGCATTTTGGTGAAATGACGTCCCTTTGGGGTTGCTGCCTGTTAATGATTGTTTAAACACTCACTCTCTGCTCTCAAAGCTGTGAGATTTGTTGTGCTCTTGCTTACTCCCATTCCAAGCCGCTTCTACCCCGCCGTACTGAGCATCGTTGCGCAGTCATGCCTCCTGCCTGCAACATTTTCAGTTGAGTGGGTGACAGCCCTGTTATCATTTGCCAGATGCCTTCTCCATTTACAGGAATTGTAATCAATTGCCTTTGCACTCACACATTTGCCGGGCATGGGTATCATTTGCACAGGTAATCAATCAGTTGCCATTCTTTGGCAATGACTGCCCAGGTCCCATAGCATTTGCCAGGATCAGAAGCTGGGCACGGCTAAGTGGGGCAGGGATGCTGCTGATAGGATATCCCAGCAGGTCCTTGTCCTATTCCAAACATTGAGACCTTGTAGAGGAAACCAAGAGGAAAGATTGGTACACAGCGATTTGATTGATGGGGGACCTGCAAAAAAGGGGGGATCCTCAGGGGGTGTCCAAAGTTTAAGTTACCCATGGCTGGCCAGAGGGGTGCTGTGCTGCGATGTTGGGCCCATCTCCTCCCCGCAGGGTGATCCGACTCCCACAATTAAGAAGCCAGAAGACTCCTGAGATGTCAGCACACTGCAAAGTTGGAGTGATGTTATCAATTTGGGACTGGCGGGAAATACCTGTGCTGCCACCGCCGGCTAAGAAGAGGAGGACCACGGATAGACTGCCTTCTTGCAGTCCTTTTGCTACAGCACTAGGACATGTAGTCATTTCAGGAGCCAAAGAACTGTTTTTGGCATTAGCCAGAGGACGTCTTTGCTTATATTGTGCTATTACTCAGAATTCCACATCGGCTTATTATTTTACAGATTTCATATTTAAAAGGAAACTTAAAAAGGTGTGGCCAGTACGGGGATCGAACCCGCGACCTTGGCGTTATTAGCACCACGCTCTAACCAACTGAGCTAACCGGCCATTAATACTCACGGTCACAGCAACAGCTACTAGCATCCGCTGTCAGCAGAAAAATGTTCTTAGTACATACCTATTGAGCCCTTAGCGCCTACAGTCAGCACATGGGAAGGCGACTTGCAGCCCATGAGACGCGCCTGACAAGATGGAGCAGGTGACATCTAGACCATTCTTTGGCATGCACTGGATAAGAGCATTTGCACAAGATGTCGTCTTTGGGCCAGTTACAACCACTTTTGGGAAGGCTTACTGCTGCCACGGACTGCTGCCATTATAGACTCCACGCTCGAGGCTACATTATGAGGGGCAGCTGTCCTGGCCAAGCCTCAATGCCTAATGACTATAGAGTTGCTCCATATATAATACTAGTCCAATTTAGGTATTTTGCACCACAAAGTTATTTGCCACTTGGTTTACTTATGGCAACCTATTCTAAAGTCACTTCCAAGGTGACTCTAAGCAGTGCTTTAAGTGGGATTAGAAATTGAGGGGGGCTCTCGTTATGGGGCGTGGCCTAGGCATGGGTGTGCTTAGTCCACGCCCCCATCAAGAACCCCCCTCACCTAAGAGTTGGGGGCTGCTAAAAGAAGCAGAGCTGGGATGCACTGGCATTATTACCTTTAATGCGCACAGCCCCTCCTTTTAAACAAAAGAAGTGGCTAAGCGGAGCAAAGGTGTGACCCCAGAATGCCACAGCACACACCCAGCAGGCAGCCTTTTCATTCAAGGAGCCACATGCTGCAATGCTTTACCACAGGCTCCTTGAATGAAAGTGATGCCTGCTGCTGATGGCTCTGTACTCTGAAACAGGAGGAGGTCTGAACTGCCCAGCTTGCCTTTTGTTTCTGAGTAAATAGCCATCAGCCAGCGTGAGTAGCACAGGGGCTTCATGCTGGGTGATGGCTATTTACTCAGAAACAAAAGGAGGCCTGGCAGTCCAGCCCTCCTCCTGTTTCAGAGTACAGAGCCACCAGGCAGCCCGCACTGGATGGTTGCACCTGCTGCTTGCAGGTGACAGTACTTCGGTTTAGAAAAAAAGAAAAGGCAATTACTTCTAATGCCGACACCTGCACGCAGCTTGTGTAACCGTGCAGCCGCTGCACGGGCGGCCTCAGGTGTCAGCATGGCTGGTTCTAGTCGGGGGTGAGTCCCCGGCAGGGCCCCGGCTTAGGAGCCTTTTCTGGAGACTGCCGGATCTCGGCCCATGCTAGCCCCAGCCCACTTAAAGCTCTGCCTCTAAGTATCAAAGACGGATGATGCTCCTTGAAATGTCTTTTTTCCGGGAAGTCACTTCTGTCCGTGTATCTCACCAGGAACTGGATGTGTTGCCTGCAGGTTACATATAGATTGCTGTGGTAGGTGCATTAACCCACTAGGCGAGCTTATCAGGTGTCAAACCTGGGACTTGCAAGACACACATGCACACAAACACATGCTGCAAAAAACTGGACTTCCTCTGAGGCATCAGGTTGAATGTTGGTGCATGTCCCTTCCTTCATCTAGTATTACTTCCATTGGCCGATGGCAACCATTTTCCACCCCAATGTTGAGGATATTTAGTTTCACAAAGAGAGATTAATCATTGGGGGTGCGAGGCATGTAAAATCTGGCCCAGCATTAAGTCTTTGTCTTCACCCTGGGGCGTATGTTGATATGGGCAGAGATGTCTCCTGCCACTGTACCCGGGGACGTCAGTTGGGGGTTGCTAGAGGTCGCATCTGCGACCTCTGAGGTCTCCCTTGCGACATCTGTGTTCTCCCTTGCAACCTCTTGAAAAAAGTTCTCTTTTTTTGTTTTTTTGGGGGGGGTTTGTAATGCAAGCTCCTAGGCTGTGGCCAGCACCATGTAGCTCTTTACTTCTGGAGTGGCTGGCTGTCTTGTTCAGGGCCGTTAAAAAAAATAAGAACAATAAGAACAGGAGTGCCAAAAGTCTAACACTTTCAGCACTGACCCTAAATAAGAAAGAATAGGAATACCAAATAATGTGTCTTTCTGGAATGCTATACAATAATTGCTAGACTCATTAAAGGTTTATTTCAGGCACACTTCAGGGGGTGAGTCACTGATTTAGTCTGTTATTAAACGCCTCAACTCAGCCTTTCATCTTTCTCGGGTCGATAAATGAGTACCAACACATGTTGGGTGATATTGGGTGTATATTTTTACAATATAAAGCGCTTAAGCGTAAGTGCTATATAATAACACATCATTATCATTTGGTCATGGACTTCTGCTTGCATTCACAGTAATTTGGGAATATGGGCCTATACACTCTGATCTTAACAATACATATGGCGATCCATTCTTGTATGAAATGTACATCACATTATGTACATCACACTATAGTGATATTGTAACCATATTTTTCGTGGTGTACAATGCTATGTGATGCCACTTCGTGTTTCGTCAACGGGTGAAAGGTTGTGTTCCATCGCTTCCTGCGATATCACTTCAGGGTGGGGTCAAATGACATCACTTCCTGTGATGTCATCAGGGGGTCAAGGGTCGTGTGATGTCACTTCCGCTACCCCTGGCATTTTGGTGAAATGACGTCCCTTTGGGGTTGCTGCCTGTTAATGATTGCTTAAACACTCTCTCCTCTCAAAGCTGTGAGATTTGTTGTGCTCTTGCTTACTCCCCATTCCAAGCCGCTTCTACCCCGCCGTACTGAGCATCGTTGCGCAGTCATGCCTCCTGCCTGCAACATTTTCAGTTGAGTGGGTGACAGCCCTGTTATCATTTGCCAGATGCCTTCTCCATTTACAGGAATTCTAATCAATTGCCTTTGCACTCACACATTTGCCGGGCATGGTTATCATTTGCACAGGTAATCAATCAGTTGCCATTCTTTGGCAATGACTGCCCAGGTCCCATAGCATTTGCCAGGATCAGAAGCTGGGCACGGCTAAGTGGGGCAGGGATGCTGCTGATAGGATATCCCAGCAGGTCCTCGACCTATTCCAAACAATGAGACCTTGTAGAGGATACCAAGAGGAAAGATTGGTACACAGCGATTTGATTGATGGGGGGCCTGCAAAAAAGGGGGGATTCTCAGGGGGTGTCCAAAGTTTAAGTTACCCATGGCGGGCCAGAGGGGTGCTGTGCTGCGATGTTGGGCCCATCTCCTCCCCGCAGGGTGATCCGACTCCCACAATTCAGAAGCCAGAAGACTCCTGAGATGTCAGCACACTGCAAACTTGGAGTGATGTTATCAATTTGGGACTGGCGGGAAATACCTGTGCTGCCACCGCCGGCTAAGAAGAGGAGGACCACGGATAGACTGCCTTCTTGCAGTCCTTTTGCTACAGCACTAGGACATGTAGTCATTTCAGGAGCCAAAGAACTGTTTTTGGCATTAGCCAGAGGACGTCTTTGCTTATATTGTGATATTACTCAGAATTCCACATGGGCTTATTATTTTACAGATTTCATATTCGTCCAATGAGAGTTCTTCATTCATGACGCTCCAATTTTAAAAGGAAACTTAAAAAGGTGTGGCCAGTACGGGGATCGAACCCGCGACCTTGGCGTTATTAGCACCACGCTCTAACCAACTGAGCTAATCGGCCATTAATACTCACGTGCACAGCAAAAGCTACTAGCAGCTGCTGTCAGCAGAACAATGTTCTTAGTACATTTCTATTGAGCCCTTAGCGCCTTCGGTCAGCACATGGGAAGGCGACTTGCAGCCCATGAGACGCGCCTGACAAGATGGAGCAGGTGACATCTAGGCCATTCTTTGGCATGCACTGGATAAGAGCATTTGCACAAGATGTCGTCTTTGGGCTAGTTACAACCACTTTTGGGAAGGTTTACTGCTGCCACGGACTGCTGCCATTATAGACTCCACGCTCGAGGCTACATTATGAGGGGCAGCTGTCCTGGCCAAGCCTCAATGCCTAATGACTATAGAGTTGCTCCATATATAATACTAGTGCAATTTAGGTATTTTGCACCACAAAGTTATTTGCCACTTGGCTTACTTATGGCAACCTATTCTAAAGTCACTTCCAAGGTGACTCTAAGCAGTGCTTTAAGTGGGATTAGAAATTGAGGGGGGCTCTCGTTAGGGGGTGTGGCCTAGGCATGGGTGTGCTTAGTCCACGCCCCCATCAAGAGCCCCCCTCGCCTAAGAGGTGAGGGTTGCTAAAAGAAGCAGAGCTGGGGTGCACTGGCATTATTACCTTTAATGCGCCCAACCCCTCCTTTTAAACAAAAGAAGCGGCTAAGCGGAGCAAAGGTGTGACACCAGTATGCCACAGCTCACACCCAGCAGGCAGCCTTTTCATTCAAGGAGCCACATGCTGCAATGCTTTACCACAGGCTCCTTGAATGAAAGTGATGCCTGCTGCTGATGGCTCTGTACTCTGAAACAGGAGGAGGTCTGAACTGCCCAGCTCGCCTTTTGTTTCTGAGTAAATAGCCATCAGCCAGCGTGAGTAGCACAGGGGCTTCATGCTGGGTGATGGCTATTTACTCAGAAACAAAAGGAGGCCTGGCAGTCCAGCCCTCCTCCTGTTTCAGAGTACAGAGCCACCAGGCAGCCTGCACTGGACGGTTGCACCTGCTGCTTGCAGGTGACAGCACTTCGGTTTAGAAAAAAAGAAAAGGCAATTACTTTTTTTCTAAACCGTAGTGCTGACACCTGCAGGCAGCTTGTGTAACCGTGCAGCCGCTGCACGGGCAGCCTCAGGTGTCAGCATGGCTGGGGCTAGTCGGGGGTGCGTCCCCGGCAGGGCCCCGGCTTAGGAGCTTTTTCTGGAGACTGCTGGGGCTCGGCCCATGCTAGCCCCAGCCCACTTAAAGCTCTGACTCTAAGTATCAAAGACTGATGATGCTCCTTGAAATGTCTTTTTCCGGGAAGTCACTTCTGTCCTTGTATCTCACCAGGAACTGGATGTGTTGCCTGCAGGTTACATATAGATTGCTGTGGTAGGTGCATTAACCCACTAGGCGAGCTTATCAGGTTTCAAACCTGGGACTTGCAAGACACACATGCGCACAAACACATGCTGCAAAAAACGGGACTTCCTCTGAGGCATCAGGTTGAATGTTGGTGCATGTCCCTTCCTTCATCTAGTATTACTTCCATTGGCCAATGGCAACCATTTTCCACCTCAATATTGAGGATATTTAGTTTCACAAAGAGAGAATAATCATTGGAGGTGCGAGGCATGTAAAATCTGGCCCAGCATTACGTCTTTGTCTTCACCCTGGGGCGTATATTGATATGGGCAGAGATGTCTCCTGCCACTGTACCCGGGGACGTCAGTTGGGGGTCACCAGAGGTCGCATCTGCGACCTTTGAGGTCTCCCTTGCGACATCTGTGTTCTCCCTTGCAACCTCTTGAAAAAAGTTCTCTTTTTTTGTTTTTTTGGGGGGGTTTTGTAATGCAAGCTCCTAGGCTGTGGCCAGCACCATGTAGCTCTTTACTTCTGGAGTGGCTGGCTTTCTTGTTCAGGGCCGTTAAAAAAAATAAGAAAAATAAGAACAGGAGTGCCAAAAGTCTAACACTTTCAGCACTGACCCTAAATTAGAAAGAATAGGAATACCAAATAATGTGTCTTTCTGGAATGCTATACAATCATTGCTAGACTCATTAAAGGTTTATTTCAGGCACACTTCAGGGGGTGAGTCACTGATTTAGTCTGTTCTTAAACGCCTCAACTCAGCCTTTCATCTTTCTGAGGTCGATAAATGAGTACCAACACATGTTGGGTGATATTGGGTGTATATTTTTACTATATAAAGCGCTTAAGCGTAAGTGCTATATAATAACACATCATTATCATTTGGTCATGGACTTCTGCTTGCATTCACAGTAATTTGGGAATATGGGCCTATACACTCTGATCTTAACAATACATATGGCGATCCATTCTTGTATGAAATGTACATCACATTATGTACATCACACTATAGTGATATTGTAACCATATTTTTCGTGGTGTACAGTGCTATGTGATGCCACTGCCTGTTTCGTCAACGGGTGAAAGGTTGTGTTCCATCGCTTCCTGCGATATCACTTCAGGGTGGGGTCAAATGACATCACTTCCTGTGATGTCATCAGGGGGTCAAGGGTCGTGTGATGTCACTTCCGCTACCCCTGGCATTTTGGTGAAATGACGTCCCTTTGGGGTTGCTGCCTGTTAATGATTGTTTAAACACTCACTCTCTGCTCTCAAAGCTGTGAGATTTGTTGTGCTCTTGCTTACTCCCATTCCAAGCCGCTTCTACCCCGCCGTACTGAGCATCGTTGCGCAGTCATGCCTCCTGCCTGCAACATTTTCAGTTGAGTGGGTGACAACCCTGTTATCATTTGCCAGATACCTACTCCATTTACAGGAATTCTAATCAATTGCCTTTGCACTCACACATTTGCCGGGCATGGTTATCATTTGCACAGGCAATCAATCAGTTGCCATTCTTTGGCAATGACTGCCCAGGTCCCATAGCATTTGCCAGGATCAGAAGCTGGGCACGGCTAAGTGGGGCAGGGATGCTGCTGATAGGATATCCCAGCAGGTCCTTGACCTATTCCAAACAATGAGACCTTGTAGAGGAAACCAAGAGGAAAGATTGGTACACAGCGATTTGTTTGATGGGGGGCCTGCAAAAAAGGGGGGATGCCCAGGGGGTGTCCAAAGTTTAAGTTACCCATGGCGGGCCAGAGGGGTACTGTGCTGCGATGTTGGGCCCATCTCCTCCCCGCAGGGTGATCCGACTCCCACAATTCAGAAGCCAGAAGACTCCTGAGATGTCAGCACACTGCAAAGTTGGAGTGATGTTATCAATTTGGGACTGGAGGGAAATACCTGTGCTGCCACCACAGGCTAAGAAGAGGAGGACCACGGATAGACTGCCTTCTTGCAGCCCTTTTGCTACAGCACTAGGACATGTAGTCATTTCAGGAGCCAAAGAACTGTTTTTGGCATTAGCCAGAGGAATTCTTTGCTTATATTGTGCTATTACTCAGAATTCCACATCGGCTTATTATTTTACAGATTTCATATTCGTCCAATGAGAGTTCTTCATTCTTGAAGCTACAGGTGGCGTTATTAGCACCACGCTCTAACCAACTGAGCTAACCGGCCATTAATACTCACGTACAAAGCAACAGCTACTAGCAGCTGCTGTCAGCAGAACAATGTTCTTAGTACATTCCCATTGAGCCCTTAGCGCCTGCGGTCAGCACATGGGAAGGCGACTTGCAGCCCATGAGACGCGCCTGACAAGATGGAGCAGGTGACATCTAGGCCATACTTTGGCATGCACTGGATAAGAGCATTTGCACAAGATGTCGTCTTTGGGCCAGTTACAACCACTTTTGGGAAGGCTTACTGCTGCCACGGACTGCTGCCATTATAGACTCCACGCTCGAGGCTACATTATGAGGGGCAGCTGTCCTGTCCAAGCCTCAATGCCTAATGACTATAGAGTTGCTCCATATATAATACTAGTCCAATTTAGGTATTTTGCACCACAAAGTTATTTGCCACTTGGCTTACTTATGGCAACCTATTCTAAAGTCACTTCCAAGGTGACTCTAAGCAGTGCTTTAAGTGGGATTAGAAATTGAGGGGGGCTCTCGTTAGGGGGCGTGGCCTAGGCATGGGTGTGCTTAGTCCACGCCCCCATCAAGAACCCCCCTCACCTAAGAGTTGGGGGCTGCTAAAAGAAGCAGAGCTGGGATGCACTGGCATTATTACCTTTAATGCGCACAGCCCCTCCTTTTAAACAAAAGAAGCGGCTAAGCGGAGCAAAGGTGTGACCCCAGAATGCCACAGCACACACCCAGCAGGCAGCCTTTTCATTCAAGGAGCCACATGCTGCAATGCTTTACCACAGGCTCCTTGAATGAAAGTGATGCCTGCTGCTGATGGCTCTGTACTCTGAAACAGGAGGAGGTCTGAACTGCCCAGCTTGCCTTTTGTTTCTGAGTAAATAGCCATCAGCCAGCGTGAGTAGCACAGGGGCTTCATGCTGGGTGATGGCTATTTACTCAGAAACAAAAGGAGGCCTGGCAGTCCAGCCCTCCTCCTGTTTCAGAGTACAGAGCCACCAGGCAGCCCGCACTGGACGGTTGCACCTGCTGCTTGCAGGTGACAGCACTTCGGTTTAGAAAAAAAGAAAAGGCAATTACTTTTTTTCTAATCCGTAGTGCTGACACCTGCACGCAGCTTGTGTAACCGTGCAGCCGCTGCACGGGCGGCCTCAGGTGTCAGCATGGCTGGGTCTAGTCGGGGGTGAGTCCCCGGCAGGGCCCCGGCTTAGGAGCCTTTTCTGGAGACTGCCGGATCTCGGCCCATGCTAGCCCCAGCCCACTTAAAGCTCTGCCTCTAAGTATCAAAGACTGATGATGCTCCTTGAAATGCCTTTTTTCCGGGAAGTCACTTCTGTCTGTGTATCTCACCAGGAACTGGATGTGTTGCCTGCAGGTTACATATAGATTGCTGTGGTAGGTGCATTAACCCACTAGGCGAGCTTATCAGGTGTCAAACCTGGGACTTGCAAGACACACATGCACACAAACACATGCTGCAAAAAACTGGACTTCCTCTGAGGCATCAGGTTGAATGTTGGTGCATGTCCCTTCCTTCATCTAGTATTACTTCCATTGGCCGATGGCAACCATTTTCCACCCCAATGTTGAGGATATGTAGTTTCACAAAGAGAGATTAATCATTGGGGGTGCGAGGCATGTAAAATCTGGCCCAGCATTAAGTCTTTGTCTTCACCCTGGGGCGTATGTTGATATGGGCAGAGATGTCTCCTGCCACTGTACCCGGGGACGTCAGTTGGGGGTTGCTAGAGGTCGCATCTGTGTTCTCCCTTGCAACCTCTTGAAAAAAGTTCTCTTTTTTTGTTTTTTTGGGGGGGGGTTTGTAATGCAAGCTCCTAGGCTGTGGCCAGCACCATGTAGCTCTTTACTTCTGGAGTGGCTGGTTTTCATGTTCAGGGCCGTTAAAAAAAATAAGAAAAATAAGAACAGGAGTGCCAAAAGTCTAACACTTTCAGCACTGACCCTAAATTAGAAAGAATAGGAATACCAAATAATGTGTCTTTCTGGAATGCTATACAATCATTGCTAGACTCATTAAAGGTTTATTTCAGGCACACTTCAGGGGGTGAGTCACTGATTTAGTCTGTTCTTAAACGCCTCAACTCAGCCTTTCATCTTTCTGAGGTCGATAAATGAGTACCAACACATGTTGGGTGATATTGGGTGTATATTTTTACAATATAAAGCGCTAAAGCGTAAGTGCTATATAATAACACATCATTATCATTTGGTCATGGACATCACTTCCTGTGATGTCATCAGGGGGTCAAGGGTCGTGTGATGTCACTTCCGCTACCCCTGGCATTTTGGTGAAATGACGTCCCTTTGGGGTTGCTGCCTGTTAATGATTGTTTAAACACTCACTCTCTGCTCTCAAAGCTGTGAGATTTGTTGTGCTCTTGCTTACTCCCCATTCCAAGCCGCTTCTACCCCGCCGTACTGAGCATCGTTGCGCAGTCATGCCTCCTGCCTGCAACATTTTCAGTTGAGTGGGTGACAGCCCTGTTATCATTTGCCAGATGCCTACTCCATTTACAGGAATTCTAATCAATTGCCTTTGCACTCACACATTTGCCGGGCATGGTTATCATTTGCACAGGTAATCAATCAGTTGCCATTCTTTGGCAATGACTGCCCAGGTC
Organism: Ambystoma mexicanum; assembly: GCF_040938575.1. Classification (NCBI taxonomy): domain Eukaryota; kingdom Metazoa; phylum Chordata; class Amphibia; order Caudata; family Ambystomatidae; genus Ambystoma; species Ambystoma mexicanum. The sequence goes on along the minus strand of NC_090921.1, from coordinate 3,326,204 downwards.
CCATAGCATTTGCCAGGATCAGAAGCTGGGCACGGCTAAGTGGGGCAGGGATGCTGCTGATAGGATATCCCAGCAGGTCCTTGTCCTATTCCAAACAATGAGACCTTGTAGAGGAAACCAAGAGGAAAGATTGGTACACAGCGATTTGATTGATGGGGGACCTGCAAAAAAGGGGGGATCCTCAGGGGGTGTCCAAAGTTTAAGTTACCCATGGCTGGCCAGAGGGGTGCTGTGCTGCGATGTTGGGCCCATCTCCTCCCCGCAGGGTGATCCGACTCCCACAATTCAGAAGCCAGAAGACTCCTGAGATGTCAGCACACTGCAAACTTGGAGTGATGTTATCAATTTGGGACTGGCGGGAAATACCTGTGCTGCCACCGCCGGCTAAGAAGAGGAGGACCACGGATAGACTGCCTTCTTGCAGTCCTTTTGCTACAGCACTAGGACATGTAGTCATTTCAGGAGCCAAAGAACTGTTTTTGGCATTAGCCAGAGGACGTCTTTGCTTATATTGTGCTATTACTCAGAATTCCACATCGGCTTATTATTTTACAGATTTCATATTCGTCCAATGAGAGTTCTTCATTCATGACGCTCCAATTTTAAAAGGAAACTTAAAAAGGTGTGGCCAGTACGGGGATCGAACCCGCGACCTTAGGGTTATTAGCACCACGCGCTAACCGGCCATTAATACTCACGGTCACAGCAACAGCTACTAGCATCCGCTGTCAGCAGAAAAATGTTCTTAGTACATACCTATTGAGCCCTTAGCGCCTACAGTCAGCACATGGGAAGGCGACTTGCAGCCCATGAGACGCGCCTGACAAGATGGAGCAGGTGACATCTAGACCATTCTTTGGCATGCACTGGATAAGAGCATTTGCACAAGATGTCGTCTTTGGGCCAGTTACAACCACTTTTGGGAAGGCTTACTGCTGCCACGGACTGCTGCCATTATAGACTCCACGCTCGAGGCTACATTATGAGGGGCAGCTGTCCTGGCCAAGCCTCAATGCCTAATGACTATAGAGTTGCTCCATATATAATACTAGTCCAATTTAGGTATTTTGCACCACAAAGTTATTTGCCACTTGGCTTACTTATGGCAACCTATTCTAAAGTCACTTCCAAGGTGACTCTAAGCAGTGCTTTAAGTGGGATTAGAAATTGAGGGGGGCTCTCGTTATGGGGCGTGGCCTAGGCATGGGTGTGCTTAGTCCACGCCCCCATCAAGAACCCCCCTCACCTAAGAGTTGGGGGCTGCTAAAAGAAGCAGAGCTGGGATGCACTGGCATTATTACCTTTAATGCGCACAGCCCCTCCTTTTAAACAAAAGAAGTGGCTAAGCGGAGCAAAGGTGTGACCCCAGAATGCCACAGCACACACCCAGCAGGCAGCCTTTTCATTCAAGGAGCCACATGCTGCAATGCTTTACCACAGGCTCCTTGAATGAAAGTGATGCCTGCTGCTGATGGCTCTGTACTCTGAAACAGGAGGAGGTCTGAACTGCCCAGCTTGCCTTTTGTTTCTGAGTAAATAGCCATCAGCCAGCGTGAGTAGCACAGGGGCTTCATGCTGGGTGATGGCTATTTACTCAGAAACAAAAGGAGGCCTGGCAGTCCAGCCCTCCTCCTGTTTCAGAGTACAGAGCCACCAGGCAGCCCGCACTGGACGGTTGCACCTGCTGCTTGCAGGTGACAGCACTTCGGTTTAGAAAAAAAGAAAAGGCAATTACTTTTTTTCTAATCCGTAGTGCTGACACCTGCACGCAGCTTGTGTAACCGTGCAGCCGCTGCACGGGCGGCCTCAGGTGTCAGCATGGCTGGTTCTAGTCGGGGGTGAGTCCCCGGCAGGGCCCCGGCTTAGGAGCCTTTTCTGGAGACTGCCGGATCTCGGCCCATGCTAGCCCCAGCCCACTTAAAGCTCTGCCTCTAAGTATCAAAGACTGATGATGCTCCTTGAAATGTCTTTTTTCCGGGAAGTCACTTCTGTCCGTGTATCTCACCAGGAACTGGATGTGTTGCCTGCAGGTTACATATAGATTGCTGTGGTAGGTGCATTAACCCACTAGGCGAGCTTATCAGGTGTCAAACCTGGGACTTGCAAGACACACATGCACACAAACACATGCTGCAAAAAACTGGACTTCCTCTGAGGCATCAGGTTGAATGTTGGTGCATGTCCCTTCCTTCATCTAGTATTACTTCCATTGGCCGATGGCAACCATTTTCCACCCCAATGTTGAGGATATTTAGTTTCACAAAGAGAGATTAATCATTGGGGGTGCGAGGCATGTAAAATCTGGCCCAGCATTAAGTCTTTGTCTTCACCCTGGGGCGTATGTTGATATGGGCAGAGATGTCTCCTGCCACTGTACCCGGGGACGTCATTTGGGGGTTGCTAGAGGTCGCATCTGCGACCTCTGAGGTCTCCCTTGCGACATCTGTGTTCTCCCTTGCAACCTCTTGAAAAAAGTTCTCTTTTTTTGTTTTTTTGGGGGGGTTTTGTAATGCAAGCTCCTAGGCTGTGGCCAGCACCATGTAGCTCTTTACTTCTGGAGTGGCTGGCTTTCTTGTTCAGGGCCGTTAAAAAAAATAAGAACAATAAGAACAGGAGTGCCAAAAGTCTAACACTTTCAGCACTGACCCTAAATAAGAAAGAATAGGAATACCAAATAATGTGTCTTTCTGGAATGCTATACAATAATTGCTAGACTCATTAAAGGTTTATTTCAGGCACACTTCAGGGGGTGAGTCACTGATTTAGTCTGTTCTTAAACGCCTCAACTCAGCCTTTCATCTTTCTGAGGTCGATAAATGAGTACCAACACATGTTGGGTGATATTGGGTGTATATTTTTACAATATAAAGCGCTTAAGCGTAAGTGCTATATAATAACACATCATTATCATTTGGTCATGGACTTCTGCTTGCATTCACAGTAATTTGGGAATATGGGCCTATACACTCTGATCTTAACAATACATATGGCGATCCATTCTTGTATGAAATGTACATCACATTATGTACATCACACTATAGTGATATTGTAACCATATTTTTCGTGGTGTACAATGCTATGTGATGCCACTTCGTGTTTCGTCAACGGGTGAAAGGTTGTGTTCCATCGCTTCCTGCGATATCACTTCAGGGTGGGGTCAAATGACATCACTTCCTGTGATGTCATCAGGGGGTCAAGGGTCGTGTGATGTCACTTCCGCTACCCCTGGCATTTTGGTGAAATGACGTCCCTTTGGGGTTGCTGCCTGTTAATGATTGTTTAAACACTCACTCTCTGCTCTCAAAGCTGTGAGATTTGTTGTGCTCTTGCTTACTCCCCATTCCAAGCCGCTTCTACCCCGCCGTACTGAGCATCGTTGCGCAGTCATGCCTCCTGCCTGCAACATTTTCAGTTGAGTGGGTGACAGCCCTGTTATCATTTGCCAGATGCCTTCTCCATTTACAGGAATTCTAATCAATTGCCTTTGCACTCACACATTTGCCGGGCATGGTTATCATTTGCACAGGTAATCAATCAGTTGCCATTCTTTGGCAATGACTGCCCAGGTCCCATAGCATTTGCCAGGATCAGAAGCTGGGCACGGCTAAGTGGGGCAGGGATGCTGCTGATAGGATATCCCAGCAGGTCCTCGACCTATTCCAAACAATGAGACCTTGTAGAGGATACCAAGAGGAAAGATTGGTACACAGCGATTTGATTGATGGGGGGCCTGCAAAAAAGGGGGGATTCTCAGGGGGTGTCCAAAGTTTAAGTTACCCATGGCGGGCCAGAGGGGTGCTGTGCTGCGATGTTGGGCCCATCTCCTCCCCGCAGGGTGATCCGACTCCCACAATTCAGAAGCCAGAAGACTCCTGAGATGTCAGCACACTGCAAACTTGGAGTGATGTTATCAATTTGGGACTGGCGGGAAATACCTGTGCTGCCACCGCCGGCTAAGAAGAGGAGGACCACGGATAGACTGCCTTCTTGCAGTCCTTTTGCTACAGCACTAGGACATGTAGTCATTTCAGGAGCCAAAGAACTGTTTTTGGCATTAGCCAGAGGACGTCTTTGCTTATATTGTGCTATTACTCAGAATTCCACATGGGCTTATTATTTTACAGATTTCATATTCGTCCAATGAGAGTTCTTCATTCATGACGCTCCAATTTTAAAAGGAAACTTAAAAAGGTGTGGCCAGTACGGGGATCGATCCCGCGACCTTGGCGTTATTAGCACCACGCTCTAACCAACTGAGCTAACCGGCCATTAATACTCACGTGCACAGCAAAAGCTACTAGCAGCTGCTGTCAGCAGAACAATGTTCTTAGTACATTTCTATTGAGCCCTTAGCGCCTGCGGTCAGCACATGGGAAGGCGACTTGCAGCCCATGAGACGCGCCTGACAAGATGGAGCAGGTGACATCTAGGCCATTCTTTGGCATGCACTGGATAAGAGCATTTGCACAAGATGTCGTCTTTGGGCTAGTTACAACCACTTTTGGGAAGGTTTACTGCTGCCACGGACTGCTGCCATTATAGACTCCACGCTCGAGGCTACATTATGAGGGGCAGCTGTCCTGGCCAAGCCTCAATGCCTAATGACTATAGAGTTGCTCCATATATAATACTAGTGCAATTTAGGTATTTTGCACCACAAAGTTATTTGCCACTTGGCTTACTTATGGCAACCTATTCTAAAGTCACTTCCAAGGTGACTCTAAGCAGTGCTTTAAGTGGGATTAGAAATTGAGGGGGGCTCTCGTTAGGGGGTGTGGCCTAGGCATGGGTGTGCTTAGTCCACGCCCCCATCAAGAGCCCCCCTCGCCTAAGAGGTGAGGGTTGCTAAAAGAAGCAGAGCTGGGGTGCACTGGCATTATTACCTTTAATGCGCCCAACCCCTCCTTTTAAACAAAAGAAGCGGCTAAGCGGAGCAAAGGTGTGACACCAGTATGCCACAGCTCACACCCAGCAGGCAGCCTTTTCATTCAAGGAGCCACATGCTGCAATGCTTTACCACAGGCTCCTTGAATGAAAGTGATGCCTGCTGCTGATGGCTCTGTACTCTGAAACAGGAGGAGGTCTGAACTGCCCAGCTCGCCTTTTGTTTCTGAGTAAATAGCCATCAGCCAGCGTGAGTAGCACAGGGGCTTCATGCTGGGTGATGGCTATTTACTCAGAAACAAAAGGAGGCCTGGCAGTCCAGCCCTCCTCCTGTTTCAGAGTACAGAGCCACCAGGCAGCCTGCACTGGACGGTTGCACCTGCTGCTTGCAGGTGACAGCACTTCGGTTTAGAAAAAAAGAAAAGGCAATTACTTTTTTTCTAAACCGTAGTGCTGACACCTGCAGGCAGCTTGTGTAACCGTGCAGCCGCTGCACGGGCAGCCTCAGGTGTCAGCATGGCTGGGGCTAGTCGGGGGTGAGTCCCCGGCAGGGCCCCGGCTTAGGAGCTTTTTCTGGAGACTGCCGGGGCTCGGCCCATGCTAGCCCCAGCCCACTTAAAGCTCTGACTCTAAGTATCAAAGACTGATGATGCTCCTTGAAATGTCTTTTTCCGGGAAGTCACTTCTGTCCTTGTATCTCACCAGGAACTGGATGTGTTGCCTGCAGGTTACATATAGATTGCTGTGGTAGGTGCATTAACCCACTAGGCGAGCTTATCAGGTTTCAAACCTGGGACTTGCAAGACACACATGCGCACAAACACATGCTGCAAAAAACGGGACTTCCTCTGAGGCATCAGGTTGAATGTTGGTGCATGTCCCTTCCTTCATCTAGTATTACTTCCATTGGCCAATGGCAACCATTTTCCACCTCAATATTGAGGATATTTAGTTTCACAAAGAGAGAATAATCATTGGAGGTGCGAGGCATGTAAAATCTGGCCCAGCATTAAGTCTTTGTCTTCACCCTGGGGCGTATATTGATATGGGCAGAGATGTCTCCTGCCACTGTACCCGGGGACGTCAGTTGGGGGTCACCAGAGGTCGCATCTGCGACCTTTGAGGTCTCCCTTGCGACATCTGTGTTCTCCCTTGCAACCTCTTGAAAAAAGTTCTCTTTTTTTGTTTTTTTGGGGGGGTTTTGTAATGCAAGCTCCTAGGCTGTGGCCAGCACCATGTAGCTCTTTACTTCTGGAGTGGCTGGCTTTCTTGTTCAGGGCCGTTAAAAAAAATAAGAAAAATAAGAACAGGAGTGCCAAAAGTCTAACACTTTCAGCACTGACCCTAAATTAGAAAGAATAGGAATACCAAATAATGTGTCTTTCTGGAATGCTATACAATCATTGCTAGACTCATTAAAGGTTTATTTCAGGCACACTTCAGGGGGTGAGTCACTGATTTAGTCTGTTCTTAAACGCCTCAACTCAGCCTTTCATCTTTCTGAGGTCGATAAATGAGTACCAACACATGTTGGGTGATATTGGGTGTATATTTTTACAATATAAAGCGCTTAAGCGTAAGTGCTATATAATAACACATCATTATCATTTGGTCATGGACTTCTGCTTGCATTCACAGTAATTTGGGAATATGGGCCTATACACTCTGATCTTAACAATACATATGGCGATCCATTCTTGTATGAAATGTACATCACATTATGTACATCACACTATAGTGATATTGTAACCATATTTTTCGTGGTGTACAATGCTATGTGATGCCACTTCGTGTTTCGTCAACGGGTGAAAGGTTGTGTTCCATCGCTTCCTGCGATATCACTTCAGGGTGGGGTCAAATGACATCACTTCCTGTGATGTCATCAGGGGGTCAAGGGTCGTGTGATGTCACTTCCGCTACCCCTGGCATTTTGGTGAAATGACGTCCCTTTGGGGTTGCTGCCTGTTAATGATTGTTTAAACACTCACTCTCTGCTCTCAAAGCTGTGAGATTTGTTGTGCTCTTGCTTACTCCCCATTCCAAGCCGCTTCTACCCCGCCGTACTGAGCATCGTTGCGCAGTCATGCCTCCTGCCTGCAACATTTTCAGTTGAGTGGGTGACAGCCCTGTTATCATTTGCCAGATGCCTTCTCCATTTACAGGAATTCTAATCAATTGCCTTTGCACTCACACATTTGCCGGGCATGGTTATCATTTGCACAGGTAATCAATCAGTTGCCATTCTTTGGCAATGACTGCCCAGGTCCCATAGCATTTGCCAGGATCAGAAGCTGGGCACGGCTAAGTGGGGCAGGGATGCTGCTGATAGGATATCCCAGCAGGTCCTCGACCTATTCCAAACAATGAGACCTTGTAGAGGATACCAAGAGGAAAGATTGGTACACAGCGATTTGATTGATGGGGGGCCTGCAAAAAAGGGGGGATTCTCAGGGGGTGTCCAAAGTTTAAGTTACCCATGGCGGGCCAGAGGGGTGCTGTGCTGCGATGTTGGGCCCATCTCCTCCCCGCAGGGTGATCCGACTCCCACAATTCAGAAGCCAGAAGACTCCTGAGATGTCAGCACACTGCAAACTTGGAGTGATGTTATCAATTTGGGACTGGCGGGAAATACCTGTGCTGCCACCGCCGGCTAAGAAGAGGAGGACCACGGATAGACTGCCTTCTTGCAGTCCTTTTGCTACAGCACTAGGACATGTAGTCATTTCAGGAGCCAAAGAACTGTTTTTGGCATTAGCCAGAGGACGTCTTTGCTTATATTGTGCTATTACTCAGAATTCCACATGGGCTTATTATTTTACAGATTTCATATTCGTCCAATGAGAGTTCTTCATTCATGACGCTCCAATTTTAAAAGGAAACTTAAAAAGGTGTGGCCAGTACGGGGATCGATCCCGCGACCTTGGCGTTATCAGCACCACGCTCTAACCAACTGAGCTAACCGGCCATTAATACTCACGTGCACAGCAAAAGCTACTAGCAGCTGCTGTCAGCAGAACAATGTTCTTAGTACATTTCTATTGAGCCCTTAGCGCCTGCGGTCAGCACATGGGAAGGCGACTTGCAGCCCATGAGACGCGCCTGACAAGATGGAGCAGGTGACATCTAGGCCATTCTTTGGCATGCACTGGATAAGAGCATTTGCACAAGATGTCGTCTTTGGGCTAGTTACAACCACTTTTGGGAAGGTTTACTGCTGCCACGGACTGCTGCCATTATAGACTCCACGCTCGAGGCTACATTATGAGGGGCAGCTGTCCTGGCCAAGCCTCAATGCCTAATGACTATAGAGTTGCTCCATATATAATACTAGTGCAATTTAGGTATTTTGCACCACAAAGTTATTTGCCACTTGGCTTACTTATGGCAACCTATTCTAAAGTCACTTCCAAGGTGACTCTAAGCAGTGCTTTAAGTGGGATTAGAAATTGAGGGGGGCTCTCGTTAGGGGGTGTGGCCTAGGCATGGGTGTGCTTAGTCCACGCCCCCATCAAGAGCCCCCCTCGCCTAAGAGGTGAGGGTTGCTAAAAGAAGCAGAGCTGGGGTGCACTGGCATTATTACCTTTAATGCGCCCAACCCCTCCTTTTAAACAAAAGAAGCGGCTAAGCGGAGCAAAGGTGTGACACCAGTATGCCACAGCTCACACCCAGCAGGCAGCCTTTTCATTCAAGGAGCCACATGCTGCAATGCTTTACCACAGGCTCCTTGAATGAAAGTGATGCCTGCTGCTGATGGCTCTGTACTCTGAAACAGGAGGAGGTCTGAACTGCCCAGCTCGCCTTTTGTTTCTGAGTAAATAGCCATCAGCCAGCGTGAGTAGCACAGGGGCTTCATGCTGGGTGATGGCTATTTACTCAGAAACAAAAGGAGGCCTGGCAGTCCAGCCCTCCTCCTGTTTCAGAGTACAGAGCCACCAGGCAGCCTGCACTGGACGGTTGCACCTGCTGCTTGCAGGTGACAGCACTTCGGTTTAGAAAAAAAGAAAAGGCAATTACTTTTTTTCTAAACCGTAGTGCTGACACCTGCAGGCAGCTTGTGTAACCGTGCAGCCGCTGCACGGGCAGCCTCAGGTGTCAGCATGGCTGGGGCTAGTCGGGGGTGAGTCCCCGGCAGGGCCCCGGCTTAGGAGCTTTTTCTGGAGACTGCCGGGGCTCGGCCCATGCTAGCCCCAGCCCACTTAAAGCTCTGACTCTAAGTATCAAAGACTGATGATGCTCCTTGAAATGTCTTTTTCCGGGAAGTCACTTCTGTCCTTGTATCTCACCAGGAACTGGATGTGTTGCCTGCAGGTTACATATAGATTGCTGTGGTAGGTGCATTAACCCACTAGGCGAGCTTATCAGGTTTCAAACCTGGGACTTGCAAGACACACATGCGCACAAACACATGCTGCAAAAAACGGGACTTCCTCTGAGGCATCAGGTTGAATGTTGGTGCATGTCCCTTCCTTCATCTAGTATTACTTCCATTGGCCAATGGCAACCATTTTCCACCTCAATATTGAGGATATTTAGTTTCACAAAGAGAGAATAATCATTGGAGGTGCGAGGCATGTAAAATCTGGCCCAGCATTAAGTCTTTGTCTTCACCCTGGGGCGTATATTGATATGGGCAGAGATGTCTCCTGCCACTGTACCCGGGGACGTCAGTTGGGGGTCACCAGAGGTCGCATCTGCGACCTTTGAGGTCTCCCTTGCGACATCTGTGTTCTCCCTTGCAACCTCTTGAAAAAAGTTCTCTTTTTTTGTTTTTTTGGGGGGGTTTTGTAATGCAAGCTCCTAGGCTGTGGCCAGCACCATGTAGCTCTTTACTTCTGGAGTGGCTGGCTTTCTTGTTCAGGGCCGTTAAAAAAAATAAGAAAAATAAGAACAGGAGTGCCAAAAGTCTAACACTTTCAGCACTGACCCTAAATTAGAAAGAATAGGAATACCAAATAATGTGTCTTTCTGGAATGCTATACAATCATTGCTAGACTCATTAAAGGTTTATTTCAGGCACACTTCAGGGGGTGAGTCACTGATTTAGTCTGTTCTTAAACGCCTCAACTCAGCCTTTCATCTTTCTGAGGTCGATAAATGAGTACCAACACATGTTGGGTGATATTGGGTGTATATTTTTACAATATAAAGCGCTTAAGCGTAAGTGCTATATAATAACACATCATTATCATTTGGTCATGGACTTCTGCTTGCATTCACAGTAATTTGGGAATATGGGCCTATACACTCTGATCTTAACAATACATATGGCGATCCATTCTTGTATGAAATGTACATCACATTATGTACATCACACTATAGTGATATTGTAACCATATTTTTCGTGGTGTACAATGCTATGTGATGCCACTTCGTGTTTCGTCAACGGGTGAAAGGTTGTGTTCCATCGCTTCCTGCGATATCACTTCAGGGTGGGGTCAAATGACATCACTTCCTGTGATGTCATCAGGGGGTCAAGGGTCGTGTGATGTCACTTCCGCTACCCCTGGCATTTTGGTGAAATGACGTCCCTTTGGGGTTGCTGCCTGTTAATGATTGTTTAAACACTCACTCTCTGCTCTCAAAGCTGTGAGATTTGTTGTGCTCTTGCTTACTCCCCATTCCAAGCCGCTTCTACCCCGCCGTACTGAGCATCGTTGCGCAGTCATGCCTCCTGCCTGCAACATTTTCAGTTGAGTGGGTGACAGCCCTGTTATCATTTGCCAGATGCCTTCTCCATTTACAGGAATTCTAATCAATTGCCTTTGCACTCACACATTTGCCGGGCATGGTTATCATTTGCACAGGTAATCAATCAGTTGCCATTCTTTGGCAATGACTGCCCAGGTCCCATAGCATTTGCCAGGATCAGAAGCTGGGCACGGCTAAGTGGGGCAGGGATGCTGCTGATAGGATATCCCAGCAGGTCCTCGACCTATTCCAAACAATGAGACCTTGTAGAGGATACCAAGAGGAAAGATTGGTACACAGCGATTTGATTGATGGGGGGCCTGCAAAAAAGGGGGGATTCTCAGGGGGTGTCCAAAGTTTAAGTTACCCATGGCGGGCCAGAGGGGTGCTGTGCTGCGATGTTGGGCCCATCTCCTCCCCGCAGGGTGATCCGACTCCCACAATTCAGAAGCCAGAAGACTCCTGAGATGTCAGCACACTGCAAACTTGGAGTGATGTTATCAATTTGGGACTGGCGGGAAATACCTGTGCTGCCACCGCCGGCTAAGAAGAGGAGGACCACGGATAGACTGCCTTCTTGCAGTCCTTTTGCTACAGCACTAGGACATGTAGTCATTTCAGGAGCCAAAGAACTGTTTTTGGCATTAGCCAGAGGACGTCTTTGCTTATATTGTGCTATTACTCAGAATTCCACATGGGCTTATTATTTTACAGATTTCATATTCGTCCAATGAGAGTTCTTCATTCATGACGCTCCAATTTTAAAAGGAAACTTAAAAAGGTGTGGCCAGTACGGGGATCGATCCCGCGACCTTGGCGTTATCAGCACCACGCTCTAACCAACTGAGCTAACCGGCCATTAATACTCACGTGCACAGCAAAAGCTACTAGCAGCTGCTGTCAGCAGAACAATGTTCTTAGTACATTTCTATTGAGCCCTTAGCGCCTGCGGTCAGCACATGGGAAGGCGACTTGCAGCCCATGAGACGCGCCTGACAAGATGGAGCAGGTGACATCTAGGCCATTCTTTGGCATGCACTGGATAAGAGCATTTGCACAAGATGTCGTCTTTGGGCTAGTTACAACCACTTTTGGGAAGGTTTACTGCTGCCACGGACTGCTGCCATTATAGACTCCACGCTCGAGGCTACATTATGAGGGGCAGCTGTCCTGGCCAAGCCTCAATGCCTAATGACTATAGAGTTGCTCCATATATAATACTAGTGCAATTTAGGTATTTTGCACCACAAAGTTATTTGCCACTTGGCTTACTTATGGCAACCTATTCTAAAGTCACTTCCAAGGTGACTCTAAGCAGTGCTTTAAGTGGGATTAGAAATTGAGGGGGGCTCTCGTTAGGGGGTGTGGCCTAGGCATGGGTGTGCTTAGTCCACGCCCCCATCAAGAGCCCCCCTCGCCTAAGAGGTGAGGGTTGCTAAAAGAAGCAGAGCTGGGGTGCACTGGCATTATTACCTTTAATGCGCCCAACCCCTCCTTTTAAACAAAAGAAGCGGCTAAGCGGAGCAAAGGTGTGACACCAGTATGCCACAGCTCACACCCAGCAGGCAGCCTTTTCATTCAAGGAGCCACATGCTGCAATGCTTTACCACAGGCTCCTTGAATGAAAGTGATGCCTGCTGCTGATGGCTCTGTACTCTGAAACAGGAGGAGGTCTGAACTGCCCAGCTCGCCTTTTGTTTCTGAGTAAATAGCCATCAGCCAGCGTGAGTAGCACAGGGGCTTCATGCTGGGTGATGGCTATTTACTCAGAAACAAAAGGAGGCCTGGCAGTCCAGCCCTCCTCCTGTTTCAGAGTACAGAGCCACCAGGCAGCCTGCACTGGACGGTTGCACCTGCTGCTTGCAGGTGACAGCACTTCGGTTTAGAAAAAAAGAAAAGGCAATTACTTTTTTTCTAAACCGTAGTGCTGACACCTGCAGGCAGCTTGTGTAACCGTGCAGCCGCTGCACGGGCAGCCTCAGGTGTCAGCATGGCTGGGGCTAGTCGGGGGTGAGTCCCCGGCAGGGCCCCGGCTTAGGAGCTTTTTCTGGAGACTGCCGGGGCTCGGCCCATGCTAGCCCCAGCCCACTTAAAGCTCTGACTCTAAGTATCAAAGACTGATGATGCTCCTTGAAATGTCTTTTTCCGGGAAGTCACTTCTGTCCTTGTATCTCACCAGGAACTGGATGTGTTGCCTGCAGGTTACATATAGATTGCTGTGGTAGGTGCATTAACCCACTAGGCGAGCTTATCAGGTTTCAAACCTGGGACTTGCAAGACACACATGCGCACAAACACATGCTGCAAAAAACGGGACTTCCTCTGAGGCATCAGGTTGAATGTTGGTGCATGTCCCTTCCTTCATCTAGTATTACTTCCATTGGCCAATGGCAACCATTTTCCACCTCAATATTGAGGATATTTAGTTTCACAAAGAGAGAATAATCATTGGAGGTGCGAGGCATGTAAAATCTGGCCCAGCATTAAGTCTTTGTCTTCACCCTGGGGCGTATATTGATATGGGCAGAGATGTCTCCTGCCACTGTACCCGGGGACGTCAGTTGGGGGTCACCAGAGGTCGCATCTGCGACCTTTGAGGTCTCCCTTGCGACATCTGTGTTCTCCCTTGCAACCTCTTGAAAAAAGTTCTCTTTTTTTGTTTTTTTGGGGGGGTTTTGTAATGCAAGCTCCTAGGCTGTGGCCAGCACCATGTAGCTCTTTACTTCTGGAGTGGCTGGCTTTCTTGTTCAGGGCCGTTAAAAAAAATAAGAAAAATAAGAACAGGAGTGCCAAAAGTCTAACACTTTCAGCACTGACCCTAAATTAGAAAGAATAGGAATACCAAATAATGTGTCTTTCTGGAATGCTATACAATCATTGCTAGACTCATTAAAGGTTTATTTCAGGCACACTTCAGGGGGTGAGTCACTGATTTAGTCTGTTCTTAAACGCCTCAACTCAGCCTTTCATCTTTCTGAGGTCGATAAATGAGTACCAACACATGTTGGGTGATATTGGGTGTATATTTTTACTATATAAAGCGCTTAAGCGTAAGTGCTATATAATAACACATCATTATCATTTGGTCATGGACTTCTGCTTGCATTCACAGTAATTTGGGAATATGGGCCTATACACTCTGATCTTAACAATACATATGGCGATCCATTCTTGTATGAAATGTACATCACATTATGTACATCACACTATAGTGATATTGTAACCATATTTTTCGTGGTGTACAGTGCTATGTGATGCCACTGCCTGTTTCGTCAACGGGTGAAAGGTTGTGTTCCATCGCTTCCTGCGATATCACTTCAGGGTGGGGTCAAATGACATCACTTCCTGTGATGTCATCAGGGGGTCAAGGGTCGTGTGATGTCACTTCCGCTACCCCTGGCATTTTGGTGAAATGACGTCCCTTTGGGGTTGCTGCCTGTTAATGATTGTTTAAACACTCACTCTCTGCTCTCAAAGCTGTGAGATTTGTTGTGCTCTTGCTTACTCCCATTCCAAGCCGCTTCTACCCCGCCGTACTGAGCATCGTTGCGCAGTCATGCCTCCTGCCTGCAACATTTTCAGTTGAGTGGGTGACAACCCTGTTATCATTTGCCAGATACCTACTCCATTTACAGGAATTCTAATCAATTGCCTTTGCACTCACACATTTGCCGGGCATGGTTATCATTTGCACAGGCAATCAATCAGTTGCCATTCTTTGGCAATGACTGCCCAGGTCCCATAGCATTTGCCAGGATCAGAAGCTGGGCACGGCTAAGTGGGGCAGGGATGCTGCTGATAGGATATCCCAGCAGGTCCTTGACCTATTCCAAACAATGAGACCTTGTAGAGGAAACCAAGAGGAAAGATTGGTACACAGCGATTTGTTTGATGGGGGGCCTGCAAAAAAGGGGGGATGCCCAGGGGGTGTCCAAAGTTTAAGTTACCCATGGCGGGCCAGAGGGGTACTGTGCTGCGATGTTGGGCCCATCTCCTCCCCGCAGGGTGATCCGACTCCCACAATTCAGAAGCCAGAAGACTCCTGAGATGTCAGCACACTGCAAAGTTGGAGTGATGTTATCAATTTGGGACTGGAGGGAAATACCTGTGCTGCCACCACAGGCTAAGAAGAGGAGGACCACGGATAGACTGCCTTCTTGCAGCCCTTTTGCTACAGCACTAGGACATGTAGTCATTTCAGGAGCCAAAGAACTGTTTTTGGCATTAGCCAGAGGAATTCTTTGCTTATATTGTGCTATTACTCAGAATTCCACATCGGCTTATTATTTTACAGATTTCATATTCGTCCAATGAGAGTTCTTCATTCATGAAGCTACAGGTGGCGTTATTAGCACCACGCTCTAACCAACTGAGCTAACCGGCCATTAATACTCACGTACAAAGCAACAGCTACTAGCAGCTGCTGTCAGCAGAACAATGTTCTTAGTACATTCCCATTGAGCCCTTAGCGCCTGCGGTCAGCACATGGGAAGGCGACTTGCAGCCCATGAGACGCGCCTGACAAGATGGAGCAGGTGACATCTAGGCCATACTTTGGCATGCACTGGATAAGAGCATTTGCACAAGATGTCGTCTTTGGGCCAGTTACAACCACTTTTGGGAAGGCTTACTGCTGCCACGGACTGCTGCCATTATAGACTCCACGCTCGAGGCTACATTATGAGGGGCAGCTGTCCTGTCCAAGCCTCAATGCCTAATGACTATAGAGTTGCTCCATATATAATACTAGTCCAATTTAGGTATTTTGCACCACAAAGTTATTTGCCACTTGGCTTACTTATGGCAACCTATTCTAAAGTCACTTCCAAGGTGACTCTAAGCAGTGCTTTAAGTGGGATTAGAAATTGAGGGGGGCTCTCGTTAGGGGGCGTGGCCTAGGCATGGGTGTGCTTAGTCCACGCCCCCATCAAGAACCCCCCTCACCTAAGAGTTGGGGGCTGCTAAAAGAAGCAGAGCTGGGATGCACTGGCATTATTACCTTTAATGCGCACAGCCCCTCCTTTTAAACAAAAGAAGCGGCTAAGCGGAGCAAAGGTGTGACCCCAGAATGCCACAGCACACACCCAGCAGGCAGCCTTTTCATTCAAGGAGCCACATGCTGCAATGCTTTACCACAGGCTCCTTGAATGAAAGTGATGCCTGCTGCTGATGGCTCTGTACTCTGAAACAGGAGGAGGTCTGAACTGCCCAGCTTGCCTTTTGTTTCTGAGTAAATAGCCATCAGCCAGCGTGAGTAGCACAGGGGCTTCATGCTGGGTGATGGCTATTTACTCAGAAACAAAAGGAGGCCTGGCAGTCCAGCCCTCCTCCTGTTTCAGAGTACAGAGCCACCAGGCAGCCCGCACTGGACGGTTGCACCTGCTGCTTGCAGGTGACAGCACTTCGGTTTAGAAAAAAAGAAAAGGCAATTACTTTTTTTCTAATCCGTAGTGCTGACACCTGCACGCAGCTTGTGTAACCGTGCAGCCGCTGCACGGGCGGCCTCAGGTGTCAGCATGGCTGGGTCTAGTCGGGGGTGAGTCCCCGGCAGGGCCCCGGCTTAGGAGCCTTTTCTGGAGACTGCCGGATCTCGGCCCATGCTAGCCCCAGCCCACTTAAAGCTCTGCCTCTAAGTATCAAAGACTGATGATGCTCCTTGAAATGCCTTTTTTCCGGGAAGTCACTTCTGTCTGTGTATCTCACCAGGAACTGGATGTGTTGCCTGCAGGTTACATATAGATTGCTGTGGTAGGTGCATTAACCCACTAGGCGAGCTTATCAGGTGTCAAACCTGGGACTTGCAAGACACACATGCACACAAACACATGCTGCAAAAAACTGGACTTCCTCTGAGGCATCCGGTTGAATGTTGGTGCATGTCCCTTCCTTCATCTAGTATTACTTCCATTGGCCGATGGCAACCATTTTCCACCCCAATGTTGAGGATATGTAGTTTCACAAAGAGAGATTAATCATTGGGGGTGCGAGGCATGTAAAATCTGGCCCAGCATTAAGTCTTTGTCTTCACCCTGGGGCGTATGTTGATATGGGCAGAGATGTCTCCTGCCACTGTACCCGGGGACGTCAGTTGGGGGTTGCTAGAGGTCGCATCTGTGTTCTCCCTTGCAACCTCTTGAAAAAAGTTCTCTTTTTTTGTTTTTTTGGGGGGGGGTTTGTAATGCAAGCTCCTAGGCTGTGGCCAGCACCATGTAGCTCTTTACTTCTGGAGTGGCTGGTTTTCATGTTCAGGGCCGTTAAAAAAAATAAGAACAATAAGAACAGGAGTGCCAAAAGTCTAACACTTTCAGCACTGACCCTAAATAAGAAAGAATAGGAATACCAAATAATGTGTCTTTCTGGAATGCTATACAATAATTGCTAGACTCATTAAAGGTTTATTTCAGGCACACTTCAGGGGGTGAGTCACTGATTTAGTCTGTTCTTAAACGCCTCAACTCAGCCTTTCATCTTTCTGAGGTCGATAAATGAGTACCAACACATGTTGGGTGATATTGGGTGTATATTTTTACAATATAAAGCGCTTAAGCGTAAGTGCTATATAATAACACATCATTATCATTTGGTCATGGACATCACTTCCTGTGATGTCATCAGGGGGTCAAGGGTCGTGTGATGTCACTTCCGCTACCCCTGGCATTTTGGTGAAATGACGTCCCTTTGGGGTTGCTGCCTGTTAATGATTGTTTAAACACTCTCTCCTCTCAAAGCTGTGAGATTTGTTGTGCTCTTGCTTACTCCCCATTCCAAGCCGCTTCTACCCCGCCGTACTGAGCATCGTTGCGCAGTCATGCCTCCTGCCTGCAACATTTTCAGTTGAGTGGGTGACAGCCCTGTTATCATTTGCCAGATGCCTACTCCATTTACAGGAATTCTAATCAATTGCCTTTGCACTCACACATTTGCCGGGCATGGTTATCATTTGCACAGGTAATCAATCAGTTGCCATTCTTTGGCAATGACTGCCCAGGTCCCATAGCATTTGCCAGGATCAGAAGCTGGGCACGGCTAAGTGGGGCAGGGATGCTGCTGATAGGATATCCCAGCAGGTCCTTGTCCTATTCCAAACAATGAGACCTTGTAGAGGAAACCAAGAGGAAAGATTGGTACACAGCGATTTGATTGATGGGGGACCTGCAAAAAAGGGGGGATCCTCAGGGGGTGTCCAAAGTTTAAGTTACCCATGGCTGGCCAGAGGGGTGCTGTGCTGCGATGTTGGGCCCATCTCCTCCCCGCAGGGTGATCCGACTCCCACAATTCAGAAGCCAGAAGACTCCTGAGATGTCAGCACACTGCAAACTTGGAGTGATGTTATCAATTTGGGACTGGCGGGAAATACCTGTGCTGCCACCGCCGGCTAAGAAGAGGAGGACCACGGATAGACTGCCTTCTTGCAGTCCTTTTGCTACAGCACTAGGACATGTAGTCATTTCAGGAGCCAAAGAACTGTTTTTGGCATTAGCCAGAGGACGTCTTTGCTTATATTGTGCTATTACTCAGAATTCCACATCGGCTTATTATTTTACAGATTTCATATTCGTCCAATGAGAGTTCTTCATTCATGACGCTCCAATTTTAAAAGGAAACTTAAAAAGGTGTGGCCAGTACGGGGATCGAACCCGCGACCTTAGGGTTATTAGCACCACGCGCTAACCGGCCATTAATACTCACGGTCACAGCAACAGCTACTAGCATCCGCTGTCAGCAGAAAAATGTTCTTAGTACATACCTATTGAGCCCTTAGCGCCTACAGTCAGCACATGGGAAGGCGACTTGCAGCCCATGAGACGCGCCTGACAAGATGGAGCAGGTGACATCTAGACCATTCTTTGGCATGCACTGGATAAGAGCATTTGCACAAGATGTCGTCTTTGGGCCAGTTACAACCACTTTTGGGAAGGCTTACTGCTGCCACGGACTGCTGCCATTATAGACTCCACGCTCGAGGCTACATTATGAGGGGCAGCTGTCCTGGCCAAGCCTCAATGCCTAATGACTATAGAGTTGCTCCATATATAATACTAGTCCAATTTAGGTATTTTGCACCACAAAGTTATTTGCCACTTGGCTTACTTATGGCAACCTATTCTAAAGTCACTTCCAAGGTGAATCTAAGCAGTGCTTTAAGTGGGATTAGAAATTGAGGGGGGCTCTCGTTATGGGGCGTGGCCTAGGCATGGGTGTGCTTAGTCCACGCCCCCATCAAGAACCCCCCTCACCTAAGAGTTGGGGGCTGCTAAAAGAAGCAGAGCTGGGATGCACTGGCATTATTACCTTTAATGCGCACAGCCCCTCCTTTTAAACAAAAGAAGTGGCTAAGCGGAGCAAAGGTGTGACCCCAGAATGCCACAGCACACACCCAGCAGGCAGCCTTTTCATTCAAGGAGCCACATGCTGCAATGCTTTACCACAGGCTCCTTGAATGAAAGTGATGCCTGCTGCTGATGGCTCTGTACTCTGAAACAGGAGGAGGTCTGAACTGCCCAGCTTGCCTTTTGTTTCTGAGTAAATAGCCATCAGCCAGCGTGAGTAGCACAGGGGCTTCATGCTGGGTGATGGCTATTTACTCAGAAACAAAAGGAGGCCTGGCAGTCCAGCCCTCCTCCTGTTTCAGAGTACAGAGCCACCAGGCAGCCCGCACTGGACGGTTGCACCTGCTGCTTGCAGGTGACAGCACTTCGGTTTAGAAAAAAAGAAAAGGCAATTACTTTTTTTCTAATCCGTAGTGCTGACACCTGCACGCAGCTTGTGTAACCGTGCAGCCGCTGCACGGGCGGCCTCAGGTGTCAGCATGGCTGGTTCTAGTCGGGGGTGAGTCCCCGGCAGGGCCCCGGCTTAGGAGCCTTTTCTGGAGACTGCCGGATCTCGGCCCATGCTAGCCCCAGCCCACTTAAAGCTCTGCCTCTAAGTATCAAAGACTGATGATGCTCCTTGAAATGTCTTTTTTCCGGGAAGTCACTTCTGTCCGTGTATCTCACCAGGAACTGGATGTGTTGCCTGCAGGTTACATATAGATTGCTGTGGTAGGTGCATTAACCCACTAGGCGAGCTTATCAGGTGTCAAACCTGGGACTTGCAAGACACACATGCACACAAACACATGCTGCAAAAAACTGGACTTCCTCTGAGGCATCCGGTTGAATGTTGGTGCATGTCCCTTCCTTCATCTAGTATTACTTCCATTGGCCGATGGCAACCATTTTCCACCCCAATGTTGAGGATATGTAGTTTCACAAAGAGAGATTAATCATTGGGGGTGCGAGGCATGTAAAATCTGGCCCAGCATTAAGTCTTTGTCTTCACCCTGGGGCGTATGTTGATATGGGCAGAGATGTCTCCTGCCACTGTACCCGGGGACGTCAGTTGGGGGTTGCTAGAGGTCGCATCTGTGTTCTCCCTTGCAACCTCTTGAAAAAAGTTCTCTTTTTTTGTTTTTTTGGGGGGGGGTTTGTAATGCAAGCTCCTAGGCTGTGGCCAGCACCATGTAGCTCTTTACTTCTGGAGTGGCTGGTTTTCATGTTCAGGGCCGTTAAAAAAAATAAGAACAATAAGAACAGGAGTGCCAAAAGTCTAACACTTTCAGCACTGACCCTAAATAAGAAAGAATAGGAATACCAAATAATGTGTCTTTCTGGAATGCTATACAATAATTGCTAGACTCATTAAAGGTTTATTTCAGGCACACTTCAGGGGGTGAGTCACTGATTTAGTCTGTTCTTAAACGCCTCAACTCAGCCTTTCATCTTTCTGAGGTCGATAAATGAGTACCAACACATGTTGGGTGATATTGGGTGTATATTTTTACAATATAAAGCGCTTAAGCGTAAGTGCTATATAATAACACATCATTATCATTTGGTCATGGACATCACTTCCTGTGATGTCATCAGGGGGTCAAGGGTCGTGTGATGTCACTTCCGCTACCCCTGGCATTTTGGTGAAATGACGTCCCTTTGGGGTTGCTGCCTGTTAATGATTGTTTAAACACTCTCTCCTCTCAAAGCTGTGAGATTTGTTGTGCTCTTGCTTACTCCCCATTCCAAGCCGCTTCTACCCCGCCGTACTGAGCATCGTTGCGCAGTCATGCCTCCTGCCTGCAACATTTTCAGTTGAGTGGGTGACAGCCCTGTTATCATTTGCCAGATGCCTACTCCATTTACAGGAATTCTAATCAATTGCCTTTGCACTCACACATTTGCCGGGCATGGTTATCATTTGCACAGGTAATCAATCAGTTGCCATTCTTTGGCAATGACTGCCCAGGTCCCATAGCATTTGCCAGGATCAGAAGCTGGGCACGGCTAAGTGGGGCAGGGATGCTGCTGATAGGATATCCCAGCAGGTCCTTGTCCTATTCCAAACAATGAGACCTTGTAGAGGAAACCAAGAGGAAAGATTGGTACACAGCGATTTGATTGATGGGGGACCTGCAAAAAAGGGGGGATCCTCAGGGGGTGTCCAAAGTTTAAGTTACCCATGGCTGGCCAGAGGGGTGCTGTGCTGCGATGTTGGGCCCATCTCCTCCCCGCAGGGTGATCCGACTCCCACAATTCAGAAGCCAGAAGACTCCTGAGATGTCAGCACACTGCAAACTTGGAGTGATGTTATCAATTTGGGACTGGCGGGAAATACCTGTGCTGCCACCGCCGGCTAAGAAGAGGAGGACCACGGATAGACTGCCTTCTTGCAGTCCTTTTGCTACAGCACTAGGACATGTAGTCATTTCAGGAGCCAAAGAACTGTTTTTGGCATTAGCCAGAGGACGTCTTTGCTTATATTGTGCTATTACTCAGAATTCCACATCGGCTTATTATTTTACAGATTTCATATTCGTCCAATGAGAGTTCTTCATTCATGACGCTCCAATTTTAAAAGGAAACTTAAAAAGGTGTGGCCAGTACGGGGATCGAACCCGCGACCTTAGGGTTATTAGCACCACGCGCTAACCGGCCATTAATACTCACGGTCACAGCAACAGCTACTAGCATCCGCTGTCAGCAGAAAAATGTTCTTAGTACATACCTATTGAGCCCTTAGCGCCTACAGTCAGCACATGGGAAGGCGACTTGCAGCCCATGAGACGCGCCTGACAAGATGGAGCAGGTGACATCTAGACCATTCTTTGGCATGCACTGGATAAGAGCATTTGCACAAGATGTCGTCTTTGGGCCAGTTACAACCACTTTTGGGAAGGCTTACTGCTGCCACGGACTGCTGCCATTATAGACTCCACGCTCGAGGCTACATTATGAGGGGCAGCTGTCCTGGCCAAGCCTCAATGCCTAATGACTATAGAGTTGCTCCATATATAATACTAGTCCAATTTAGGTATTTTGCACCACAAAGTTATTTGCCACTTGGCTTACTTATGGCAACCTATTCTAAAGTCACTTCCAAGGTGAATCTAAGCAGTGCTTTAAGTGGGATTAGAAATTGAGGGGGGCTCTCGTTATGGGGCGTGGCCTAGGCATGGGTGTGCTTAGTCCACGCCCCCATCAAGAACCCCCCTCACCTAAGAGTTGGGGGCTGCTAAAAGAAGCAGAGCTGGGATGCACTGGCATTATTACCTTTAATGCGCACAGCCCCTCCTTTTAAACAAAAGAAGTGGCTAAGCGGAGCAAAGGTGTGACCCCAGAATGCCACAGCACACACCCAGCAGGCAGCCTTTTCATTCAAGGAGCCACATGCTGCAATGCTTTACCACAGGCTCCTTGAATGAAAGTGATGCCTGCTGCTGATGGCTCTGTACTCTGAAACAGGAGGAGGTCTGAACTGCCCAGCTTGCCTTTTGTTTCTGAGTAAATAGCCATCAGCCAGCGTGAGTAGCACAGGGGCTTCATGCTGGGTGATGGCTATTTACTCAGAAACAAAAGGAGGCCTGGCAGTCCAGCCCTCCTCCTGTTTCAGAGTACAGAGCCACCAGGCAGCCCGCACTGGACGGTTGCACCTGCTGCTTGCAGGTGACAGCACTTCGGTTTAGAAAAAAAGAAAAGGCAATTACTTTTTTTCTAATCCGTAGTGCTGACACCTGCACGCAGCTTGTGTAACCGTGCAGCCGCTGCACGGGCGGCCTCAGGTGTCAGCATGGCTGGTTCTAGTCGGGGGTGAGTCCCCGGCAGGGCCCCGGCTTAGGAGCCTTTTCTGGAGACTGCCGGATCTCGGCCCATGCTAGCCCCAGCCCACTTAAAGCTCTGCCTCTAAGTATCAAAGACTGATGATGCTCCTTGAAATGTCTTTTTTCCGGGAAGTCACTTCTGTCCGTGTATCTCACCAGGAACTGGATGTGTTGCCTGCAGGTTACATATAGATTGCTGTGGTAGGTGCATTAACCCACTAGGCGAGCTTATCAGGTGTCAAACCTGGGACTTGCAAGACACACATGCACACAAACACATGCTGCAAAAAACTGGACTTCCTCTGAGGCATCAGGTTGAATGTTGGTGCATGTCCCTTCCTTCATCTAGTATTACTTCCATTGGCCGATGGCAACCATTTTCCACCCCAATGTTGAGGATATTTAGTTTCACAAAGAGAGATTAATCATTGGGGGTGCGAGGCATGTAAAATCTGGCCCAGCATTAAGTCTTTGTCTTCACCCTGGGGCGTATGTTGATATGGGCAGAGATGTCTCCTGCCACTGTACCCGGGGACGTCAGTTGGGGGTTGCTAGAGGTCGCATCTGCGACCTCTGAGGTCTCCCTTGCGACATCTGTGTTCTCCCTTGCAACCTCTTGAAAAAAGTTCTCTTTTTTTGTTTTTTTGGGGGGGTTTTGTAATGCAAGCTCCTAGGCTGTGGCCAGCACCATGTAGCTCTTTACTTCTGGAGTGGCTGGCTTTCTTGTTCAGGGCCGTTAAAAAAAATAAGAACAATAAGAACAGGAGTGCCAAAAGTCTAACACTTTCAGCACTGACCCTAAATAAGAAAGAATAGGAATACCAAATAATGTGTCTTTCTGGAATGCTATACAATAATTGCTAGACTCATTAAAGGTTTATTTCAGGCACACTTCAGGGGGTGAGTCACTGATTTAGTCTGTTCTTAAACGCCTCAACTCAGCCTTTCATCTTTCTGAGGTCGATAAATGAGTACCAACACATGTTGGGTGATATTGGGTGTATATTTTTACAATATAAAGCGCTTAAGCGTAAGTGCTATATAATAACACATCATTATCATTTGGTCATGGACTTCTGCTTGCATTCACAGTAATTTGGGAATATGGGCCTATACACTCTGATCTTAACAATACATATGGCGATCCATTCTTGTATGAAATGTACATCACATTATGTACATCACACTATAGTGATATTGTAACCATATTTTTCGTGGTGTACAATGCTATGTGATGCCACTTCGTGTTTCGTCAACGGGTGAAAGGTTGTGTTCCATCGCTTCCTGCGATATCACTTCAGGGTGGGGTCAAATGACATCACTTCCTGTGATGTCATCAGGGGGTCAAGGGTCGTGTGATGTCACTTCCGCTACCCCTGGCATTTTGGTGAAATGACGTCCCTTTGGGGTTGCTGCCTGTTAATGATTGTTTAAACACTCACTCTCTGCTCTCAAAGCTGTGAGATTTGTTGTGCTCTTGCTTACTCCCATTCCAAGCCGCTTCTACCCCGCCGTACTGAGCATCGTTGCGCAGTCATGCCTCCTGCCTGCAACATTTTCAGTTGAGTGGGTGACAGCCCTGTTATCATTTGCCAGATGCCTTCTCCATTTACAGGAATTCTAATCAATTGCCTTTGCACTCACACATTTGCCGGGCATGGTTATCATTTGCACAGGTAATCAATCAGTTGCCATTCTTTGGCAATGACTGCCCAGGTCCCATAGCATTTGCCAGGATCAGAAGCTGGGCACGGCTAAGTGGGGCAGGGATGCTGCTGATAGGATATCCCAGCAGGTCCTCGACCTATTCCAAACAATGAGACCTTGTAGAGGATACCAAGAGGAAAGATTGGTACACAGCGATTTGATTGATGGGGGGCCTGCAAAAAAGGGGGGATTCTCAGGGGGTGTCCAAAGTTTAAGTTACCCATGGCGGGCCAGAGGGGTGCTGTGCTGCGATGTTGGGCCCATCTCCTCCCCGCAGGGTGATCCGACTCCCACTATTCAGAAGCCAGAAGACTCCTGAGATGTCAGCACACTGCAAACTTGGAGTGATGTTATCAATTTGGGACTGGCGGGAAATACCTGTGCTGCCACCGCCGGCTAAGAAGAGGAGGACCACGGATAGACTGCCTTCTTGCAGTCCTTTTGCTACAGCACTAGGACATGTAGTCATTTCAGGAGCCAAAGAACTGTTTTTGGCATTAGCCAGAGGACGTCTTTGCTTATATTGTGCTATTACTCAGAATTCCACATGGGCTTATTATTTTACAGATTTCATATTCGTCCAATGAGAGTTCTTCATTCATGACGCTCCAATTTTAAAAGGAAACTTAAAAAGGTGTGGCCAGTACGGGGATCGAACCCGCGACCTTGGCGTTATTAGCACCACGCTCTAACCAACTGAGCTAACCGGCCATTAATACTCACGTGCACAGCAACAGCTACTAGCAGCTGCTGTCAGCAGAACAATGTTCTTAGTACATTTCTATTGAGCCCTTAGCGCCTGCGGTCAGCACATGGGAAGGCGACTTGCAGCCCATGAGACGCGCCTGACAAGATGGAGCAGGTGACATCTAGGCCATTCTTTGGCATGCACTGGATAAGAGCATTTGCACAAGATGTCGTCTTTGGGCTAGTTACAACCACTTTTGGGAAGGTTTACTGCTGCCACGGACTGCTGCCATTATAGACTCCACGCTCGAGGCTACATTATGAGGGGCAGCTGTCCTGGCCAAGCCTCAATGCCTAATGACTATAGAGTTGCTCCATATATAATACTAGTGCAATTTAGGTATTTTGCACCACAAAGTTATTTGCCACTTGGCTTACTTATGGCAACCTATTCTAAAGTCACTTCCAAGGTGACTCTAAGCAGTGCTTTAAGTGGGATTAGAAATTGAGGGGGGCTCTCGTTAGGGGGTGTGGCCTAGGCATGGGTGTGCTTAGTCCACGCCCCCATCAAGAGCCCCCCTCGCCTAAGAGGTGAGGGTTGCTAAAAGAAGCAGAGCTGGGGTGCACTGGCATTATTACCTTTAATGCGCCCAACCCCTCCTTTTAAACAAAAGAAGCGGCTAAGCGGAGCAAAGGTGTGACACCAGTATGCCACAGCTCACACCCAGCAGGCAGCCTTTTCATTCAAGGAGCCACATGCTGCAATGCTTTACCACAGGCTCCTTGAATGAAAGTGATGCCTGCTGCTGATGGCTCTGTACTCTGAAACAGGAGGAGGTCTGAACTGCCCAGCTCGCCTTTTGTTTCTGAGTAAATAGCCATCAGCCAGCGTGAGTAGTGCAGGGGCTTCATGCTGGGTGATGGCTATTTACTCAGAAACAAAAGGAGGCCTGGCAGTCCAGCCCTCCTCCTGTTTCAGAGTACAGAGCCACCAGGCAGCCTGCACTGGACGGTTGCACCTGCTGCTTGCAGGTGACAGCACTTCGGTTTAGAAAAAAAGAAAAGGCAATTACTTTTTTTCTAAACCGTAGTGCTGACACCTGCAGGCAGCTTGTGTAACCGTGCAGCCGCTGCACGGGCAGCCTCAGGTGTCAGCATGGCTGGGGCTAGTCGGGGGTGAGTCCCCGGCAGGGCCCCGGCTTAGGAGCTTTTTCTGGAGACTGCCGGGGCTCGGCCCATGCTAGCCCCAGCCCACTTAAAGCTCTGACTCTAAGTATCAAAGACTGATGATGCTCCTTGAAATGTCTTTTTCCGGGAAGTCACTTCTGTCCTTGTATCTCACCAGGAACTGGATGTGTTGCCTGCAGGTTACATATAGATTGCTGTGGTAGGTGCATTAACCCACTAGGCGAGCTTATCAGGTTTCAAACCTGGGACTTGCAAGACACACATGCGCACAAACACATGCTGCAAAAAACGGGACTTCCTCTGAGGCATCAGGTTGAATGTTGGTGCATGTCCCTTCCTTCATCTAGTATTACTTCCATTGGCCAATGGCAACCATTTTCCACCCCAATATTGAGGATATTTAGTTTCACAAAGAGAGAATAATCATTGGAGGTGCGAGGCATGTAAAATCTGGCCCAGCATTAAGTCTTTGTCTTCACCCTGGGGCGTATATTGATATGGGCAGAGATGTCTCCTGCCACTGTACCCGGGGACGTCAGTTGGGGGTCACCAGAGGTCGCATCTGCGACCTTTGAGGTCTCCCTTGCGACATCTGTGTTCTCCCTTGCAACCTCTTGAAAAAAGTTCTCTTTTTTTGTTTTTTTGGGGGGGTTTTGTAATGCAAGCTCCTAGGCTGTGGCCAGCACCATGTAGCTCTTTACTTCTGGAGTGGCTGGCTTTCTTGTTCAGGGCCGTTAAAAAAAATAAGAAAAATAAGAACAGGAGTGCCAAAAGTCTAACACTTTCAGCACTGACCCTAAATTAGAAAGAATAGGAATACCAAATAATGTGTCTTTCTGGAATGCTATACAATCATTGCTAGACTCATTAAAGGTTTATTTCAGGCACACTTCAGGGGGTGAGTCACTGATTTAGTCTGTTCTTAAACGCCTCAACTCAGCCTTTCATCTTTCTGAGGTCGATAAATGAGTACCAACACATGTTGGGTGATATTGGGTGTATATTTTTACTATATAAAGCGCTTAAGCGTAAGTGCTATATAATAACACATCATTATCATTTGGTCATGGACTTCTGCTTGCATTCACAGTAATTTGGGAATATGGGCCTATACACTCTGATCTTAACAATACATATGGCGATCCATTCTTGTATGAAATGTACATCACATTATGTACATCACACTATAGTGATATTGTAACCATATTTTTCGTGGTGTACAGTGCTATGTGATGCCACTGCCTGTTTCGTCAACGGGTGAAAGGTTGTGTTCCATCGCTTCCTGCGATATCACTTCAGGGTGGGGTCAAATGACATCACTTCCTGTGATGTCATCAGGGGGTCAAGGGTCGTGTGATGTCACTTCCGCTACCCCTGGCATTTTGGTGAAATGACGTCCCTTTGGGGTTGCTGCCTGTTAATGATTGTTTAAACACTCACTCTCTGCTCTCAAAGCTGTGAGATTTGTTGTGCTCTTGCTTACTCCCATTCCAAGCCGCTTCTACCCCGCCGTACTGAGCATCGTTGCGCAGTCATGCCTCCTGCCTGCAACATTTTCAGTTGAGTGGGTGACAACCCTGTTATCATTTGCCAGATACCTACTCCATTTACAGGAATTCTAATCAATTGCCTTTGCACTCACACATTTGCCGGGCATGGTTATCATTTGCACAGGCAATCAATCAGTTGCCATTCTTTGGCAATGACTGCCCAGGTCCCATAGCATTTGCCAGGATCAGAAGCTGGGCACGGCTAAGTGGGGCAGGGATGATGCTGATAGGATATCCCAGCAGGTCCTTGACCTATTCCCAACAATGAGACCTTGTAGAGGAAACCAAGAGGAAAGATTGGTACACAGCGATTTGTTTGATGGGGGGCCTGCAAAAAAGGGGGGATGCCCAGGGGGTGTCCAAAGTTTAAGTTACCCATGGCGGGCCAGAGTGGTACTGTGCTGCGATGTTGGGCCCATCTCCTCCCCGCAGGGTGATCCGACTCCCACAATTCAGAAGCCAGAAGACTCCTGAGATGTCGGCACACTGCAAAGTTGGAGTGATGTTATCAATTTGGGACTGGAGGGAAATACCTGTGCTGCCACCACAGGCTAAGAAGAGGAGGACCACGGATAGACTGCCTTCTTGCAGCCCTTTTGCTACAGCACTAGGACATGTAGTCATTTCAGGAGCCAAAGAACTGTTTTTGGCATTAGCCAGAGGAATTCTTTGCTTATATTGTGCTATTACTCAGAATTCCACATCGGCTTATTATTTTACAGATTTCATATTCGTCCAATGAGAGTTCTTCATTCATGAAGCTACAGGTGGCGTTATTAGCACCACGCTCTAACCAACTGAGCTAACCGGCCATTAATACTCACGTACAAAGCAACAGCTACTAGCAGCTGCTGTCAGCAGAACAATGTTCTTAGTACATTCCCATTGAGCCCTTAGCGCCTGCGGTCAGCAAATGGGAAGGCGACTTGCAGCCCATGAGACGCGCCTGACAAGATGGAGCAGGTGACATCTAGGCCATACTTTGGCATGCACTGGATAAGAGCATTTGCACAAGATGTCGTCTTTGGGCCAGTTACAACCACTTTTGGGAAGGCTTACTGCTGCCACGGACTGCTGCCATTATAGACTCCACGCTCGAGGCTACATTATGAGGGGCAGCTGTCCTGTCCAAGCCTCAATGCCTAATGACTATAGAGTTGCTCCATATATAATACTAGTCCAATTTAGGTATTTTGCACCACAAAGTTATTTGCCACTTGGCTTACTTATGGCAACCTATTCTAAAGTCACTTCCAAGGTGACTCTAAGCAGTGCTTTAAGTGGGATTAGAAATTGAGGGGGGCTCTCGTTAGGGGGCGTGGCCTAGGCATGGGTGTGCTTAGTCCACGCCCCCATCAAGAACCCCCCTCACCTAAGAGTTGGGGGCTGCTAAAAGAAGCAGAGCTGGGATGCACTGGCATTATTACCTTTAATGCGCACAGCCCCTCCTTTTAAACAAAAGAAGCGGCTAAGCGGAGCAAAGGTGTGACCCCAGAATGCCACAGCACACACCCAGCAGGCAGCCTTTTCATTCAAGGAGCCACATGCTGCAATGCTTTACCACAGGCTCCTTGAATGAAAGTGATGCCTGCTGCTGATGGCTCTGTACTCTGAAACAGGAGGAGGTCTGAACTGCCCAGCTTGCCTTTTGTTTCTGAGTAAATAGCCATCAGCCAGCGTGAGTAGCACAGGGGCTTCATGCTGGGTGATGGCTATTTACTCAGAAACAAAAGGAGGCCTGGCAGTCCAGCCCTCCTCCTGTTTCAGAGTACAGAGCCACCAGGCAGCCCGCACTGGACGGTTGCACCTGCTGCTTGCAGGTGACAGCACTTCGGTTTAGAAAAAAAGAAAAGGCAATTACTTTTTTTCTAATCCGTAGTGCTGACACCTGCACGCAGCTTGTGTAACCGTGCAGCCGCTGCACGGGCGGCCTCAGGTGTCAGCATGGCTGGGTCTAGTCGGGGGTGAGTCCCCGGCAGGGCCCCGGCTTAGGAGCCTTTTCTGGAGACTGCCGGATCTCGGCCCATGCTAGCCCCAGCCCACTTAAAGCTCTGCCTCTAAGTATCAAAGACTGATGATGCTCCTTGAAATGTCTTTTTTCCGGGAAGTCACTTCTGTCCGTGTATCTCACCAGGAACTGGATGTGTTGCCTGCAGGTTACATATAGATTGCTGTGGTAGGTGCATTAACCCACTAGGCGAGCTTATCAGGTGTCAAACCTGGGACTTGCAAGACACACATGCACACAAACACATGCTGCAAAAAACTGGACTTCCTCTGAGGCATCAGGTTGAATGTTGGTGCATGTCCCTTCCTTCATCTAGTATTACTTCCATTGGCCGATGGCAACCATTTTCCACCCCAATGTTGAGGATATGTAGTTTCACAAAGAGAGATTAATCATTGGGGGTGCGAGGCATGTAAAATCTGGCCCAGCATTAAGTCTTTGTCTTCACCCTGGGGCGTATGTTGATATGGGCAGAGATGTCTCCTGCCACTGTACCCGGGGACGTCAGTTGGGGGTTGCTAGAGGTCGCATCTGCGACCTCTGAGGTCTCCCTTGCGACATCTGTGTTCTCCCTTGCAACCTCTTGAAAAAAGTTCTCTTTTTTTGTTTTTTTGGGGGGGTTTTGTAATGCAAGCTCCTAGGCTGTGGCCAGCACCATGTAGCTCTTTACTTCTGGAGTGGCTGGTTTTCATGTTCAGGGCCGTTAAAAAAAATAAGAACAATAAGAACAGGAGTGCCAAAAGTCTAACACTTTCAGCACTGACCCTAAATAAGAAAGAATAGGAATACCAAATAATGTGTCTTTCTGGAATGCTATACAATAATTGCTAGACTCATTAAAGGTTTATTTCAGGCACACTTCAGGGGGTGAGTCACTGATTTAGTCTGTTCTTAAACGCCTCAACTCAGCCTTTCATCTTTCTGAGGTCGATAAATGAGTACCAACACATGTTGGGTGATATTGGGTGTATATTTTTACAATATAAAGCGCTTAAGCGTAAGTGCTATATAATAACACATCATTATCATTTGGTCATGGACATCACTTCCTGTGATGTCATCAGGGGGTCAAGGGTCGTGTGATGTCACTTCCGCTACCCCTGGCATTTTGGTGAAATGACGTCCCTTTGGGGTTGCTGCCTGTTAATGATTGTTTAAACACTCACTCTCTGCTCTCAAAGCTGTGAGATTTGTTGTGCTCTTGCTTACTCCCATTCCAAGCCGCTTCTACCCCGCCGTACTGAGCATCGTTGCGCAGTCATGCCTCCTGCCTGCAACATTTTCAGTTGAGTGGGTGACAGCCCTGTTATCATTTGCCAGATGCCTTCTCCATTTACAGGAATTGTAATCAATTGCCTTTGCACTCACACATTTGCCGGGCATGGTTATCATTTGCACAGGTAATCAATCAGTTGCCATTCTTTGGCAATGACTGCCCAGGTCCCATAGCATTTGCCAGGATCAGAAGCTGGGCACGGCTAAGTGGGGCAGGGATGCTGCTGATAGGATATCCCAGCAGGTCCTTGTCCTATTCCAAACATTGAGACCTTGTAGAGGAAACCAAGAGGAAAGATTGGTACACAGCGATTTGATTGATGGGGGACCTGCAAAAAAGGGGGGATCCTCAGGGGGTGTCCAAAGTTTAAGTTACCCATGGCTGGCCAGAGGGGTGCTGTGCTGCGATGTTGGGCCCATCTCCTCCCCGCAGGGTGATCCGACTCCCACAATTCAGAAGCCAGAAGACTCCTGAGATGTCAGCACACTGCAAACTTGGAGTGATGTTATCAATTTGGGACTGGCGGGAAATACCTGTGCTGCCACCGCCGGCTAAGAAGAGGAGGACCACGGATAGACTGCCTTCTTGCAGTCCTTTTGCTACAGCACTAGGACATGTAGTCATTTCAGGAGCCAAAGAACTGTTTTTGGCATTAGCCAGAGGACGTCTTTGCTTATATTGTGCTATTACTCAGAATTCCACATCGGCTTATTATTTTACAGATTTCATATTCGTCCAATGAGAGTTCTTCATTCATGACGCTCCAATTTTAAAAGGAAACTTAAAAAGGTGTGGCCAGTACGGGGATCGAACCCGCGACCTTAGCGTTATTAGCACCACGCGCTAACCGGCCATTAATACTCACGGTCACAGCAACAGCTACTAGCATCCGCTGTCAGCAGAAAAATGTTCTTAGTACATACCTATTGAGCCCTTAGCGCCTACAGTCAGCACATGGGAAGGCGACTTGCAGCCCATGAGACGCGCCTGACAAGATGGAGCAGGTGACATCTAGACCATTCTTTGGCATGCACTGGATAAGAGCATTTGCACAAGATGTCGTCTTTGGGCCAGTTACAACCACTTTTGGGAAGGCTTACTGCTGCCACGGACTGCTGCCATTATAGACTCCACGCTCGAGGCTACATTATGAGGGGCAGCTGTCCTGGCCAAGCCTCAATGCCTAATGACTATAGAGTTGCTCCATATATAATACTAGTCCAATTTAGGTATTTTGCACCACAAAGTTATTTGCCACTTGGCTTACTTATGGCAACCTATTCTAAAGTCACTTCCAAGGTGACTCTAAGCAGTGCTTTAAGTGGGATTAGAAATTGAGGGGGGCTCTCGTTATGGGGCGTGGCCTAGGCATGGGTGTGCTTAGTCCACGCCCCCATCAAGAACCCCCCTCACCTAAGAGTTGGGGGCTGCTAAAAGAAGCAGAGCTGGGATGCACTGGCATTATTACCTTTAATGCGCACAGCCCCTCCTTTTAAACAAAAGAAGTGGCTAAGCGGAGCAAAGGTGTGACCCCAGAATGCCACAGCACACACCCAGCAGGCAGCCTTTTCATTCAAGGAGCCACATGCTGCAATGCTTTACCACAGGCTCCTTGAATGAAAGTGATGCCTGCTGCTGATGGCTCTGTACTCTGAAACAGGAGGAGGTCTGAACTGCCCAGCTTGCCTTTTGTTTCTGAGTAAATAGCCATCAGCCAGCGTGAGTAGCACAGGGGCTTCATGCTGGGTGATGGCTATTTACTCAGAAACAAAAGGAGGCCTGGCAGTCCAGCCCTCCTCCTGTTTCAGAGTACAGAGCCACCAGGCAGCCCGCACTGGACGGTTGCACCTGCTGCTTGCAGGTGACAGCACTTCGGTTTAGAAAAAAAGAAAAGGCAATTACTTTTTTTCTAATCCGTAGTGCTGACACCTGCACGCAGCTTGTGTAACCGTGCAGCCGCTGCACGGGCGGCCTCAGGTGTCAGCATGGCTGGTTCTAGTCGGGGGTGAGTCTCCGGCAGGGCCCCGGCTTAGGAGCCTTTTCTGGAGACTGCCGGATCTCGGCCCATGCTAGCCCCAGCCCACTTAAAGCTCTGCCTCTAAGTATCAAAGACTGATGATGCTCCTTGAAATGTCTTTTTTCCGGGAAGTCACTTCTGTCCGTGTATCTCACCAGGAACTGGATGTGTTGCCTGCAGGTTACATATAGATTGCTGTGGTAGGTGCATTAACCCACTAGGCGAGCTTATCAGGTGTCAAACCTGGGACTTGCAAGACACACATGCACACAAACACATGCTGCAAAAAACTGGACTTCCTCTGAGGCATCAGGTTGAATGTTGGTGCATGTCCCTTCCTTCATCTAGTATTACTTCCATTGGCCGATGGCAACCATTTTCCACCCCAATGTTGAGGATATTTAGTTTCACAAAGAGAGATTAATCATTGGGGGTGCGAGGCATGTAAAATCTGGCCCAGCATTAAGTCTTTGTCTTCACCCTGGGGCGTATGTTGATATGGGCAGAGATGTCTCCTGCCACTGTACCCGGGGACGTCAGTTGGGGGTTGCTAGAGGTCGCATCTGCGACCTCTGAGGTCTCCCTTGCGACATCTGTGTTCTCCCTTGCAACCTCTTGAAAAAAGTTCTCTTTTTTTGTTTTTTTGGGGGGGTTTTGTAATGCAAGCTCCTAGGCTGTGGCCAGCACCATGTAGCTCTTTACTTCTGGAGTGGCTGGCTTTCTTGTTCAGGGCCGTTAAAAAAAATAAGAACAATAAGAACAGGAGTGCCAAAAGTCTAACACTTTCAGCACTGACCCTAAATAAGAAAGAATAGGAATACCAAATAATGTGTCTTTCTGGAATGCTATACAATAATTGCTAGACTCATTAAAGGTTTATTTCAGGCACACTTCAGGGGGTGAGTCACTGATTTAGTCTGTTCTTAAACGCCTCAACTCAGCCTTTCATCTTTCTGAGGTCGATAAATGAGTACCAACACATGTTGGGTGATATTGGGTGTATATTTTTACAATATAAAGCGCTTAAGCGTAAGTGCTATATAATAACACATCATTATCATTTGGTCATGGACTTCTGCTTGCATTCACAGTAATTTGGGAATATGGGCCTATACACTCTGATCTTAACAATACATATGGCGATCCATTCTTGTATGAAATGTACATCACATTATGTACATCACACTATAGTGATATTGTAACCATATTTTTCGTGGTGTACAATGCTATGTGATGCCACTTCGTGTTTCGTCAACGGGTGAAAGGTTGTGTTCCATCGCTTCCTGCGATATCACTTCAGGGTGGGGTCAAATGACATCACTTCCTGTGATGTCATCAGGGGGTCAAGGGTCGTGTGATGTCACTTCCGCTACCCCTGGCATTTTGGTGAAATGACGTCCCTTTGGGGTTGCTGCCTGTTAATGATTGCTTAAACACTCTCTCCTCTCAAAGCTGTGAGATTTGTTGTGCTCTTGCTTACTCCCCATTCCAAGCCGCTTCTACCCCGCCGTACTGAGCATCGTTGCGCAGTCATGCCTCCTGCCTGCAACATTTTCAGTTGAGTGGGTGACAGCCCTGTTATCATTTGCCAGATGCCTTCTCCATTTACAGGAATTCTAATCAATTGCCTTTGCACTCACACATTTGCCGGGCATGGTTATCATTTGCACAGGTAATCAATCAGTTGCCATTCTTTGGCAATGACTGCCCAGGTCCCATAGCATTTGCCAGGATCAGAAGCTGGGCACGGCTAAGTGGGGCAGGGATGCTGCTGATAGGATATCCCAGCAGGTCCTCGACCTATTCCAAACAATGAGACCTTGTAGAGGATACCAAGAGGAAAGATTGGTACACAGCGATTTGATTGATGGGGGGCCTGCAAAAAAGGGGGGATTCTCAGGGGGTGTCCAAAGTTTAAGTTACCCATGGCGGGCCAGAGGGGTGCTGTGCTGCGATGTTGGGCCCATCTCCTCCCAGCAGGGTGATCCGACTCCCACAATTCAGAAGCCAGAAGACTCCTGAGATGTCAGCACACTGCAAACTTGGAGTGATGTTATCAATTTGGGACTGGCGGGAAATACCTGTGCTGCCACCGCCGGCTAAGAAGAGGAGGACCACGGATAGACTGCCTTCTTGCAGTCCTTTTGCTACAGCACTAGGACATGTAGTCATTTCAGGAGCCAAAGAACTGTTTTTGGCATTAGCCAGAGGACGTCTTTGCTTATATTGTGCTATTACTCAGAATTCCACATGGGCTTATTATTTTACAGATTTCATATTCGTCCAATGAGAGTTCTTCATTCATGAAGCTCCAATTTTAAAAGGAAACTTAAAAAGGTGTGGCCAGTACGGGGATCGAACCTGCGACCTTGGCGTTATTAGCACCACGCTCTAACCAACTGAGCTAAACGGCCATTAATACTCACTTACAAAGCAACAGCTACTAGCAGCTGCTGTCAGCAGAAC
This sequence comes from Ambystoma mexicanum, assembly GCF_040938575.1. Lineage (NCBI taxonomy): Eukaryota > Metazoa > Chordata > Amphibia > Caudata > Ambystomatidae > Ambystoma > Ambystoma mexicanum. The sequence continues at coordinate 3,290,600 of NC_090921.1, read as the reverse complement.
AATGTTCTTAGTACATTCCCATTGAGCCCTTAGCGCCTGCGGTCAGCACATGGGAAGGCGACTTGCAGCCCATGAGACGCGCCTGACAAGATGGAGCAGGTGACATCTAGGCCATACTTTGGCATGCACTGGATAAGAGCATTTGCACAAGATGTCGTCTTTGGGCTAGTTACAACCACTTTTGGGAAGGTTTACTGCTGCCACGGACTGCTGCCATTATAGACTCCACGCTCGAGGCTACATTATGAGGGGCAGCTGTCCTGGCCAAGCCTCAATGCCTAATGACTATAGAGTTGCTCCATATATAATACTAGTGCAATTTAGGTATTTTGCACCACAAAGTTATTTGCCACTTGGCTTACTTATGGCAACCTATTCTAAAGTCACTTCCAAGGTGACTCTAAGCAGTGCTTTAAGTGGGATTAGAAATTGAGGGGGGCTCTCGTTAGGGGGTGTGGCCTAGGCATGGGTGTGCTTAGTCCACGCCCCCATCAAGAGCCCCCCTCGCCTAAGAGGTGAGGGTTGCTAAAAGAAGCAGAGCTGGGGTGCACTGGCATTATTACCTTTAATGCGCCCAACCCCTCCTTTTAAACAAAAGAAGCGGCTAAGCGGAGCAAAGGTGTGACACCAGTATGCCACAGCTCACACCCAGCAGGCAGCCTTTTCATTCAAGGAGCCACATGCTGCAATGCTTTACCACAGGCTCCTTGAATGAAAGTGATGCCTGCTGCTGATGGCTCTGTACTCTGAAACAGGAGGAGGTCTGAACTGCCCAGCTCGCCTTTTGTTTCTGAGTAAATAGCCATCAGCCAGCGTGAGTAGCACAGGGGCTTCATGCTGGGTGATGGCTATTTACTCAGAAACAAAAGGAGGCCTGGCAGTCCAGCCCTCCTCCTGTTTCAGAGTACAGAGCCACCAGGCAGCCTGCACTGGACGGTTGCACCTGCTGCTTGCAGGTGACAGCACTTCGGTTTAGAAAAAAAGAAAAGGCAATTACTTTTTTTCTAAACCGTAGTGCTGACACCTGCAGGCAGCTTGTGTAACCGTGCAGCCGCTGCACGGGCAGCCTCAGGTGTCAGCATGGCTGGGGCTAGTCGGGGGTGAGTCCCCGGCAGGGCCCCGGCTTAGGAGCTTTTTCTGGAGACTGCCGGGGCTCGGCCCATGCTAGCCCCAGCCCACTTAAAGCTCTGACTCTAAGTATCAAAGACTGATGATGCTCCTTGAAATGTCTTTTTCCGGGAAGTCACTTCTGTCCTTGTATCTCACCAGGAACTGGATGTGTTGCCTGCAGGTTACATATAGATTGCTGTGGTAGGTGCATTAACCCACTAGGCGAGCTTATCAGGTTTCAAACCTGGGACTTGCAAGACACACATGCGCACAAACACATGCTGCAAAAAACGGGACTTCCTCTGAGGCATCAGGTTGAATGTTGGTGCATGTCCCTTCCTTCATCTAGTATTACTTCCATTGGCCAATGGCAACCATTTTCCACCTCAATATTGAGGATATTTAGTTTCACAAAGAGAGAATAATCATTGGAGGTGCGAGGCATGTAAAATCTGGCCCAGCATTAAGTCTTTGTCTTCACCCTGGGGCGTATATTGATATGGGCAGAGATGTCTCCTGCCACTGTACCCGGGGACGTCAGTTGGGGGTCACCAGAGGTCGCATCTGCGACCTTTGAGGTCTCCCTTGCGACATCTGTGTTCTCCCTTGCAACCTCTTGAAAAAAGTTCTCTTTTTTTGTTTTTTTGGGGGGGTTTTGTAATGCAAGCTCCTAGGCTGTGGCCAGCACCATGTAGCTCTTTACTTCTGGAGTGGCTGGCTTTCTTGTTCAGGGCCGTTAAAAAAAATAAGAAAAATAAGAACAGGAGTGCCAAAAGTCTAACACTTTCAGCACTGACCCTAAATTAGAAAGAATAGGAATACCAAATAATGTGTCTTTCTGGAATGCTATACAATCATTGCTAGACTCATTAAAGGTTTATTTCAGGCACACTTCAGGGGGTGAGTCACTGATTTAGTCTGTTCTTAAACGCCTCAACTCAGCCTTTCATCTTTCTGAGGTCGATAAATGAGTACCAACACATGTTGGGTGATATTGGGTGTATATTTTTACTATATAAAGCGCTTAAGCGTAAGTGCTATATAATAACACATCATTATCATTTGGTCATGGACTTCTGCTTGCATTCACAGTAATTTGGGAATATGGGCCTATACACTCTGATCTTAACAATACATATGGCGATCCATTCTTGTATGAAATGTACATCACATTATGTACATCACACTATAGTGATATTGTAACCATATTTTTCGTGGTGTACAGTGCTATGTGATGCCACTGCCTGTTTCGTCAACGGGTGAAAGGTTGTGTTCCATCGCTTCCTGCGATATCACTTCAGGGTGGGGTCAAATGACATCACTTCCTGTGATGTCATCAGGGGGTCAAGGGTCGTGTGATGTCACTTCCGCTACCCCTGGCATTTTGGTGAAATGACGTCCCTTTGGGGTTGCTGCCTGTTAATGATTGTTTAAACACTCACTCTCTGCTCTCAAAGCTGTGAGATTTGTTGTGCTCTTGCTTACTCCCATTCCAAGCCGCTTCTACCCCGCCGTACTGAGCATCGTTGCGCAGTCATGCCTCCTGCCTGCAACATTTTCAGTTGAGTGGGTGACAACCCTGTTATCATTTGCCAGATACCTACTCCATTTACAGGAATTCTAATCAATTGCCTTTGCACTCACACATTTGCCGGGCATGGTTATCATTTGCACAGGCAATCAATCAGTTGCCATTCTTTGGCAATGACTGCCCAGGTCCCATAGCATTTGCCAGGATCAGAAGCTGGGCACGGCTAAGTGGGGCAGGGATGCTGCTGATAGGATATCCCAGCAGGTCCTTGACCTATTCCAAACAATGAGACCTTGTAGAGGAAACCAAGAGGAAAGATTGGTACACAGCGATTTGTTTGATGGGGGGCCTGCAAAAAAGGGGGGATGCCCAGGGGGTGTCCAAAGTTTAAGTTACCCATGGCGGGCCAGAGGGGTACTGTGCTGCGATGTTGGGCCCATCTCCTCCCCGCAGGGTGATCCGACTCCCACAATTCAGAAGCCAGAAGACTCCTGAGATGTCAGCACACTGCAAAGTTGGAGTGATGTTATCAATTTGGGACTGGAGGGAAATACCTGTGCTGCCACCACAGGCTAAGAAGAGGAGGACCACGGATAGACTGCCTTCTTGCAGCCCTTTTGCTACAGCACTAGGACATGTAGTCATTTCAGGAGCCAAAGAACTGTTTTTGGCATTAGCCAGAGGAATTCTTTGCTTATATTGTGCTATTACTCAGAATTCCACATCGGCTTATTATTTTACAGATTTCATATTCGTCCAATGAGAGTTCTTCATTCATGAAGCTACAGGTGGCGTTATTAGCACCACGCTCTAACCAACTGAGCTAACCGGCCATTAATACTCACGTACAAAGCAACAGCTACTAGCAGCTGCTGTCAGCAGAACAATGTTCTTAGTACATTCCCATTGAGCCCTTAGCGCCTGCGGTCAGCACATGGGAAGGCGACTTGCAGCCCATGAGACGCGCCTGACAAGATGGAGCAGGTGACATCTAGGCCATACTTTGGCATGCACTGGATAAGAGCATTTGCACAAGATGTCGTCTTTGGGCCAGTTACAACCACTTTTGGGAAGGCTTACTGCTGCCACGGACTGCTGCCATTATAGACTCCACGCTCGAGGCTACATTATGAGGGGCAGCTGTCCTGTCCAAGCCTCAATGCCTAATGACTATAGAGTTGCTCCATATATAATACTAGTCCAATTTAGGTATTTTGCACCACAAAGTTATTTGCCACTTGGCTTACTTATGGCAACCTATTCTAAAGTCACTTCCAAGGTGACTCTAAGCAGTGCTTTAAGTGGGATTAGAAATTGAGGGGGGCTCTCGTTAGGGGGCGTGGCCTAGGCATGGGTGTGCTTAGTCCACGCCCCCATCAAGAACCCCCCTCACCTAAGAGTTGGGGGCTGCTAAAAGAAGCAGAGCTGGGATGCACTGGCATTATTACCTTTAATGCGCACAGCCCCTCCTTTTAAACAAAAGAAGCGGCTAAGCGGAGCAAAGGTGTGACCCCAGAATGCCACAGCACACACCCAGCAGGCAGCCTTTTCATTCAAGGAGCCACATGCTGCAATGCTTTACCACAGGCTCCTTGAATGAAAGTGATGCCTGCTGCTGATGGCTCTGTACTCTGAAACAGGAGGAGGTCTGAACTGCCCAGCTTGCCTTTTGTTTCTGAGTAAATAGCCATCAGCCAGCGTGAGTAGCACAGGGGCTTCATGCTGGGTGATGGCTATTTACTCAGAAACAAAAGGAGGCCTGGCAGTCCAGCCCTCCTCCTGTTTCAGAGTACAGAGCCACCAGGCAGCCCGCACTGGACGGTTGCACCTGCTGCTTGCAGGTGACAGCACTTCGGTTTAGAAAAAAAGAAAAGGCAATTACTTTTTTTCTAATCCGTAGTGCTGACACCTGCACGCAGCTTGTGTAACCGTGCAGCCGCTGCACGGGCGGCCTCAGGTGTCAGCATGGCTGGGTCTAGTCGGGGGTGAGTCCCCGGCAGGGCCCCGGCTTAGGAGCCTTTTCTGGAGACTGCCGGATCTCGGCCCATGCTAGCCCCAGCCCACTTAAAGCTCTGCCTCTAAGTATCAAAGACTGATGATGCTCCTTGAAATGCCTTTTTTCCGGGAAGTCACTTCTGTCTGTGTATCTCACCAGGAACTGGATGTGTTGCCTGCAGGTTACATATAGATTGCTGTGGTAGGTGCATTAACCCACTAGGCGAGCTTATCAGGTGTCAAACCTGGGACTTGCAAGACACACATGCACACAAACACATGCTGCAAAAAACTGGACTTCCTCTGAGGCATCCGGTTGAATGTTGGTGCATGTCCCTTCCTTCATCTAGTATTACTTCCATTGGCCGATGGCAACCATTTTCCACCCCAATGTTGAGGATATGTAGTTTCACAAAGAGAGATTAATCATTGGGGGTGCGAGGCATGTAAAATCTGGCCCAGCATTAAGTCTTTGTCTTCACCCTGGGGCGTATGTTGATATGGGCAGAGATGTCTCCTGCCACTGTACCCGGGGACGTCAGTTGGGGGTTGCTAGAGGTCGCATCTGTGTTCTCCCTTGCAACCTCTTGAAAAAAGTTCTCTTTTTTTGTTTTTTTGGGGGGGGGTTTGTAATGCAAGCTCCTAGGCTGTGGCCAGCACCATGTAGCTCTTTACTTCTGGAGTGGCTGGTTTTCATGTTCAGGGCCGTTAAAAAAAATAAGAACAATAAGAACAGGAGTGCCAAAAGTCTAACACTTTCAGCACTGACCCTAAATAAGAAAGAATAGGAATACCAAATAATGTGTCTTTCTGGAATGCTATACAATAATTGCTAGACTCATTAAAGGTTTATTTCAGGCACACTTCAGGGGGTGAGTCACTGATTTAGTCTGTTCTTAAACGCCTCAACTCAGCCTTTCATCTTTCTGAGGTCGATAAATGAGTACCAACACATGTTGGGTGATATTGGGTGTATATTTTTACAATATAAAGCGCTTAAGCGTAAGTGCTATATAATAACACATCATTATCATTTGGTCATGGACATCACTTCCTGTGATGTCATCAGGGGGTCAAGGGTCGTGTGATGTCACTTCCGCTACCCCTGGCATTTTGGTGAAATGACGTCCCTTTGGGGTTGCTGCCTGTTAATGATTGTTTAAACACTCTCTCCTCTCAAAGCTGTGAGATTTGTTGTGCTCTTGCTTACTCCCCATTCCAAGCCGCTTCTACCCCGCCGTACTGAGCATCGTTGCGCAGTCATGCCTCCTGCCTGCAACATTTTCAGTTGAGTGGGTGACAGCCCTGTTATCATTTGCCAGATGCCTACTCCATTTACAGGAATTCTAATCAATTGCCTTTGCACTCACACATTTGCCGGGCATGGTTATCATTTGCACAGGTAATCAATCAGTTGCCATTCTTTGGCAATGACTGCCCAGGTCCCATAGCATTTGCCAGGATCAGAAGCTGGGCACGGCTAAGTGGGGCAGGGATGCTGCTGATAGGATATCCCAGCAGGTCCTTGTCCTATTCCAAACAATGAGACCTTGTAGAGGAAACCAAGAGGAAAGATTGGTACACAGCGATTTGATTGATGGGGGACCTGCAAAAAAGGGGGGATCCTCAGGGGGTGTCCAAAGTTTAAGTTACCCATGGCTGGCCAGAGGGGTGCTGTGCTGCGATGTTGGGCCCATCTCCTCCCCGCAGGGTGATCCGACTCCCACAATTCAGAAGCCAGAAGACTCCTGAGATGTCAGCACACTGCAAACTTGGAGTGATGTTATCAATTTGGGACTGGCGGGAAATACCTGTGCTGCCACCGCCGGCTAAGAAGAGGAGGACCACGGATAGACTGCCTTCTTGCAGTCCTTTTGCTACAGCACTAGGACATGTAGTCATTTCAGGAGCCAAAGAACTGTTTTTGGCATTAGCCAGAGGACGTCTTTGCTTATATTGTGCTATTACTCAGAATTCCACATCGGCTTATTATTTTACAGATTTCATATTCGTCCAATGAGAGTTCTTCATTCATGACGCTCCAATTTTAAAAGGAAACTTAAAAAGGTGTGGCCAGTACGGGGATCGAACCCGCGACCTTAGGGTTATTAGCACCACGCGCTAACCGGCCATTAATACTCACGGTCACAGCAACAGCTACTAGCATCCGCTGTCAGCAGAAAAATGTTCTTAGTACATACCTATTGAGCCCTTAGCGCCTACAGTCAGCACATGGGAAGGCGACTTGCAGCCCATGAGACGCGCCTGACAAGATGGAGCAGGTGACATCTAGACCATTCTTTGGCATGCACTGGATAAGAGCATTTGCACAAGATGTCGTCTTTGGGCCAGTTACAACCACTTTTGGGAAGGCTTACTGCTGCCACGGACTGCTGCCATTATAGACTCCACGCTCGAGGCTACATTATGAGGGGCAGCTGTCCTGGCCAAGCCTCAATGCCTAATGACTATAGAGTTGCTCCATATATAATACTAGTCCAATTTAGGTATTTTGCACCACAAAGTTATTTGCCACTTGGCTTACTTATGGCAACCTATTCTAAAGTCACTTCCAAGGTGAATCTAAGCAGTGCTTTAAGTGGGATTAGAAATTGAGGGGGGCTCTCGTTATGGGGCGTGGCCTAGGCATGGGTGTGCTTAGTCCACGCCCCCATCAAGAACCCCCCTCACCTAAGAGTTGGGGGCTGCTAAAAGAAGCAGAGCTGGGATGCACTGGCATTATTACCTTTAATGCGCACAGCCCCTCCTTTTAAACAAAAGAAGTGGCTAAGCGGAGCAAAGGTGTGACCCCAGAATGCCACAGCACACACCCAGCAGGCAGCCTTTTCATTCAAGGAGCCACATGCTGCAATGCTTTACCACAGGCTCCTTGAATGAAAGTGATGCCTGCTGCTGATGGCTCTGTACTCTGAAACAGGAGGAGGTCTGAACTGCCCAGCTTGCCTTTTGTTTCTGAGTAAATAGCCATCAGCCAGCGTGAGTAGCACAGGGGCTTCATGCTGGGTGATGGCTATTTACTCAGAAACAAAAGGAGGCCTGGCAGTCCAGCCCTCCTCCTGTTTCAGAGTACAGAGCCACCAGGCAGCCCGCACTGGACGGTTGCACCTGCTGCTTGCAGGTGACAGCACTTCGGTTTAGAAAAAAAGAAAAGGCAATTACTTTTTTTCTAATCCGTAGTGCTGACACCTGCACGCAGCTTGTGTAACCGTGCAGCCGCTGCACGGGCGGCCTCAGGTGTCAGCATGGCTGGTTCTAGTCGGGGGTGAGTCCCCGGCAGGGCCCCGGCTTAGGAGCCTTTTCTGGAGACTGCCGGATCTCGGCCCATGCTAGCCCCAGCCCACTTAAAGCTCTGCCTCTAAGTATCAAAGACTGATGATGCTCCTTGAAATGTCTTTTTTCCGGGAAGTCACTTCTGTCCGTGTATCTCACCAGGAACTGGATGTGTTGCCTGCAGGTTACATATAGATTGCTGTGGTAGGTGCATTAACCCACTAGGCGAGCTTATCAGGTGTCAAACCTGGGACTTGCAAGACACACATGCACACAAACACATGCTGCAAAAAACTGGACTTCCTCTGAGGCATCCGGTTGAATGTTGGTGCATGTCCCTTCCTTCATCTAGTATTACTTCCATTGGCCGATGGCAACCATTTTCCACCCCAATGTTGAGGATATGTAGTTTCACAAAGAGAGATTAATCATTGGGGGTGCGAGGCATGTAAAATCTGGCCCAGCATTAAGTCTTTGTCTTCACCCTGGGGCGTATGTTGATATGGGCAGAGATGTCTCCTGCCACTGTACCCGGGGACGTCAGTTGGGGGTTGCTAGAGGTCGCATCTGTGTTCTCCCTTGCAACCTCTTGAAAAAAGTTCTCTTTTTTTGTTTTTTTGGGGGGGGGTTTGTAATGCAAGCTCCTAGGCTGTGGCCAGCACCATGTAGCTCTTTACTTCTGGAGTGGCTGGTTTTCATGTTCAGGGCCGTTAAAAAAAATAAGAACAATAAGAACAGGAGTGCCAAAAGTCTAACACTTTCAGCACTGACCCTAAATAAGAAAGAATAGGAATACCAAATAATGTGTCTTTCTGGAATGCTATACAATAATTGCTAGACTCATTAAAGGTTTATTTCAGGCACACTTCAGGGGGTGAGTCACTGATTTAGTCTGTTCTTAAACGCCTCAACTCAGCCTTTCATCTTTCTGAGGTCGATAAATGAGTACCAACACATGTTGGGTGATATTGGGTGTATATTTTTACAATATAAAGCGCTTAAGCGTAAGTGCTATATAATAACACATCATTATCATTTGGTCATGGACATCACTTCCTGTGATGTCATCAGGGGGTCAAGGGTCGTGTGATGTCACTTCCGCTACCCCTGGCATTTTGGTGAAATGACGTCCCTTTGGGGTTGCTGCCTGTTAATGATTGTTTAAACACTCTCTCCTCTCAAAGCTGTGAGATTTGTTGTGCTCTTGCTTACTCCCCATTCCAAGCCGCTTCTACCCCGCCGTACTGAGCATCGTTGCGCAGTCATGCCTCCTGCCTGCAACATTTTCAGTTGAGTGGGTGACAGCCCTGTTATCATTTGCCAGATGCCTACTCCATTTACAGGAATTCTAATCAATTGCCTTTGCACTCACACATTTGCCGGGCATGGTTATCATTTGCACAGGTAATCAATCAGTTGCCATTCTTTGGCAATGACTGCCCAGGTCCCATAGCATTTGCCAGGATCAGAAGCTGGGCACGGCTAAGTGGGGCAGGGATGCTGCTGATAGGATATCCCAGCAGGTCCTTGTCCTATTCCAAACAATGAGACCTTGTAGAGGAAACCAAGAGGAAAGATTGGTACACAGCGATTTGATTGATGGGGGACCTGCAAAAAAGGGGGGATCCTCAGGGGGTGTCCAAAGTTTAAGTTACCCATGGCTGGCCAGAGGGGTGCTGTGCTGCGATGTTGGGCCCATCTCCTCCCCGCAGGGTGATCCGACTCCCACAATTCAGAAGCCAGAAGACTCCTGAGATGTCAGCACACTGCAAACTTGGAGTGATGTTATCAATTTGGGACTGGCGGGAAATACCTGTGCTGCCACCGCCGGCTAAGAAGAGGAGGACCACGGATAGACTGCCTTCTTGCAGTCCTTTTGCTACAGCACTAGGACATGTAGTCATTTCAGGAGCCAAAGAACTGTTTTTGGCATTAGCCAGAGGACGTCTTTGCTTATATTGTGCTATTACTCAGAATTCCACATCGGCTTATTATTTTACAGATTTCATATTCGTCCAATGAGAGTTCTTCATTCATGACGCTCCAATTTTAAAAGGAAACTTAAAAAGGTGTGGCCAGTACGGGGATCGAACCCGCGACCTTAGGGTTATTAGCACCACGCGCTAACCGGCCATTAATACTCACGGTCACAGCAACAGCTACTAGCATCCGCTGTCAGCAGAAAAATGTTCTTAGTACATACCTATTGAGCCCTTAGCGCCTACAGTCAGCACATGGGAAGGCGACTTGCAGCCCATGAGACGCGCCTGACAAGATGGAGCAGGTGACATCTAGACCATTCTTTGGCATGCACTGGATAAGAGCATTTGCACAAGATGTCGTCTTTGGGCCAGTTACAACCACTTTTGGGAAGGCTTACTGCTGCCACGGACTGCTGCCATTATAGACTCCACGCTCGAGGCTACATTATGAGGGGCAGCTGTCCTGGCCAAGCCTCAATGCCTAATGACTATAGAGTTGCTCCATATATAATACTAGTCCAATTTAGGTATTTTGCACCACAAAGTTATTTGCCACTTGGCTTACTTATGGCAACCTATTCTAAAGTCACTTCCAAGGTGAATCTAAGCAGTGCTTTAAGTGGGATTAGAAATTGAGGGGGGCTCTCGTTATGGGGCGTGGCCTAGGCATGGGTGTGCTTAGTCCACGCCCCCATCAAGAACCCCCCTCACCTAAGAGTTGGGGGCTGCTAAAAGAAGCAGAGCTGGGATGCACTGGCATTATTACCTTTAATGCGCACAGCCCCTCCTTTTAAACAAAAGAAGTGGCTAAGCGGAGCAAAGGTGTGACCCCAGAATGCCACAGCACACACCCAGCAGGCAGCCTTTTCATTCAAGGAGCCACATGCTGCAATGCTTTACCACAGGCTCCTTGAATGAAAGTGATGCCTGCTGCTGATGGCTCTGTACTCTGAAACAGGAGGAGGTCTGAACTGCCCAGCTTGCCTTTTGTTTCTGAGTAAATAGCCATCAGCCAGCGTGAGTAGCACAGGGGCTTCATGCTGGGTGATGGCTATTTACTCAGAAACAAAAGGAGGCCTGGCAGTCCAGCCCTCCTCCTGTTTCAGAGTACAGAGCCACCAGGCAGCCCGCACTGGACGGTTGCACCTGCTGCTTGCAGGTGACAGCACTTCGGTTTAGAAAAAAAGAAAAGGCAATTACTTTTTTTCTAATCCGTAGTGCTGACACCTGCACGCAGCTTGTGTAACCGTGCAGCCGCTGCACGGGCGGCCTCAGGTGTCAGCATGGCTGGTTCTAGTCGGGGGTGAGTCCCCGGCAGGGCCCCGGCTTAGGAGCCTTTTCTGGAGACTGCCGGATCTCGGCCCATGCTAGCCCCAGCCCACTTAAAGCTCTGCCTCTAAGTATCAAAGACTGATGATGCTCCTTGAAATGTCTTTTTTCCGGGAAGTCACTTCTGTCCGTGTATCTCACCAGGAACTGGATGTGTTGCCTGCAGGTTACATATAGATTGCTGTGGTAGGTGCATTAACCCACTAGGCGAGCTTATCAGGTGTCAAACCTGGGACTTGCAAGACACACATGCACACAAACACATGCTGCAAAAAACTGGACTTCCTCTGAGGCATCAGGTTGAATGTTGGTGCATGTCCCTTCCTTCATCTAGTATTACTTCCATTGGCCGATGGCAACCATTTTCCACCCCAATGTTGAGGATATTTAGTTTCACAAAGAGAGATTAATCATTGGGGGTGCGAGGCATGTAAAATCTGGCCCAGCATTAAGTCTTTGTCTTCACCCTGGGGCGTATGTTGATATGGGCAGAGATGTCTCCTGCCACTGTACCCGGGGACGTCAGTTGGGGGTTGCTAGAGGTCGCATCTGCGACCTCTGAGGTCTCCCTTGCGACATCTGTGTTCTCCCTTGCAACCTCTTGAAAAAAGTTCTCTTTTTTTGTTTTTTTGGGGGGGTTTTGTAATGCAAGCTCCTAGGCTGTGGCCAGCACCATGTAGCTCTTTACTTCTGGAGTGGCTGGCTTTCTTGTTCAGGGCCGTTAAAAAAAATAAGAACAATAAGAACAGGAGTGCCAAAAGTCTAACACTTTCAGCACTGACCCTAAATAAGAAAGAATAGGAATACCAAATAATGTGTCTTTCTGGAATGCTATACAATAATTGCTAGACTCATTAAAGGTTTATTTCAGGCACACTTCAGGGGGTGAGTCACTGATTTAGTCTGTTCTTAAACGCCTCAACTCAGCCTTTCATCTTTCTGAGGTCGATAAATGAGTACCAACACATGTTGGGTGATATTGGGTGTATATTTTTACAATATAAAGCGCTTAAGCGTAAGTGCTATATAATAACACATCATTATCATTTGGTCATGGACTTCTGCTTGCATTCACAGTAATTTGGGAATATGGGCCTATACACTCTGATCTTAACAATACATATGGCGATCCATTCTTGTATGAAATGTACATCACATTATGTACATCACACTATAGTGATATTGTAACCATATTTTTCGTGGTGTACAATGCTATGTGATGCCACTTCGTGTTTCGTCAACGGGTGAAAGGTTGTGTTCCATCGCTTCCTGCGATATCACTTCAGGGTGGGGTCAAATGACATCACTTCCTGTGATGTCATCAGGGGGTCAAGGGTCGTGTGATGTCACTTCCGCTACCCCTGGCATTTTGGTGAAATGACGTCCCTTTGGGGTTGCTGCCTGTTAATGATTGTTTAAACACTCACTCTCTGCTCTCAAAGCTGTGAGATTTGTTGTGCTCTTGCTTACTCCCATTCCAAGCCGCTTCTACCCCGCCGTACTGAGCATCGTTGCGCAGTCATGCCTCCTGCCTGCAACATTTTCAGTTGAGTGGGTGACAGCCCTGTTATCATTTGCCAGATGCCTTCTCCATTTACAGGAATTCTAATCAATTGCCTTTGCACTCACACATTTGCCGGGCATGGTTATCATTTGCACAGGTAATCAATCAGTTGCCATTCTTTGGCAATGACTGCCCAGGTCCCATAGCATTTGCCAGGATCAGAAGCTGGGCACGGCTAAGTGGGGCAGGGATGCTGCTGATAGGATATCCCAGCAGGTCCTCGACCTATTCCAAACAATGAGACCTTGTAGAGGATACCAAGAGGAAAGATTGGTACACAGCGATTTGATTGATGGGGGGCCTGCAAAAAAGGGGGGATTCTCAGGGGGTGTCCAAAGTTTAAGTTACCCATGGCGGGCCAGAGGGGTGCTGTGCTGCGATGTTGGGCCCATCTCCTCCCCGCAGGGTGATCCGACTCCCACTATTCAGAAGCCAGAAGACTCCTGAGATGTCAGCACACTGCAAACTTGGAGTGATGTTATCAATTTGGGACTGGCGGGAAATACCTGTGCTGCCACCGCCGGCTAAGAAGAGGAGGACCACGGATAGACTGCCTTCTTGCAGTCCTTTTGCTACAGCACTAGGACATGTAGTCATTTCAGGAGCCAAAGAACTGTTTTTGGCATTAGCCAGAGGACGTCTTTGCTTATATTGTGCTATTACTCAGAATTCCACATGGGCTTATTATTTTACAGATTTCATATTCGTCCAATGAGAGTTCTTCATTCATGACGCTCCAATTTTAAAAGGAAACTTAAAAAGGTGTGGCCAGTACGGGGATCGAACCCGCGACCTTGGCGTTATTAGCACCACGCTCTAACCAACTGAGCTAACCGGCCATTAATACTCACGTGCACAGCAACAGCTACTAGCAGCTGCTGTCAGCAGAACAATGTTCTTAGTACATTTCTATTGAGCCCTTAGCGCCTGCGGTCAGCACATGGGAAGGCGACTTGCAGCCCATGAGACGCGCCTGACAAGATGGAGCAGGTGACATCTAGGCCATTCTTTGGCATGCACTGGATAAGAGCATTTGCACAAGATGTCGTCTTTGGGCTAGTTACAACCACTTTTGGGAAGGTTTACTGCTGCCACGGACTGCTGCCATTATAGACTCCACGCTCGAGGCTACATTATGAGGGGCAGCTGTCCTGGCCAAGCCTCAATGCCTAATGACTATAGAGTTGCTCCATATATAATACTAGTGCAATTTAGGTATTTTGCACCACAAAGTTATTTGCCACTTGGCTTACTTATGGCAACCTATTCTAAAGTCACTTCCAAGGTGACTCTAAGCAGTGCTTTAAGTGGGATTAGAAATTGAGGGGGGCTCTCGTTAGGGGGTGTGGCCTAGGCATGGGTGTGCTTAGTCCACGCCCCCATCAAGAGCCCCCCTCGCCTAAGAGGTGAGGGTTGCTAAAAGAAGCAGAGCTGGGGTGCACTGGCATTATTACCTTTAATGCGCCCAACCCCTCCTTTTAAACAAAAGAAGCGGCTAAGCGGAGCAAAGGTGTGACACCAGTATGCCACAGCTCACACCCAGCAGGCAGCCTTTTCATTCAAGGAGCCACATGCTGCAATGCTTTACCACAGGCTCCTTGAATGAAAGTGATGCCTGCTGCTGATGGCTCTGTACTCTGAAACAGGAGGAGGTCTGAACTGCCCAGCTCGCCTTTTGTTTCTGAGTAAATAGCCATCAGCCAGCGTGAGTAGTGCAGGGGCTTCATGCTGGGTGATGGCTATTTACTCAGAAACAAAAGGAGGCCTGGCAGTCCAGCCCTCCTCCTGTTTCAGAGTACAGAGCCACCAGGCAGCCTGCACTGGACGGTTGCACCTGCTGCTTGCAGGTGACAGCACTTCGGTTTAGAAAAAAAGAAAAGGCAATTACTTTTTTTCTAAACCGTAGTGCTGACACCTGCAGGCAGCTTGTGTAACCGTGCAGCCGCTGCACGGGCAGCCTCAGGTGTCAGCATGGCTGGGGCTAGTCGGGGGTGAGTCCCCGGCAGGGCCCCGGCTTAGGAGCTTTTTCTGGAGACTGCCGGGGCTCGGCCCATGCTAGCCCCAGCCCACTTAAAGCTCTGACTCTAAGTATCAAAGACTGATGATGCTCCTTGAAATGTCTTTTTCCGGGAAGTCACTTCTGTCCTTGTATCTCACCAGGAACTGGATGTGTTGCCTGCAGGTTACATATAGATTGCTGTGGTAGGTGCATTAACCCACTAGGCGAGCTTATCAGGTTTCAAACCTGGGACTTGCAAGACACACATGCGCACAAACACATGCTGCAAAAAACGGGACTTCCTCTGAGGCATCAGGTTGAATGTTGGTGCATGTCCCTTCCTTCATCTAGTATTACTTCCATTGGCCAATGGCAACCATTTTCCACCCCAATATTGAGGATATTTAGTTTCACAAAGAGAGAATAATCATTGGAGGTGCGAGGCATGTAAAATCTGGCCCAGCATTAAGTCTTTGTCTTCACCCTGGGGCGTATATTGATATGGGCAGAGATGTCTCCTGCCACTGTACCCGGGGACGTCAGTTGGGGGTCACCAGAGGTCGCATCTGCGACCTTTGAGGTCTCCCTTGCGACATCTGTGTTCTCCCTTGCAACCTCTTGAAAAAAGTTCTCTTTTTTTGTTTTTTTGGGGGGGTTTTGTAATGCAAGCTCCTAGGCTGTGGCCAGCACCATGTAGCTCTTTACTTCTGGAGTGGCTGGCTTTCTTGTTCAGGGCCGTTAAAAAAAATAAGAAAAATAAGAACAGGAGTGCCAAAAGTCTAACACTTTCAGCACTGACCCTAAATTAGAAAGAATAGGAATACCAAATAATGTGTCTTTCTGGAATGCTATACAATCATTGCTAGACTCATTAAAGGTTTATTTCAGGCACACTTCAGGGGGTGAGTCACTGATTTAGTCTGTTCTTAAACGCCTCAACTCAGCCTTTCATCTTTCTGAGGTCGATAAATGAGTACCAACACATGTTGGGTGATATTGGGTGTATATTTTTACTATATAAAGCGCTTAAGCGTAAGTGCTATATAATAACACATCATTATCATTTGGTCATGGACTTCTGCTTGCATTCACAGTAATTTGGGAATATGGGCCTATACACTCTGATCTTAACAATACATATGGCGATCCATTCTTGTATGAAATGTACATCACATTATGTACATCACACTATAGTGATATTGTAACCATATTTTTCGTGGTGTACAGTGCTATGTGATGCCACTGCCTGTTTCGTCAACGGGTGAAAGGTTGTGTTCCATCGCTTCCTGCGATATCACTTCAGGGTGGGGTCAAATGACATCACTTCCTGTGATGTCATCAGGGGGTCAAGGGTCGTGTGATGTCACTTCCGCTACCCCTGGCATTTTGGTGAAATGACGTCCCTTTGGGGTTGCTGCCTGTTAATGATTGTTTAAACACTCACTCTCTGCTCTCAAAGCTGTGAGATTTGTTGTGCTCTTGCTTACTCCCATTCCAAGCCGCTTCTACCCCGCCGTACTGAGCATCGTTGCGCAGTCATGCCTCCTGCCTGCAACATTTTCAGTTGAGTGGGTGACAACCCTGTTATCATTTGCCAGATACCTACTCCATTTACAGGAATTCTAATCAATTGCCTTTGCACTCACACATTTGCCGGGCATGGTTATCATTTGCACAGGCAATCAATCAGTTGCCATTCTTTGGCAATGACTGCCCAGGTCCCATAGCATTTGCCAGGATCAGAAGCTGGGCACGGCTAAGTGGGGCAGGGATGATGCTGATAGGATATCCCAGCAGGTCCTTGACCTATTCCCAACAATGAGACCTTGTAGAGGAAACCAAGAGGAAAGATTGGTACACAGCGATTTGTTTGATGGGGGGCCTGCAAAAAAGGGGGGATGCCCAGGGGGTGTCCAAAGTTTAAGTTACCCATGGCGGGCCAGAGTGGTACTGTGCTGCGATGTTGGGCCCATCTCCTCCCCGCAGGGTGATCCGACTCCCACAATTCAGAAGCCAGAAGACTCCTGAGATGTCGGCACACTGCAAAGTTGGAGTGATGTTATCAATTTGGGACTGGAGGGAAATACCTGTGCTGCCACCACAGGCTAAGAAGAGGAGGACCACGGATAGACTGCCTTCTTGCAGCCCTTTTGCTACAGCACTAGGACATGTAGTCATTTCAGGAGCCAAAGAACTGTTTTTGGCATTAGCCAGAGGAATTCTTTGCTTATATTGTGCTATTACTCAGAATTCCACATCGGCTTATTATTTTACAGATTTCATATTCGTCCAATGAGAGTTCTTCATTCATGAAGCTACAGGTGGCGTTATTAGCACCACGCTCTAACCAACTGAGCTAACCGGCCATTAATACTCACGTACAAAGCAACAGCTACTAGCAGCTGCTGTCAGCAGAACAATGTTCTTAGTACATTCCCATTGAGCCCTTAGCGCCTGCGGTCAGCAAATGGGAAGGCGACTTGCAGCCCATGAGACGCGCCTGACAAGATGGAGCAGGTGACATCTAGGCCATACTTTGGCATGCACTGGATAAGAGCATTTGCACAAGATGTCGTCTTTGGGCCAGTTACAACCACTTTTGGGAAGGCTTACTGCTGCCACGGACTGCTGCCATTATAGACTCCACGCTCGAGGCTACATTATGAGGGGCAGCTGTCCTGTCCAAGCCTCAATGCCTAATGACTATAGAGTTGCTCCATATATAATACTAGTCCAATTTAGGTATTTTGCACCACAAAGTTATTTGCCACTTGGCTTACTTATGGCAACCTATTCTAAAGTCACTTCCAAGGTGACTCTAAGCAGTGCTTTAAGTGGGATTAGAAATTGAGGGGGGCTCTCGTTAGGGGGCGTGGCCTAGGCATGGGTGTGCTTAGTCCACGCCCCCATCAAGAACCCCCCTCACCTAAGAGTTGGGGGCTGCTAAAAGAAGCAGAGCTGGGATGCACTGGCATTATTACCTTTAATGCGCACAGCCCCTCCTTTTAAACAAAAGAAGCGGCTAAGCGGAGCAAAGGTGTGACCCCAGAATGCCACAGCACACACCCAGCAGGCAGCCTTTTCATTCAAGGAGCCACATGCTGCAATGCTTTACCACAGGCTCCTTGAATGAAAGTGATGCCTGCTGCTGATGGCTCTGTACTCTGAAACAGGAGGAGGTCTGAACTGCCCAGCTTGCCTTTTGTTTCTGAGTAAATAGCCATCAGCCAGCGTGAGTAGCACAGGGGCTTCATGCTGGGTGATGGCTATTTACTCAGAAACAAAAGGAGGCCTGGCAGTCCAGCCCTCCTCCTGTTTCAGAGTACAGAGCCACCAGGCAGCCCGCACTGGACGGTTGCACCTGCTGCTTGCAGGTGACAGCACTTCGGTTTAGAAAAAAAGAAAAGGCAATTACTTTTTTTCTAATCCGTAGTGCTGACACCTGCACGCAGCTTGTGTAACCGTGCAGCCGCTGCACGGGCGGCCTCAGGTGTCAGCATGGCTGGGTCTAGTCGGGGGTGAGTCCCCGGCAGGGCCCCGGCTTAGGAGCCTTTTCTGGAGACTGCCGGATCTCGGCCCATGCTAGCCCCAGCCCACTTAAAGCTCTGCCTCTAAGTATCAAAGACTGATGATGCTCCTTGAAATGTCTTTTTTCCGGGAAGTCACTTCTGTCCGTGTATCTCACCAGGAACTGGATGTGTTGCCTGCAGGTTACATATAGATTGCTGTGGTAGGTGCATTAACCCACTAGGCGAGCTTATCAGGTGTCAAACCTGGGACTTGCAAGACACACATGCACACAAACACATGCTGCAAAAAACTGGACTTCCTCTGAGGCATCAGGTTGAATGTTGGTGCATGTCCCTTCCTTCATCTAGTATTACTTCCATTGGCCGATGGCAACCATTTTCCACCCCAATGTTGAGGATATGTAGTTTCACAAAGAGAGATTAATCATTGGGGGTGCGAGGCATGTAAAATCTGGCCCAGCATTAAGTCTTTGTCTTCACCCTGGGGCGTATGTTGATATGGGCAGAGATGTCTCCTGCCACTGTACCCGGGGACGTCAGTTGGGGGTTGCTAGAGGTCGCATCTGCGACCTCTGAGGTCTCCCTTGCGACATCTGTGTTCTCCCTTGCAACCTCTTGAAAAAAGTTCTCTTTTTTTGTTTTTTTGGGGGGGTTTTGTAATGCAAGCTCCTAGGCTGTGGCCAGCACCATGTAGCTCTTTACTTCTGGAGTGGCTGGTTTTCATGTTCAGGGCCGTTAAAAAAAATAAGAACAATAAGAACAGGAGTGCCAAAAGTCTAACACTTTCAGCACTGACCCTAAATAAGAAAGAATAGGAATACCAAATAATGTGTCTTTCTGGAATGCTATACAATAATTGCTAGACTCATTAAAGGTTTATTTCAGGCACACTTCAGGGGGTGAGTCACTGATTTAGTCTGTTCTTAAACGCCTCAACTCAGCCTTTCATCTTTCTGAGGTCGATAAATGAGTACCAACACATGTTGGGTGATATTGGGTGTATATTTTTACAATATAAAGCGCTTAAGCGTAAGTGCTATATAATAACACATCATTATCATTTGGTCATGGACATCACTTCCTGTGATGTCATCAGGGGGTCAAGGGTCGTGTGATGTCACTTCCGCTACCCCTGGCATTTTGGTGAAATGACGTCCCTTTGGGGTTGCTGCCTGTTAATGATTGTTTAAACACTCACTCTCTGCTCTCAAAGCTGTGAGATTTGTTGTGCTCTTGCTTACTCCCATTCCAAGCCGCTTCTACCCCGCCGTACTGAGCATCGTTGCGCAGTCATGCCTCCTGCCTGCAACATTTTCAGTTGAGTGGGTGACAGCCCTGTTATCATTTGCCAGATGCCTTCTCCATTTACAGGAATTGTAATCAATTGCCTTTGCACTCACACATTTGCCGGGCATGGTTATCATTTGCACAGGTAATCAATCAGTTGCCATTCTTTGGCAATGACTGCCCAGGTCCCATAGCATTTGCCAGGATCAGAAGCTGGGCACGGCTAAGTGGGGCAGGGATGCTGCTGATAGGATATCCCAGCAGGTCCTTGTCCTATTCCAAACATTGAGACCTTGTAGAGGAAACCAAGAGGAAAGATTGGTACACAGCGATTTGATTGATGGGGGACCTGCAAAAAAGGGGGGATCCTCAGGGGGTGTCCAAAGTTTAAGTTACCCATGGCTGGCCAGAGGGGTGCTGTGCTGCGATGTTGGGCCCATCTCCTCCCCGCAGGGTGATCCGACTCCCACAATTCAGAAGCCAGAAGACTCCTGAGATGTCAGCACACTGCAAACTTGGAGTGATGTTATCAATTTGGGACTGGCGGGAAATACCTGTGCTGCCACCGCCGGCTAAGAAGAGGAGGACCACGGATAGACTGCCTTCTTGCAGTCCTTTTGCTACAGCACTAGGACATGTAGTCATTTCAGGAGCCAAAGAACTGTTTTTGGCATTAGCCAGAGGACGTCTTTGCTTATATTGTGCTATTACTCAGAATTCCACATCGGCTTATTATTTTACAGATTTCATATTCGTCCAATGAGAGTTCTTCATTCATGACGCTCCAATTTTAAAAGGAAACTTAAAAAGGTGTGGCCAGTACGGGGATCGAACCCGCGACCTTAGCGTTATTAGCACCACGCGCTAACCGGCCATTAATACTCACGGTCACAGCAACAGCTACTAGCATCCGCTGTCAGCAGAAAAATGTTCTTAGTACATACCTATTGAGCCCTTAGCGCCTACAGTCAGCACATGGGAAGGCGACTTGCAGCCCATGAGACGCGCCTGACAAGATGGAGCAGGTGACATCTAGACCATTCTTTGGCATGCACTGGATAAGAGCATTTGCACAAGATGTCGTCTTTGGGCCAGTTACAACCACTTTTGGGAAGGCTTACTGCTGCCACGGACTGCTGCCATTATAGACTCCACGCTCGAGGCTACATTATGAGGGGCAGCTGTCCTGGCCAAGCCTCAATGCCTAATGACTATAGAGTTGCTCCATATATAATACTAGTCCAATTTAGGTATTTTGCACCACAAAGTTATTTGCCACTTGGCTTACTTATGGCAACCTATTCTAAAGTCACTTCCAAGGTGACTCTAAGCAGTGCTTTAAGTGGGATTAGAAATTGAGGGGGGCTCTCGTTATGGGGCGTGGCCTAGGCATGGGTGTGCTTAGTCCACGCCCCCATCAAGAACCCCCCTCACCTAAGAGTTGGGGGCTGCTAAAAGAAGCAGAGCTGGGATGCACTGGCATTATTACCTTTAATGCGCACAGCCCCTCCTTTTAAACAAAAGAAGTGGCTAAGCGGAGCAAAGGTGTGACCCCAGAATGCCACAGCACACACCCAGCAGGCAGCCTTTTCATTCAAGGAGCCACATGCTGCAATGCTTTACCACAGGCTCCTTGAATGAAAGTGATGCCTGCTGCTGATGGCTCTGTACTCTGAAACAGGAGGAGGTCTGAACTGCCCAGCTTGCCTTTTGTTTCTGAGTAAATAGCCATCAGCCAGCGTGAGTAGCACAGGGGCTTCATGCTGGGTGATGGCTATTTACTCAGAAACAAAAGGAGGCCTGGCAGTCCAGCCCTCCTCCTGTTTCAGAGTACAGAGCCACCAGGCAGCCCGCACTGGACGGTTGCACCTGCTGCTTGCAGGTGACAGCACTTCGGTTTAGAAAAAAAGAAAAGGCAATTACTTTTTTTCTAATCCGTAGTGCTGACACCTGCACGCAGCTTGTGTAACCGTGCAGCCGCTGCACGGGCGGCCTCAGGTGTCAGCATGGCTGGTTCTAGTCGGGGGTGAGTCTCCGGCAGGGCCCCGGCTTAGGAGCCTTTTCTGGAGACTGCCGGATCTCGGCCCATGCTAGCCCCAGCCCACTTAAAGCTCTGCCTCTAAGTATCAAAGACTGATGATGCTCCTTGAAATGTCTTTTTTCCGGGAAGTCACTTCTGTCCGTGTATCTCACCAGGAACTGGATGTGTTGCCTGCAGGTTACATATAGATTGCTGTGGTAGGTGCATTAACCCACTAGGCGAGCTTATCAGGTGTCAAACCTGGGACTTGCAAGACACACATGCACACAAACACATGCTGCAAAAAACTGGACTTCCTCTGAGGCATCAGGTTGAATGTTGGTGCATGTCCCTTCCTTCATCTAGTATTACTTCCATTGGCCGATGGCAACCATTTTCCACCCCAATGTTGAGGATATTTAGTTTCACAAAGAGAGATTAATCATTGGGGGTGCGAGGCATGTAAAATCTGGCCCAGCATTAAGTCTTTGTCTTCACCCTGGGGCGTATGTTGATATGGGCAGAGATGTCTCCT
Source organism: Ambystoma mexicanum (assembly GCF_040938575.1). Lineage (NCBI taxonomy): Eukaryota > Metazoa > Chordata > Amphibia > Caudata > Ambystomatidae > Ambystoma > Ambystoma mexicanum. The sequence goes on along the minus strand of NC_090921.1, from coordinate 3,268,427 downwards.
GCCACTGTACCCGGGGACGTCAGTTGGGGGTTGCTAGAGGTCGCATCTGCGACCTCTGAGGTCTCCCTTGCGACATCTGTGTTCTCCCTTGCAACCTCTTGAAAAAAGTTCTCTTTTTTTGTTTTTTTGGGGGGGTTTTGTAATGCAAGCTCCTAGGCTGTGGCCAGCACCATGTAGCTCTTTACTTCTGGAGTGGCTGGCTTTCTTGTTCAGGGCCGTTAAAAAAAATAAGAACAATAAGAACAGGAGTGCCAAAAGTCTAACACTTTCAGCACTGACCCTAAATAAGAAAGAATAGGAATACCAAATAATGTGTCTTTCTGGAATGCTATACAATAATTGCTAGACTCATTAAAGGTTTATTTCAGGCACACTTCAGGGGGTGAGTCACTGATTTAGTCTGTTCTTAAACGCCTCAACTCAGCCTTTCATCTTTCTGAGGTCGATAAATGAGTACCAACACATGTTGGGTGATATTGGGTGTATATTTTTACAATATAAAGCGCTTAAGCGTAAGTGCTATATAATAACACATCATTATCATTTGGTCATGGACTTCTGCTTGCATTCACAGTAATTTGGGAATATGGGCCTATACACTCTGATCTTAACAATACATATGGCGATCCATTCTTGTATGAAATGTACATCACATTATGTACATCACACTATAGTGATATTGTAACCATATTTTTCGTGGTGTACAATGCTATGTGATGCCACTTCGTGTTTCGTCAACGGGTGAAAGGTTGTGTTCCATCGCTTCCTGCGATATCACTTCAGGGTGGGGTCAAATGACATCACTTCCTGTGATGTCATCAGGGGGTCAAGGGTCGTGTGATGTCACTTCCGCTACCCCTGGCATTTTGGTGAAATGACGTCCCTTTGGGGTTGCTGCCTGTTAATGATTGCTTAAACACTCTCTCCTCTCAAAGCTGTGAGATTTGTTGTGCTCTTGCTTACTCCCCATTCCAAGCCGCTTCTACCCCGCCGTACTGAGCATCGTTGCGCAGTCATGCCTCCTGCCTGCAACATTTTCAGTTGAGTGGGTGACAGCCCTGTTATCATTTGCCAGATGCCTTCTCCATTTACAGGAATTCTAATCAATTGCCTTTGCACTCACACATTTGCCGGGCATGGTTATCATTTGCACAGGTAATCAATCAGTTGCCATTCTTTGGCAATGACTGCCCAGGTCCCATAGCATTTGCCAGGATCAGAAGCTGGGCACGGCTAAGTGGGGCAGGGATGCTGCTGATAGGATATCCCAGCAGGTCCTCGACCTATTCCAAACAATGAGACCTTGTAGAGGATACCAAGAGGAAAGATTGGTACACAGCGATTTGATTGATGGGGGGCCTGCAAAAAAGGGGGGATTCTCAGGGGGTGTCCAAAGTTTAAGTTACCCATGGCGGGCCAGAGGGGTGCTGTGCTGCGATGTTGGGCCCATCTCCTCCCAGCAGGGTGATCCGACTCCCACAATTCAGAAGCCAGAAGACTCCTGAGATGTCAGCACACTGCAAACTTGGAGTGATGTTATCAATTTGGGACTGGCGGGAAATACCTGTGCTGCCACCGCCGGCTAAGAAGAGGAGGACCACGGATAGACTGCCTTCTTGCAGTCCTTTTGCTACAGCACTAGGACATGTAGTCATTTCAGGAGCCAAAGAACTGTTTTTGGCATTAGCCAGAGGACGTCTTTGCTTATATTGTGCTATTACTCAGAATTCCACATGGGCTTATTATTTTACAGATTTCATATTCGTCCAATGAGAGTTCTTCATTCATGAAGCTCCAATTTTAAAAGGAAACTTAAAAAGGTGTGGCCAGTACGGGGATCGAACCTGCGACCTTGGCGTTATTAGCACCACGCTCTAACCAACTGAGCTAAACGGCCATTAATACTCACTTACAAAGCAACAGCTACTAGCAGCTGCTGTCAGCAGAACAATGTTCTTAGTACATTCCCATTGAGCCCTTAGCGCCTGCGGTCAGCACATGGGAAGGCGACTTGCAGCCCATGAGACGCGCCTGACAAGATGGAGCAGGTGACATCTAGGCCATACTTTGGCATGCACTGGATAAGAGCATTTGCACAAGATGTCGTCTTTGGGCCAGTTACAACCACTTTTGGGAAGGCTTACTGCTGCCACGGACTGCTGCCATTATAGACTCCACGCTCGAGGCTACATTATGAGGGGCAGCTGTCCTGTCCAAGCCTCAATGCCTAATGACTATAGAGTTGCTCCATATATAATACTAGTCCAATTTAGGTATTTTGCACCACAAAGTTATTTGCCACTTGGCTTACTTATGGCAACCTATTCTAAAGTCACTTCCAAGGTGACTCTAAGCAGTGCTTTAAGTGGGATTAGAAATTGAGGGGGGCTCTCGTTAGGGGGTGTGGCCTAGGCATGGGTGTGCTTAGTCCACGCCCCCATCAAGAGCCCCCCTCGCCTAAGAGGTGAGGGTTGCTAAAAGAAGCAGAGCTGGGGTGCACTGGCATTATTACCTTTAATGCGCCCAGCCCCTCCTTTTAAACAAAAGAAGCGGCTAAGCGGAGCAAAGGTGTGACACCAGTATGCCACAGCTCACACCCAGCAGGCAGCCTTTTCATTCAAGGAGCCACATGCTGCAATGCTTTACCACAGGCTCCTTGAATGAAAGTGATGCCTGCTGCTGATGGCTCTGTACTCTGAAACAGGAGGAGGTCTGAACTGCCCAGCTCGCCTTTTGTTTCTGAGTAAATAGCCATCAGCCAGCGTGAGTAGCGCAGGGGCTTCATGCTGGGTGATGGCTATTTACTCAGAAACAAAAGGAGGCCTGGCAGTCCAGCCCTCCTCCTGTTTCAGAGTACAGAGCCACCAGGCAGCCTGCACTGGACGGTTGCACCTGCTGCTTGCAGGTGACAGCACTTCGGTTTAGAAAAAAAGAAAAGGCAATTACTTTTTTTCTAAACCGTAGTGCTGACACCTGCAGGCAGCTTGTGTAACCGTGCAGCCGCTGCACGGGCAGCCTCAGGTGTCAGCATGGCTGGGGCTAGTCGGGGGTGAGTCCCCGGCAGGGCCCCGGCTTAGGAGCTTTTTCTGGAGACTGCCGGGGCTCGGCCCATGCTAGCCCCAGCCCACTTAAAGCTCTGACTCTAAGTATCAAAGACTGATGATGCTCCTTGAAATGTCTTTTTCCGGGAAGTCACTTCTGTCCTTGTATCTCACCAGGAACTGGATGTGTTGCCTGCAGGTTACATATAGATTGCTGTGGTAGGTGCATTAACCCACTAGGCGAGCTTATCAGGTTTCAAACCTGGGACTTTCAAGACACACATGCGCACAAACACATGCTGCAAAAAACGGGACTTCCTCTGAGGCATCAGGTTGAATGTTGGTGCATGTCCCTTCCTTCATCTAGTATTACTTCCATTGGCCAATGGCAACCATTTTCCACCCCAATATTGAGGATATTTAGTTTCACAAAGAGAGAATAATCATTGGAGGTGCGAGGCATGTAAAATCTGGCCCAGCATTAAGTCTTTGTCTTCACCCTGGGCATATATTGATATGGGCAGAGATGTCTCCTGCCACTGTACCCGGGGACGTCAGTTGGGGGTCACCAGAGGTCGCATCTGCGACCTTTGAGGTCTCCCTTGCGACATCTGTGTTCTCCCTTGCAACCTCTTGAAAAAAGTTCTCTTTTTTTGTTTTTTTGGGGGGGTTTTGTAATGCAAGCTCCTAGGCTGTGGCCAGCACCATGTAGCTCTTTACTTCTGGAGTGGCTGGCTTTCTTGTTCAGGGCCGTTAAAAAAAATAAGAAAAATAAGAACAGGAGTGCCAAAAGTCTAACACTTTCAGCACTGACCCTAAATTAGAAAGAATAGGAATACCAAATAATGTGTCTTTCTGGAATGCTATACAATCATTGCTAGACTCATTAAAGGTTTATTTCAGGCACACTTCAGGGGGTGAGTCACTGATTTAGTCTGTTCTTAAACGCCTCAACTCAGCCTTTCATCTTTCTGAGGTCGATAAATGAGTACCAACACATGTTGGTGATATTGGGTGTTTATTTTTACTATATAAAGCGCTTAAGCGTAAGTGCTATATAATAACACATCATTATCATTTGGTCATGGACTTCTGCTTGCATTCACAGTAATTTGGGAATATGGGCCTATACACTCTGATCTTAACAATACATATGGCGATCCATTCTTGTATGAAATGTACATCACATTATGTACATCACACTATAGTGATATTGTAACCATATTTTTCGTGGTGTACAGTGCTATGTGATGCCACTGCCTGTTTCGTCAACGGGTGAAAGGTTGTGTTCCATCGCTTCCTGCGATATCACTTCAGGGTGGGGTCAAATGACATCACTTCCTGTGATGTCATCAGGGGGTCAACGGTCGTGTGATGTCACTTCCGCTACCCCTGGCATTTTGGTGAAATGACGTCCCTTTGGGGTTGCTGCCTGTTAATGATTGTTTAAACTCTCACTCTCTGCTCTCAAAGCTGTGAGATTTGTTGTGCTCTTGCTTACTCCCATTCCAAGCCGCTTCTACCCCGCCGTACTGAGCATCGTTGCGCAGTCATGCCTCCTGCCTGCAACATTTTCAGTTGAGTGGGTGACAACCCTGTTATCATTTGCCAGATACCTACTCCATTTACAGGAATTCTAATCAATTGCCTTTGCACTCACACATTTGCCGGGCATGGTTATCATTTGCACAGGCAATCAATCAGTTGCCATTCTTTGGCAATGACTGCCCAGGTCCCATAGCATTTGCCAGGATCAGAAGCTGGGCACGGCTAAGTGGGGCAGGGATGCTGCTGATAGGATATCCCAGCAGGTCCTTGGCCTATTCCAAACAATGAGACCTTGTAGAGGAAACCAAGAGGAAAGATTGGTACACGGCGATTTGATTGATGGGGGGCCTGCAAAAAAGGGGGGATGCCCAGGGGGTGTCCAAAGTTTAAGTTACCCATGGCGGGCCAGAGGGGTGCTGTGCTGCGATGTTGGGCCCATCTCCTGCCCGCAGGTTGATCCGACTCCCACAATTCAGAAGCCAGAAGACTCCTGAGATGTCAGCACACTGCAAAGTTGGAGTGATGTTATCAATTTGGGACTGGAGGGAAATACCTGTGCTGCCACCACAGGCTAAGAAGAGGAGGACCACGGATAGACTGCCTTCTTGCAGTCCTTTTGCTACAGCACTAGGACATGTAGTCATTTCAGGAGCCAAAGAACTGTTTTTGGCATTAGCCAGAGGAAGTCTTTGCTTATATTGTGCTATTACTCAGAATTCCACATCGGCTTATTATTTTACAGATTTCATATTCGTCCAATGAGAGTTCTTCATTCATGAAGCTCCAATTTTAAAAGGAAACTTAAAAAGGTGTGGCCAGTACGGGATTCGAACCCCCGACCTTGGCGTTATTAGCACCACGCTCTAACCAACTGAGCTAACCGTCCATTAATACTCACGTACAAAGCAACAGCTACTAGCAGCTGCTGTCAGCAGAACAATGTTCTTAGTACGTTCCCATTGAGCCCTTAGCGCCTGCGGTCAGCACATGGGAAGGCGACTTGCAGCCCATGAGACGCGCCTGACAAGATGGAGCAGGTGACATCTAGGCCATACTTTGGCATGCACTGGATAAGAGCATTTGCACAAGATGTCGTCTTTGGGCCAGTTACAACCACTTTTGGGAAGGCTTACTGCTGCCACGGACTGCTGCCATTATAGACTCCATGCTCGAGGCTACATTATGAGGGGCAGCTGTCCTGTCCAAGCCTCAATGCCTAATGACTATAGAGTTGCTCCATATATAATACTAGTCCAATTTAGGTATTTTGCACCACAAAGTTATTTGCCACTTGGCTTACTTATGGCAACCTATTCTAAAGTCACTTCCAAGGTGACTCTAAGCAGTGCTTTAAGTGGGATTAGAAATTGAGGGGGGCTCTCGTTAGGGGGCGTGGCCTAGGCATGGGTGTGCTTAGTCCACGCCCCCATCAAGAACCCCCCTCACCTAAGAGTTGGGGGCTGCTAAAAGAAGCAGAGCTGGGATGCACTGGCATTATTACCTTTAATGCGCACATCCCCTCCTTTTAAACAAAAGAAGCGGCTAAGCGGAGCAAAGGTGTGACCCCAGAATGCCACAGCACACACCCAGCAGGCAGCCTTTTCATTCAAGGAGCCACATGCTGCAATGCTTTACCACAGGCTCCTTGAATGAAAGTGATGCCTGCTGCTGATGGCTCTGTACTCTGAAACAGGAGGAGGTCTGAACTGCCCAGCAGTTTCTGCTCAGTTGTTTCTGAGTAAATAGCCATCAGCCAGCGTGAGTAGCGCAGGGGCTTCATGCTGGGTGATGGCTATTTACTCAGAAACAAAAGGAGGCCTGGCAATCCAGCCCTCCTCCTGTTTCAGAGTACAGAGCCACCAGGCAGCCCGCACTGGACGGTTGCACCTGCTGCTTGCAGGTGACAGCACTTCGGTTTAGAAAAAAAGAAAAGGCAATTACTTTTTTTCTAATCCGTAGTGCTGACACCTGCAGGCAGCTTGTGTAACCGTGCAGCCGCTGCACGGGCGGCCTCAGGTGTCAGCATGGCTGGGACTAGTCGGGGGTGAGTCCCCGGCAGGGCCCCGGCTTAGGAGCCTTTTCTGGAGACTGCCGGATCTCGGCCCATGCTAGCCCCAGCCCACTTAAAGCTCTGCCTCTAAGTACCAAAGACTGATGATGCTCCTTGAAATGTCTTTTTTCCGGGAAGTCACCTCTGTCCGTGTATCTCACCAGGAACTGGATGTGTTGCCTGCAGGTTACATATAGATTGCTGTGGTAGGTGCATTAACCCACTAGGCGAGCTTATCAGGTGTCAAACCTGGGACTTGCAAGACACACATGCACACAAACACATGCTGCAAAAAACTGGACTTCCTCTGAGGCATCAGGTTGAATGTTGGTGCATGTCCCTTCCTTCATCTAGTATTACTTCCATTGGCCGATGGCAACCATTTTCCACCCCAATGTTGAGGATATTTAGTTTCACAAAGAGAGATTAATTATTGGGGGTGCGAGGCATGTAAAATCTGGCCCAGAATTAAGTCTTTGTCTTCACCCTGGGGCGTATGTTGATATGGGTAGAGATGTCTCCTGCCACTGTACCCGGGGACGTCAGTTGGGGGTTGCTAGAGGTCGCATCTGCGACCTCTGAGGTCTCCCTTGCGACATCTGTGTTCTCCCTTGCAACCTCTTGAAAAAAGTTCTCTTTTTTTGTTTTTTTGGGGGGGTTTTGTAATGCAAGCTCCTAGGCTGTGGCCAGCACCATGTAGCTCTTTACTTCTGGAGGGGCTGGCTTTCTTGTTCAGGGCCGTTAAAAAAAATAAGAAAAATAAGAACAGGAGTGCCAAAAGTCTAACACTTTCAGCACTGACCCTAAATAAGAAAGAATAGGAATACCAAATAATGTGTCTTTCTGGAATGCTATACAATAATTGCTAGACTCATTAAAGGTTTATTTCAGGCACACTTCAGGGGGTGAGTCACTGATTTAGTCTGTTCTTAAACGCCTCAACTCAGCCTTTCATCTTTCTGAGGTCGATAAATGAGTACCAACACATGTTGGGTGATATTGGGTGTATATTTTTAAAATATAAAGCGCTTAAGCGTAAGTGCTATATAATAACACATACTTATCATTTGGTCATGGACTTCTGCTTGCATTCACAGTAATTTGGGAATATGGGCCTATACACTCTGATCTTAACAATACATATGGCGATCCATTCTTGTATAAAATGTACATCACATTATGTACATCACACTATAGTGATATTGTAACCATATTTTTCGTGGTGTACAATGCTATGTGATGCCACTTGCTGTTTCGTCAACGGGTGAAAGGTTGTGTTCCATCGCTTCCTGCGATATCACTTCAGGGTGGGGTCAAATGACATCACTTCCTGTGATGTCATCAGGGGGTCAAGGGTCGTGTGATGTCACTTCCGCTACCCCTGGCATTTTGGTGAAATGACGTCCCTTTGGGGTTGCTGCCTGTTAATGATTGTTTAAACACTCACTCTCTGCTCTCAAAGCTATGAGATTTGTTGTGCTCTTGCTTACTCCCATTCCAAGCCGCTTCTACCCCGCCGTACTGAGCATCGTTGCGCAGTCATGCCTCCTGCCTGCAACATTTTCAGTTGAGTGGGTGACAGCCCTGTTATCATTTGCCAGATGCCTTCTCCATTTACAGGAATTGTAATCAATTGCCTTTGCACTCACACATTTGCCGGGCATGGGTATCATTTGCACAGGTAATCAATCAGTTGCCATTCTTTGGCAATGACTGCCCAAGTCCCATAGCATTTGCCAGGATCAGAAGCTGGGCACGGCTAAGTGGGGCAGGGATGCTGCTGATAGGATATCCCAGCAGGTCCTTGTCCTATTCCAAACAATGAGACCTTGTAGAGGAAACCAAGAGGAAAGATTGGTACACAGCGATTTGATTGATGGGGGACCTGCAAAAAAGGGGGGATTCCCAGGGGGTGTTCAAAGTTTAAGTTACCCATGGCGGGCCAGAGGGGTGCTGTGCTGCGATGTTGGGCCCATCTCCTCCCCGCAGGGTGATCCGACTCCCACAATTCAGAAGCCAGAAGACTCCTGAGATGTCAGCACACTGCAAACTTGGAGTGATGTCATCAATTTGGGACTGGCGGGAAATACCTGTGCTGCCACCGTCGGCTAAGAAGAGGAGGACCACGGATAGACTGTCTTCTTGCAGTCCTTTTGCTACAGCACTAGGGCATGTAGTCATTTCAGGAGCCAAAGAACTGTTTTTGGCATTAGCCAGAGGACGTCTTTGCTTATATTGTGCTATTACTCAGAATTCCACATCGGCTTATTATTTTACAGATTTCATATTCGTCGAATGAGAGTTCTTCATTCATGACGCTCCAATTTTAAAAGGAAACTTAAAAAGGTGTGGCCAGTACGGGGATCGAACCCGCGACCTTGGCGTTATTAGCACCACGCTCTAACCAACTGAGCTAACCGGCCATTAACACTCACGTGCACAGCAACAGCTACTAGCAGCTGCTGTCAGCAGAACAATGTTCTTAGTACATTCCTATTGAGCCCGTAGCGCCTGCGGTCAGCACATGGGAAGGCGACTTGCAGCCCATGAGACGCGCCTGACAAGATGGAGCAGGTGACATCTAGGCCATTCTTTGGCATGCACTGGATAAGAGCATTTGCACAAGATGTCGTCTTTGGGCTAGTTACAACCAGTTTTGGGAAGGTTTACTGCTGCCACGGACTGCTGCCATTATAGACTCCACGCTCGAGGCTACATTATGAGGGGCAGCTGTCCTGGCCAAGCCTCAATGCCTAATGACTATAGAGTTGCTCCATATATAATACTAGTGCAATTTAGGTATTTTGCACCACAAAGTTATTTGCCACTTGGCTTACTTATGGCAACCTATTCTAAAGTCACTTCCAAGGTGACTCTAAGCAGTGCTTTAAGTGGGATTAGAAATTGAGGGGGGCTCTCGTTAGGGGGTGTGGCCTAGGCATGGGTGTGCTTAGTCCACGCCCCCATCAAGAGCCCCCCTCGCCTAAGAGGTGAGGGTTGCTAAAAGAAGCAGAGCTGGGGTGCACTGGCATTATTACCTTTAATGCGCCCAGCCCCTCCTTTTAAACAAAAGAAGCGGCTAAGCGGAGCAAAGGTGTGACACCAGTATGCCACAGCTCACACCCAGCAGGCAGCCTTTTCATTCAAGGAGCCACATGCTGCAATGCTTTACCACAGGCTCCTTGAATGAAAGTGATGCCTGCTGCTGATGGCTCTGTACTCTGAAACAGGAGGAGGTCTGAACTGCCCAGCTCGCCTTTTGTTTCTGAGTAAATAGCCATCAGCCAGCGTGAGTAGCGCAGGGGCTTCATGCTGGGTGATGGCTATTTACTCAGAAACAAAAGGAGGCCTGGCAGTCCAGCCCTCCTCCTGTTTCAGAGTACAGAGCCACCAGGCAGCCTGCACTGGACGGTTGCACCTGCTGCTTGCAGGTGACAGCACTTCGGTTTAGAAAAAAAGAAAAGGCAATTACTTTTTTTCTAAACCGTAGTGCTGACACCTGCAGGCAGCTTGTGTAACCGTGCAGCCGCTGCACGGGCAGCCTCAGGTGTCAGCATGGCTGGGGCTAGTCGGGGGTGAGTCCCGGCAGGGCCCCGGTTTAGGAGCTTTTTCTGGAGACTGCCGGGGCTCGGCCCATGCTAGCCCCAGCCCACTTAAAGCTCTGACTCTAAGTATCAAAGACTGATGATGCTCCTTGAAATGTCTTTTTCCGGGAAGTCACTTCTGTCCTTGTATCTCACCAGGAACTGGATGTGTTGCCTGCAGGTTACATATAGATTGCTGTGGTAGGTGCATTAACCCACTAGGCGAGCTTATCAGGTTTCAAACCTGGGACTTGCAAGACACACATGCGCACAAACACATGCTGCAAAAAACGGGACTTCCTCTGAGGCATCAGGTTGAATGTTGGTGCATGTCCCTTCCTTCATCTAGTATTACTTCCATTGGCCAATGGCAACCATTTTCCACCCCAATATTGAGGATATTTAGTTTCACAAAGAGAGAATAATCATTGGAGGTGCGAGGCATGTAAAATCTGGCCCAGCATTAAGTCTTTGTCTTCACCCTGGGGCGTATATTGATATGGGCAGAGATGTCTCCTGCCACTGTACCCGGGGACGTCAGTTGGGGGTCACCAGAGGTCGCATCTGCGACCTTTGAGGTCTCCCTTGCGACATCTGTGTTCTCCCTTGCAACCTCTTGAAAAAAGTTCTCTTTTTTTGTTTTTTTGGGGGGGTTTTGTAATGCAAGCTCCTAGGCTGTGGCCAGCACCATGTAGCTCTTTACTTCTGGAGTGGCTGGCTTTCTTGTTCAGGGCCGTTAAAAAAAATAAGAAAAATAAGAACAGGAGTGCCAAAAGTCTAACACTTTCAGCACTGACACTAAATTAGAAAGAATAGGAATACCAAATAATGTGTCTTTCTGGAATGCTATACAATCATTGCTAGACTCATTAAAGGTTTTTTTCAGGCACACTTCAGGGGGTGAGTCACTGATTTAGTCTGTTCTTAAACGCCTCAACTCAGCCTTTCATCTTTCTGAGGTCGATAAATGAGTACCAACACATGTTGGGTGATATTGGGTGTATATTTTTACTATATAAAGCGCTTAAGCGTAAGTGCTATATAATAACACATCATTATCATTTGGTCATGGACTTCTGCTTGCATTCACAGTAATTTGGGAATATGGGCCTATACACTCTGATCTTAACAATACATATGGCGATCCATTCTTGTATGAAATGTACATCACATTATGTACATCACACTATAGTGATATTGTAACCATATTTTTCGTGGTGTACAGTGCTATGTGATGCCACTGCCTGTTTCGTCAACGGGTGAAAGGTTGTGTTCCATCGCTTCCTGCGATATCACTTCAGGGTGGGGTCAAATGACATCACTTCCTGTGATGTCATCAGGGGGTCAAGGGTCGTGTGATGTCACTTCCGCTACCCCTGGCATTTTGGTGAAATGACGTCCCTTTGGGGTTGCTGCCTGTTAATGATTGTTTAAACACTCACTCTCTGCTCTCAAAGCTGTGAGATTTGTTGTGCTCTTGCTTACTCCCATTCCAAGCCGCTTCTACCCCGCCGTACTGAGCATCGTTGCGCAGTCATGCCTCCTGCCTGCAACATTTTCAGTTGAGTGGGTGACAACCCTGTTATCATTTGCCAGATACCTACTCCATTTACAGGAATTGTAATCAATTGCCTTTGCACTCACACATTTGCCGGGCATGGTTATCATTTGCACAGGCAATCAATCAGTTGCCATTCTTTGGCAATGACTGCCCAGGTCCCATAGCATTTGCCAGGATCAGAAGCTGGGCACGGCTAAGTGGGGCAGGGATGCTGCTGATAGGATATCCCAGCAGGTCCTTGACCTATTCCAAACAATGAGACCTTGTAGAGGAAACCAAGAGGAAAGATTGGTACACGGCGATTTGATTGATGGGGGGCCTGCAAAAAAGGGGGGATGCCCAGGGGGTGTCCAAAGTTTAAGTTACCCATGGCGGGCCAGAGGGGTGCTGTGCTGCGATGTTGGGCCCATCTCCTGCCCGCAGGTTGATCCGACTCCCACAATTCAGAAGCCAGAAGACTCCTGAGATGTCAGCACACTGCAAAGTTGGAGTGATGTTATCAATTTGGGACTGGAGGGAAATACCTGTGCTGCCACCACAGGCTAAGAAGAGGAGGACCACGGATAGACTGCCTTCTTGCAGTCCTTTTGCTACAGCACTAGGACATGTAGTCATTTCAAGAGCCAAAGAACTGTTTTTGGCATTAGCCAGAGGAAGTCTTTGCTTATATTGTGCTATTACTCAGAATTCCACATCGGCTTATTATTTTACAGATTTCATATTCGTCCAATGAGAGTTCTTCATTCATGAAGCTCCAATTTTAAAAGGAAACTTAAAAAGGTGTGGCCAGTACGGGGATCGAACCCGCGACCTTGGCGTTATTAGCACCACGCTCTAACCAACTGAGCTAACCGGCCATTAATACTCACGTACAAAGCAACAGCTACTAGCAGCTGCTGTCAGCAGAACAATGTTCTTAGTACATTCCCATTGAGCCCTTAGCGCCTGCGGTCAGCACATGGGAAGGCGACTTGCAGCCCATGAGACGCGCCTGACAAGATGGAGCAGGTGACATCTAGGCCATACTTTGGCATGCACTGGATAAGAGCATTTGCACAAGATGTCGTCTTTGGGCCAATTACAACCACTTTTGGGAAGGCTTACTGCTGCCACGGACTGCTGCCATTATAGACTCCACGCTCGAGGCTACATTATGAGGGGCAGCTGTCCTGTCCAAGCCTCAATGCCTAATGACTATAGAGTTGCTCCATATATAATACTAGTCCAATTTAGGTATTTTGCACCACAAAGTTATTTGCCACTTGGCTTACTTATGGCAACCTATTCTAAAGTCACTTCCAAGGTGACTCTAAGCAGTGCTTTAAGTGGGATTAGAAATTGAGGGGGGCTCTCGTTAGGGGGCGTGGCCTAGGCATGGGTGTGCTTAGTCCACGCCCCCATCAAGAGCCCCCCTCGCCTAAGAGGTGAGGGTTGCTAAAAGAAGCAGAGCTGGGGTGCACTGGCATTATTACCTTTAATGCGCCCAGCCCCTCCTTTTAAACAAAAGAAGCGGCTAAGCGGAGCAAAGGTGTGACACCAGTATGCCACAGCTCACACCCAGCAGGCAGCCTTTTCATTCAAGGAGCCACATGCTGCAATGCTTTACCACAGGCTCCTTGAATGAAAGTGATGCCTGCTGCTGATGGCTCTGTACTCTGAAACAGGAGGAGGTCTGAACTGCCCAGCTCGCCTTTTGTTTCTGAGTAAATAGCCATCAGCCAGCGTGAGTAGCGCAGGGGCTTCATGCTGGGTGATGGCTATTTACTCAGAAACAAAAGGAGGCCTGGCAGTCCAGCCCTCCTCCTGTTTCAGAGTACAGAGCCACCAGGCAGCCTGCACTGGACGGTTGCACCTGCTGCTTGCAGGTGACAGCACTTCGGTTTAGAAAAAAAGAAAAGGCAATTACTTTTTTTCTAAACCGTAGTGCTGACACCTGCAGGCAGCTTGTGTAACCGTGCAGCCGCTGCACGGGCAGCCTCAGGTGTCAGCATGGCTGGGGCTAGTCGGGGGTGAGTCCCGGCAGGGCCCCGGTTTAGGAGCTTTTTCTGGAGACTGCCGGGGCTCGGCCCATGCTAGCCCCAGCCCACTTAAAGCTCTGACTCTAAGTATCAAAGACTGATGATGCTCCTTGAAATGTCTTTTTCCGGGAAGTCACTTCTGTCCTTGTATCTCACCAGGAACTGGATGTGTTGCCTGCAGGTTACATATAGATTGCTGTGGTAGGTGCATTAACCCACTAGGCGAGCTTATCAGGTTTCAAACCTGGGACTTGCAAGACACACATGCGCACAAACACATGCTGCAAAAAACGGGACTTCCTCTGAGGCATCAGGTTGAATGTTGGTGCATGTCCCTTCCTTCATCTAGTATTACTTCCATTGGCCAATGGCAACCATTTTCCACCCCAATATTGAGGATATTTAGTTTCACAAAGAGAGAATAATCATTGGAGGTGCGAGGCATGTAAAATCTGGCCCAGCATTAAGTCTTTGTCTTCACCCTGGGGCGTATATTGATATGGGCAGAGATGTCTCCTGCCACTGTACCCGGGGACGTCAGTTGGGGGTCACCAGAGGTCGCATCTGCGACCTTTGAGGTCTCCCTTGCGACATCTGTGTTCTCCCTTGCAACCTCTTGAAAAAAGTTCTCTTTTTTTGTTTTTTTGGGGGGGTTTTGTAATGCAAGCTCCTAGGCTGTGGCCAGCACCATGTAGCTCTTTACTTCTGGAGTGGCTGGCTTTCTTGTTCAGGGCCGTTAAAAAAAATAAGAAAAATAAGAACAGGAGTGCCAAAAGTCTAACACTTTCAGCACTGACCCTAAATTAGAAAGAATAGGAATACCAAATAATGTGTCTTTCTGGAATGCTATACAATCATTGCTAGACTCATTAAAGGTTTATTTCAGGCACACTTCAGGGGGTGAGTCACTGATTTAGTCTGTTCTTAAACGCCTCAACTCAGCCTTTCATCTTTCTGAGGTCGATAAATGAGTACCAACACATGTTGGGTGATATTGGGTGTATATTTTTACTATATAAAGCGCTTAAGCGTAAGTGCTATATAATAACACATCATTATCATTTGGTCATGGACTTCTGCTTGCATTCACAGTAATTTGGGAATATGGGCCTATACACTCTGATCTTAACAATACATATGGCGATCCATTCTTGTATGAAATGTACATCACATTATGTACATCACACTATAGTGATATTGTAACCATATTTTTCGTGGTGTACAGTGCTATGTGATGCCACTGCCTGTTTCGTCAACGGGTGAAAGGTTGTGTTCCATCGCTTCCTGCGATATCACTTCAGGGTGGGGTCAAATGACATCACTTCCTGTGATGTCATCAGGGGGTCAAGGGTCGTGTGATGTCACTTCCGCTACCCCTGGCATTTTGGTGAAATGACGTCCCTTTGGGGTTGCTGCCTGTTAATGATTGTTTAAACACTCACTCTCTGCTCTCAAAGCTGTGAGATTTGTTGTGCTCTTGCTTACTCCCCATTCCAAGCCGCTTCTACCCCGCCGTACTGAGCATCGTTGCGCAGTCATGCCTCCTGCCTGCAACATTTTCAGTTGAGTGGGTGACAACCCTGTTATCATTTGCCAGATACCTACTCCATTTACAGGAATTCTAATCAATTGCCTTTGCACTCACACATTTGCCGGGCATGGTTATCATTTGCACAGGCAATAAATCAGTTGCCATTCTTTGGCAATGACTGCCCAGGTCCCATAGCATTTGCCAGGATCAGAAGCTGGGCACGGCTAAGTGGGGCAGGGATGCTGCTGATAGGATATCCCAGCAGGTCCTTGACCTATTCCAAACAATGAGACCTTGTAGAGGAAACCAAGAGGAAAGATTGGTACACGGCGATTTGATTGATGGGGGGCCTGCAAAAAAGGGGGGATGCCCAGGGGGTGTCCAAAGTTTAAGTTACCCATGGCGGGCCAGAGGGGTGCTGTGCTGCGATGTTGGGCCCATCTCCTGCCCGCAGGTTGATCCGACTCCCACAATTCAGAAGCCAGAAGACTCCTGAGATGTCAGCACACTGCAAAGTTGGAGTGATGTTATCAATTTGGGACTGGAGGGAAATACCTGTGCTGCCACCACAGGCTAAGAAGAGGAGGACCACGGATAGACTGCCTTCTTGCAGTCCTTTTGCTACAGCACTAGGACATGTAGTCATTTCAGGAGCCAAAGAACTGTTTTTGGCATTAGCCAGAGGAAGTCTTTGCTTATATTGTGCTATTACTCAGAATTCCACATCGGCTTATTATTTTACAGATTTCATATTCGTCCAATGAGAGTTCTTCATTCATGAAGCTCCAATTTTAAAAGGAAACTTAAAAAGGTGTGGCCAGTACGGGGATCGAACCCGCGACCTTGGCGTTATTAGCACCACGCTCTAACCAACTGAGCTAACCGGCCATTAATACTCACGTACAAAGCAACAGCTACTAGCAGCTGCTGTCAGCAGAACAATGTTCTTAGTACATTCCCATTGAGCCCTTAGCGCCTGCGGTCAGCACATGGGAAGGCGACTTGCAGCCCATGAGACGCGCCTGACAAGATGGAGCAGGTGACATCTAGGCCATACTTTGGCATGCACTGGATAAGAGCATTTGCACAAGATGTCGTCTTTGGGCCAATTACAACCACTTTTGCGAAGGCTTACTGCTGCCACGGACTGCTGCCATTATAGACTCCACGCTCGAGGCTACATTATGAGGGGCAGCTGTCCTGTCCAAGCCTCAATGCCTAATGACTATAGAGTTGCTCCATATATAATACTAGTCCAATTTAGGTATTTTGCACCACAAAGTTATTTGCCACTTGGCTTACTTATGGCAACCTATTCTAAAGTCACTTCCAAGGTGACTCTAAGCAGTGCTTTAAGTGGGATTAGAAATTGAGGGGGGCTCTCGTTAGGGGGCGTGGCCTAGGCATGGGTGTGCTTAGTCCACGCCCCTATCAAGAACCCCCCTCACCTAAGAGTTGGGGGCTGCTAAAAGAAGCAGAGCTGGGATGCACTGGCATTATTACCTTTAATGCGCACATCCCCTCCTTTTAAACAAAAGAAGCGGCTAAGCGGAGCAAAGGTGTGACCCCAGAATGCCACAGCACACACCCAGCAGGCAGCCTTTTCATTCAAGGAGCCACATGCTGCAATGCTTTACCACAGGCTCCTTGAATGAAAGTGATGCCTGCTGCTGATGGCTCTGTACTCTGAAACAGGAGGAGGTCTGAACTGCCCAGCTCGCCTTTTGTTTCTGAGTAAATAGCCATCAGCCAGCGTGAGTAGCGCAGGGGCTTCATGCTGGGTGATGGCTATTTACTCAGAAACAAAAGGAGGCCTGGCAGTCCAGCCCTCCTCCTGTTTCAGAGTACAGAGCCACCAGGCAGCCCGCACTGGACGGTTGCACCTGCTGCTTGCAGGTGACAGCACTTCGGTTTAGAAAAAAAGAAAAGGCAATTACTTTTTTTCTAATCCGTAGTGCTGACACCTGCACGCAGCTTGTGTAACCGTGCAGCCGCTGCACGGGCGGCCTCAGGTGTCAGCATGGCTGGGTCTAGTCGGGGGTGAGTCCCCGGCAGGGCCCCGGCTTAGGAGCCTTTTCTGGAGACTGCCGGATCTCGGCCCATGCTAGCCCCAGCCCACTTAAAGCTCTGCCTCTAAGTATCAAAGACTGATGATGCTCCTTGAAATGTCTTTTTTCCGGGAAGTCACCTCTGTCCGTGTATCTCACCAGGAACTGGATGTGTTGCCTGCAGGTTTCATATAGATTGCTGTGGTAGGTGCATTAACCCACTAGGCGAGCTTATCAGGTGTCAAACCTGGGACTTGCAAGACACACATGCACACAAACACATGCTGCAAAAAACTGGACTTCCTCTGAGGCATCAGGTTGAATGTTGGTGCATGTCCCTTCCTTCATCTAGTATTACTTCCATTGGCCGATGGCAACCATTTTCCACCCCAATGTTGAGGATATTTAGTTTCACAAAGAGAGATTAATCATTGGGGGTGCGAGGCATGTAAAATCTGGCCCAGAATTAAGTCTTTGTCTTCACCCTGGGGCGTATGTTGATATGGGTAGAGATGTCTCCTGCCACTGTACCCGGGGACGTCAGTTGGGGGTTGCTAGAGGTCGCATCTGCGACCTCTGAGGTCTCCCTTGCGACATCTGTGTTCTCCCTTGCAACCTCTTGAAAAAAGTTCTCTTTTTTTGTTTTTTTGGGGGGGTTTTGTAATGCAAGCTCCTAGGCTGTGGCCAGCACC